>NC_068568.1:1250000-1875000 GCF_025698545.1 Gossypium raimondii
GGTAAAAGCTCCTCCATCTCCTAAGCCTAAAGTCAAAGTCCCTTCAATTCCGCCGCCCCAGAAAGGCTACGGCAATGGACAGCAGTCTAAAGTCTTTGACGTACTGCATTTTGGTGCCAAGGGTGATGGGAAAGCTGATGATACCAAGGTGACGTCAAATTCCCATTTATGGCTTTGAAGTTTATAAATTACTATCTATCATGTTCGAATTTGCATTAGGACATGAATGCTTAGTATGCCAAAAACAAAAAAAAGACATTATCTTAGTAAAAGTAACATAAAGTTTGCTATAATAAGAGTTTAGATTACATTTTATTTTATTCTACTAAAATAAATAAATTAATTACTATAAATTGATCATTTTGTAGAAAAATTCATTTAATTTTATTGTTAATATCAGCACCAATGAATAAGTTTTTTAACTGAAATGATTAATTTATTATTTAATTTAATATATAAAATTTAATTTATTAATTTTTAAATAAAAGATAAAATATAATTTAAGTCTTAATATAATATAAGTTACTCTATGATATTTTTCCCATATTTTCTTTCTTTTACGTGCATTGGGAAAGAAAGAACTTTTTGGGGTATTAGAGAAAGAACTACCCGAGGCAGATGGGGTCCACTTAAAAGTAAAGAAAAAAAAAATCCTGTTTTAAAGGTCGTTTAGTCACGATTAGAGCAATATAAATATTTAATTACCATAGCATAATACATATAACCAACATTCAACTGTAATTCTATACCTTTTAGTTTTATTGTGGCACACTGATCAGACAATCGCAGCCACATAGCTGATCTGTTAATGGTGCAAAGCAGGCATTCCAAGCCGCATGGGCAGCTGCATGTAAGGTGGAGGCATCAACTGTTGTCGTTCCTGCTAAATTCATCTTCCTTGTAGGACCCATTTCCTTCTCTGGTCCATACTGTCAAGCAAACACTGTGTTTCAGGTAACATGTGAGATAATTAATTGCTCTTTACCCCATTGTAGTTATATGCATTTGGCGACTCTTAAAAGGTTATATCTCTCCACTCATATTTGGATATGTATCACAGCAATCGCATACTAGTGAAGAATTGTCACATGATCAAGGCTGATGTAACTGAATTTCTTTTGTTTTCTCAGCTGGATGGTACAATTATTGCTCCGACTGATTCTAAACCCTGGGGCAAAGGTATTTTACAGTGGCTAGAATTCACAAAGCTGAAAGGTATAACAGTTCAGGGAAAAGGTATCATTGATGGAAGAGGATCAGGGTGGTGGCTAGAAGCACCATATGAAGATCCATATGATGATGAAAGAAAATTAATAATCCCATTAAAGAATACAGTTCAAGAACGGCCACCAATGCCGGTAAGTACCTACTTCAATTTCCACTTTCCCCTGAAACTCTAGTGTTAATTTATGGTGAGGTCCCTCTACTATTAAATGGATCAATTTAGTCTTTATACTATTAAAAAAATAAAATAAGGTCAAATTGGAATATAATTAACATTTACTGTTCAAGAAAGTTAATATTTTAAAAGTTTTTACGGTTCTATAAATGAAATATTCAGTTTGGAATTGAATTGTAATTGAATAAAATAATTTTCAAGATATTTTTATACAATAAATGTTTACTCTGTTACAAATTGAACTTATTTTATTCTTTTTAGTAGTATAAGGACTAATTTGATTCATTTAATAATAGAGTGGCTAATTTGATCTAGTCTCTATAATACAGGGACTTCTCAGGTGCATTAACCTTTGATTTATCAATAAAACTAATCATGTTTCTCTTATAAATTGGATGGTAGGTCAGAAATGAACTCAGTGGAAAAATGCCTAGCATCAAACCAACTGTAAGGACCACTTGAAACTATGAGGAAAAGAAAAAAACAATCTCTATTCCATGATTATGCAGTCTTATGATGGTTTTTTTTCTTACATTCTGTTGTTCAGGCACTAAGGTTTTATGGGAGCTTTAATGTGACAGTCACGGGCATAACAATTCAAAACAGTCCACAATGCCATCTTAAGTTTGATAATTGCATAGGAGTTGTGGTACACGACATGTCCGTCTCATCTCCAGGGGACAGTCCTAACACAGATGGAATCCACCTACAGAATTCCAAAGATGTGCTAATTCATGGCACTACTCTTGCCTGCGGTAATTTATTTCAATATCTTGCTAGTAAATAGAAATTTATGCCTTTGCCATAATACCAAATTAAGTTAAAAAACACTGGTGGAGCACTTTAAACTCTGGTTTTGACTTATGTTACTGGGGTTTTAGTGTGGATATCGGACACAAGTAGGTGTCCTAATCAGATGAAAAATCCAAACAGCATAGGTCTCGACAAAAAATGAGAAAGACATGCGGGTCAACATTGAGAGACACGGGGTTAAGATAAAAGAACTTGTGAACAATTTGAGGTAAAATTATCATGGAGGTATTGTACTAGGAGTTGGATTGTTTTTGGCCCCTTTATAAAAAAATTTGATAAATTAGTCATTATATATTAGATCAAAAAGTAAATTGGTTCTTCTGTTAAAATCTCTATCCATTTTTACTATTAAAAATTGGTTATTACATGTCAGTATGAAGTACATATGGTACGCCATGCATAACTGTATGGTTATTTTTAACAATAGAAATAGATAAAGTTTGAAATAAAAGTGACCAATTTACTCTTTATTTTAACATATAAAACTTAAATTACCGACAAAAAAACTATTTAACTCCTAATACATAATATTTATTTTTACCAACATTTTCCACAGCATCGTAGGAAAAAGGTGCTAAATTGAGGGGTGTTTGATAGGATGTTGAAAGAAACATATCACAATCTTATCCTGCTCATAATTACGTTCTCATTCTCTATCCCCACCAATAATTTGACAAAGTGGCTGCCAGCACTATCAAAATTTTCAAGGATTACAATGACTAATCACTTGACACGTGTCATTTTCTAAAGAATGGTGTGGCATCAACCACCCAAAATAGGATTAGGATTTCAACTGCATAGGCAACAAGAATATATTTTTTGTTTTCTTCATTCATTTTTTCCTTTTGTCTCCACGTACAACTAGATTTTTCCTTTAATCCCTAGCTTATGGTATTTAGAATTTAAGATTCAAATGTGAGTGTTACATACGGTATGTATACTTCTATCCGAACATGCTAGGACGCGGATACTTCAAAAATGAAGAATCCCTTAGCTTCTTGTCTAAATTTTGCCCAGAAGCAGGTTATCATGACAAGTTAATTCTGAAGATCTAATGCTTTTGGCAGGAAATAAATGCTTAAATTAAATCAGTTTTGATCAGAGATTAGTGACAATGAACATTTACATACTAACCTAAGCTTTTAAATGTGATAATTGATGCAGGAGATGACTGCGTTTCGATACAAACAGGATGCTCAAATGTATACATTCACAATGTGAATTGTGGACCGGGACATGGAATCAGCATTGGAAGCTTGGGAAAGGATAATACAAAAGCCTGTGTCTCAAACATCACTGTCCGTGATATCATGATGCATAACACAATGAACGGTGTCAGAATAAAGACATGGCAGGTAAGCTTACAATCTTCACTTCCACATCATAAACGTACATCAAGTTTGGAAGAGAGCAATCACAAACATGGTCTAGGTAAATGAGCTAATGAACTGGCTTTTAATTAAATCCAAACCATAACTCGTTAACAAGATGTCTTCAGATAATATATATCGCAAGCCACCAACAAACTCAAGTACATGATTTTGGTAAAATGAAAAAAAGAAGACAGCGAAAATCATGAAAAAGAGAGATAGGTGAACAAAAATTAAGATAAACTAAAATTCATCAAACATAATAGTATTAGTGGGTGAAAAACATTTTTTAGAATAATTACATTTTAAAAGGAAATTTAGATAAAATTTAAAAATGTAAAAGTAGTTTTAAACAATTAATTATGTTTTAGTAGTTACTTATGAAACATTAAAAGACTTAAATACCCTTTATTTTTGATTGCGATATTAATTTAGGTTTTAAGTAATTTACATGACCTAGTTGAAATCAAGTTAGCTATGCAACAAACTCAATCAACAGCTTTATAATAGTATAGATTATTTGACTAGATAATCAAATCCATATACCACCCCCACCCAAATTCAAATTATACAGACACTAAAAGTAAAATGACTGATCAAATGCAATCTATTACAACTAATTCAAGTTTTCCCCGAATTTAAAATTAGTTATCCGTGTTGTTTACATGTATGTCCGAGGTTTGCCACAACAAAGTTGACATTTAAATTATTCAACACTAGTTTACCTCCATTCCAAGAAATAATCCTATTCCAAACTTAACATACAGGATTTGACAATTTCCAACAAGTTTGATTATTTTGAATTTTCACTTTCCTATTAATTGGTCCAGTAGACCTAAAACTCCTGTCCATTCCCATTGCTAAGGAAAAAGAATCAATTTAATTTCCTAACGTTCTAAGTTCTTATATGAATCTAGATGGCTAGTAAGCAGTTTCTTGTATATTACTTCAAATTACATCTGCAGGGTGGATCAGGCAATGTTCAAGGGGTTCTATTCTCAAACATTCAAGTTTCTGAGGTCCAGCTTCCAATTGTGATCGATCAATTCTATTGTGACAAAAGAACATGTAAGAACCAAACAGCAGCAGTCGCTCTATCAGGAATTACCTACGAAAAAATAAGAGGAACATACACGGTAAAACCTGTGCACTTGGCCTGTAGTGACAGCCTTCCATGTATAGGGGTGACTTTATCTGCCATTCAGCTAAAGCCAATGCAGGAACGCTACCACCTATACGATCCATTCTGTTGGCAAAGTTATGGAGAGTTGACCACTCCTACTGTCCCTCCAATTGCTTGTTTACAGATTGGCAAGCCACCAAATAACAGAGTCCAATCCAATTATGATGTGTGCTAAGCTTAATCTAGAGGTAATTTATGGTGTTTTAGCTTGTGTGGTCGGCATGGTTTTTCTGACCCCTTTCACACCATTCGTTTTTTATGTAAAGAGTGTAAATTTAGGTGTCATCCTATTCTATAGGCATTTTTCTTAGATGGGATTATTCCAGTTCAGGGTTCCCACTACGTAAGATTATACAGCTATGTTATTAGGTATAGTCCAATACGAGACTCTTTCGTTAAGGCAGATTATACACTAGATGTGCATCAATAAATCAATATATAGATATTTGGTTCTTCGGATATAAGCACATAAAAGTCACTTATGTTGTTCCGACGCTTAAAAATACTTGCATTGGAAGTATATCAAACCATGAAAAGGAGATATGATCCTCGAATGACCCTCTAAATACATGAAAAATTTAAAATAAATTTAACGTTCTTATGTCAAACACTCCTAGACTGACTAATATAGACAGTCACTTAAAATACAAGCCACTAACTATGTTACCCGGACCTTTTATTTTTCCTAAAATACCCATGTTGAATAACAACCTTTGACACATATTCAAACATGAATACGTAAGCATGAACCTCTAAACATATTTAAAATTTTAGAAAATTTTGAATATGCACAATTTGGGCACATATATCATATGCACTAGTAGAAGGCTCAAACATGCAGAAAAAAAGCATACAAATCTTATAAAGCAATAAGAAAGAACTGCACTCGAAGCAAGTTTGAAGCTCAAATGAGAAAAATCTGTCCTTAGAAACAAATTAGATACCGAAAGGCACAAGCTAAAAATGAATTATCAATAAAAACCAATATCGGCAGCTATGAATTGCAATAGTTTATCAGGGAACGCTGTGATTGGTAATCAGCTCTTTCAGCGGATAACTTGGATTTCTTTTCTGAAAATCTGTTACGTCAAGCAATATTCCATATAGAATTCAAGATCATTACAATTACTATGATTCTATCGTTAACCAGACCGATTAAAAATCACTTAAATTAAGAACAAAAAAAATGGAATTCAAGCAAGCAAACGATTCGGTGCATGCTTTTTAAACAAACAATTCAAGTAATATTTAAACATGATAATCATGCAAGTAATTATGGTACCTAAACAGAGATCGAGAAGAAGATCTGGCATCGTCTCGCAGTTTTTCCCTAGGTTTTTATTTCGACGACACCGATCCTTATAGAATTCAAGATCATTTCAACTATTATGATTCTATCATTAACCAGACCGATTCAAAATCACTTAAACTAAGGGGGAAAATAAAGAATTCAAGCAAGCAAACGATTCGGCGCATGCTTTTTAAACAAAAAATTAAAGTAATATTTAAACATGATAATTATGCAAGTAATTAGGGTACCTAAACAGAGGTCGAGAAGAAGATCCGGCATCGTCTCGCAGTTTTTCCTTCGACGCCACCGATCCTCCCCCACCCCTTAAAAATTCTACTGTTCTCCACAATTTCCGCAAACAATAGCAGAGATCCAAGTCGTTAATAACCATTTTAAGGAGCAGCATTTCTTGTTTATAGTACTGATTGGTGCGATGCTTTTCAGTGAATCCCGCCAATGTTCAAAATTCAAACCGCCCCTACTTGTAACTTCGGTAACTAATATTTCCCTTTGTAAATTTGCATTTTGATCATTAAACTTTAAACTTTTATAAAATGGTCACTGAAATCATTTAAACTAGAACTTTCGAATAGTTTAGTGATAATTTTGTAATCTTTTGAAGTTCAATGACCAAATTGTAAACTTACTAATAGTTTGATGACTTTAGTTGTAGTTTACCCTTTAAACTATTATAAATAAAAAATTTAATTTTGGCACTTTTCTCACTTAAACAAATTCGCGTTGGTCTCAATCTCTCTCTGGTTGGCCTAAATATTTCCCTTTGATACTCTTTCGTCCGTTTTGGTTCAAATTCAAAATTCTCTCACGGGTTCCACTGCGATTATCTTCGAAGGTATTCAAATTTCTGTTTCGGTTTTGCTTTTCAATCTTTCAGGCAACAACCAAAAAAATAAGAATGTAAAGAAACCAATGCAATGCGATTTACGTGATTCTGTCTCTTTGATTTAGATGTTAGGCTTTGAAATTGTTTCATATCCCGTTTAAGCTAGTTGTTATAGCATGATTTTTGGCTTGAATTGCTTGTTCATCAGTTCATTTCTTGGCTTGCTTGTCGAATTATGAGAAATCTTGTTGGTTTCCTTTCTGATCTGAACATATCTGATGAATAAAAGATTGAGTAACTAAATAAAAAAATTAATAATTGGATAATTAAAATAGAACCAAAGCTTAGTTGGGTAACTCTATTCTTGTAGTTTACCCGATAAATTATATTAGATATAATATTATTTAATTATTATTGTTTGTTTTTGAGGAAATTTAATTATTATTTTTGCTGGTACTAGTAAAAGATTAGAAGGCTAAAACAGTGAGAGAGGGCCCAGCAATCAAAAATCAAATCGAATATTGCAGAGAAGAATAGAGAGGAAAGAGAAGGAAATGGCTTTAAATGGAAATGGTTGCTGTTGGATTCAGGAGCGTATTTTAAGTAGAAATGGATGTAGTGTGTTCCTCGCTCCCAGGAGTAGGTCCTCTGCTGTCATTTTGCCCCGCAAGTCAACCGCTCTCTCCTTTTCCTCTTCCTTTCAATTCCAAGGTTATCTTTGTTTATTATTTTTTTTGAATCGCATGTCCTGCTTTTGGTGCTTCAATTAAAACTTGAATCTCAGTTTTGTTTAAGATTGTCTTGGAAATTTATAGGGTTGTCATCCTTCGATTTGATGCACGAGGTTGGGAAATTCTCTAGGGTTGTTTTCTCTTTCGTTCTGGGAATTCATAGAATTTGTTTTCGAAATGGAAAATTTCACTCTTCAGCACTAAGAAACTAAAAGGAAAGAGAAATGTGGGATTTGGATTTATACTTTCTTAGTGATTGAGGTTAGCTCAAGTAAGTTATGGCAGTAACGAAACCAATTACCTTGACCCTTATCTTCACGTTTTCAAACATCTACAGTTTTGTTTTCGTAGACTTGCAATTGGTATTTGAATTTATAGGAAACAGAGTAAATAATTGGCTCCGAAATTTATTAATTGTTTTCTCCGAAACTCGGTATATTACAGTGGAAAGTGAAGAGAGCATTTGCTTTGGATTATTGGATATAATTACTAATATATATTGATAAAATCAGGATTTGTGGTGGATAGGAAGCAGAGCTCCTCCTCTATGCAAACGGCTGCAGTCCGCCATTTGGTGGGATCTGTTACCAAAACTCAAGGCCTTCGCTTTGCTGTGGTCAGTTTTTTATTTAATTGTCATCTGCAACTACAAAGTCAAAGATTGACTTTGCCTTCCTTTTTTTTGTGTGTTCAATTGTTTTCATACTATTATGTTATTACAATGGTAATTGTTTTCTTCTTCAATTTTTTATTACATTGTCAAAGGTTGTCGCTCGTTTCAATGAGATTGTGACAAGGCAGCTCTTGGAGGGCGCTCTGGACACTTTCAGAAAGTATTCAGTTAATGAAGAAGACATTGATGTGTGTAACAACCACAAACCACCCTTCTACTTAATTTACTAAAGTAAAAGCTGTCTCATATCTCTATCTCGAGTTAGACGTCTGCTTTTTCTTTGAATCTATCTACATGTCTGAGCTTTCTCTTCTGCTATGGCTGCAAATTCTAACAATTATTTAGACAATTGCAGCTCAAAAGACAAGGATATAGGAGTAGGGTATCTCTGCCGTTCTCATTTGATGGCAATGCTATCAAAGTCTTTTTCTTCTATGATTCATGATTTGCTCTGTATATCATCTTACTTATTACAAGCCCTTTTTCAGCATATGAATCTTTTGACCAAGTCCTTCAATTAATATTTAGACAATGCTTAGCCAACTTTTTGGATGGCTTGATCAATTCTTCACTTTCTTATCAGGTTGTTTGGGTCCCGGGTAGTTTTGAAATAGGTATTGTTGCAGAAAGGCTGGGCAAGTCTCGAAATTATCATGCAATTTTATGTATCGGAGCTGTGGTATGGTTTCTTTCATCTTTCTTGGAAATCTTCTCATATAACTTTTTATCTGCTTGTGGGGGGTCTTTTCTGAGTACATTTTGCTGGATTTTATTAATTCTGCCAACAGATAAGAGGAGATACTACTCACTATGATGCCGTGGCTAATTCTGTTGCATCTGGGGTGCTTTCAGCTGGCCTAAACTCTGGTCAATCTTCATGCTTAATGTTATTTTGTATTAACCCATTTCTTGCAAAATGCTACCATAGCTTGAAGAGTCAATTGTTCGTGGCATCTCAACTATAAATTAAGACAATATTTAGATTTTCATTGATCAAAAGCATATGCAGTTGAACCTTTTTCATGCTGTCAATATTGTAAACTATGTCTGGCATACTTACAGTTTGTTTTTAGACTGAAGTATACCATCTTTAGTATGTGCTCTTTCCAAGGTGACTCCTACTTTTCACCCTATATTCATAATGTTTGAGAATTTTACTCTTACCTGACTACATAATTCTATTATGATAATCTTTTAAGTACATAATTTATTTATTTTCCTAATTGTTTCAATTAGAAAGCGCAAGAGACCACATTGCAAGATTCTTTTTCTTTTTAAAAGTTTAAAATTACCCTACTTCCAAACTAGGAGGACAAATTTCCTTGTAGCAGTTGTCAATTAAGATCTGTATCAATCTCATGCCCTAAAGATTAAAAAAATATTTTCTGTAGGAAACGATTTTCTGGAAGTTTTCATGTATCAAAATGGAGTCACCCATTCCCTCTATTTTTCAGTTTTTATTATTCCTTGTGATTTGAAGCTGCAATTTATCAACTCTGCAGGTGTTCCTTGCATATTTGGTGTTTTGACTTGTGAGGACATGGACCAGGTATGTTACAGGAGCTGGATAAAAGATCATTTTGTACTAAGAACTATAGGTTTTTTTTGTTAAGTGAGATGGGCTGTTCACTAAAGCTTCACAAACAGATATAGTGGGGTACCCTCTCTAGTTTCCTTCACATTGAATATTGGAATGTCAGAGAGAGGGGAAATCTGGTCATCTTGTAGGTTGTGCATACCAACTACCAAGTGACTGATGTGTCATTTACTTTAGAGTAGTTTTGAGATGATATATATGTATCTCACTTCATCTTTTTTGAAGATTGAGTTGATATATTTGAATGTGTGAGGAGTTTGACATCTTTTATTCTTGGATGCAATTGAAGAAACAAAATGATTTCAAGAGTGGAATTTTTATGTAATTATTTCACATGACAACTGTAGGCATTAAATCGAGCTGGTGGTAAATCTGGGAACAAAGGTGCAGAGTGTGCTTTGACAGCGGTAAGTTGATTGTAGACTAATGGAGTTGGTATTTGATTTTCTTCTCTCTTTTATTATTATTATTATTATATATATATATTTTTTATTGTTTGTAATTCCAATTTAGTTATTAGGAGTTGACTGGAGGTATGTAGGTATGTAAATAGAGAAAAGGATTACCTTCCCCTAGCTCACTGTCGCTAATGAGTGAGCCTGTTGGTCCTTGTTGCGAACTTTTCCAGCACAAGGGTAGGGTTGAGACCATTTAACCCGAACACTATACATTCCCATTTCTTAGCAATATTCTCAATCACCTTTGGCTTTTGGTACTTTCGGGTTATTTCAATGGTTTGATGCGTGGCATAGAACCCTTGCTAACTTGATTGATTCTGTTAATAATGAGAATAATTATAACTGCAAAGTGCATTAACTCCCTTGTTAACTTGCAAGAAAGTTGTGCATACCTTTTCAGTCAATCCATATTCCTTTGCTTTTGTGCTTTTCAAAGATGATTTTACCAACTCCATGATTTCTCCTTAATTCTCCATTCATATTTCTTTTTTCAAAAATTTGCATATATCCATTTATGTGTTCTATTTCTAATGAAGGAATTAAGAAAGTGATATAATATCATTGCCTTGTTTGCATTGCACATATTAAAGTTGATTCATATAGTCATAGTTAGGATTTGAATCCCAGCATCTGCAGCTCCTTTTTTGCTCCTGATACCCTTGCTTCTCTGTCATTGAATAAATTGGCAGATAAATTGTTCATTTTGTCTCATACATGTTGTCAAGGCACAGCAATGAGGAAAAAGTGCTTACAGTTCAATTTCTTTTGGATTGTATTGCAGATTGAGATGGCTTCCTTGTTTGATCACCATCTTAAGTAGCCTCAGCTTTATCCATTACATGATGAACTTGTGTTGTTGCTGTGGGATCATTCTATCTGGGGAGTTTACGCAAAAGCAAAACGGTAAACATAGATAGATCCCGGAACTCTAATTTGCAATTTTCTTGTTATACACTATTCTTGTCGGTCTAATAAATGACCAATGCTTTTGCTTTCTTTTATTTATTTGTTGTTTCTGGTACTTCTGAGAACTCATTAAGGGCTTCGCTATTACCCTTTCAATAATCCGATTGGCTAATGTTTACCAACCTCATACCTAGTTGCTTTTTGTCCTGAATTATGGGCTCGGTTAATGCAGTCTGTTGAGTTGAATATTGATGTTGTTAGTATAGTTGGTATTGTATCGATAATTGGATGGGCGGTGGGGTGCGGTACAGTGTGTTTAGCTTACTTTTTGTCTCACGTTATAGTATCGTTACAGTATCTAATCTCACCGCCATTATTGTTTTTACACTAATCACAGGTAAACGCACCGCCCATACTAGGCTCCTAAACTAGGTGTTAGATTGCATTTTGTCATTTTTTATTAAAAAATTTATTCGTTTTTACGTTAAAATAACCAAACAATGACGTGTGATGTGCCATGTGTAATTTATGCTGATATATAGGGACCAGTTTTTAATAGTAAAAAATAGATGAAATTTTTAATAGAAGGATCAATTTACTATTTGATTTAACATATAGGGATTAATTTGCTTATTTTGTGTGGAAAAGATAAAATGCAATCCAACTCCTAGTACAAAAGTTTTCACAATCTTAACTCAAAAATAGGACGTAACCACTGGTCTCATTAACCAAATTTCTATTAACTTGGTTTTTTTGGATGTGACATTAAATAATTTACCCTAAATGATAATAGATATATGAGAATAAGTTAAGAGCTCAAGTGTAGATATATATGCCTAATTTAAACCCTATCTAACATATGGAATTTTTTTTATCCAAAGGAGATTGATTAATCAAAAAGTTATATATTTAAAGAATCAAAGTATCTTATTGCATGGAGTAGAGGTGATAATGGGGCGGGTTCGAGTTGGGTTGTAACAAAATTTCAGTCCTAGGCTTAGGCTCGGTTTGGCCTGAAAAATGGGCTTAAAGTTTTGCCCAAACTTGACCCGAATAAAAAGCTAAAATTTGAGCTCGACTTTCCTGTATTAAATTTTTTTAGATAAAAATAAATTTAAAAATATAATACATCAAATAGACTAAACATTAAAATAAATGTTTCCCAACAAATTAAAATAAATTAAAAAATATTTATATTTAAATAACACTAAGATATGTGTAACTTAACAAGAAAATATCTCTAAAATACTAGTAAAATTAATAATAAAATAAGAGTTATACAATATTTAAACAATAATAAAAAGATAGTAGCAATATAATAGTGAATGACAGCAAAATAGTGGCAAAACAACTACAATTTTGTTTTTGCAAATTTGAGTTGGGTTGGGCCCAAGCCGAAAAAGCTTACTTGAGGCTTGACTTGTTTTCTAAATAGGTTTTATTTTTTTTTATTTTCATTTTTCGAGCTTATATTTTTTCAAACACTCTTACTTTTCAGGAGAGTCTTTGGGCTACCGGCCCGGCCCATGATCAAGTCTAACAGACCAAAAATGCTACATATCAAATAATTTAAATATATTTTTAAAAATTCCAAAAAGATCACCATTTAGTAACTAAAAGAAACGCAAGTTTTAATCTACTTTTGCATATGCTCTCAATCGTCTCACCAAACTCTACCAATATGATCTAATATTTTTTTGTCTAATGTTTGAACACATCTTTTGGGATGTCCAAAGTGTCCTTCCACCAACAGTTAACAGACAGACACTGAATCCCTACTCTACTTTTGTTAAAGGAAAACAAAAGAAAAAGCAAAGCGATGGAATAAAGACGACATTCCACCATCAAATCAGATTTAGACCAATCCCATTAACTAGGGAGTGATAGTTAAATCATCAAATCAAAAGAAAAACCCATGAAGACATTTATCTATCCATAAGATCCCACATATATCTCGTCCGATCCCTCAGGTTAACTCCAAACAGTACCCTGGATTGACATTCATTATCCTGTTACAGCATGAATAGGGACGGTTGAGGTCCATGCCTAACCGCTTTCCCTCAAAATTGAGGTAAAATGGGAGGAAGGAGATATAGACTTGATTCTGCTGTAATTATAGTGGCATGAAATGCCTCCATCTTAGCCCAACTCCTGTGTTGTAATATTAATAGTATGACTGTATTGACAAGGTTGAACTCGTGTTTAAATTCTCTCATATAAAAAATTATTGTGAACTTATTAATAAATTAATTACTAAATTATTTGGTTATAAAAAATTCCAAAACTAATTATGATTTTTATTCAAATGAAGTCATAAAGTAAACATTAAGATTTGAATCAGATTTCAACTTTTTTTATATTTCATTTTTTTCAAAATCCTATCATTAACCACATCAGATGGCATGTGGGAAAACATTGTAGTGCTGAATTTGCTTTTGCTCTAATCCCAATGTTGAAACCCCCATTACTTTTTGTCTTCCCAAAATCGCCTGCAAAGCCCTCAACTTTGACCACTAATCTTAAATATCTAAGGTTAAAGTCTGTGCAAGTCCCTATACTTTTTGTGAATTTAAAATTTAGTCTCTCCATTTTTTAGATTTCTATAAATTTAGTCTCTTCACTTTTGTTAAATTTAGGTTTATTACAACGTCATTTTTTTCAGTTGCATTGCTACCAAATGAGTTTTTTTATTCTAAAATGCCACACCAATAAATTTAACAAAAAAAACATTGTTAATAATCGGACCTGAATTTTAAAATCTGAAAATAGAGAGATTAAATTATTAGAAATAATAGTATATGGACTAAATTACAAATTTGTGAAAAGTATAAGGACTTATGTCATATTTTAACCAATATCTAAACCAGCTTCAACAACCAAATATAGGTTACACTGATTTCAGCAAAGATTGTGAACTTGTCCCACCATGATTCCCTATTTTCTTTAATCATGCAATTTTGTTCATATGTTCTCAATAAAGAAGAAGCTGATAAGCTTATAAACTTGTTTGAAACGGGTTACTTCATGACCATAGCTAACAATTTTATATAATTAAAGGGATCTAAGATAAGATAAGATAAGAAAAGAAAATAAATAAATTTATAAAGGGATAAAAATATATACTTATTTAAAAAAATTTAAAATATAGAAATTATTGAGTGTTTATTTTACAGTGTCTTCTTTAGATTATCTCACTCACATATATATATATATATATATAAGGTACGGTCCATTAAAGAGACGTGTTAGGGGTGACTAAAGGCCATGCGTGGGGGGTAATTTCACTATTTGTTCTAAAGGGGCAAAACCCTACCTACCCCTTCGAATTTTTCTGTCTAGAAAATCAGTCCAATCCAATGATTGATGAATAAACAAACGATGCACAGTAAGCAATGGCAGCCAAAATCTTACTTTCTCTCATTACAAAGCAAAGTGCAATTACCCCTTCTTCAGCACATATTAAAGAAACAGCCGGAATATCTTTAGCGTCCTCTCTTTATTAAAGAAAGTTTGTTCCTTTATTGAATTGAAAATAAACCAATAGTAGTAGTATTGCACTTGAAGTTTTGGCTTGGGTAAAAATTTATATTCACTACTTATGTTTTGCTAAAATTTAAGATTTAATCCCGTTATTTAAAAGTTTTAAAAAATATATTTTTATTTAAATTTTTAGTTTAATTGTTGAAGGTATAAGTAGTTTTTGTTAAAATTTACTTACTATTAAGTATGATTATTGAAATTATAATGATTTGTTTTTTAAGTTAAGAGGTCGAACTTTCGATAAGTTTGATATTGTTCTTGATAAGGATTTTGTCTTCCTACATTGTCGAGAGTCATATCAAGTTTATAGAGTAAAAGTGTGTCGAAGTGCTTGAACAGAAAAAAATCACAACAAATTGAAGAGTTTGTGTATGATGTGACTCGATTCCAAAACCTATGACATATAGGTGAATGATGGGAGAGTATGCTACCACTTTGGTTAGCCCATAGCAGAGTTGAGGCACATGCAGTAATAATATAGCATAATTGGATGGGTGTATCAATGACAGATTTTGATAAAAAAAATCCTAATTAATAATAGTATATTATTATATTAAAATTTTAAATCCAACCTCAAGAATTTAGATTCAAATTTTGGAGATGATAACTTCAAAAAGTTAATTTTATTGACCATAAAATAAATATGAATGATACTTTGATTATACAAAAAAAATCGAAATAAATATGAATGATACTTTGATCATACAAAAAAATCGAAATTGTAAAACTATTGAGGTATAAAGATAAAATCTTAAATTTTATTTAAGTACATGGACTAACTTTATAATTTAACCTCTTTGAAATCCAATATACATCTATATATATATATATATATATATATATATATATATATGTTTGTAACAAGCAAATATATTCTTAGTTACTTGTTCAAAGAGTTTCCTCTCCAGTCCCTCTCTCTTTATCTTCACTTAAAGAACAACCCAAGTTGCATATACAAAAAAAAAAAAGAAGAAGAAGAAGAAGAAAGAAATCCAAACCCATTGATGCCCTACCAAATCTATCTCTTCATCTCTTAAAACCAGACCAAAGAATCAATGTCTGAAACACAACAACCCGTTGTCGTTTACCCAAACACTGTGTCATCAGGGCAAGTAGAACCATCTCATTCTCACTCAGATGGATCCTTTGGCACAGTTTTTATAGTACTTGCAATCATCATTGTTATATCATCCATAGCTTGTTTTCTTGGAAGACTATGTACTCGGCGGGTAAGCCAACCAAAACCCACTAAGCAAAGCAAAAGCTCTAATCCACGACCTAAAGGAAACGACATAGAGTTGGGGTTTGATGGTCGGTTCCCTACTGCAAAACCTGTCGGCGGTGGTGACCAAAGCAAAAGGTTCAAAATGCTTGGAAATGAAGATCCTAGAGGGTTTAGATCAATGCCCGGAAAGCATGGGGATGTTAAAGGATTTAAAGTGCATGGAAATGGGGATCTTAGAGGATTTAGAATCCATGGAAATGGAAACATTGAAGGTGACCCTAAGCATGTTGATGTTGGAGTACTTTAAGGCCATGGTGCATTATATGTTGTGCATGGCTACTTTATTTATTTTTCTTTTTTCTTATGTTTTTTTTTGTATTTTTTTACAACAAAAATAGGATTGTTCGAGTATCAATTAAGTAAAATCGATTAGTTCGCTAGTTTTGTTAGTGATATTTGTGTTTGAATTGAAAGTTTAATGATATATCATCAATTGCTTGCCTTAACATTATACTTTTTTCTTTTTGTATTTTGTAAAAGGAGGACAAATAATGTTGGTTATGTAATTGCTTGAATATATATGATTTTCCCTACCTTTTATTTTGCATTTGAAGGATATATATATAATATAGTTTGCATTCTCTAAAATCTACATGAAATTTTCAAAATTTTAATTTTAGAATTTTAAAAAGAAATTATAGTTGTGATCACCTAAATTTAATATTTTTGTTAGATCTAATTATGTCTCTAATTTTTCATTTTTCAATTTCTAAAGGGTTAGATTTCAAAATTTTGAATAGTATAAGGATTGGGGCATAATTTAACTTTTTTATTATCAAAATTTGAAAAATTATTGTATTAAATTGTTTTTATTTGATTAACTTTTTCCTCCGACTTTCAATAAGAAAGAGATGACATATTGGATTTACATAGTCCGAAGGCAACGTATAGTGCACGTAATATGTGCAAAGCTCGAAGGCAACAAAACTCCAAACATGCTATAAACCCTAATTGGTATGCCAACTATATCCTAACATTTCATTAAAATTACTAGGGCATTTCATATAAGCTCATATATCATTTTCTGAATTTCCACGTTTATACTTTGTATATTGTGTATGCATGGTATATCATACACATGAATAAAGCTCTTTGAGCCTCTATCATCATATACTTTTGGTTTTCAAATCATATCTCATATCACTTATAAGTTCATCAAATAATTTTTCAATATGCACTTCAATTTGAATTGTATGCTCATTTATAAAACTACCCATATACTTAGGGTAGGTTTGGATGGGCGATGGGGTGCGGTGCTGTGCGTTTAGCTTACTTTTTGTCTGATGTTACAGTGTCGCTACAACATCTAATCTCACCGCCACTATTGTTTTTACACTAACCGTAAGTAAAAGCACCGCCCATCCAAATTCTCCCTTAATGTTTTCGTATGGCTCTCTTATACACATACAAACATATTACACCTTTCATTGCCATTTCTTCTTTAAAGAGTATTTCATTTCATTAAATTAAATTACCAATTTAGCTTATGATGGTAATCGAATTTCATCTTTTTCCATATTATGAAATGACATCTTATATAATGACATATCTCAAGCTTAATATACCATCTTAACCAAAATTCTATACATTTCACCATTTCTTGCCAATTACTAAATCTTGTATCAAAATCCAAACCACATCTTTAGTAATCATGACCAATATATATACATTTATCTTACCTATCTAATAACAAAAGTTTCAACACCAAATTTTTCATGCTTATTCAACACTTGAATCCACCCATTGATCCACACAATATAATCTTCTTCACCCATTCAACACATCTCATGACAAAAATGATAAAGATGATAGAAGTTCATTGTCTTTACTTGTTCGGAGATTTCCCTTTTCAGCCATGGATTTCTCTCACTAAAGTGATAAACCCTAAGTTTTCTACTTGATTTTAGTGAGAAGTCCTAGTTTAAACTTGAAATTTTGGTTAAATTTAGTGAGAAAATGAAAAAAGAAGGAAAAAGGAAAAACTAGTCCTTCTCCATGTAATTCCTCGAAAATTACTACAAGAAGAAAGTAATATATTATCCTTGATATAGTAAAATAAGGAAAAAAATGACAAAAAGGGAAATTTTGAGTTATGTCAATATTGGGAAGTATATTATGATATATTAATTCAAGAAAGGACTAAATCAAAAAAGTGAGAAAAGTTTTGTGGCCCAAGAGTAAATACTCAAAATTTGAGGGGTTAAAGTGTAAATATGAAAAGTTGAAGGACCAATAGTGAAAATATTTTAAGAGTGGAACGATCTAGAAACTAAGAAAAATGGATGAATTAGGACCAAATTGAATAGGTGAAGAATTATGATGGACTAAATCGTAATTTTATCAAATTATGTGATGACTCAAGGATGGAATTTTAAAAGATCATACAGGGCAAAATGGTCAATTATAAAGAGAGAGAACTATAGAAGGCAATGATGATATTAGAGGTATTTTGATGATATTTTATAATTATTTAATTAGATAAATATTATTTTATTAATATTTTAATGAGATTTTTTATTATTTTATTTATTATATAAGGAAAGAAAGATGAAGAATTCTCTTCATCTTTCCATGCACCCACGTGAGAAGAGAAGAGAAGAAAGAAATTTTGTTTTCTTTTCAATTTGGTCCTTTTACCAAAAAATTCACCATTTTCACTTAGAAATCAAAAGAATTTCCATACCTACCAAGAGAGAAAAATAATAAGGAGACTATGGGGAGCTATAATATCAAGTTAGATTCAAGAAATAGAAGTTGGAGGAGAGAGAAAATCAAGTTAAAGATTGAAATCAATAGAACAAGGTAAGAACATCAAGATTTCAATATATTTTTAAGTTTGATATTATTGAAAAAGTATGAAAATGATGTTAAAGTAGAGTTTTTTAATATAAGCCTCTATGTTCTTGATATGCTAGTGGAGGGAAAGAAGAGGAAGTGATGGGAAATATTGTAAAGAAAGGAAATGAGGGTGTTATAAACTTGGTTATCAACATTTTGCACTAAAACAGTTTTGGACAAGAGCAACAGTCTGAATTTGAAAATTCACCAAAAATTGTATAAATTGAATTAGAGGTTAATTAAAGTATTAAATTAAATCCTATTGAGCCTAGTTTTACATAGAAGAAACGGTGTAAGCAAAATAATTTCATATTATGAGATATATGAATTTTTGTGAGACAAGGTCAGATTGATTTCGGGTTCCCCTATTTTGACTTTGAAAAATCATCAAAAATTGTAAAAAAATAATTAGGGATTTAAATTTATATTTTTAAATTATTAATGAATCTGTTTTCAAGAGAAATAAACGGAAACATCATCCAAACCCTGTACTAATATATAATTAATTTTTAGTAAAGAAATGTCGAAGCTGTCAAACAACAAAACAAGGATAAATTTGAAGATTTTACTGTACTTATTGGATAAACTATAAGTTTTGAAATTTTTATGGTAGAAATTTATTTGATTCTAGTTTCAAAAAAATCAGGCGGATCTTAATTTAGAATTCTGTAACTCAAGATATAAAAAATTTACAGTGTGTTTGGTTCAGTGTAATAGGTAATCCATTACGCCCCGATTACGCGCCTATTACATTACCGACCTATTCCGGCGTTTGGTTTGCTGTAATAGGTATTACGCGCGTATTACAATACCGACCTAATCCCCAAATTCTCTGTTTTCTATTCCTTCCCAAATCGAGGATTACCCATTACGTCCGCTTCCCTTTCCAAGTCTCTGTTTTACCCTCCTCCCTACCCGACCCTCTCCTTTTCTCGTCCTCATCATTTCTCCTCGTCGCCTTTTACCGATTCTCTCTCTCGATCATTTTTCCCTTTCATTTGTTGCAGACGTTTGAAAGCCATCGCTTCATTTTTCTCTCGGTCTCGGCGTGAGGTATGAATCTTGGTGTTCATTTTCGTGTCTGGTTCCTTTTCGGTTTCTTGGTGTTAATTCCTTTTCTTTTTATTTGGTGTTCAAATCCATCAACGCCAAGTGGCTTCGGGATTCAAAAATCCAACTATTCAGGTTTATTTTGTGTTTGCTTCATGAACTTGGATTTTAATCGAGAATTTCTCTGTATGTTTGTAGTGGAAATATACAATAGAGGTGTATTTATACATGAATAAATCCCTAATTTTTTTCTATTTACAACGTGATAATATTAATGAGCTCATTAAGATAGTCGAAATGCTAGAAGAGCTCATCAAGATAGCATCATTAAGTTGGTTATAGTTGGAGTAATGAACCGTGGATTTTATCTTCTTTGGAAAATAAGTATTGAAAGACCTAATAGTATAAACATGGTTACAATTGTGTGCACCTGTGGAATAAGGTTAAATTGAGTGTTTCTTGAGAAGAATGAGTGAACCCAACCCTATAATACATTGTAGTCGTGTGTTTTTTTCTTCCTTTCTATGTGAAACCGAGTGGGATACTTAGTATTGCGGTGATAATGAAAGCGTGAATGTCTTGGATGTTTTTTCTTAGGGAAGGTCAGAGTGAAGCATTGAATGAGAGAATCGAGTCCACAGTTGGGAATTTTTGAGTGTTGTTGGAAGGTTGCGGGTTGAGCAACAAAAGCAAGTCTGAGGATTTCGTGTAACCAGATTTTGTTCTTGAATCTAATCCTTGATAAATTCATGATTCATGTCATGGCCCTTTCTTTTGGGGGAGGGGTGTTCACTTTTCTTGGGTTTATTTCATAGCTCTTGGAATAGCTTATTTGGTAATGCACAAACGCCACCGTGGAGAGTTTTATGAATTTGAAATTTGGCTCTAATACACTTCGTGTCGCTTGACCATTACATGTGTTTCGAATCCTAATGTTATGGTGCCCAAAGTGATTGGTTCTATTGCTTACAAACCAAACCTTCTTGGAAAAATAACAATAATTTGAAGGTATTTAAATGGGAGGAGTTAAAGGTTTTCTTTTCTTTTCTTGACATATGTTCTTGGGAGCCTTACGAAATTGCGGTCATCATTTGTTTTAAATGCCTTCTTTTGATCTTTGGTATTATTTTTGCTTCATTTACAATAGGAAGAGTTAATGTAAGAGACCCTTTTCTTTCTTTTGAGGAAAATTATGGCGTTGTGTTTTCAAATATCTTGTATCAATGGCATTTCCAAGAACCAACCCTCTCTCTTAACCTCATCATGAACGCATGGCCATAGTTTCACACCAACTTAAATTCTAGCAAGTTGTATTATCGAATTCCATTTCTAGTTAGTTATTGGAGGCTCAAGCTAGAATTCAACTTTACATCTACTACAAAGACATTTTTGAAACCGACCTTTGTCGGTTTACATAGGGATGTACCATTATTTTACGAGTAAATGCAATAACAAATTGGCCATCGGATCTTTTCTTCTTTTGTTGGAATTGAAATCGTTCATCGCAAATTTGCTGCATTTTACTACTCCATTTTGATGATTTATTAAAATATGACATCCCTTTAATTCATGCACACAGGAAGAGGTATTGGAAAGAGCAAAAGAGCCAAAGAGCAAGCGACGCGAGGAATTGGAGGCACAAAGGTGATTCCAAAGTCTACTTCCCTAAGTACATCTATGGGCGGTGGTGCCATCAGAACAATGGGCTGCAGACTAAAGCTTCGCCTCAAGCGCCAATAACGGAGTTTCTACAACCCCATCCTCCTATAATCCCCCAACCTGCTGCTGCTAATACCACGGGCACGATACTAAAAGGAATAGTGCCAAGTATCTCTATTTGTATTTCACACTTTTCATCCGATACTGATACCAAATAAATATAATATCCGTGGTGTTTAATCCCCATTATCCTTTTTGTTTGAATCTATTTCTGCTCCCTTTATATTCAACAAAAAAAATAACTTTCAGGTTTATACGTTCAGGTTCTTAAAAAGTATGTAAGCATTCATTAAATAACATTTTAACAAGTGACAGCATTGAAAGGAATTACATCGATTAAACAAAATTTCTGATCCTGCATGGATCCAACACCTTCAGTGTCTGCATAAAATTTTCTAGGTATGTCTAGTTCTCATCACTCATCAACTTCAACACCTGACATTGGAACTCCTCCACTAGTTTTGCTCCTTTCCCTTAACATAATCCACACTAAAGTCATAATTATCATCATCATCATCCATAGCTTCATCCCATGAGGTTAATTTATTTTTGGCTTTTTTCCTTCTCTTATTCTCAGCTCTTTTCATCTTTGTGTTCAACATGCCTTCTCGCATCTGACTTCTCATTTTGCTGCTTGTGGCGATTTTGACTTTGCCTTTTCAAAGATCTTCTTCTTCGAAGCCATCGCTCATCATTACCACCATTACCGGATGTATCTTCTTGCTTTTCATCACCTTCAATTGATTGCAAGGGTTGGGCATTATCCGTGGTGCGCAAATATCCAATGATTTATATAACACCATTAGTTCAAGCTATTCCATCTATTAACATGCAAAACTAAGATTAAACCACAAAAGTGTCCTCAAAGAGCAATTATAAATTATCTTATATGAATTCATATAAGAATATTTTATTATTAAGAATTTTATGAAATTATATATCATTATTAAATTATATTTAATATTAATTATTTTAAATTGTATAAATTCATATAAGAAAATTTATTATGAAGAATTTTATGAAATTATATATTATTATTAAATTATATGTAATAATAATTATTTTAAATTATACAAATTCATATAAGATAATTTATTAGTTATAATTATTTTAAATTTTATTAAGTCATATATTTTAATTAAAATATATTTAATATTAATTATTTCAAATTATCTTTTATAGTATCATATATTATGATTTGAGTAAATTCATATAAGAATATTAATTATTAAGAATTTTATTAAATTCATGATATTTTAATTATAATATATTTAATAATAATTATGTTAATTTATATTTTATAGTATCATATATTATGATTTGAGTAAATTCATATAAGAATATTGATTATTAAGAATTTTATTAAATTATATATTTTAATTAAAATATATTTAATAATAATTATGTTTAAATATGATTAAATTATTTATTATTGATAATAATAATCTTATTAAAATTTAAATTATTTAAATTATTTACCAAAACAAATTTCTGCTAAGGGTATTCTAGTCATTTTAGTTTTTTCATTATGCTATTACACCTCTATTACACTCAACCAAACACAGGATTACTATTACGCCTCTATTCCATTACATTCAACCAAACAGTTGATTTGCTATTACACAGCTTTTCCATTACACCTCTACTCCATTACACCTCTAATCCAATACACCTCTAATCCAATACAGCGAACCAAACGTGCTGTTAGTGACTATAACTCAAGCGGACAACTTTGATATGAACATATAAGTAAATGATGGAATTATAGATAATGTTACATATAAGCATGTTATATACATTAAGGATGTGGAATGGAGGGGAGGAGGAGAAAAATATATATGAATATTCATCTAGCATGAGTTTACATTAAAAATGGATAATTTGCATGTTTTAGGCTCAGGGACTAAATTGAATAAGAGTAAAATTTTAGGGTAATTTTGTAAAAATGTCAAAAATGACCGAATTGCATGAAATGAACTATTTTATTGTCTAATTAATATACTGAAATAAATTATTAATATCAAGTGGGTTTAGAGCATTAATTTTGTTGTATGATGATATTATGAAGTAATTTTGTTAAATATTGGTGTTAGTATTAAATTGTGAAAATAGTTAAAATATTAAGGTTTGATATTAAATTTTGTTTTATTAAGGGATTTTGATAGCCTAGGATATTTTGATAAATCACTAATTGAGGAAAATTAGTTGATTTGATAGATTAACTAGTTAAGGGACTAAATTGTAAAAGTTGCAAAAGCTAGGTAATTACGTAAATTCAAAAATGTAAGGGTATAAATAGTGAAATGAATTGGAACTGAAATATATGCTAATTAATGAGAAATTTTATATTAGATCAAGATTCCGTAGATACTCGGTGAAAAAAGGAAAAATAGTGGAATAGTCCCTGAACTCCTACAATTATTACAATTCAACCTAGGTAAGTTCGTATGGTTAAAATTTAATTTTTATATATTAAATTGATGAGTAATATTTTTGTATTTATTCATATCTATTGTTAAAAGTAAAATTATTATTAAAATTATGAATTTGAATTGAATGTTCAAAATGAATGGAACGTGGGATTGAGTACAATTGTTCTGTGGCAAAAGATGAATTAATGGTAAATGCAAAGGATGAATTGACGGATAAGACCATAACTGGGTTATGGCACTATGAACGTGAGACCATGGTTGGACCATGGCAGTGTTTATATGTAAGATCATAGCTGGGTTATGACATTCTGATGATAAGACTATAACTGGGTTATGGCACTATGAACGTAAGGCCATGGTTAGACCATGACAGTGTTTATATGTAAGACCATAGCTGGGCTATGGCATTCTAATGATAATACCATAAATGGGTTATGGCACTACGAATGTAAAGGATGAATTGACGGAAAATTTAAAGGATGAATTGACGGCAAATTACCCAAGTAAACCGAGGTTCAGCATTTGTTGCGAACTTTCATGTTTACTTTCCGTTTAGCTCTCATGAGCTTGTGTTCAGCCTTCGGGCTTTTGAAAACAATGTACTCATATCCGTAAGTCGTTCCTCGAATGGTAAGTTATCGGGAGTTATCTTGGATGATATATGAAGAAACAGTAAAAGATGATATGTATCATGAAATGTATATATATTAATATGTTGATACATGAAAATTATGTAAGTTGAGACGAGTAATAAATTCAAGTGTAACATGTTGAAATAATAAGGTTATTGATATGTTTGATGCTTAGGCAAGTGCCAAATTACTGGTTAAATGGTGATATGTTTAATTATAAGGTGCATTGAAATGGTAAATGCTTAAATGAATATGCTTGTGCTCATGAAAGAGTGGTAAGATTGAAGTTATGCAATTTATGGTAAGATTGAAGTTATGCAATTTCTTATGAAATGAGTTATCATGTGATTAATTCAAAAAAGGTCTATGTTTAAATGCACTAGCTCGTAGCTATAGTTAAATGATATGCTTATAACTGGTGTGTTATGCATACGGAATGAGTGTGGGAAGTAAAGAAACGCAAATGAAAATAAAGAAATTTTGGAAGAGTTAAAGTTGTTTAAAATTCCTACTATGTTAGGAATAATATATATATAGTGATACTGTAGATTTATTCACTTAGTGAGCTATTAAATATAACTTCATGAGTATTGAGGTATCAATATTGGATTATTCTTGATATGTTTAAATTTCATATTTGAAAAGAAGTATTATGATTAAAGTTATACGAGCTTACTAATCATTCATTACCTATGTATTTGTTTTCCTTTACTTTTCAGATTATCGGAAGCTCGATTGGGTTGGAATCTTGTCGGAGTTGCATCACGCTATCCATCGGTTCTATCGGTACTTTCGAATGTTTTGATTTTGGTTATAATGGCATGTATAGATTGACATAGAATTAGGTGAGAAATATGGCTTGTAAAATGACCTGTTTTCATCCACACAGGCAAAGACACGGGCTTGTGTCTCAACCGTGTGTGTGACACATGGCCAGGTGACACGGTCGCATGTCCTTTGTATCTTAAATTTGTAAAAAATTGAATACTCACACAGGTACGGACACGGGCTAAGACACGACCGTTTATCCTTATTTCGAATGACCATAGAGCCTAAGACATGGGCGTGCCGCCAAAACGTGTGAGTCACACGGCCTGACCAGACGGCCGTGTGACCCATGCAGTGTTAAAAATTTTAAATATTTTTTGAAAAATTTTCTAAGTATTCGACTTAGTCCCTGTTTCTAATACGTAATTTAGGCCTCAAGGGATCGTTTAAGGGACAATATGTATGATTTTGATTGGTTTCTAATATGAATGCTATATGAAATGAAATATCTAATAATTAATTTGTAAACTCCGGCAATGCTCCTTAACCCTATTCTGGTGACAGATTCAGGTTAGGGGTGTTACACTCCAAATGGGGTAACTGGACATGAGGGAGGAAGATGACAAAATATGTCATCCTTTCTTTCTTTTATTTAATTAAAAAAAGTCAACAAGTTAACATTCTAAGAAAATATAATCTCTTGTGTGGTCTATATGTAAAAATCCAAATCCAATGGCTCCAAATAACTCTCACATATCAAATACCTCATAATATGATATTTCAAATATAGTTTCCATGAGAAATGACCAAAATGCTTATTATGTGGTAAAATTACATTTTAGTCCTTTTTTGTGTCATCACTATTCTTTATTCCATTCAAGACACTTCATCTTTCAAAATTCCTTTAGTTTATACTTTTCAACCATAATTATTAATTATCCATACATAAATTTGCATTCATGACCTTTCTCGATAAAATTGGAAATTTTATGGTTTGGTCCCTAAACCTTCATTTTTATTCAATGCAGTCCAAAAATTTCTTTTGCTTGCACTTATATACTATTCTGATCATGTAGTAGTTATTTAATGCATTTTGCAACTTGTCTCTTCACCATTGGGCAATTTGCACCATAAGTCCGTATACTTTTCAACTTTTCTAATTTAGTTCTCGAATTGACTTCTATCAAATTAGTACTCAACCGAGTCATCCTTATACTTTACAGTCATTATTAACTCTGATTTCCTCAATCTGATCAAATCACACCAGTGTCCTCAACTTTTCCAACTTTACAATTTAGTCTCATTTGTACTAAGTTCTCACATTCACAATTATTCTCTCAAATTTCCTCTTCTAAAAATCAAAATAACTCTTTAAAGCTCCATCTGGAATACCTATCTTCAAATTCTCTTCTATATTTTATTGTACTAAGTCTTAGAACAATACCACTTATTATACGAAAAATTTGGGATGTTACATCTGATTTACAAGTTGTAGTAGGATTAAAATTGATAAGGAAAAAAAATTAGAAGTTTTAAGAGTGGTTTATTAAATTATCTTCAAGTAAGGGAATTTATATAGAAGATAAGATCTGAATTCCAGTTATTGTTCGATATATATAGAAATGTGTGATTTTTTTTAACAATATCATTATAAGTTTTGATTATATCTGTTCTTTTTGACAAATCGTCTAAAACAACTCATAACCTCTCCCCAACCCATAAATAGGAGGATAATGTGCTTAATTTCCAAAGACAATGAACAAATATTCTCTCCAACAAAACAAGAAAATGATAGAAGGAAATGGTGTCACCCACCAGAAAGTTGGATTAAATTGAACTGTGATGGTGTTTTCTTGGAGGCAAATAATCTAAATGTTGTGGGAATTGTTCTAAAAGCTATATTTACAGCAAATCATAAATTGAAAATGCTGATCAAAATATTAATAAATAATTTGATAAATATAAAATATTGGTGGTCAAATTGTAAAAATTTCAAAAGTCTAGTAACCAAAATAGAAATTAAAAAAATAAATAATAAAAGCTATAATCTTATCTACACTTAAATTAAAAATTTCAATAGTTAAATGAACAAATTCAAAACCTATAAAAGTAATTTACTTTCTTTTTAAGAACGTGCTTAATCATTTTTCAGTTTGCCTCGTTCTTTTACATTGAATATACATACAATTTTCTTTTTGTCTAAAATTTTCGGTGTTGGATAATTACATTAGGCTTCGACTAAATTCGAAATCAAGTAGAGTAGGACTCCCTTAAACAAATGGCACATTCTTGTTTTCTCCGTCCATAAGACTCGAATCAGAAATTTTACTGAAATAGATATTGAGCTTCTTACCGTTCTTACTGTCCAACCAAACGTCGTTTGAGAGCAATTTTTATCATTCAAAACTAAACCCAACTTTGAGTTAAGTAACTCTAGAGAAGGATCACTTTTATCTTTCCCCAATGCTCAAAATTACAATTTCAAAGGGAATTTAAGTAAAAGGGCATTTCTACATTTACAAAACAAATGCCCTGCAAAAAACACTCATTAACATTTTAACCCAAAAACAATCGACCATCATTTGAAGCGACTGCCGCTGTAGTTCCCCGATGCGCCATTGTCACTATATCCACTACCATTTTTTTTAATAGGTTGAAGCTCTGATTCGTCGCTCGTAAATTCGCTTGAACTACATTCGGACCTCCATGAAGGTTGTCCACGTGATATTTCTCTTGAAGTGAACTCGTCACTGTAAACGTCCGATTCCGAGCTGTTGTCACTACCAAGTGCCATCCTCCTGAAGTTCAAAATTTCTTCACTATACTTAGCGGAATCATAAACAGTGCTCTGACCGACTTTTACTCCATTTGTTAGATCAGATCCATCAAAGTCCAATGCTCTTACCACCTGTTTACGAGTGTGAGATATAAGTAGATGCTCGACTAGATACTTTTTGAATGAATCTAAATATTTATATTCAGCCCCTCAATTACATGAATCGGGTTGGTTTTGAATCAAGTTAATTTAAATTAGATATACCTACATTTTATTTTTGTTGTTGTTTTAGTTTAGGCCAATTTCGAGTCTCAATCATCTTAAGTTCTACTTTGAGACTTAAGTTATTTTGGGTTT
Organism: Gossypium raimondii; assembly: GCF_025698545.1. Lineage (NCBI taxonomy): Eukaryota > Viridiplantae > Streptophyta > Magnoliopsida > Malvales > Malvaceae > Gossypium > Gossypium raimondii. The sequence goes on from NC_068568.1 coordinate 1,278,663, forward strand.
TAAATTATTTAGGGTTTGAATTGTTTCAGGTTAGGTAGTTTAGGTTAGGGTTGTTTCATTTTCAGAGTAGCTCCATCTTGTTTTCATTTCAAGTTTAGGTTTGAGTCTAAGGCTTTTTAAGTCGAGTTATTACGAGTTTGGATAATTTCGGTTTCAATCACTTAAAGTTCAAATCATTTCAAGTTTCTTGTTCAAATCTTTTCGTATTTGAGTTACTTTTATTTAATTTGAATTGGATAAATTCAAAATTTTAAATATTTTGTTGTTTCAGTTTTGTCCAGTTTCGAGACTCAATTTTCTTAGGTTTGGGTTTGAAGCTTTAGCCATTACGAGTTCTGGTCATTTTGGGTTTGAATTATTTTAGTTTCTGGAGCCATTTCAAGTTACGGTTTGAGGCTAGGGCTTTTCAGGTTTAGATAATTTTGGTTGATCATATAGGGTTTGAATCATTTCAAGCTTCTTGTTCGAATCATTTAGGATTTGGGTTATGTTGGGTTCGATTTGTTTTGGACTTGTATCATGTCAAGCAAAAATTGTTTAACCTTTTATGATCAAATTAGGCTAAGTTTAATTTCAAGTTTATCAAAATGAGTTTTGGAACTTGATTAATTTATCTATATCTCATACTAATGGATATGCATAGAATATTATTGTCAAATAACGGAGTTTTACGAGATATGAAGAATTAGAGCAACAATTAGTGGAGAAAGTTTAGATAATAATAATAACAAAGAAAACATCAAAGTTCGTTAACATTACCAACGCCATGCGAGGCCGTTTTGTGGCGGAACGCCGCACACAAGCGGCGGCTGCCTCGATCATCATTAATACCTCACTCTCTACGTAACGCTTTTCAAGCCTTGCATCAATTATTTCACTAAAATCACTAGTTTCAAGGGCTTGAATGAGGAGAGGTCGTGCCTGCCAAAAATCATGATAACATGGCTCAATTGAAAAAGAAAACAAAGAAAATACACTAATATAAAAAAAAATGACTGGTTATGTTACGGTTTTGATATCATTATTATGTTCAAGTTTAGGACTTAGTCCTTATAATTTGACATTATTTTTGTTCCGTTGTTTAAATAATTAATACCGCTAACTATTTTGATTAAAATGTTAAGGTAGAACTTTTTTGTATATAACACTCTCGACTCATCAAGCTAATATGATTTCTTTTAATGTGTTGAGTGGGGTGTCTTTAAGAAAAAATTATGTCAATATTTTGACTAGAATAGTTAACATTGTTAACTAGTTTGACTAATTGACGGTATTATAAAAGTAAATGGAACAAATTATACCAAAAAATTACCAATATACATGTTATGGAGACCGGTGTACAACTTTAGAGAGAAAGCAAAAGTCAATGGTGTTATTAGATTCAGATCCATACCCATTCGACCAAACTTTCATCACCCAGAGGCTGAGTCGGATCAACAGGTTGTCGACCCGTTATAAGTTCTAAAAGCACAACTCCAAATGAGAAAACATCAGATCTATCCGTCAACTTCCCACTTGATGCATACTCTGGTGCCAAATACCTGAAAGGCAAATGAAATCACTAATTATAATATGTAGTATGAAATAAATAGAAATAGAACGAGTCTTAGCTTGACTGTGACCATTACTGTTACAACAAGTTGGAAGTTATGGGTTTGAGCATGCTTAAGCTCGTAATGTCCTCTAATTTAGTTAGTTTAGGATTTGGGGATTCATAGATAATTGAATTTTTGTATTGAAAAAATGAGCAAGTAGTAGTCAAATTATGGTTTTGATCTCTCCACTATTCTCATATTTGAGATATAATCATTATACTTTAATTTGACCATTTACTTTTATAATATTATTAGTTAATCCGAACAATTATTTATTATAACTAAAATGCTTATGTGGAGTTTTCTTAAAAGTACCCTTCCAATAGAAAAAATACATATCAGTAAGATGAGTTGGAAGGCTTTTCTTTTAAAAATAAATAAAAATAAATCAACATTAGCACTTTAAATAGAATACTTGATGGTGTTAACTAGTTAGACTATCTAATGGCATTATAAAAGTAAAGAGATCAAAAGTATAATCTTTTTAATACAATGTCTAAACTACACAGCTCCACAACTTCCAAGTTGAATGCACAAGCTTAAGCTCAACACAAAATTCTGGGCTCAAGCTCGACCAAACATCAAATTTCTAAATTCTAGCTTCTAAGACATAATCGAGCTTGAGTAGCTTGATCTTAAACTCTTTCTATATAACAAACTTAAAAATGTAATTTCATAATATAAAGACATCATAAAATGAAAAGCTTAATTATGCTCACAAACCGTTCAAATAAAGTATTATGGTGCTCGAGTTACTCAAGCTCAAGCTTGATACGATAATTATTGAATTAAACGTGAATTTTTCTTTCTTTTTTAATCAAACTTAAATGAATTATAAGAATGAGTATCTGATTTACACCGACATATAAATTAAAACAATCTCAACTATTGAAAAGCATGACCTACCCGAATGTTCCCATCACACGAGTTGAAACATGGGATTGACTAGAATCATTAAGTCTGGCAAGTCCAAAGTCTGCCACCTGTAGAATTTTTTTGTTTAATTACAATGTAAGGCCTTCAATTTTAAAAAATTTGAATCTGAGAAAAAATAATTAAATTATTTCAAAGGTGCATGAGGGGAAGAGTTCATTGCCTGTGCTTCAAAATCGTCTTCCAATAGAATGTTTGCTGACTTAATGTCCCTATGGATAATTCTTGGATGACCTGAAAATATATCCATAAGGAAGATAAGCATAAAACAAAATAAAAATTAATACACTAGTTACAAGTCAACAACCCACAACCATAGTAATTTCTTTTTAGAACAATCCCATTAGAAGTTTTGGTTATATCAGATCTTTTTGACAAAATGCCTAGAACTACTAATAGTTTAGTCCCTCCCCAACCCATAAATAAGAGGATAATGCGTTTCAGCGCACTCGAATCCACATCCTCCTGCATTGGCAACAATAACCGTAGCAGTCGAACTAAGACTCAATTCACCACAACCATAGTAATTTTTGTACAGTTAAATAAGCTCTTAATCTTTTAACTTATTACCTAAGTAAATCTTTAAGATAAACCAATATTTCACTTGAGAATAAGGGCTTCCTTAGGTATAATTCAAAAGATAAGGGCTTATTTAGACGACAAAAAAGTATAGGGCTTATCTAAATAAGACAATATACTTTAGGGGGCTTTTTAATATTGTAGACACTTGAAAACTTCAAGGTCAAATTATGGTTTTGATCCTTTTGCTATAGTTTAATTAGGACTTTAATCCTTATACATTAATTTTGTACGAGGTCTCTCTCCTTTTATAATGTCTTAACTTAGTTCAAATAGTTAACTATTCAGATTAAAATGTAGGTATAGATTAATAAGAAAAGTTGGCATAATAAAGTGTTTTATAATTCTGAACTAAAGAGACTAAATCCTTAACTTTAGCATAATAAAGGGACCAAAACCAGAATTAAGTAAAAAACTAAACTATGATCATTTTAATAATTGAAAAAGAAGAAAATGAATACATACAATCCTCATGTAAGTATGCCAAACCCTTGGCTGCTCCTATTGCAATCTTCATTCTTTGGGCCCATTCAAGCACTGGCATTCCTTTACCTGGTGGTGCACAATGATTTCCCAATATTAGAACCAATCATCATAGTTTTAATTGGATAAATTTTTACTATGATCCCTTTTTTATATTCAAATATGGCATTTCAATCCTCTACTTTTATAACGTCATAAGTTAATTTAAATAGCTAATTATTTTGTACAAGGGTGATTTTTGAAGAAAAATCCATGTCGATATTTTAATTAAAATAGTTATCTTTCTTAACATCATAAAAGTAGAAAACCAGATTACACCAAAATAAAATACAGAGATAATCCAGAATTTGAGTATAGTAGAAGGATCAAAATTGCAATTTAACCCTTTTTTTTATTTGGGAAGTAACCAATTATCTTACCATGCAAATGATGTTCAAGGGTTTTATTTCTCACGAAATCATATATTAGCAGCCTTTGATTCTCAGATATGCAGTATCCAACCAAAGAGACCAAATGCCTATGATGAATACGGCTTATGATCTCAACTTCGGCCTTGAACTCTCGTTCGCCTTGCCCATTACCTACCTTCAATCGCTTAACGGCCACAAACCTCCCGTCGGGCATACGACCCTTGTACACGCACCCGAACCCGCCCTCACCAACAATGTTGTCACGAGCGAACCCGTCGGTCATTTCCATCAACTCTTCGTACGTGAAGAATGTCTTGGAACCGGCTATGATACCCGATTCTGGACCGTGGTAATTATTCAATCTTTGAGTCTCCGAACCGTTCACCAAAGTTGAATCCAGGCCATCAAGTTGAGGATTATAGCAGGCCGCATCTGCATAACTAAGATGATTGTTAAATTAAATCGAAACAATTAAAGAAAAAAAGGGTTAATTCCACAAGAAGTCCCCAAACTATGGATCAAATTATAAGGCAGAAGTTTTCAAGTATCAGTATCGTATCAATTAGGTTCTTCTACAAGCGTAGCTATTAACTTTGATGTTAAATGTTAGTTTAGATTTGATGGGACATGATCAAATTTTTAACACATTTGTACCTATTGGCATATTGAATCTAACATGTTAAAAAATAAAATAATCCCCTTAAAATTTAATGATATAATCTATTTTCATAACATGGCATCCCCAAACTATCCATTCGGTAGGTATACACATGTTTATAATTTGATCTACAGGAGTGAAGCCAGAAAATTTGTTAGGGGTCGAAGTTATTTGGCATATGTTTACGAGAGTTAAAAATGTAATTTCATCAATTTATTAGGTTATAAATTTATAATTTCTAAAATATTAAATAAAAAATTATCAATTTAAAGGACCAAAATACAATTTTACCGTATACTAATTTATAATTTTATAAAACTTAAAGAGTCAAACATATATTTTTCTATTTTAGTGGAATCAATGACTTTACCAATCCTGTATAAGCCAACATTTAATACTTAAACCGATATTAGGTTAACGAAAAAATATTAAAATGTATTATTTTACCTGATTTCACTTCAATATTAGTAGGTGGCGGCGTGGAGGCTTCTTTCTTTTTCCCTTTTTTCCTCACAAAGAAAAACAAGGCAATGAATGCTACGATGAAAAAAGCCCCTACCACCGTCGCATCAATCATAACATCATATTTAGCGTTTTTCGGAATAGAAAGTCCTTTTTGATCATTAGAGGAGCTTTGCGGTGGGCTTGGTGGACGAATAGCTGACGCGTGAGGAGAAAGTTCCGACAATGTTTTAGTGGCAACATTTGGTGCTTGGGATGAAAATGCAGGTGAAGGATATAGTGATTTTGAAGTTTCGGAAGATGGTGGTTGTGGTGGACTAGTTGTCAGAAGAGGTGGGGGAGGAAGGGGTGATTTTCCCGACGGAGATTGTGGTGAGTTCCTAGAAAAGCTATCTGAAGGTGGTGATGATTTTTGCTTAGGAGGAGGAGGTGATGAAGGTGGTGATGATTGTTTCTTAGGAGGTGGCGGTGATGGTGACGGTGAAAGAGGTGATTGTTTCTTCGAAAGGGTAGGAGATGAAGGTGGTGGAGATTGTTCCTGAGGAGGAGGAGGAGAAGGAGGAGGAGGAGGTGAAGGTGGTGGTGATGATGATGATGGTGGTGGTGATGGTGAAGGAGGTGATTGCTTATTAGAAGGATTAGGAGGTGTCTCCGGCGATGGTGACGACGTAGGGGGTGAACTCTTTTTCGGCGGTGGCGAAGGTGGTGATTGGTCAAACGACTCGTTGTTTGAAGATGATGAAGATGCTTTTTTATTAGAAACATCATCACCAGCACTCGGCGGTGAAGGGCTCCAATTCGACGGTGGCGTTGAATTACCATCTTTCGATTCTTCATTTGATTTTGAGTCTTTTGATGGTGACGGAGGAGAAGGGCTTGACGTATTGTTTTCAAGCGTCAACGACTCCTCCAACTCCGACATTTCTCCTCTTCCTCTCTCTATGCTAAAAAGAATCCTGCTGTAATTTTCTTTCTGGTTTTTCTCTTCGTTTTCTTTTTCTACCACATAATCTTACACCAAAAAATTAATCTTTTTCAAAAAAGAAAATCAAATTAACGTAGGTCTAATGTGAAAAACAAAACTATGTTTATAATTCTAGTAACCTTACAAATCCCTGTTGACTCCATTCTCTTTCATCAACTTTCATCAACAAAAACCAGAAAATCAAAGGAGAAACATAAACCCTTTTCTCTTTTTTTTTAAACACTCCCAAAAAGAAAAAAATAAGTTGAAAAATAGGGTAAAGAAAAAATGTGGCAGAAATAGATGAAGAACAAGAAAAGAAGGTTTAAGAAAAATACGCGTAGAAAGGAAAAATGAAAAGAGAAAATGTAGGGAATTTAAGGGGAAATAATAATAATTGTAAATGTATAGTTATTAGTTGTTGCAAGCGACGATGGTTTTCGTACAGCTGCTCCTCCTTTTTTTGATATCCATCTTCCTTGTCTTTCGGCTTACCGCCCAACTTATTCGCTTCTAAATTATAATTGCTCATAATATCACATATAGATTGTGATTAGAGGACTACATGTGCCGTCCAGGCACAATCAAAATTTTAGAAATGCTCAATTTCAAGTATATATGGTTTCGCCCGCTTGTTTTAACTTTTTCTCAATTATTTTTTTTAAAAATATAATACGTCAAAAATATTAAAAATATTAAAATAAATATTTTCTGGTAAATTGAAAATAAATTATAAAAAAATGTATACTTAAATAACACTAAGATAAGTGCAATTTAACAAGCAAACGCCTCTAAAATAGTAACAAAATTAACAATAAAATAAGAGTTTTACAATATTCAAACAATAACAACAAAAATAATAGAAACATAATAGTGAAATGGTAGCGACATGGTGAGAAAACAACAAGAAAATAACAGCAAAACAGTAAAAAAAAACATAATTTTTTGGGGGGGAATTCGGGCTGGGCTCAGGCTAAAAAAGCCTTACTCGAGGCTCGACCCATTTTCTAAACGGGCCTTATTTTTTTGCCCAAGCTCATTTTTTAGACATATATTTTTATCCAAACCCTACTACTTTTCAAGCTAGCCTTCAAGTCGAACCAAGTGGTCCGATTCATGGACAGGTTTAATTGTGATTTCCTAGGATAGGAAATTACTTTCATATATATATATATATATATATATATATATATATATGTAAGATCGGAGGTGTTCATGGTTGGGTGTGATGGAATTCAATTTAACTCCGATTCATATATAATTGTTCAATTCCGATTCGATTTGAAATATGTGATTCAAATTTTACTTAAGATCACCCATATTGTAAAGGTATAAAGATAAATTTAGCACCTAATGTTTACCTATTTTGTCACTTTAGCCCTCAATTTTTAAATTTTAGCTAATTTATTTTGTTTTGGAAAAAAAAAGACGGAACGGATAAAATTTTAATGGTACTAATGTGGCAACTAGCTAACAGTTTACATGTTGAATTTTAATAATTTGTATATATTAAATTTTTATTAAGTACATATGAGCTACCATGTAAGTTACTACATCATTTTCGTTTAAATTTTAAAGGTGCAACCAACTTTTCATCTTAAAAAGTAAATTAGACTAAATTTTGAAGGTTAGGGTCAAAATGATAAAAAAAAGTTTAAGAGCAAAGAGATAAAATGAGTAAATATTAAAAACTAAATTTATTATTATGCAATTTGTAAATCACTATTCCAAATTTGAAAGTACGCTTTTTTTATTTAAGATTTAGTAATTAGATATAACTAAATTTTGGCACACATGGGTGGAGAAAATATGTAAAAATATATTTATTAAAAGGTTATGTAAAAATTAAATGAAGTTTTTGTTGAAATAATAAACTTGAAGAATTAAAAACCATAATTTTTTTAGGTTTAAACCTTTTTATGTATTAATTTTTATTGATTTTATATAAAATGTAAAAATAAATACTTTTACGAGAATATTAACTTACTTTATAAAAAAGCTATAAATAGAGGTATAATCAAGCCAAATCAAGTCTGAATACTACTAAGTTCGAGCTCAACTCAAAATTCGGAACTTGATACTTAGCTCAAGCTCAAACAGACGTGTTTTTAAGTTCAAGCTCAGCCTGAGATATAATTGAGCTACTTGAGCTTGAGATTGACCTCGATTAAGATTGTTTACCAAACTAGTACTGAAGCTTGAACTCTTACTCAACCCGATAATTAAGCTTAGGGTTAATAATTTATATTGAGGGGAATAATGTAATTTAATAATATAAAAATATAAAAAAACTCGATAAGGCTCATGAGCCGTTCGAGACAAGTATTACTAAGCTGAAATCCGACTTGGTCGATAGCTCGAGCTCAGCTCAATAATTATCAAATTGAGTTAATTTTTTTCAAGTCAAACTCGAATGGCTTGCAAGCACCAATATTTTATTTACACCCCTAGTTGTAAGCATAAAAACTACAACTCCACAAAATCGACCAACAACAGCCAACACAAAGAGTGATACAACAAAAACAGCTGAGTCCACACCCAACAATAGACTTCACACAGCATGCAACGTCTTAAGTCGAGAACTTGCAACCACCTTCCCATGAACACAAAAAGTTATTCTATCCTCGTTAAAACCATGTAACCATTTTGTGAGATTTGAGCAAGTATATAGTGTGTTAATATCATATTTAAGTTTAGATCAAATCTGGCTGAACCTATAAGCACTTCTACTTGTGATGTACTTTTTGAATATATTTATATATATAGTAATTATTTGATATACCGTATGGAGTTTTTTAGATGTCACAAGCAGGTTGAATGTGTGACAAGTATCACATTTATTTGTTCTTTATTATTTTACTACACCCTATTAGTTACTTGTCATTCACAAAACTTGTTTGTGGAGTCTAAAAAATTTCACAAGCGGGGTGAAGCCAAAAACTTTTTATTGGGGAGGGGGTGGTATTGAATAAAAAAATTTAGAAGGCCAAAGTATATTTTTACCATTTAATTAACTGTCAATTTCACAAGTTTAAAGGACTAAAAAATAAATTTTACCAAACCAATGGGTGACCAAGGCTTTGTGACTCAACTTCAAAAAGTTACAAAATGAAACTCAAGTTAACAATATATTAATAATTTTTAAAGTTAACAATATATTTTATAAGTTGATAGTAATATGGGTAAATTAAACTCAAGTTCATTAAATTATTAGTAAGTTTATATATTGGTCACTCAACTTCAAAAAGTTACAAAATGCTCATTGAACTATTCAAAAGTTTTTATTTAAGTCATTAGGTTGTTAAGTTTTTTTTTTTTAAGTTCGGCTAGTGAGCTCCAAGCGATGATTCAGTGACTAGTACAGTGGATCAATACTTATCAACAAGTAGAAGAACATACCATAGGTCCAAGTCAATCTGATGGTTAGTGTTGGAGAACGAAGAAAAAAGTTATTTGGATTTTGGTTCATAAATTCGTGACATCAAAGTTGTTTAATGAAAAAAAAACCTAAACTGTAAAATAGAAGGAGAATGAGAGCTTTGGATTGGTGCAAGCAATGCAAGTAGAGAAGGCTATATAAAAAATGATTTTAAGAATCCAATGACTTAAATAAAAACTTTTAGTGACTATTTTGTAATCCTTTGAAGTTGAGTGACCAAAGCATAGATTGTTAATATAATGTTTTTACTTTTTTTGAAAGAAAGCTTTTTTTTTTAATTTTTGTGAATCACAATAACAGGCAATGCCCGAGCAACTAATGTGACTAATGTAATTCGAACCCAGACCACACCTGGGACGGTGAGCACCATTGACCATCAAGCCATCACATGATGTTCAAAGTAAACTTTTAATATAATATAAATATCAAATTTGGGGCTATTATAAATGTTTTTGATAATGTAGTATCCATTTCCATTAGAACAAATTAGTGAAGGTTCAACTAATTGAAGTGATTGTGTACTATAGCCCTATTCTCCTAATTTTAAAAACATATTTGTGTGTTTGTGTTCATTCATTTAAACTAATGAATTTATTCCTGAACATTAAATAAATATTTAACATGTTTGCGAATAATTAAAAATATACTAATGGATAATAAATATATATATATTGAAGTGGCACACGAGTCGTCACACTAACATTGTTAAAAATTTAATGTTTTAGTCAACATTTTTGGTAAAAGCACCATGAAGGCCCCTGTAGTATGAGTCAGGTTGCATTTTGCCCCTTTACTCAAAGAATGAGCAAATTTGTCTTTATACGTTAGATCAAAGAACAAACTAGTCATTTCTCTTAAAATTTTAATCTATTTTTACTATTAAAAACTGGTATAGGTGATGATATAACCAGGCAATCACATGTTGTACAACACTCAGGGACGAATTTTAAAAATAAAAATAGATGAAATTTTTAATAGAATGACCAATTTGCTCTTTTATCTAACGTACAAGAACTAATTGCCCATTTTTGAGTAGAGAGCAAAATGTAATCCAACTTCTAGTACAAAGGTCTCCATGGTATTTTTACCAGCATTTTCGTTAAAAAAGTTATTCGACTCTTTTTGAAAGATCAACGATCAACTTTAATTTAAGACTAAATTGATAAAAAGATGTAAATATTGGGACCAAATTTATGATTACACCTAAAATAAAAAATTCTCCACTTATTTCGTTTTTTCTTTTCTTCCTCTACACGTAATAGCTCCAGTCCCCGTCTATAGCTCTACGCGTGTTTAAAAAAAGAATTTGCAACTACAAAAAATTGCCGGTTAAAATTATTCAATATTTATTTATTTATTTAAATGAAAGCGTTGAGAATTTTCAACCAACAGAACCTCCCTATAAAAACCCAATAACCAAACCCCACATTTACCCTCCAAAAAAACCTCTCGTAATTTAATTTTATGTCTAATTGGAGCCCAGAGGCTTGATTTTGAGTTTCTTGTTTGCGTTAATCATGCAAGCAGTGAATCCTTCTTTGTCTCAGTTCACTGGAACTGCTTTTCCGGTCGCTGCCGGTGGTTTTAACCGTGACTTTGGAGTTAAAGTGCAGATCGGAGACGACGAGTCGAGCAAACAGCTTGAAATGGAAGAGAAAGAAGAAGAAGAATTTTCGTTTGAATGTTTAAATCCCGACGGTTCGCTGATATCGGCCGACGACGTTTTCCTTAACGGTAAGATCCGTCCGGTTTATCCGTTTTCTAACGAAGATCTTGTTTTCGCTAACGGAAACGGTTCCGTCTCAAAGCCTGAAGATTGTGAAATGTCTGTAAGGACTCTATTGAAGAAGGTTTTCGTTGAAGGTTCGCCGGAAACGACGTCGTCGTCGGAAACAACGGGACCGTACCGGAGGATCGTGGAGAAAACGTTGCCGGACACGTGTAAGAAGAGCAATTCAACGGGATTTTCAAAGCTTTGGAGGTTTAAAGATTTCATGATTCGAAGTAATAGCGACGGTAAAGACGCCTTCGTGTTTTTTAACCATACGACGTCGTCGTCTTCTGGTACTTCGTCGGTAAAAGCTGAAATGAAAAGCGAAAAACCAAAGGCGACGATAAAACAGAAGAGTAGCAAAACGACGTCAGCTCATGAAAAGCTTTATGTTAAAAACAGAGCAACGAGGGAAGGGGAAAAACGACGGTCGTTTTTGCCGTATAAGCAATTTGGGTTTTTTACTAACGTTAATAAGCTAAGCAGAAATCTTCATCCTTTTTAGAATTATTATTCTTCCTTTGTAATTAAATTTAAGCAATTATTACTACTAATTTCTTAAATTAATTAATTTTTTTATTTGTAAATTTTGTAAACTACATTAAATGGGGCTTGTTAGGAATTTGTAAAATGACATAAATCAATGATTTGTTGATGACGTATTAATGTTAGAGGTGATCAGTGATGGGTTTCGGCCGGGCCCAGAAAATTTTTTTGGCCCATGTCTTAGGCCCGGCCTGAAATATGGCCTGAAATTTTGTCTAGGCCTGGCCCAGGAAAAAATTCCTAAGTCCGAGCCTTGCTCGTCTCAGTCCTTTTTTTTTAGTAAACACCAAAATTGTATAAAAAAAACTTGCAAAATATAATCAACCAACCAGAATATTCATACATTAACCAATCAACAAATTTAATTTTATAACAAAATATAAATTGTAAGCTAAATTAAATTTTCAACAATTATAAAGGAAGTATCCTAAAAAGCAACCGAATCCTCATCGTCCTCATCGTCTTTTTTGCAACCAATTTATTATATTCGGAAATGTATTTTTTTTAAAAACGTATTTTAAAAATACTTTAAAATAAAAAATATATATTTATTATATAAATACTAAATGTCTAATGGGAAATGGGGAAATGGGAAATGTATTTTAAAAATAAAAAATATATTTATTACATTCGGGCCAGGCTCGGGCCAAAAAAATTTTATTCGAGGCCCGGCCCGTTTTCTAAAGGGGCCTTATGTTTTGTTCAACCCATATTTCGGGCCTATATTTTTACCCGAACCCTCCCATATTTCGGGCGGGCCATCGGGCCGGGCCAGGCCACCCAACCCATGATCACCTGTAATTAATGCTATTCTAATTTGTTTATAAATAAAATATATATTTTGATATGTTAATAATTTTATATTTATTTTTTCCTTTACGTTTATTATGTTTTTTAACATTAATCTTATTATAGGTTTTTAATATATGTAATTTTTTATACAATTTTAGAATTACCTAATAATATTGATGTCAATCGAGCTAAGACTTAATCGACACGTTTATTATGTTTTTATTCACAATTAAATGTTGTCATATAAAATTATTTATACACTATAGTTAATCATAAGATATAATATCATTAAAAATTATCAAGTTGTTTGTATTTTTTATTTTTATTTTTTCTTGAAATATATAGATTTATGTAATATTAGTAAATCAAATGATGCCATCTTATTAAAAATCAAGTTTTTATTTTTTATTTTTTCAAGATGATCTTGAATATAAATTTATAATATATATGTAAAAAATATATTAAAAATATCATTAAACTTAAAATGATACATCAAAGCATATTGATATCTCATACTAATATAAACCATTATTAAAATAGAACAGTACCACCACCGATATAATATTAATAAGGATAAATTATATTAATAGTCACTCAATTGTTGGTAAGTTTTTTTTGTCATCTAAGTATGAAAAATTACAAAATGATCACTAAATTATTTTTGATTTTGTATTTTTGGTCACCTCTTGTTAAATGGCTAATCGAAGATGATGTGGTAGGTTTTAAAATTGACATAATAGCAAATTTAACCCTTAACATTTATACATTGTGTTAATTTAGTCATGATTCTAAAGAAATTAACTCTCAACGTTTACATATTGTGTAATTTGGTATTTTTGTATTTTTGCTTTTCCTTGTGACCTTTTCACCTAAAAAGCCAAAACGAATATCAACTAAATTTGATTGAAATATACCAAAATCTAAAATAATAATTTTCATCTTTTTTTCATTCTTTTAAATTAACTCCCAATATCACAAAGAAAAGGAAAACTATAAAAAAAGAGACCAAATTACACAATATATAAATGTTGAAGGTTAAAGTTGTTATTATGCGAATTTTAAAAGCTACTAAGTTATCTTTTCGTTTGCAATTCAATTGTCGGTGACAAAAAAAAAGTTAAATAATCAACCGATTATTCTATAACTTTTCATATCTGAATGTCCGAAAAATAAACTTACCAATATTTTTTTTTTTGATACAATAGAATCTTAAACACACCCACCGCACACACTCATTTAAACTACTACACAAGCAAAGGCAGATTTAGGAGGCTGGCAGGGCCCGGTCCCCCTTAAAATAGAAATTTTACCATTTTGGTCTTTTAAATTAAAAAAAATTAAATTAACAAATGTAAAATTATACTTTGGCCCCCTTAAAAACGATAAAAAATTGATTTAATAATTTTAAAACTATAAATATATTGACAATTTAATTTCACCCCCTAAAATTTTTTCCTGACTTCTCCCCTGCACACAAGCACAGCTTACAAATCAATCCCATAACTTTTAAAATATTGTGAGCACCTTTGATCAATAAATCAAATACTAAAATTAAACATATCAATAATTGAGTGACTACCGATATAATTTACCCATTAATAACTTTGAGAATCCACTCAGAAACTTCTGAGTCTGACTCAAACCCACTGCTAGGGTTATTTGGGAGTTTCCACGAACCCTAGAAAGTAGTTTCTTTTGTGAAAACGGAACTCTGATAATTCCTAGCGTTTGGCACGTAGTTTAACAAAAACAAGTGAACCCCCACTTTCAAAAGAGCCCCCCAACATTGTGTTGTCAAATCAAATTCCAATTTCCATATACTTTCTTCTTTCTTTCACCAAAAGTTTCGTATATAATCATATAGTATTTTTTTTATGAATTAGAAATTAGGTTATATTTTATTTTTTTATTAAAATATTAAGTAAATTAATTTTTATACGTTAGTTCAAAAAATAAATAGGTTATTCTGTTAAAAATTGGTTCTTGTACGTCAGCGTAAGGTATATGAGACACGTCACATATCACTATTTGGTTATTTCGTCAGTTACATAAGTTTTTAATAATATAAATAGATAATTTTTTTAACAAAAAAAGAAATCAAATTGTTTTTGGAACTAATGTGCAATGACTAATTTACTTGTTCTTTTAGTAAAGGAGACAAAATAAAACTTAAATCTTAATATAGAGGCATTCATGATATTTTTACTGTATTTTTATTCGTTTTATGTTTTGAGTCTATTTTTGTTCGAGTTTAGGATGATATTCAAGTAAGTTTATAGTCACTTCTTCTAACCATCTTTTAATTTATAATTATATTGAAATTAATTTTTTCATGCAATCCCTAACATATTAATAATTTATTTTAATTTTAGGTATTTTTTTTTTAAAGTGTTGAACAATATTATGGGTTCATCTTTGTTGGGGAACAGGCTGTCAAATACAAAGCATTTTAGCTTTAAAAATTCCAATTCCTGGGAAATACTATGTAAGCACCATGACTTGGTTTTCTGTTTTCCTAGTGGAAAAGATCAAAGAATTTTATGCTCTTAGAAAGTTGTTATCAAGATAAAAGGAACTTAATTTTTTTTTTTTGAAAAATCATTAAATTGTAAAGACTATAGATGGTGATTGAATGCCTATAACTACCTATAGTTTTTTTCAACTTTTAAATAGGAGGATAATGCGATTCAACGCACTTGAACCCAAGTCTTCCTGCACTGACAACAACGTCAGTACCAATTAAGCTAAGACTCAGTCGACTATAGTTATTGAGTTTTTAAATTAGAATCTCATTTTGTGAAAAAATATGTGTCAAGTTATTAGTTAATTTGGCTTGAATTAAATTATTCGATTCAATATTTGTAATGATTATTTCTAATGAAAACTGTTGATATAATTAAGTGATAAATATCAAATTTACACATGAATTTTGGTTCACTACATAATTTGATATATTAGCTTTGATTTGAAGTAATTATACACATGAAACCGACTATGAATCAATTGTGCACATTTAAAGAAATGAATACATACATTTATTTTCATATTGGATTAATATAACTAGTTGTGTATGCAATATATCCATGTAAAATCATGCAATACAATTATTTTCATTCCTTTAATTAAAACTTTTGATATTTTTATTGTCAATAACAATGGCTTCTATTTAAAAATCTCATTATAGCGGGATCATGTGTGATCTTTTTAAATTAATAGTTGAAATAAAAATGAGTAAAAAAAGAAAGAAAGAAACATCAATCCATCGGTAATCATGTTACATAGGATTTGCATTAAGAAATGTGAGTTTACCATTTAACCAACTCAACTGATTTCAACACTAAACAAGGAGAGTAATAGATTTC
The DNA here is from genome assembly GCF_025698545.1 of Gossypium raimondii. Taxonomy (NCBI): domain Eukaryota; kingdom Viridiplantae; phylum Streptophyta; class Magnoliopsida; order Malvales; family Malvaceae; genus Gossypium; species Gossypium raimondii. The sequence continues at coordinate 1,294,657 of NC_068568.1, forward strand.
TAGAGAAAAAGAACATATTCAGTAACTGATTTAATAGGTTCCAGATCTAGATCAATAGCACAATTTCTTAGTTTCTGACTAGCTTGATAAAATGACTATAGCTCCTCATTTATGTCTTTAACCATAACCATTGATTTTAAAAAATATCTTACTATAATAAGATCTCACCTTAAATGTTAACTTAATAATGTTATCTAATTAGAGTATTCAAATAACTTAGAATAAAATAGATATAAAAAATTATTATTTTTTATTTTGGAATAGTACTAGTTTTATTAAAATAATATGGGTTCTGATCATATCCCGTATCTCCTCTTCAACCCATAAATAGGAAAATAATACATTTCAGCGCATTCGAACTCATATACTCCTGCATTGACAACAACACCTATACCAATTGAGTTAAGACTCAATCGACAATTATAAAGAGATTTGATTCTACTGTATCTAAATTTTAACAATAATACCTGCACATTCATATGAATCTTGTAAATTTATATTGACTACTTAAATATGAGGTCCATTTATGTGGGTAAGGGATCAAAAACTCAAGACAAATTGGGCTAGGCTTAAGGTCAAGGTCTTAATTATTTAAAGCCCAAATTTTAGGCTATAAAATCCTATGGCCCAATAGGTTTTGGGCTTGGGAATGACAAACCTTTTTTTTTATGATTATTATTTATTACCCCAAATATTTGTTTCTCAAATTAACCCCAAATAAAAACCTAAAAAGACATTGATGTGGTGTGATAAGGAAATTAACCCAAATACATTTGTTTCCAAAACTAACCTTAAATAAAAATGGTTAAATTTTGTTATTAGTCCATGTATTATGCATAAATTGTATATTTATTTTTATTTTAATTAGGTGATTTTAGTATTTGTACTTTTCAAATTTTGAAAGTTTAGTCCTAACCAAATAATAGGTGTTAAATTCATTAAGTTATGCTATTTACAGTATTTGATATGTCAAACATATTATCACATAAGTAATGTCATGTTAGCTTGCTATTTTTTTTTATTTTACTTAGAAATCCAATTAATGGATTTAACAATCGTCCTTTGCATCAATGCTGGAAATTTCAAAACTCGAAAAGTATAGGACTAAAAATGATTCGATCAGAGAACATAGACTAAGTATACAACTTCACACATAATACATGATTAATAGTAGAAATTAACCAAACAAGTTAACCAATTCGAAATTCGAAAAGTACAGGGATTAAAACTAACCAAATTAAAATATAGGGATTAAATCTACAATTTACACATAGTATATAAATTAATAGCAGAAATTGACCGATAGAAACTTTGATGTGTTGTCTTTAAAACATTAAAAATATGCCATAGGTCCATGCGCTCTTTACAAATTTGAAAGTTAGTCCTTGTACTTTTATTTTCAGGAATTTAGCCTTTCTACTTTCTAGATTTCAAAATTCAGGTTTAATTGTTAATATTGTTAAAATTTTTTAGTGTGACATTTTGAAATAAAAAAAGCACTCACTTGGTAGCAATGTGACTGAAAAATGACGTTGTAATGAATTTAAACTTAACAGAATGATATTAACAATGTTAACAGTTGAATTTGAATTTTGAAATTTGAAAAGTAGAAAGACTAAATTTTAAATTTATGAAGAGTATAAGGATTTATGGCATATTTTAACCCTACTTCAATTACAAATTTTGCATACTCATAAATTGGGGATTGCTTTTATACAGGGTAATAGAAGATATTTTCTTACAAGTCAGAGCAAAAGGAAAAATTCTAGGGACTTCCTTGAACAAAAACGCTGTCGTACTGGGACCACTGAAGCAATTAGATTAAATATTAACTAATAACTGGCAAAGTATTTAGACCCACATATTAAATATTAGTTTTTGTAATGTAAGGCAGAAACATATGGTAGGGGTGGGCTACGTTTTTCAAACATGAAATGTGGCCAACAGCAAGAAAATAAAAGGAAATAGGCATGAGCAAGTCAACGAAAGGAAATAGAATGTCAACGCTGTCAAGCAGTCTATTACCTTAGCTATAAATAGTTTGTTTGTAACAAAAAAATCCAGCCAATGGTCCATGAATATGATATATTAAGTAAATTTTTAATGACAAGCATCGACAGCATGGTCCCAACGTGTCTTGTCTCCTTAAATTTCACAATCGCAATTATTATATATATGGGTTAATGTAGTTTTTAGTCTTTCAATTTAGTAATTGGGTTTATTTTGGTGTTTATATATATTTTGAGGATAAATTCCATTAAACAATAAATAAATAAAATAATGAAATAAATTTTTAATGACAAGCATCGACAGCATTGTCCCAACCTGTCTTGTCTCCTTAAATTTCACAATCGCAATTATTATATATATGGGTTAATGTAGTTTTAGTCTTTCAATTTAGTAATTGGGTTTATTTTGGTGTTTATATATATTTTGAGGATAAATTGATTAAACAATAAATAAATAAAATAATGAAATAATAGGAAAGATCGAACACAAATATTTTATGTGAAAAAATTCTTCTGAAAAGGATAAAAAATTACGGGTAAAGATAATTTCACTAAAATGGCAAAAATAAATAGTACAAAAGATGGAGGTAAAAACTAAATCCTGAAACCCGAAAATAAGAATTCTCAAAACATAAAGACAAAATTCTCTGAAAACTTGTAATCTAAGGTTGTAGAAGACCTATTTATAGTCTAAATTCGTAGGTAAAATAATATTAAAATATTCTACTCTAATCAGAGTTTAAGTGGGAAACTAAAACAATGTTTAACTGAAAGAAGTAAAGCTGAGAAAATTGAGGAACATGTCGCCACATCATGATGCGGCATATCGGCTCGTCGCAACGTCGTTTCACCGTTTCAATGTTGTTGTGTCGTCGGGATGATTTGTTTCTTCTCATCGGGACGTCATTCCTCATTAGGACGAAAAGCTCCTCTTCATTGCGACGTCACACACTGTTTATGCTGAAATGCGAGGCATACTCCACAAATCTCCACCTTGACTTGTATTTCCACAATGTCTTTTTTGCCAAAGCCTGCAATGGGCCTATCTCGAACTTTGCCGGATATTAATTGAGTCTAAGTCGTGCTTAAACTTTGAAACCGGAAGACTTCTAGTCTTCAACTTGTATGCTGCCAAATCAAACTTGACTCAGGTCTTCTTTCCATGAACGCAGTGTTCTATCTTTCCAAAACCTGCACCCAAAAAAGAACTTCTCTTATTCAAAATAGTCATACATTTTTCCCTTCTATGACCAAGTTGCCTTTGTTTCAAATGAGTTGACTCTGACTCCTTAACAAACAAGGGACATGTTGTTTGACCAATCATCGTTAATCCTTGTAGAACATAAAGACTACTAGTCTTTCTATTTTTCATCAAAACGAGAGCCCTACGAGATACTTTAATGTCGTTTGACTCGATGTTAATTCTACAACCCTTCGAGTCTAAATTTCCCAATGAGATGAGATTTCTCTTTAAGTCTACATGCTTGACATCTGACAGTGTCCTGATTGTCCTGTTATGCATCTTGATATGAATAGTAAACATAGATTATCTTACTAGGTAAGCTATTCCCCATTCACACAACTCCACGTTCAGTTGAATTGTATGTGGAGAACCAATCCCTGTTGGGACACATGTGGAAAGAATACCCCAAATCTAGGATCCATTCGAACGTAATCTTGGAGCTTTGGCTCGTCGACACCAAAAATCACCCTTGTCGTCGGCCAAATTAGCACCAGCTAATTCTTCCTCGTTGCTCTCAACAATTCTTTTATTTTGTAGTTTGTAACAATCTGCTTTGACTTGACCTAACTTCTTACAATAGCGACATCTCTTATCTTGGTTACTTGATGCTACCAAAACCGACACTTGCCTATTTGACTTGTTATTTGTACTAAACTTATTGCCGAGTTTATCTTTGCTCAACAAGTGACCCTTTGTATCCTCGAATGAGAGTTTATCTTTGCCATAAATCAGGATCTCCCTAAAAAACTTATATGAAAGGGATAAATAGCACAATAATAGCATAGTCTAATCTTCATCGTTAATTTGAACCTCAACATTCTTTAAATCATTGAAAAAAGTAATAAATTGACTGATGTGACCTCTAAGGTGCTCACATTCTTCTATACGAAACATGTATAGTCGTTGTTTCAACACCAATCGGTTAGACAGAAACTTTGTCGCGTAAAGGGTTTCTAACCTTTTCCACAATGCATATGTTGTTTTGTCGATCAACACCTCCTACAATACACTATTTGAAAGGCACAACTAAATTGCAGACAATGCCTTCTCATCAAGCTCTTCCCATTTTGACTAGTCTATGTTCGCTGGCTTCTTTTCTGTAACGATATTTTTCAGACTGTTTTGAACCAATATTGTTGTCATCCGAACTTGCCATAGATTAAAATTTGTGATGCCATCGAACTTTTTAATGTTAAATCTTATTGTTTCTATCTCTAAACGAGTTAAATGTAGAAATTAAAACAAGCTATGATACTAGCTTGTTGGGGATAAACCCAATTAAGCAACGAACAAGTAAAATAACGAAAAATTAAAAAGATCGAACACAAATATTTTACATGAAAAAACCCCTCCGAAGAGGATAAAAAATTACGGGTAAAGATAATTTCACTAAAACGAAAAAAAGGAGAGTACAAAAGATGGAGGTAAAAACTAAACCTCGAAACCTGAAAATAAGAATCCTCAAAACTTAAACACAAAATTCCCTGAAAGCTTGTAAATAGCTAATACCTAAATGTGTTATGGGTTATTTCTTTTCTAATGTTGTAGAAGGCTTATTTATGGTCTAAATTCGTAGGTAAAATAATATTAATATATTCTACTCTAAATCAGAGTTTAAGTGGGAAACTAAAACAATGTTTAACTGAAAGAAATAAAGCCAAGAAAATTGAGAAACATGTCGCCACATCGTGGTGTGGCATATTTGCTTGTCGCAACGTTGTTTCAATGTTGTCACATCATCAGGACAAGTTATTTCTTCTTGTCGGGACGTCGTGCCTCATCGGGATGACAAGCTCTTTCTTGTTCAGACGTCACACACTATTTATGCTGAAATGTAAGGCATACTCCACAAGATAATTTTATTTTGATATCTGAATTTGGAAACTAGCAAATATGGAGGAAGGAGTGGTAGGTTGTGGCTTTGGCTCACAAAAAATAAAAAATTCTTTATATCGCCCTTTTAGGTTTTAAGAAACTATAAATTAGTATAATGGTTAATTTATACTTTGGCCTCCCTTAAATTTTTATTCATTTCTGCCCCTTATAAAATAATATTCTAGCTTTGTTCCTAGCAATTAGGTCTATTTTAGACATGAACTTGAATTCTATCGAGCTTTTACAATTTTCTTGTTCAAGGGCCAAAATGAACCCAGTTGCCAAGTTCAAATACCAAAGTGAAGAAAAAAAGTGCATGTACCAAACAAGACCTAGTTATCAAGTTTAGGATCCAAAAATCACAATAACTCATATATATTTTACCTGACGAGGGTTATTTGTCCAAATTCAAAGGCTTACATGATAACTGAAGAGTTTAGATAACATTGGACAAAAAAAAGGTTTGTTTAAAATATAAGTCAGGTTGTCAATAAGATTTTGGATCAATAGCAATGTTAAGCCATTGTGTTAATTATTCAAATTGGTGCTTGTAATGATTGATTTTATCGGAATCGTTGTAACTTCAAAAAATATAGGGTAAACAATTCCCAAGGCCACTAAACTATTAGTAAGTTCACGTTTTGGCCACTCAACTTCAAAAAATTACGAAATGATCATTGAACTATTAAGATGTTTTTATTTAAGTCACTAGGTTGTTAAGTTTTTGTTTTTTTTTCTAAAAGTCCAGCTAGCGAGCTTCAAGCGATGATTCAACGATTGGTACGGTGAATAAATACCCATCGCTAGTAGAAGAACATACATTAGATCCAAGTCAATTTGATGGTCAACGTTAAGGGTTGAAGAAGAAAGTTGTTTAGGTTTTGGTTCACGGATTCATAACATTCAAAGCTATCTTATGAAAAAACATTGAACTGTAGAAGATAAGGAGAATGAGAGTTTTCGTTTAACACCCCTTAGCCTGTCAAGAAGACTTGGCGTGTACTGAACAGCCGAATGAACCACTCGACAAACTGAGGCATTACTAACAGATTCAAATCCTTTGACTTGTGTTTTTTTTAAATTTGAAAAAATAATTGTATGGAATCCCTTTTTTTTGTTAAAACTGCTATTATTCACTCAATTGGTTTTGTATCTTTAAGGAGGGTAATAGGAATTAATAAAACTACCCATTAATCAAACTATGTCGTCAAAGGCAAATACACTTAGGAAAAGATAGATTTGAAAACTGCAAATCAAAAGAGTTTGGCGATCATAACTATAATCAAGGACAATTTCACTTTATAAGACAAAACATTACAATTTTGATGTAAAAGCAAAAGTTAAACACAAAACGTATATACGTCCTCTGCTGAACAACCATACATGATACAAAATAGACAAGTGGCTCACTTGCAGATGCAGCTCTAGCGTAGTCCCCTTTTACTGATCTTCTTCTACTAATCAATTTCTTGATAAAGAAAAGTAACGGAGTAACTTCAATTGAACTTGGTGAGTTCCAGTTAGACACAATTTGTTTATCAGGTTACCCCTGATCAACTGAAAGATAATGATATTTTTGTTTCTAGGCTCTTTCCTATAACAACCTTACGTTAGTTTATCAGTATAGTTCCCTGGCGAACACGTCACCTTTATAACACACAAAATCTTTAGTGGACACATACCAATAACTCATGCACGCTTCTCTCATTCATGTATGTTTACCTGTGACCCAACCTTGTGCTAGCCTCAGACCCATATTTCAAAAATCAGAATTGAATATAATTCATAATAATATCTATATTCATATTCCTTGTTAAATTGAACACATGTTCTCTCGCAAGGTTGGGTCGTGATCTGCTAGTCCGGTTTGTAATAAAGCTACTGTAACACCCCTTACCCGAGACCATGGCCGGAGTCCAGCATGAGGCGTTACTTGACTTAACTTAAAAGTTCGGGGCATAAAAATTTACTTTCAAATTTAATTTCATCATTCATAATAAAGCTGTCCTCCTGTACAGTAGTCACTAAAATAATTATAATTCAAGCTACGAAACTCGAAATTTAGATCCGTAAATTTTCCATAAAACTAGACTCATATATCTATTCACCATAAATTTTTCAGAATTTTTACTTTAGCCAATTAGTACAGTTTATTAGTTGAAGTCTCCCCTGTTTCACTAATCGACTATCCTAACCACTCATCACTAAAATTTAATTATCTCTTATTAAAGGCTTCATATGGTGATTAAACTTATTTCTACTGAAAATATACTCATTAAGGAGTCTATACATATAAATTATAACTCAAAATTCCTTCTGTACAATTTTTAATGAATTTCTAAAGTCAGAACAGGGACTTCAAAAACATTCTTGCCCTGTTTCACTAAAATTCAAATATCTAAAAGTATATAATTCTTTTGCTTATTCCACTTCTTTCTTATGAAAGTAGACTCTTTCAGCTTTAATTTCATATCTCACTCAACTTCTAATTCTATTTCCACTATTTTGGTGATTTTTAAAAGTTACATCAATGCTGCTGTCCAAGAACTGCTCCATTGCAATTTTTAAAAACATTCAATATAACCCTTTATAATTGTCTAACCTTCCTGCAAATTTCAAATCACAACCAATTCCAGATTTCATCTACTTCATTTAAATACTAATGAAGTTCAACCAATCAACCATTTCAAACTAAAACATGTATATATTTCGATATCTAACGCAACCATAACATTCAAATTTACTTTTTACTTCAATTCCTATGCATGCCATATAAATCCAAAAGTTGCTTAACATAAACTACGGAGATATCTGGGTAGTGTGATTCTTGATGTAGATCCGATCCTCCGAATGTATAAATACGTTAATCTACAAAACAATAAACACACACATGTAAGCTTATAGAAAAGCTTAGTAAGTTCATAGGCATAAAACATAAATCTTACCAAACACTTGTACACTTATACAATATACACCATTACTAAATTTACATCAACCACAATCTTTGGTGAGTTCCTTGGTATAAACTCACTACTACTTATTCTTTTACCATAATTCCTTTGGGCCCATTTGTCACTTACCATCCTTGATCAAAATTAAGGAACGGTTATGGAAATTTGAGTACTTCACTTTCACTTTGCCATATGACCTCTTATCACTTGTCCTTGATCAGATAAGTGTAGCTAGGCTACCACTTATCACTTTACCACTTGATCAGATAAGTGTAGCTGAAGCTACCACTTATCACTTTATCACTTGATCAGATAAGTGTAGCCACTTATCACTTTGTTTCTTGATCAGATAAGTGTAACCACTTATCACTTTGTTTCTTGATCAGATAAGTGTAGCTAAAACTACCACTTATCACTTTGTCACTTGATCAGAAGTACTCAAATCCGACGTTCCACTTAATTTGATCATTTATTCGATTTTCACATTTTTATTTTATTCTCATTTCAACAATAAATACATTTCACCCTACATTGTATAATTCATGAAATTAACATTTAATCATTAAATTTCAGCCATATGAACTTACCTGGATCGATTTGCAGAATTTGTAAAAGTTCAGGGACTAATCGGCTACTTTTTCTTTTCCTCGACTTGTTTCAGGTTCTCGATCTAAAATGCAAATTTATTCATTCATCAGCATTTAATTCAATTCTAATTCATTTCACAATTTATGCCCTTTAATTTTCGAAGTTACACTTTTACCCCAAACTTTACAGTTTTTACAATTTGATCCCTACTCAATTAACCCCTCAATTGATCTAATTTTTCTCAATTAACACCTTTTCCAACTATTTTAGACTACTACATAGCCTTTCATACTCAAAACCGCAACACCAAACCTTAATTCCCAACTTTTTCACAATTAGGTCCCTAAAATCAATTTCTATCAAAATTACTTAATAAAATCATCATATAACAAAATTAAAGCTTCAATTTCATGTTTATTCATCATAAAAATCCAACACTAATCAATGGTAACTTTCAAAATCAGCCATGGAATCAAAAACTAATGAAATAATTAGTTGGACCTAATTGTAAAAGTATCAAAATCACAAAATTAGAAGAAATAATCAAGAATTAAACTTACATGATTCAAAAATATGAAAAACCAGCTTATTCCAGACCTCCTATGGCGTTTTGCTGATAAATTGTGAAGAGATCTCTAGATTTTTCACTTTTGTCTTTGTTTTAAATGTTTAATTTGTTAAGTTTCCAATTTTGCCCTGTTTCTCCTTACATTCTGCTGATTTTTCTTACCCAACCGTCCAGCCCATATAATTTGGGCCTAATAGCCTTTAAATCCCTCCACTTTAGTCACTTAAGCTATTTAATCACAATTTAACAAATTTTACACTATTCCCAATTTAGTCCTTTTAGTTAATTAACTATCCAAACGTTAAAATTTTCTAACTGAAACTTTAATACCAACTCAATGACACTCTATAAATATTTCTAAAAATATTTATGGCTCGGTTTAAAATCTTGAGGTCTCGATACCTCTTTTTTTATTTTAATTATTTTAATATTTATTCCTAGTACACTATTCACTATTTCAAAAATTTTCCTAACTTCACATTTAACTTATACTTACTAAATTTATAATATTTTCTACTGTTTGTCGATTTAGTGATCTCGAATCACCATTCGACACCACTAAAAATTCAGGCTATTACAACTGTCCCCCCCTTTTAGGAAATTTCGTCCCCGAAATTTCGTACCTTGAAATAAATTCGGATACTGAAATCTCATCAATTCCTCCGTTTCCCAGGTTGCCTCCTCAGATCCATGTCGATTCCATAACACATTAACTAGTGGTACACGTTTATTCCTCAACTCTTTAACCTCCCGAGCTAAAATTTTCACCGGTTCCTCTGAATAAGTCATGTCAGGTTGGAGCTCTATTTCCGTATGAGGAATTACATGTGATGGATCTGATCTATACCGTCTCAACATAGACACATGAAACACATTATGAATATTTTCAAGTTCCCGGGGCAAAGCCAATCTATAAGCTACCGGACCGATTCTTTCAATGATTTCATACGGCCCGATAAATCGTGGGCTGAGTTTTCCCTTTCTGCCGAACCGCAAAACTTTCTTCCACGGTGACACTTTCAAAAATACACGATCACCCACACTAAACTCTATATCCCTTCTCTTCAAATCTGCATATGATTTTTGCCGATCGGAGGCAGCTTTTAAACAATCTCGAATAATACGAACTTTTTCTTCAGTTTCTCGAATCAAGTCCACTCCCACCATTTTCGATTCACTTAATTCAGTCCAATATAATGGAGTTCTACACTTTCTTCCATACAGAGCTTCAAACGGTGCCATTTTAATACTAGTTTGATAACTATTATTATAAGCAAATTCGGCTAAAGGTAAATACCTTTCCCATTAGCACGAACTCAAGTATACAACACCTTAACATATCTTCTAAAATCAATCACTCGCTCGATCGCCCATCCATGCAGGGATGAAAAGTCATCTTGAAATTTAATTTGGTGCCCAGAGCCTCCTGTAATTTACTCCAAAATCTCGAGGTAAATCTCGGATCTCGATCCGAAATAATAGATATCGGTACCCCATGTAACCTCACTATCTCAGACACATATAACTCCGCTAACTTTTCAAGCTGATAATCTGTTCTGACTGGAATAAAATGTGCCGACTTAGTTAACCGATCAACAATCACCCATATCGAATCTTTCTTCTTTGAGTTCTTGGTAATCCAGATACAAAATCCATCGTGACATGTTCCCATTTCCACTCTGGAATCATAATGGGCTGTAACAACCCTGTCGGCACTTGATGCTCAGCTTTCACCTGTTGACAAATCAAACATCTTGCTACATATTCACAGATTTCTCGTTTCATTCCAGGCCACCAATACATTTTCTTCAAATCACAATACATTTTGTACTCCCGGGTGAATAGAACACATACTCTCGTGAGCCTCGATAAAATATCATTTTCAAGTCTAAATTATTTGGAACACATATTCTATTACGATAATATAACATACCATTTTCATCAATGGAGTATTCGAGCTTAACTCATTTTGAACCATCGTCGTTTTAGCATCAATTTTGGGTCTTCATCTTGTAATTCCGAATCCGTTGAAAGAACACAGGTTTAGCTTTTAATTCGCTAGTATAGAACCATCCTCATTAATAGATAAATGAGCACTCAATGCCCGTAATGCAAATAATGATGATTTCGACTAAGTGCATTTGCTACGACATTTGTTTTCCACGGTGATAGTCAATGACAAGATCATAATCTTTCAAAGAACTCTAACCATCGTCTCTGTCTCAAATTTAACTCTTTTCGAGTCATTAAATACTTCAAGCTTTTATGATCGGTATACACGTAACATTTCTCACCATATAAGTAGTGTCTCCATATTTTCAAAGCAAACACGATCACGCCAATTCCAAATCATGTGTAGGATAATTCTTCTCGTGCGGTTTCAGGTTGTCGGAAGCATATGCCACCACTTTTCCCGACCGCATAAGTACACAACCCAAACCACTCGAGACGCATCACTATATACTACAAAGCAGTGCGCTGGATTCGGTTGAGTCAACACTGGAGCCTCTGTCAACATCTTTTTCAAGCGATCGAAACTCACGACATTAAATCGACCATATAAATTCAACATTCTTTTGTAGTAATCGAGTCAACGGTAAGGTAATCATTGAGAAATCTTTGACAAATCGGCGATAATAACTCGCCAATCCTAGAAAGCTCAGTACTTCAATAACATTCTTTGGAACTTTCCAATTTACCACGCCGCTATCTTACTTGGATCCACTCTTATTCCATCACCGATACTATATGACCCAAAACGCAACTTCTCAAGCCAAAATTCACATTTGCTTAATTTCGCATATAATTGTTTCTCCCGCAAAGTCTGTAATACAATCCTTAGATGTTGTGCATGTTCGGACTCTGTCTTTGAATAAATCAATACATCGTCAATGAACACAACCATAAATCTATCCAAATATGACTGAAAAATTCTATTCATCAAATCCATAAAAGCAGCAGGAGCATTGGTTAAACCAAATGGCACCACCAAAATTCATAATGACCATATCGAGTTCTAAGGCGTTTTGCACATCACACTCTTTAACTTTCAACTGATAATACCCAGATCGAAGGTCTATCTTGGAAAATACTGCAGCACCTTTCAACTGATCAAACAGATCATCAATACGAGGCAAAGGATATTTATTCTTTACTGTTACCTTATTCAACTGCCTGTAATCTATACACAGTCTTAAAGAACCGTCCTTTTTTTCACAAACAAGACAGGTGCACCCTGTAGGCGACATACTCGATTCGATGAACCCTTTATCTAATAACTCCCGCAATCGCGCCTTCAACTCTTTTAATTCATTGGAGCCATTCTCATGCGGTGTCATTGATATAGGAGTTGTTCCGGAATCACATCAATTACAAATTCAACTTTCTATCGGTGGTAGACGGGTAACTCTTGAGGAACACATCAGAAATTCATTCACTGCGGCACTTGTTCGAGCTTTAAATCGAACCCGAGTATCAAGGATATAGGCCAAGAATGCTTCATTGCCTTTGCGTAATAATCTCGAACAGAGAGAGTGAAATAATTCGATCAGACGCCCATATTTTCGACCCAACCGAGATTACATCTCTGTTTGACATTTCAAACCGATTTGCTTATCACGACAATTCACCACCGCATCGTGCCTCATTAACGATCCATCCCCAGAATAATGTCAAATTCCCGAAAGGGTAACAACATCAAATCAGCCGGGAATTCATAGCCTTTCACTTTCAGTGGACAATTACGACATATTAAATTAACCATCACACTATGACCTAATGGATTTGTAACTTGTATATCAAATTCAGTGGACTCAACAGATAAATTCTTTTCAGATGCTAACATAGTGCAAATATATGAATGAGTAGATCCAGGGTCTATCAATGCATAAACAATAACATCATAAAGATAGAAAGTACCAGCAATTACATCAGGAGCCGTAGCTTCTTCCCTTGCTCGAATGGCGAGGTATGCGTCTTTGGTGCTCTATTCTCCGATCGACCAACCGATTCCCTCGTGCCGAACGGGTAGTCCACAGTAATCGCCTCGCCCGAACGTCTACTTCTTTGAGGAATGGTTCTCAGATCTCTTTCTGTTCCACTTCATCTTTTTGCGGTAGGGGACAATCTCGAATAAGATGATCAAGTAGCCCACATTTATAACAAGCCCCATCTTAGTCCTGCATTCTCCGAAATGATATCTTCCACAATATTGACACTTAGGTCGTGAAGCATTCTGAACACTGCTCACACTTGCTACAGGTCTATCGAATACCCTGAAATCAGATTGTCTTGGTCTATCTCCTCGATCTCCCTAATAATCGATGTAGTTCGATTAATTTCTTCTCTAGATTTCTTCACCGGAAAATCTGAAAATGACTTAGAAGCACCTCTTTTGAATGGCTCTTTACTTTTTCGATCCCGCTGCATTTTTCTGTTGTATACTTCTTCAAGCTTTTGAGCACGGCCCGATGAACAACGAACTCTCGTATTTCATTACCCCAATCATCATTCTAATTTCATCATTTAACCCTTCTTCAAACCGGATACACATTTCTTCTTCAAGAGGTACAATGTCTCGGGCATATTTTTGAGGTAGACAAATTCTCTTTCATATTCACTCTCGATTTATTTCCGTCAGAGGTCAAGAAATTCCCTTTTCTTTTTATCCAAATACCGTCTGCCCACATATTTCTTCTTAAATTCATTTTGGAAAAATTCCCAAGAAATTTTCTCTGCCGGAACCACAGCCTCGATCGTCTCCCACCAACTATAAGCTTCTTCTTTCAACAGAGACACAGCACATCTCAAATAGTCATCTGGTGAGCAAGCCATTTCTTTAAAAATTCTTATCAAACTCTGTAACCAATATTCAGCTTTGACGGGATCATCATCAGTCCTTCCCCGAAATTCTTCGGCTCCAAGTTTTCTAAGCCTTTCCAATGGAGAACGCTTACTAGATTCAGTCGTTGTAGGAGGTGGAGGAGCAATCGGGGGTACCATCGATAGAGCAATAGGGGGAGGAGGTGGTTCAGCCTGATTTCTTTCTTGCCTCATTTCAGTATACCACTGATTCATAATCCCATAAATCATATTCTTTAATTCATGCTCTCGCATTTGGGAAATCGGAACATCACTGCTTGCTCTTTGTTCAGAATTCTGTGCTCTACTGTTAACTTCTTCTTGATCAGTACGTTCAGGTAAATTTGACATCTTTATAATCGGAGAGTATCTATATAAATAACAAAGATTAGATCGGATCATACACATCACACTATCACAGATTTATATGGCATGTATTTCTAAACACTTTACACTTCACACATATTCCGAGGACCGGCTAAATCGGGCTCTGATACCACTAAAATGTAACACCCCTTACCCGAGACCATGGCCGGAGTCGAGCATGAGGCGTTACTTGACTTAACTTAAAAGTTCGGGGCATAAAAATTTACTTTCAAATTTAATTTCATCATTCATAATAAAGCTGTCCTCCTGTACAGTAGTCACTAAAATAATTATAATTCAAGCTACGAAACTCGAAATTTAGATCTGTAAATTTTCCATAAAACTAGACTCATATATCTATTCACCATAAATTTTTCAGAATTTTTTCTTTAGCCAATTAGTACAGTTTATTAGTTGAAGTCTCCCCTGTTTCACTAATCGACTATCCTAACCACTCATCACTAAAATTTAATTATCTCTTATTAAAGGCTTCATATGGTGATTAAACTTATTTCTACTGAAAATAGACTCATTAAGGAGTCTATACATATAAATTATAACTCAAAATTCCTTCTGTACAATTTTTAATGAGTTTCTAAAGTCAGAATAGGGGACTTCAAAAACATTCTTGCCCTGTTTCACTAAAATTCAAATATCTAAAAGTATATAATTCTTTTGCTTATTCCACTTCTTTCCTATGAAAGTAGACTCTTTCAGCTTTAATTTCATATCTCACTCAACTTCTAATTCTATTTCCACTATTTTTGGTGATTTTTAAAAGTTACATCAATGCTGCTGTCCAAGAACTGCTCCATTGCAATTTTTAAAAAAAATTCAATATAACCCCTTTATAATTGTCTAACCTTCCCTGCAAATTTCAAATCACAACCAATTCCAGTATTTCATCTACTTCATTTAAATACTAATGAAGTTCAACCAATCAACCATTTCAAACTAAAACATGTATATATTTCGATATCTAACGCAACCATAACATTCAAATTTACTTTTTACTTCAATTCCCTATGCATGCCATATAAATCCAAAAAGTTGCTTAACATAAACTACGGAGTATATCGGGTAGTGTGATTCTTGATGTAGATCCGATCCTCCGAATGTATAAATACGTTAATCTACAAAACAATAAACACACACATGTAAGCTTATAGAAAAGCTTAGTAAGTTCATAGGCATAAAACATAAATCTTACCAAACACTTGTACACTTATACAATATACACCATTACTAAATTTACTGTCAACCACAATCTTTGGTGAGTTCCTTGGTATAAACTCACTACTACTTATTCTTTTACCATAATTCCTTTGGGCCCATTTGTCACTTACCATCCTTGATCAAAATTAAGGAACGGTTATGGAAATTTGAGTACTTCACTTTCACTTTGCCATATGACCTCTTATCACTTGTCCTTGATCAGATAAGTGTAGCTAGGCTACCACTTATCACTTTACCATTTGATCGAGATAAGTGTAATGAAGCTACCACTTATCACTTTATCACTTGATCAGATAAGTGTAGCCACTTATCACTTTGTTTCTTGATCAGATAAGTGTAACCACTTATCACTTTGTTTCTTGATCAGATAAGTGTAGCTAAAACTACCACTTATCACTTTGTCACTTGATCAGAAGTACTCAAATCCGACGTTCCACTTAATTTGATCATTTATTCGATTTTCACATTTTTATTTTATTCTCATTTCAACAATAAATACATTTCACCCTACATTGTATAATTCATGAAATTAACATTTAATCATTAAATTTCAGCCATATGAACTTACGGATCGATTTGCGTAATTTGTAAAAGTTCGTGGACTAATCGGCTACTTTTTCTTTTCCTCGACTTGTTTTGTGTTCTCGATCTAAAATGCAAATTTATTCATTCATCAGCATTTAATTCAATTCTAATTCATTTCACAATTTATGCCCTTTAATTTTCGAAGTTACACTTTTACCCCAAACTTTACAGTTTTACAATTTGATCCCTACTCAATTAACCCCTCAATTGATCTAATTTTTCTCAATTAACACCTTTTCCAACTATTTTAGACTACTACATAGCCTTTCATACTCAAAACCGCAACACCAAACCTTAATTCCCAACTTTTTCACAATTAGGTCCCTAAAATCAATTTCTATCAAAATTACTTAATAAAATCATCATATAACAAAATTAAAGCTTCAATTTCATGTTTATTCATCATAAAAATCCAACACTAATCAATGGTAACTTTCAAAATCAGCCATGGAATCAAAAACTAATGAAATAATTAGTTGGACCTAATTGTAAAAGTATCAAAATCACAAAATTAGAAGAAATAATCAAGAATTAAACTTACATGATTCAAAAATATGAAAAACCAGCTTATTCCAGACCTCCTATGGCGTTTTTGCTGATAAATTGTGAAGAGATCTCTAGATTTTTCACTTTTGTCTTTGTTTTAAATGTTTAATTTGTTAAGTTTCCAATTTTGCCCTGTTTCTCCTTACATTCTGCTGATTTTCTTACCCAACCGTCCAGCCCATATAATTTGGGCCTAATAGCCTTTAAATCCCTCCACTTTAGTCACTTAAGCTATTTAATCACAATTTAACAAATTTTACACTATTCCCAATTTAGTCCTTTTAGTTAATTAACTATCCAAGCGTTAAAATTTTCTAACGAAACTTTAATACCAACTCAATGACACTCTATAAATATTTCTAAAAATATTTATGGCTCGGTTTAAAATCTTGAGGTCTCGATACCTCGTTTTTTATTTTAATTATTTTAATATTTATTCCTAGTACACTATTCACTATTTCAAAAATTTTCCTAACTTCACATTTAACTTATACTTACTAAATTTATAATATTTTCTACTCGTTTGTCAGATTTAGTGATCTCGAATCACCATTCCGACACCACTAAAAATTCAGGCTATTACAGCTACCCTACTAGTGTTACGGACTTAGAGTTTTCTCACGGATCCGTGCGGCCTTAGGCAGTTTCTTTGCTCAAAAACGGCTAAGTCAGCCTAACTTGCAGCAATAAAGGATTCACCAGTAAAAACGCCTAAGTCAGCTTAACTCGCAACAATAAAGGATTCAACAGAATTCCCTTAAGGTTTCCACGAAGAACAGCAGAAGAACGAAGTAAGAACGAACCTTGAAATATGAACAAAAGCAAGAACACTTAAGAGAAAAGTTTGAGTGAATACTCTCAAAATTCTTATTAACAACTGAATGAATTACAATGGACAGAGAGTCCTCTATTTATAGTTGAGGCTCTCCAAAATCAACGGTCTAAATCAAAATACATCAATGGCTACAATTAAAAGCTATCGCAATATCAAATCTCTAATATTACATAATCGTATCTTTTAAAGATTTCATTTAATATCTAGGATCACATATCTCAAAAGATCACCTTCCATATTTGCCAAGCATATCTTCAAAAGATCACTTTCCTTATTTGCCAAGCTCCGGAGATGGGCTTTTAATTCCTCCAAGTAATAGACCAGTCTAGTTGGGCCAAATGACCTCCCTCGAATGCGATGGATCGTACGAATCCGTCATGGTTGTGAGATCCCATGCGCAACCCATGACATTCTCCCCCACTTGTTCTAGCGACGCCCTCGTCGCGTCCTCCTTATGGAACTGGTCAATTTTTCCTTGGAACTGCCACAATGCCTCGGTAGGTTCCCAACTTGCTTCGCTATCCGGAAGTCCCTTCCATCGAACTAAGTATTCATGACGCGGTCGATGGTACTTTTATCTAATCACACGGTCTGCCTCAATGGTTTCCACGTCGGGGTCATAAGAGACATTTACCCCTATTGGTGCTCGTTCAGACTTGCCCCGATTCAGATCTTCTTAGTCCCAATGAAATGGCTTAAGCATACTTACATGGAACACTGGGTGGATTTTAAGTTTTGGAGGCAACTCAAGCTTGTATGCCACTTTGCCCACTCTCTTAACAACTTTAAATGGCCCCTCATACCTTCGCACGAGCCCTTTGTGCAAGCCCATATATCGCAACATCAAGTGTAGTTTGGCAAGGACTGAGTCACCCACTTGAAATTGTACGTCTCTTCGGCTTTGATCGGCCCACTTCTTATTGCGCTTGCTTGCCTTGTGTAAACAAGCCCTAGCCAAGTCATTCTTCTCTTGCCAATCCTTCGCAAAACGATAAGCTGCCGGATTTGGTCCTGTATAACGAGTTACCACAGCATTGGGTGTGAGTGGCTGTTGGCCCGTCACTATCTCAAACGGACTTTGGTTCGTTGCCCCACTTCGCTGTAAGTTATATGAGAATTGAGCCACATCTAATAACTTTGGCCAATCCCTTTGTGTGGCACTCACATAGTGTCGGAGATATGTTTCTAACAATGCGTTTACTCTCTCAGTTTGCCCATCGGTTTGTAGATGCATACTCGTGGAAAAGTTCAAATCTGAGCCCATTGACTTGAACAACTCGGTCCAGAACCGACCTGTGAATCACCTATCTCGATCACTGACAATCGACTGTGGCACGCCCAAATATTTTACCACATCTCTAAGGAATAAACGAGCTACCTCCTCAGTAGGACATTCCTTGGTGGCCGAAATGAACGTCGCATACTTCGAGAACCTGTCCACCACAACAAGAATACTCGCAAACCCGTCAGACTTAGGTAAACCAACAATAAAATCCATGGATAAACTCTCCCATGGTCTTTCCGGAATGGGCAAGGGTTGAAGCAAACTGGCTGGGGTCTTTAACTCAACATTGTCTTGTTGGCAAACCAGACAAGTCTTCACATAAGTTTCCACATCATCACCCATGTGAGGCCAATAATAACGTTCCTCTAAAAGGGCCAAAGTACGGTGCATCCCTGGGTGGCCCGCCCATCTCGAGTCATGGCACTCTTTCATGACTTCCTTACATAGCTTCCCATAATGAGGCACATAGAGGCGACGCCCTTAGGTGTATAGCAGCTCTCCATCAAGCCAAAATCGTCTCGTTTTTCCCTCCTTGGCCAACTCCGTCAGATTTTTGGCTGTGGGATCATGGGACAATCCTTCTCGAATACGTTCCAACAAGGAACCATCAGGTTGGCTAATTACCGCAAATTCCATCTTTCGACTCAGTGCGTCGGCCACAATGTTGGCACTCCCCGGCTTATACTCCATGGTAAAGTCAAATTCAGCTAAGAAGACCTGCCAACGAGCCTGTTTGGGAGACAACTTTTTCTGGGTTAGAAAAAAACTGTTGGCAACATTATCAGTAAGGACAACGAACCTAGAACCCAATAAATAATGCCTCCAAGTGCGCAAGCAATGCACCACCGCAGTCATCTCCTTCTCTTGGACCGTATATCTTCGCTCCGTCTCATTAAGCTTTCGACTCTCGAAAGCAATAGGATGTCCATCTTGCGTTAGGACTCCCCCGATAGCATAATCTGATGCATCTGTGTGTACCTCATATGGCCTCGAAAAATCTGGCAAGGCAAGCATAGGTTCCTTCGTCATCTCTTGTTTCAATTGATTAAAAGCCCTCTCACATTCCGGATTCCAATCCCATACCTTCCCTTTTTTCAACATGTCCGTCAAGGGTGTGGTAATTCTCGAGTAGCCTTTAATAAAGCGTCGATAGTAATTTGCCAACCCAAGAAAAGATCTCAACTCTGTCACCTTGGTTGGGGGCTCCCACTCGGAAATGGCTCGAACCTTGCTCTTATCTATTCGGATCTTACCCCCTCCCACAATGTGGCCTAAGAATGACACCTCTTGTTGGGCAAATGAGCATTCTCCTCCTTAACAAACAACTCATTTTCCCTCAAAGTTTGGAACACCTCCCTCAAGTGTTCCACGTGCTCCTCGACAGACTTGCTATACACCACAATATCATCAAGATAAACAACCACAAAACGATCAAGGAAAGGTTGAAGTACCTTATTCATTAGGGTACAGAAGGTAGCTGGGGCATTCGTGAGTCCGAAAGGCATCACAAGGAACTCGTACGAACCATATCGTGTCACACAAGCTGTTTTTGGTTCATCCCCCTCGGCTATCCGAACCTGATGGTACCCCGATCTCAAATCCAACTTGGTAAACCATCTTGTACTACCAAGTTGGTCGAACAAATCTGCAATAAGAGGAATAGGGTACTTGTTCTTTACAGTGACCTTGTTTAGAGCCCGATAATCAATGCACATTCTCAAGGACCCATCATGTTTCTTTTGAAACAACACTGGCGCACCGTTTGGGGATTTAGATGGTCTAATAAATCATGCATCCAATAGCTCCTTCAGTTGTTTTCGTAGTTCTTCTAACTCTGGCGGAGCCATACGATAGGGGGCCCTTGCTGGCGGCACCACGTTGGACACTAACTCAATTTTGTGGTCCACCTCCCTCTTTGGTGGCAAACTTTTTGGCAACTGAGCAGGCATCACATCCCAAAAGCACTGCAATAATTGGCTCACTTCTTTCGGGATTTCACTAACGGACTTAACGGTATCCTCGATCTTCAAGGTAGCCAAATAAGAGACTTCATCCCTGCGTACTCCTTTAGCAAATTGAATTGCTGACAGTGTTTTTCCCTCTAAGCTTCTCTTCCTTGTCATTCTTACCATGCATAGATGGTTCGAACCCGCAATCACCATGTAATCACTCGAAGGGGCAATAAGTGCCTTAACCTGATCAAGAAAACTTAGTCCAACCACACAATCATAGTCATCGAGTGATATTACCTTAATGGATACCTTGCCGGCCCAATCACCCAGTTAAAGATCCACTCCCTTGGTAACACCCTTGATTGGGACACTTTCTGAGTTAACTGTTTTGATCCGACCCAGCTCATTCTCTGTCTTGAGCCCAAGTTTCTGAACTACCTCTTCGGACATGAACAAATCAGATGCCCCAGTGTCGACCAGCGCATTCAATTTTCTGCCGGCCACAATAATGTGCACAAACATCAATCCATAACTCATTCTATCTTCGATACCACCTAGTATCGAATCGAGATTGTTGTCCTCCACATCTGACTCCCCCTTTGTTTCTATAGCCGTGAGAGCGGCCTTCTTTGGGCAGTCCCTGATCATATGTGGACCATCGCAGTGAAAGCAACTTATAGGCCCACTCTTTCTCTTGTCCCAAGGTTTCTTACCGTTGCCATTCCTAGCGGGCCTTTCTTTATCTCCCCCACTATTACCCTTTTGATTGAATCTGGGCTTAGAAGAATTTGCATTGTCTTTTTTCCCACCAAATTCAGCAAGCGATTCTGCCAAAGACATCTCCTTGGTAAGCTCTTGGGCTCCTCGGCGTTACAACTCTTGCTTTGCCTACGGTTTCAACCCATCCATGAAGGAAAAGAATGCTTCCTTCTTACCCATATCTGAGATTTGAAGCATAAGTTCGCTAAATTCCTGCACATACTCTCTCACAGTGCCTTGTTACATAAGCCGGTGCAACTTTGCCCGAGCCTCATCCTCGGCATACTCTGGGTAAAACTGTGCTTTAAACTCACGTCGAAACTCCTCCCAAGTTTTAATTTCAGTCCCACCACGACTCACATCAGTGGACCTACGACGCCACCACAACAAAGCAACGTCAGTGAGATACATAGCAGCAGTAGTTACCTTAGTGGCATCCTCCGTAATGCCTTTGCCACGAAAGTATTACTCGATTCCCCAAAGGAAGTTGTCCACATCTCTAGCAGACCTTGTTCCCTTGAACTCTTTTGGTTTAGGAACATCAACACTGGGCTTGGGTGCTACAGCAGCTAACCCTCCATTGCCCAAAGCAACCTTGTAGATTGTAAGTTCACCCTTGAGCTCCGCAATCTCCTCTTTCAAGGCTGTTACCATAGCCTCAATGGCATCATCTCTGCCATTCAGTTTTTTAACATTATCCAACACATACTCTTTGAGTTGCTCTTGCATGGACTGCAACCCACCATGTAGCCTATCATCGACATCATCAATCCTCTCCTTGATGTCTCCCACGGAATCCTCGAGAGTGATGACTCGATCCTCCAAAGCTGACAGTATGTCTCTCGATCGACTAGCTTTCCTAACCCTCCCACGGGTCTCCATTCCCTCAACATTCTTAGCAGCTTCTTTGGACATCTTTCAGTGGTACCTACAAACACTGGCTCGGATACCAACTGTCACGAACTTAGAATTTTCTCACGGATCCATG
This sequence comes from Gossypium raimondii, assembly GCF_025698545.1. Taxonomy (NCBI): domain Eukaryota; kingdom Viridiplantae; phylum Streptophyta; class Magnoliopsida; order Malvales; family Malvaceae; genus Gossypium; species Gossypium raimondii. The sequence goes on from NC_068568.1 coordinate 1,317,303, forward strand.
CGGCCTTAGGCAGTTTCTTTGCTCAAAAACGCCTAAGTCAGCCTAACTTGCAGTAATAAAGGATTCAATAGTAAAAATGCCTAAGTCAACTTAACTCGCAACAATAAAGGATTCAACAGAATCCCTTAAGGTTTCCACGAAGAACAGCAGAAGAACGAAGTAAGAACGAGCCTTGAAATATGAACAAAAGCAAGAACACTTAAGAGAAAAGTTTGAGTGAATACTCTCAAAATTCTTATTAACAACTGAATGAATTACAATGAGTAGAGAGTCCTCTATTTACAGTTGAGGCTCTCCAAAATCAACGGTCTAAATCAAAATACATCAATGGCTACAATTAAAAGCTATCACAATATCAAATCTCTAAGATTACATAATCGTATCTTCTAAAGATTTCATTTAATATCTAGGATCACGTATCTCAAAAGATCACCTTCCATATTTGCCAAGCATATCTTCAAAAGATCACTTTCCTTATTTGCCAAGCTCCGGAGATGGGCTTTTAATTCCTCCAAGTAATGGACCAGTCTAGTTGGGCCAAATGACCTTTCTCGAATGAGATTGATCGCACGAATCCGTCATGGTTGTGAGATCCCATGCGCAACCCATGACACTAGAGGCATCACAAATAAAAATTCTTTCCATATTTTCACATATCGCAAGTATTTTGGGACCAGGCTCGCATACAAGGTGGATATTAATCGCGAACTTGGCCATGTTCACACACACAACAAACTTGTTACACACACGTTAATGCACACTACATCGACACATCTTCAGTAGAGACAACTTACCTTCCACAACTCTATATCATAAAGTGTCAAAACCCTAAATGAAGCAAAAAGGAACTCACCATATCCTTCAGGATAGAATCTACTCTATTGGTCATTTGTCTCAATTGCTTGGACCTTTGCTAGCTTCTTGAGCTAAATAAGAATCAGTCATAATTATCAGGCTATTTATCTACTAAGGATTGATCATGCATGTACTAATACAAAGACGTAAGTTCCTTCGACATCAACTTAAAGTTTTCCAAAAATTACCAATCAACTGGCACTTATCAATGACATCTTAACAAATTCTTGATAACCTTCCTCTCCTTCTCTAGAGAAGGTAACTTAAAAAGAAACTTTTTAAGAACGTAGGAGATAACACAGAGAGAAAGCAAAAGTGAAACATGTTAGCTATATGTACCCTTTTTTATAGCACAGACAATGAAAAAAAGCTTAGTGGGAAGGTCAGAAATCCCACTGTCGCCATTGAGTTCAGAGACTTAGCTTTCCCAATAAGGTTTGAAATCTAATATTTTACCGAACGCAACTACTACCACTAATCAAAGTGGTAAAACATTGTTTGTACACTAAAGTAACCAACTAAACAGGTCATTCGATTACCTAAACATATCAAGTTGTCATCTACAGTACTCTAGTTCAATTCCAACTAAGTTTCAACTGAACTCTAATGATACTCACCGAGCTATTGTTTCTACGTAAAATAATTTTATCACTCCGCGAATTGACAAGTTTGCCCAAGACATCTAGGGTTGGCGAATCATGCCATAAAAGAGTCTGTCAATCTCTGGAGTTCGCCAAGTGGCGAATTCCAGCAGGTGTTCCTCACAAAAAGAATCCTCACAACACGCCACACAACACTTAACGAATAATTCAGCCCTTTTTATACACTAGCTTACTCAACAGAATATCGGTATGATCTACGTCGGGCTGGTTGTTACATTTCGATTGTTGCAAGTGGTACGAACAGAAAAGGCTATACAACAATGGTTTTAACAGCCTGATAATTTGAATGAAAACATTTGAATAGTTCAGTGACCATTTTGTAACTTTTTAAAGCTGGATAACTAAAACATAAACTTACTAATAATTTAGTAACCTTTAATAGAGTTTACACCAAAAATATATATAAGCCGAATATTCAAACCTCAAAACTTATATAATCTGATTTGTTTTTCAATTTTATAATTTAACGTATTTAGTAGATATATTGTGTCGACAGATATTCCGGCTGAAACAGGAAACATTGAAGACAGCATTTGATTTATATTGGTTCTCTTTCTCATTCAGTAGTGTAAAAACAGTTGTTGTCAGCAGTGAAATGTCGGCTGAAGCAGGAATAATTTTGAAGAGAGTTTGTTTACTGCCAATCATTAGTGTTTAATATAATATATAAATTTTAATTTAATGTGCAATTTGATCCATGAATTTTAATTTAGTATAATTATTCACATGAAACTTCGATTTTAATTTTAAAGTATACATCAATTTATTTTATATTAAATAAATATAATTATTTTATATGTAATATATAAACATAAAATAATGTTATATCATTAATTATGTTAATAATTTATGAGAATTGAATTAAATCAAAATTTTATGTATAGAATCGCACAAAATCAAAGTTCATGTATATTTTTAGATTTATCCCCATTTAACACTAATCTATAAAATATATATAAAAGGGTTAATTTACTATTTGGTACCTAAGTTTAGCTTCAATATTCAATTTTGTATCTATATTTTTTATGTTCCAATTTGATACATGAGTTTGACTTCAATGTTCATAAACAATCATTAAATCACAATGTATTATTTGTTAAAAATATAGTTATTAGATTATAATTTGAGGTTATTATTTGATAAGATTTTTTTAATTCTATAAAGAATGATAATTTAAAATAAATTTTAATTTTAATTTTCTTTAAAGAAATAATGTTAAGAGTTTTTCTAATGAGGTCCCCTTGTGCGATTAACTATTAATCTGTTTATATTTATACACTTATAGTACATTAAATAAAAACTTTTCTAGAAATTCTTTGTTTAATTATTAATACTGTTTTGTATCAAATAAAATGGTTAAATTATGGATTTAGTCCACGTATTCTAATGTGGTCCGTGTATTGTTTAAAATTTGAAATTTCAATCTTAACCCAAACGTTAGCAGTTAAATCCCTAAGTCAAGTTTTACTAGTAGTCATTTATTATGTGTAAGCTATGGATTTAGTCATTATTCTTCAATTTGATCAATTTTAGTTCCTATCCTTTTCAAAATTTAAAATTTTAACCTCGAATCAAATGGTAGCTGCAAAATCCTTTAACTGAAATTATATAATTTTTCTGTGAGTATTACGTAGAAATAACAAGCTGATATGGCATTACACATGTGATAATATGTTTATCACATAAGATTTTTGAAATAGCATAATTTAACTTAACAAATTTAATGGCTATCGTTTGGTCATAACTGAAATTTCAAAATTCAAAAAGTTCAGGGGCTGAAATTAACCAAATTAGAGTAAAAAGACCGAATTCTCAACTTGTGCATAGTATAGGGTTTAATAACATAATTTGACCAATATAAATCCTTTATATATATATGTTTAATTTAACAAATTTAATGATTATCGTTTAGTCATGACTGAAATTTTAAAATTTAAAAAAATAAAAAAATAAAAAAAACTAAATTAAAATATATTCAACTAATAACAAATTTGAGCAACATAAATCATTTATATATTTATTTAAATTTTGTGATATATTTTTCTTAATAATCAATCCTCATGTGCATCTAATAGAAGGGTAGTAAATGAAATCAAATATGGAACACATGTTGGAAGATAAAAAATGGTCTACCCAATGCCATACATGCACTTGGACCATCAATCTTGGTAGTTATAGAGGCTGCATTGGGACACTATTGTAATGCGGTCATTGTCAAGTGTCAACTAAACCCTACAAAATGGAAGTCAAAATTAAGGGACAATGCTAATTAATTATTTTGTAGAAATTTGAGGCTCTCAACGATGATGAATTTTGATTTAATTATGGTTTTACTCCATTGATTTTTCGAATTTAATTCATCAGCTTTAATTAAGTATTTTCAATTCGGGTAAACTATAAAAATAGTCATTCATCTGGTAGCGTGTTTTTGTTTTGGTCACCTAAGTTTGAAAATTTCTATTTTAATCACTACTATTATCAACATTTAATATTTTGGTCACCCATCCGTTAAATCACTAACGGAAGCCCTTTCTTTATTAGCATAATAACAATTTTACCCTCCAATATTTATAGATTCTATCAATTTGTCCTAATTCTAAAAAATTTAAAAATGTAACCATCAATTTTATAGTTTTTCAATTTAATCTTGATTCTTAAAAATAAAAAAATGTTTAAAAGTTTATTTTTGATAAAATATATAAGATTTTTATAAAAATATTTATAAATAAATGAATACCCATTTTTCTTATTTTTCTAACATGAAATTTATTTATTAAAATAATAATCTTATAAATAAAATAATTTAAGGGAAAAAAAAAGCCTTGAAGTAGACGTAATAGATTCAACTTTTCCCTTTTTCAAACATTATTGACCACCATGTTCAGGTTAGGTGAAAAAACTAGAGCATGAGGGTAGGCACAATTGGGGATATACAGGTGAGGATGAAGTCTTGTAGATTCAATAGGTGAAAGGCCATGCTAGTAGCCCTGCAATCAATTCATAGTTGGATGGCATGACAATAGAGGGTGTGAAAATCGAGGAGTTCGAAGTAAGAGTTATTGGTGTCGATGGTTGCGAGAAAAAGACAGTGTCTAATGCTATGCAAATTTGGTGAAGACTAAGAAATAAGGTCAGACGTATATTAAATAAATTATTATTTATAAAATAAAACTTAAAGAAAGGAAAAGTTTGAATGTAATTTAATTTACGGGGATTTTAGGGAAAAAATATTTATAAAATAATCTTTAATAAATAAATCTTATGTTAGAAAAAGAGAAAATGGGCATTTATTTGTTTGAAATTATTTATAACTTTGTATGTATTTTATAAAATATTATATATTTTTATCGAAAAATGAAATTTTAAAGTTTTTCTATTTTTTACTTTTAAGAATCAAGATTAAATTGATAGGATATATAAAGTTGGTGGTCAAATTTGTTGAGTTTTTTAGTAGTAGTACCAAATTGATAGAATCTATAGATATTGGAGGACTAAATTTATTATTATGCCAATAAGATAAGTGAGTGGCCAAAATATTAAATTTTAATAACGTTAAAGTTTTTTTGAAAATTTTAATTAGACTTCAATATATATATATTTTTTTGTGAATTTCCATTAAAACTTTAGAATTTTTGTACATTTTAATTAGACCTACCAAAATTTTTAAAATTCTCATTAAAACCCTCAAAAATTGAAAATTTGAGTGAGTTCAAGATTGAAACTCAATCCAAATGAATTGAGAAAAAGTGTACCGACACTTATTTCAACCATTTGTTAATTTCCTTTTACTGTGTTATTCAATTATAAAATCAAGATCACGCAAACAAATAATAAAATTGCTTATAAGACAAATGATTAGGTTGTTTTTCTTTCCTAAAAAAATCACATCATTACTTTATGGAATGTGAGCTACTATTTACATTATAAAAGCCATATTAAAAGAGAAATACTTCTCCAAGAAAATTAGGATTAAATCTCAAGGACCAAAATCATAATTAGACCATAGAAATTTGAAGCAAACCGCATGTCGATTTCAAATATATGACAGGTGTTGATTCTTAATGACAGCAAATAGTACTTGATATTTTGAGAGCGTCCTAAATTCAGTGATTTCGATGGTTTTGGGGCAAATTTTTGTACAAATTATTACATGAGTTGTCAAATATTTTCGAATCTCAATGTGGAACATGACATGACAATACAACACTGTCTGGTCCCAACATTTATGATGAAAGAAAAAAAATTCTAAACTCTTGGTTAGTTCCTAGCAATTTGGTTCAGTGTTATGATGGGGTAAGTAATTAATTGATGTAAGTATGTTAAATACTTTCGTCTTAAATTTTTGAATTCCAAATGTTGAGATGGAAAAGATCATGTTAAGAAGATTCATGTTTAATATGCATTGAACACCAATGTTGATTTGAAGATTTTTTGAGGAAAATAGAGTGACAAAAATCTTTTAGGAGTAGTTGAAATTAAATTGTAATTTTTACGATAGTAAAAATATAATTTTATCATTATATCTTTATAAATTTTAAAGGTTTAAATCAAATTTTTATATTTTTAAGAGGATCAAAGTATAATTTTACCTTTACTAATTTAAAATTTTAAAATATTTTAAGAGCTTAAAGGGATTTTTTTTTTTTCATTTTAGTGGAGGTAAGGGGCCTGCCAGCCCCCTATTTTTGACCTTGCTTGTATATATATATTTAAAATATGATTACTTAAGAGTATCTTTGTTAAATTTAGATTTAACCTTTTAATTTAAAACAGTAAAAATATAAACTATCTTTAAAACTATATACTTCATGTAAAATTTGAATACATAAAAAAGTAATTAAAATACGAAATAATAATATTGTTGATGGTTAGAGTTGGAGAAGGATGTTAGTGGTCATTCACATAGAAGTGTGCGGAGAGCTGCTAAGTTACAATGGAGGTCAGAGAGGAAGAGAAAGAGAGTTGGGGAGATGTTGGAATGTGGGTTAGTTTTGCATGTCCCATATATTAATTTCCCAACTGTTATTGTGTGGACATTGTTTGTTGTCCTCATTTAGCCAGTTATCCCCTAACTTGTAGGATCAATAAAATGATAGTGTCTCTTAGGCACGTGTTTTGAAGGATATGAAAGGTAAGTTGGCTCGAATAAATTATGATGGACTAAACAAAGCCCATGTGTCATAAGGTTAGTGAGGTGTGTCGATCACATAGTGTGAGATGTAACTTTTTGACGAGGTGCAGTTGTTGTGGTGATATACCAATGATACATGAAGCATGCCTACTACAAGATATACTTTAGATAGAGCCTTTCGACAAGGTGTAACATTTGCTCTCCAATCAAAGAGAAGGTTATAAAGTGACTTTCCTTGAAATAGGAAGCGTGGAGCATTTGTGTTTTGTGAGACACATAGAGTAATTGGATGATGTAACGATAAAAATAGTGAGTGTCGTGTTTTGGGAAGCACGTTACATCAATTACAGTAGTGAAATTAGTGGGCAATTGTAAAGTGGATTGTAACTCATGTGCTTATCTATAATTGGTTGAAAGATATGGCCATTTCGAGAAGTTTCTCTATTCATCACTTTATTAGTGGTAGTAGTGTAAAGTTTGTTGAAGAAGCTTGGTAATGGTAAAGTTAGTTTGAGTTTTTTAAATTTGGCATTCACAAGTTAAAAACATTTATTGAAAATTTTTGAAATATTTTAGTTCTTTATTCTTGAAATTCATTGGAAGCTCGAGTATTTTAGCGGTGGTTCTACAAGTTAAAGTCTTTAGGTGGACCCAGAGAAGACGTTTTCAAGTTAGATTTCTAACTACTTTTATATTGTTTGTAGTTCATTGTTTTATTCTTGGATTTCAATTAGGGTTAGTGGGGATCAAGTTTTATAGTTTCTAAGTTAGGGTTAGTGGGAATCACATTCATAAGGTTAATGAAGGGATAATGAGAAAAATGTGAGGAAAGAAGGTAAGAAAGGGAAGGCTCCAAAAAAAGCTATAATAGTGGATGATTTTGAGTTATCCCTTGCTCATTGGAGAAGCTAATTTATAATTTGGAAGGAACTTTTGCTAAATACTTCTTCATGTTTCTATGAACTGCGCTACTAAAGCCCACCATGATATTCCTACTAGTTGGTCAACAAAATATCATATGATTTAAGGACATCAAAAAAAAGTGTAGAGTCTAATGAAGCTCTACTTCAAACGCATACAATGGCATAAATAATCCTCTTCTAATACCACTCTACACAAACCCCTCTACACTATTAAGGCAAGTACTACAAGAAGGTATAGAAAACTCGAACTTGTAATTGCCTATTAACAAACCCCTACAATTCAATAGTGGAGCACTATTGAATTGCAGGGGTTTGTTAATAGGCAATTACAAGTTCGAGTTTTCTATACCTTCTTGTAGTACTTGTCTCAGTGGTGTGGAGGGGTTTGCACAGGGTGGTATTAGAAGAGGATTCCTTATGCCATTTTATGCGTTTGAAGTAGGGCTTCATTAGACTCTACACTTTTTTGAAGTGCTTAAATCATGTGATGTTTTGTTGACCAATTAGTGGGAATATCATGGTGGGATTTAGTAGCGTATTTCATAGAAACATGATGAAGTACCTAGCAGAAGTGCCTTTCAAATTATAAATTGGCTTCTCAAATTAGAAAGGGGTATCAACGAAGAACATTGTTCTTCATCACTCGACAAGGGGAAAGCCCTATCTTAGACAATAAAAAGAATAATCTCCATCCAAGACCAAAATATTAGCCACATTGTTATTCATTCTCTTGTGGATAAATTAATACAATTCTTGCACCTAAACCACTTTTCCCTGATGAGCTATCAACATACAAAGTTTATTTCTCTTATACTAAGGGGTTAACCTTATGTACAATAGTTTGTTGTTCTTTAAGCTTCACAATATTTGTAGCCACACTTTGTTGTACTAGTTGTTGAATATTCGAAACAACATCAAGAACTAAATAACATTCCACTATAAAACTTGCTAGAACATGGGTCTTTATAGTTGTGCGATATAGGTACTAAATACTAAATTCACTCAGTTATATATACCCCACTTCACTATTCTACTTTTTGAATCAACCATGTTTAGAATTTCCTTGAGTGGTTAGTCTAACAACACTGCAATAGGGTGTGCATAGAAGTTTTGGAAGAGTTTCACCGGTGCCACTACAAGAGCAAAAGATATCTTCTCCACCTTTCTATAATTTAATTCTCCAATTTGGAGAACTCAACTAATATAATAAACTAGATTTTGGCGGGCTTCTATTTCTTTCACCAAAATTGTACAACGGTTTCTTTAACTGTAGTGAGCTATAAATGTAAATGGTCTCCTGATAGTGACGAGGCCAATAATGTTGGAGAACTTAATATTCTTTCAGTTGGTTGAAAGAATTTTGGCAAGCCTCTGTATAGTTGAACGATGCCTTCAGAAAAAGGCAAATATCTGTTTACCATTTTTTACACAAATCTATTTAATGCCACCACATTGCTAGTAAGTTGTTGAATTTCTTCGCATTTGGGCCTAGGTGGGGGTGGGAGGGGAAAGGGTCAAATCCATGATAACTTAGATTTTTTTTTATTGGATCTAATACCTAGACAAGATATCATGAAGCCTAAAGTTTGATTTGCATCTATATTAAAGACACATTTAGTAGGATTTAATCTCATATTATATTCCCTCAAAATAGTGAAAACTTATTCCAAATCATGTTTATGTTCAATTGATGAAAATTTAACTAGCATACTATCCATATAAACCTCTATTATATGTTCGATTTGATTCTTAAGCAACTTATTGACCAAATGTTGATACGTTGCACCAATATTCTTCGACCTAAAATGCATCACTTTATAACAAAAAATACCATATTTAATGATGAAAGATGTCTTCTCATGATTTTCCTCCACCATCATGATCTGATTTTAACCAGAAAAAGCATCCATAAAGCTTATGTATTTATGGCTAGTAGAAGAATCAACTAACTTGTCAATAGATGGTAGCAATTGGTAAAGTCCATGCATATTCTCCATTTACCGTCTGGCTTCTTCACTATTAACATATTGGATATCGACTTTGGATATGCTACCTCTCTTATGAAATCTACATTTAAGAACTTTTCAACCTCCTGCTAGTTGGGTATAACTTGTAGAAGTTTTTTTTTCTTTTACCTGATAGGTTTAATAGAAAGATCAACATTTAAGGGCTATACAATGATTGAAGTTTCAATACCTGATATATTTGTCGTTGATCATGTTAAGACATTGAAATTATTTCTCAACAGATGAGTCAAAGCATGGTTTTCTACCTTCACTAGAGCTAAATAACTATGTATTTTTTTTCATATCACTTTGCTCTATTGACTTTGTCTTATTAAGAATGTTTTATCCCTAGCATCTGGGCTTTCTAACTTCATCATGCTCTTATCAATTTCATTAATTTTAGCCTCAATCAATCACAATCCTACCCTAATTGTCTTTTGGTTCTTAAAAGACCTTCGTGAATTGGTTTTTGGTTGTTGAGTTAATTGTAGTGAAACAATATGGCAATGTATTTCCATCTGTAGGTTAGACTTTATAAAACCCATCCAACTTGGCATGAGAAAATTTAACTTTTAACAAATCACTGCAAGCACCATTTTCTTCATTTGAAAAGTAGGCTTTCCAAAAATGACGTTGCAAATAGAAAGATGGTTTACTATAAAAAAAATAAATCTACCATTATGGCAATTGTACACTGGCCATCTCATATGGTAATTAGAAAAGCTATAGAACCTTTAACTTGTATAGTTTGATTAGTGAATCCAAAAATATGACATGTGCTTTTCAACAATAATTTTATAAGGCCCACTTGTTTGAAAGCCTCTTAGTGCAAAGCCTCAACTACATTTCCACTATCCACTAGGATTTTATTCACTTCATATCTAGTTATAGTTGTTGTAATTGCCATAGGTTCATTACAATTAAAATCCAAGATAGGTTATCTATCTCTTTTATGAAAGGTAACTTGCCAATAAAGAGTTGGGCAATACCTCTTTAGAAAACCATGAACAGGCATCACACTTCTCAAATGTGTTTTCCTTTCAGAATTCAAGGTGGCCTATTCTTCATTAGTTCCCACAATTATATTGATTAACCCTCTAACAAGTCGTTTTCCACAAGATTTGTCCTCCTTGTTCTCTCTTTGAGAACCAGCTTTGCTAGAACCCTTATGGTGAGATAGTAGTTCCATATACTGTTTCAATTGCCCTTACTTTATTTCCAACTCAATGACACCCTTCAAATTGATGCAATCTTTTGGTCTAATACCAAAAGCATTATGGAATTAAATATATGCACAAAATCTTTCTTGTATTGGCTAGGTCTCATTACTAAGGGGACGCAAAAGAATTCTTTTATCTTCTATCTAACTCAAAATATAAGTTTATAAGGCATTTGAAGAAGTGTAGGCTTTAAATCTATTGTAAAATGCTCTTTCATTTTACTTTCTTGATTGTTTGCATAGCTTGTCTTATCTATATCACTAAGAGAAATTTGAGAAGTTAGCAATGTGTTGCCCTCATGTGTACACCTAAACCAAGATTTTATCTTTATTGATCTAGAAAGGGGATTGTCCTCTTCATGATCTTTCAAATTGGTGCTTTGCAATATCATAATGAGACATAGGAGATCTCATACTATATATATTCATTTATTTCATTTTAGCATTTTTTTAACTTTTTCATACAAAGCGAACATTTTTTTTTGTTTTTTACTTATGAGTGCATACTTGAGATGCTCATAATTTACCCTACAATGAATGCCTAGATATCTCACTACCAGATTCTTGGTCCTTATAGTAGCATCATTGAAGTAACGAATGTATTCATGAAGTGATTCACCTTGTTGTTTCTTGATAGAAATCATATAAGCAAGGTTTTTTAGTATTGTCTCATTTGTGAGATAACGACTAATAAATAAGTAAGGTAACTGATCAAAACTATCGGATGGATAGGTGAGGTAAAACTAAATACCAAACCTCACATATTCTTTAAGAGTCATAAAGACTGCTTGACATTTGAGATTTTCAATAGCACCCAAAATATCCATGTAATTAATGTATTGCATGAGATGGTCTTGAGGTCTTTAGTACCATCATATGTATTCTTTGGTAGTCTAAAGTTAGGAGGCATGCATTCCGTAACTATTTCTAGGGTGAGAGATTTATTCTAGCAAGCCCATTCCATATTACTTAACTTGGTGTGCCTAAACTTAGGGCTCCATTTAATTTGTTTCCTTTGGGGGGAGGGAGAGATCTATATGCTAAAGAGGATGAACCATTTAAGCTTGATATTGTACATGTAAGTTCGGATCCCTTTGTTCATAAAAGAAATATTGATTTGTCTTTTCTTGATACCCCTATTGTTGTTTAATTAGAGGTTGAAGGTTTTGATTGACACCTAGCTTTTCTATGTTCTTGTAATAATGTTGGTTGATTTCTTGTTATTTTTGATTAAATTTTTGTTATGTCAAAAGATTCTATTGACCAAACCTAATTTTTCTTGTATTTCAATAAATTAATTGAAACTTATATTTTGGTTTTGTGTAGTTTGTTCCTTCATGGTAGAATAAGGTTGAACTCCTATCAAAGGGAGTGGGCTTTGGTTGGGATATGAGGTATAATATCTTAGTGGTGGATAACTTGGATACATATTGTAAATTTAACAGCAAGGATCATACGGATTATAAGGATCAGAAGGTTGGTTACATGTTGATTGTAGAGGGACTCTGTTGGGTTTGAGTTCTCTTGAGGATTTGCGGTTTGATCTCTATGCTCTTGGGTTGTGGGAATATTATGGTTAGCTTGTGCCATATCTGTCCATGTTCATTGCACCTAATAATTGACTGTGAGAGTTGGAGAAGTATGTTAGTGGCGGTTCATACAGAGCTATGTAGAGAGTTGTTGAGTTACAAGAAAGGTCGAAGAGGATGAAAGAGAGTTCAGGAGAAGTTAGAGAGTAGGTCAGTTCTATGTGTCCTTCATTTAGCCATTTGTCCCTTAACTTGTAGGCTTAATAAGTGATATCCTTTAAACATGTGTTGTTGAAGGCTAGAGAAGGTCTGTAACATCCCTAAATCCTCCTTACTCGTAAGTAAAGTTATTTCGAAAAATATGTGTTAGATTTTTTCATAATAAATAAAATGTGATTTATGAATGTTAGTAGAAAATGTAGTTCGATATCGGAGGAAGTCGAAAAGATTAATGTCTTGAGAGATACTAATATTAGGTTTAGGCTAAATCTACTGTTGTGAAAAGCGTTGGGGTCAAAGTGTGAAATTAAAAGTATAAAATGATTAAATTAAATTAGAGTGTAGTGTTATTGATCTGCCACAATTCTTGTGGCAAATTAAGGTCTTTCTGGCACTTAACAAGATTGTTTTATAGCATTTTTATATGTTTTTATTTCGTTTTCGGTTTTTATTGTTTTGTGTTTAATTTATGTAAAATAAGAATTTTTATACAATTTTGAGTTATGTTATGTCCTGCAACTATGGAGGGGCCTAAGGATGATCTAACGGCTCTATATAGTATGTAAGACACTAGTTTTGGACTCAGATGACGAGGGACGACCGCAGCGTCACGACATCGGGAAGTGGTGTCATAACATCGAACTTCAAAGCCAAAATACCCAAAAAATGAAAGCAATTTCGCGACATCAATCCTGTGGTGTCGCGACATCTAGTGACGACCATAAATTTTAAATAAGGGTATTTTAGTTCTTACAATGTATCTTGATAATAATTTTGGGTAGTTTAGCAACCCTTATTAGGTCTGAGCATAAACTCTATAAATAGGCATGTTAAGTCTCATTTGAAAAGGCTTGGCCAAGTGAGTCGTTTTAGTATTTTAGGGTTTTTAGTTTAGTTTTTATTTCTTTTCAGTCTAGTCCTTTTTATACTTGTGTTACTATTTTAATTAGGATTTGATTTCGATCCAAGGCTTTAATATATTATTTTTTTCATCATTTCGGTGTTGATTCCAATTGCAATTGAGGTGATCTTCGTGACTGTTAAAGGAGATTTCGCTTCCAAGCTCAAATTGATATAAAAAACAGATTTATTTTTGTACTCCTTACTTTTATTTAATTTATTATTTTGCAGGTTAATTATGAGTTTAAGAATTATTGTATTTAGATCCATGAGTAGCTAATTTCCTTAGGGAGTTTAATGAACGGATGTGTAAATAATTAACGAATGAACAAGGGTTGAAATCCGGGTAAGTTGGTTTAAATTATGTGTGATTAAACCCTAAAAAGTGATGCCCCTAGGACGTAATATAGGATAAACGAGATCGAGAGATAAGTTTGCCAAGTACATCATAATTTATCCCAGTAAAGAAAGTTAGGTCGAGAGGTAAGCGTGTATTGGTCGATTAGTTAATTAGTTAGAGGCCGGGAGGTAATAACAAGATAATTAATAGTTAACTCGATAAAACCTGAGTTCTAAAGTTAATTAGGATCACTGAAGTGAGTTAAGCTTCTACCTGGTTTATTGGATTGTTTTCGATTGTTAAATTGGTTGATTTTTCTTTGAAATAATTTTTAGGTTAATTAGATCAATTGATGTTAATTTAATTTTTCGTAATATATTTTAAAATCAATACTATTTAGACTTAATAGTGTAAATAATTAATTTCTTTAATTCAACATTTTTTGGGTTATCGGAATGCTTCCCGAAGTGTTTCGTTGTAACACTAATCTGTATTACAATTTGACTCGTATACTTACAGACACCGTTGCTTAATTTTATATCTTTTTCTTGCAATATTTCCAATCCAGATGCTCGCATGTATGGCAAGGTTAGTTACCAAAAGTGAATGGTGACACCAATAAGGAATTGTAGAGAGTTTCAAGGGATAAAATGATCATTTTAAGTAGACAATTATAGAATTATTAAAGGCATAATTGCAAAAAAAACCCTCAACCTTTGGGGGAATTTGGATATTTGCCCCTAACCTTTTTATTTTCTGAAATCGACCTTTCACGTAACGGATTTTTCAGACATCAACCCAGTTGAAATGGTAACCGTCAGCTGATCGTTAGTCAACAACTGGTCAAAAAAATTGGTCTACGTGGCGTTCCATTTGACTGATGACGTAGCAGACATTAATATGTCATTAATGGGTTTTAAATTCATCAATCTCCATCTCATCCATGAAAACCGCTCCATTGTCTTCATCTCATTTGCAGAAACATAATTTTCAAGTTTGAGATCAATACTGTTTGGAAAACCCAACAGACAATAGTTTGCAATGGCTATAATGTGGGTTGCATAGAGTGTATTTTATATGTCCCTTTGCTGGTGATTTATTATTATACTTCAAAAAAAAATAGATCTCAAAACTGAAGGCCCCTTTAAATAAACCCAGAAAAAAGTGGTTGGCAAGGTAAGATTAGCAACGGGTTTACTAATATCATCTGTAAATCTAAAGTAAAGCCAGCCCTAAGGTCGTTATTCTTGTCTTCATCTCTAACCAATGTAAGAAAACAAGAAAAAATAAAAGTATGATTGTGGGTACTGATGGATGAAAAGAAAATTTTATGAGAGTTGGAGAGCTGAGAATGGCCTTTGCAAGGGGAAATCAAAGAGCTAGGGTAGAAGAAGGGGATAGAAATCCAAAAAATTCTTTGATTTTTTTGGGTTTTTCTTTCACTCATTTTTTCTTTGTAACTCAAAAGGAAAAGATCAAATTTTGGAGATGAA
Organism: Gossypium raimondii; assembly: GCF_025698545.1. Classification (NCBI taxonomy): domain Eukaryota; kingdom Viridiplantae; phylum Streptophyta; class Magnoliopsida; order Malvales; family Malvaceae; genus Gossypium; species Gossypium raimondii. The sequence continues at coordinate 1,332,580 of NC_068568.1, forward strand.
ATCATGGACGTCATTGAACGCTTCTTGGTCGGAGAAGATGCCGGTGAGTAATGGCATCAACAATGAGAAAAGGCGACAAGGGCTTTTTTGTTTTAGAGAAGAAGATTGAAAATGATGAAGATATTAGTCTATTTCTTTAGTAATTATTAATTTTTTCATATTTTAAGTAATAATAAATATAGGGTAAATTCGCGTATTTTTTTTAATGTCTCCCACGTCATCAGTCAACTAGAACGCCACGTAGAATAATTTTTTTGACCGACTATTCATTAACGGTCAGCTGACAGTTACTGTTTCAACTAGGTTGATGTCTAAAAATCCGTTACATGAAGGGTCGATTTCAAAAAATAAAAAGGTTAGGGGCATATATCCAAATTCCCCCAAATGTTGAGGGTTTTTTTGCAATTATGCCATTATTAAATTAAACAATGGAGAAGATGTTATCAAATTTTTGACCCTTAGATTTAACGGGAAAATGAGAAGAAATCTTAGCCCTTGGATCAATATTATTATGTATAGATTTTTATATAATATAATATTATTTTATTAAATGAATAAATAATTAGAAATTTTATTAAAAAAGACGAAGAATTTTCTTTCATCTTTCATACTCTCACACACCACCACCATTCATGAAAAAGGAAAATTTCATTTCCTTACAATTTGGTCCCTCTTCACGATAGCCATCAAACCTTAGCCAAAAACCAACAAAATTCTATTGAAATTCTTAATGAAATTAAGTTTACAACAACATAGCAATGTTATATTCAAGTGGCGAGGTTATATGTTCATGTTAAAGGAGAGAGAAAATTAAGATTTAGTGATATACTAAGGGTTTAAGGTAAGACTTTCATGAGTTAGTGATGTTAACTCATTTCCATACAGTTTGGTCTCTTTTCACGATAGCTATCAAACCTTTGTCAGAAACCACAAAATTTCCATTGAAATTCTTAGTGGAATTAAGTTTAGAACAACATAGAAAGGTTATATTCAAGTGGAAAAGTTGTATGTTCATGTTAGAGGAGAGAGAAAATAAAGATTTAGTAAGATACTAATATTTTAAGGAAAGAGTTTCATGAGTTAGTGATGCTAGCATGTTTAATTCAAGTGAAAATGCATAAAAGTGATATTAGATTTTTTTTATTGTGTATTTTATATGTATTTGATATGTACATGAAGAGAAAATTAAATAAGTTGAATCAAGAGGTGGTGACAAAGGAAAGCAAGTAGAAAAGAGATTGAAGAAAGGTAGAAGAAGACTTAGAAAGCTTAAACAAGTAAGTACTCCTAGAACTTATTCTTATTAAATTAAGATTTTAAGTGTAAAATATGTTAGAGTAGTTATATTAATTCTAGTTTTTAACTTACATTTGATTGTGTTCATAATTGATGTGAAAGAGTTTAAATGAAATTATATAAAAATAGAGAACCAAAGTGCAAAAGTGATGATATTATGTATATTGAAATTTATGGCAATAAAGACTGAATTGAAAAGTGTGTGAAAGTTTTATGCCAAATTGAATGAATGAAAGAAATTGATGTTAATGTTATTAATATTACTCATGTAGACAAATATAGAACTTGTTGGATATAGATGACATGCCATTAGGAATTTTAATGCGTGCAACTGAAGTGGCACTTCGGTGCTTCAGTGTGACATTGCACTTTGGTGCTTTAAAGTGTTTAAGCACATTCATGCTATTGATTTAAGTGTTATTCCGTATATCTACTATGGGCTACATTTAAATGATAAGTGAAATGTAAGAAGCATATATATATAAGCCACGGTTAAAATGATTTTGATAAGTTTTATCATTATATTATGTTAATTATATTTATATGTTATATTAAATGTAGTTAAGGTAAGTTTGAATTCTCTGAGTACTTACTAAGCTAAATCTTAGCTTAACGTGTTGTTTTCTAATGTGTAGATAGAAGATCGTTTCAAAGTTACTATTTGGAATTGTTGTTCTCAATCACATCTCACACCAAAGAAGATCTCGAAGAGTATGGATTTTACATTTTAGAACTTAGAAATGGCATGTACATAACTTATCTTAAGGTGAATAAATTTGGTATAAAGTCGGAGGCACATAGTTATGTTTTTCTCTTTTGATAGACTCATGAACTTTGATGAATCATACTTGAAATATATGATTTTTTAAGTGATAATTTGGTTTATTTTGAGGTTTAGTAGTGTTGGTTAATGTTTGGGAATGATTGTTGATCATTTTAACTTGTTTTGAGGTGTTTTGGACATTTTGTAGGCTTCTCTGCAATTTGGTATTGCAACATCTCTGATTTGTACAGGTACAACTAAGACATAAAGCTTAATGAATAGTTTTAAGGGTCAAGCATCGGTACTTTATGGGAAGTATCGATACCTCTACCCTGACTCACCCGATTTATCTTGTTTTGCTCTAAAAGGGTCCCCAACAACCTCTATTTACAACCAAATTGTAAAGGGTGTCTAGAAATGGTTCATATTACCTCAAATGACTCAAATAAATTCAAAATTAAATGGTTAATATGGAAATCAAGTTTAATTGACTTAGTGTTCAAATATGACATCTTTTGCTCGAGATAGCAGCTCATATCGGGTAAGAGATGTTATAGGGTTATGTCCTTATATGTCGGCTCGAATGAATTATGATAGGATTGATTGAATCCCACGTGTTATAAGCTTGGTGTGTTGTATCGATCGCACATCACGAGATATAACTTCTTGATAAGATATAGTTGGTGCGATGATATACATATGATGGGAGAAGCATGTTTTTTGCAGGACATACTTCTAGTAAAGCCTTTGGGCAAGGTGTAACAAATGTTATGTGGATCAACATCGTGACCTCCATTATTATGACATCGTGAAATTGACAAAAGGCTTCTCACTTGTTTGTGTTAGGGCTTAGCATCGCAACCTCAAGATCAGCACGTCGCAACATATTGTGCTGATGTCGTGACTTCAACCCTTTCTACGTCATTGTGTAAATCATTATTTGCGTCTCCTTCAAGCTAGGACCAATCGACATTGCACCTTCAAAATCCTCATATTATGACATCGCTTTTGAGCTCTATCTTTTCATGCCAAACAATTTGTTAGGTTGCGACCTCCTTTCCATCTATGTTATGAGCTTTTTAGAATGTTTATGAGCTTTTTCATACAAAGCGAACATTTTCTCCAGTTTGTCATCTATAAGTGCATACTTTAGATGCTCATGATTTACCTTGCTGAATTCTAGGATATCTCAATCTTATGTCACATTCTTGGTTTTCATAGTAGCAACATTGGAGCAACAAATGTACTTATGAAGTGATTCACCTTGTTGTTTCCTTATAGAAAACATATAAGTAGGGTTTTTTAATATTTTCTTATTTGCGAGATAACGACTCATAAATAAGGTCATTAATCAAAAATAATGGACAGATAGTAAGGTAAAACTAAATACCAAGACCTCACATGTTATTTAAGATTCATAAAGACCGATTGATGTTTGAGATTTTCAATAGCACCCGAAATATCCATGTAAATTAATGTGTTGCATGAGATGGTCTTGACAGTCTTTAGTACCATCATATGTATTTGTTAAAAATGGAATGTCGATAATGGCAATATATCGTAAAGAAAAGAAAGAAAAATAGAACACACAAATTTTATGTAGAAATACTTTCAGGAAAAAAACCCACGGGCAGAGGAGAAGAAAATTTATTATATCGAATTTGAATAATTATAAGGAGTATAGACTGCATCTATTTATAGGTTTAGAAAACCTTATTCAAATCAACATCTAATAGAAGTAATGCAGTAAGGTTTAAACTCCTTATTCAAATCAATATCAAACAAAGGAAGTAAACTTTTATACGAATTCTTCTTGTGTAGCCTGTACCGTATTGCAGGGGCCTCCGACCACTACACCCCCAGTTGCAAACCCAATCCAGTATTTTGCTTATTGGGGATCCACAATGGGTTGTGGCCTTCGCCCTCGTAGATCCCCTTATCTTGCCACTTATATTTTATTTTAATAAGAATTTGGGTCACAACTCTAATAGTATTCTTTGGTAATTTAAAGCTGGGAAGAATATATTCTGAAGCTATTTCTAGGGCGACAGGTTCATTGGAGTAAGCCTGTTCCATATGACTTGACTCGACATGCCTAAAAGATCACATTTCATTTCTTAAGGCTTTCTTTAGTCTTTCAGGAGGTAGGGGAGGTCGAAAAGGAAAAGAGAGGGAGCCGAGGAGAAGATGCAGAATAGGTTAGTTCTACGTGTCCCCTACACTAATCTCCTATTGTTCTTGTATAGATGATGTTTATGGCCCTCATTTAGCCAGTTGTCCCCTAGCTTGTAGGCTCAATGAGTCATAGTATCCCTTAGACTTGTGTTGTTGAAGGTTATAGAAGGTCATATCCTTAAATGTCAGCTCGAATGAATTATGATAGGACTAAACGAAACCCACGTGTCATAAAATTAATGAGGTATTTTGATAGCACATCGTGAAATGTAACTTCTTGATAAGGTACAGTTGATGCGATGATGCACCTGTGATGGGCGAAGCATGTCTTCTACGAGATATACTTCTAGCAAAGCCTTTTGACAAGAATAATTGAATTTTATACCAAAAATAAATATAAAGCAATATTTTAAATTTGACTACCACGTAATTGAAATAAAATATAAAAATGTATTATTCTTTTAACTACAAGAATCCAATTTTATTTTTAATTTATTAGCCTCCAAATATAAATGAAGATCTCGTGAATTGTTTTAGGATATTAATTAATTTGGGAGAGCCACCAACGTTATGTTATAACTCAGATTTGAGGGCACAATAGGGAAAATCCAATTATGAGATGCCAGCAAAAGTCTCCCTCCATTAAAATCAAATCAATATTTTATAAATAATGGTTAAACTATGTTATTAGTCCCTATACTTTTTAAAAGTTGTAATTTGATCAATTTTAGTTCCTGTATTTTTTGAATTGGTCAATTTTAGTTCTTGTATTTTCAAATTTTAAAATTTTAGTTTTGAACCCAAACAAGAACAATTAAACTGCTTGGTTAGATTCAAGTGCTAATCATGTACTATTCGTACAATTGTAAATAATATGTGTACAATTATACTTTTCAAATTTTCAAAATTTATTTTTGATACAAGTGACAATCGTTAATCCATTAACCTGGATTTGTAGTGAGTAATATAGGAAATAACAAGTCGATATGGTAATACATTTCTCACATCAAATTTTGGAAACGCTAAAACTTAATGAATTTAACAATTATCATTTGGTGATGGTTAAATTTTGAAATTTTAAAAAGTACTGAGACTAAAACTGACCAAATTAAAGTATAAAGATTAAATCCATAACTTTCTTAAAGTACAGGGACTAATAACCAAATTTAACCTAAATAAAAAGAATTAGTAAGCTGTTAAATGGTAGCAGGATCTCTAATTTTTGTACAATTTCAACATTATTGCACATGCATGTTTGGTCAACGTGAGCAATTTGTTTGACCAAAACAGTTGTACATTCGCTGATTTTCTTGGTCTTTTTTTTTCTCTGACTCATGTAAGTTGATTCATGTAAATCATTGTGTTGGTTGCTTGACACACATGCACGCATATAGTTTATATATGTCACATTCTAAGAAAAATAAATTATGTTTATTAAAATTTCATATTAAAGTTAAAAAGAATATTTTAGTTGAAATGGTAAAGTTAAATATTTAAAATTTATTGTGTTATTTAGAGGTGTTTATTTTCAGTGTGCTGCGTTTAATTTTCTTTTTGTCTTACGCTACTACAGTATCGCTAAATATAACCTCACGGTCCTCATTATCACCATTATTTTTATACTGACTGTAAGTGAATTTATCGCTCATCTAGAAGGACTGGTATATACAAATTTTACTTATAAAAGAAAATTGAAAAGAAAAAAGAGTTGTGGGTTTTAAATTATGTCACCAAATTAAACCGGGCTCAAATTAAGAGAGAATTCTAAGTTTCAATTTTCGCGTCCCCACTCCGATTGGACCGGTTTTCATATTCATCTCTCTCACCTCATCAGCTTCCTTCGTCAATAGGTCATTTCATGATGCTTTCACTTAGATAACGATATAAATTAATGTTGTTGAATAAAATAGGGGAAACAAATCAGATTAGATACATTTCAGCTTTGAATTTTGGCTTGGATAAATTGCACTTAAAGTCATTAAACTTTTAGTAAATTTACGTTTCGGTCACTCAACTTCAGAAAGGTACAAAAATGTCATTAAACTATTCAAAAATTTTCATTTAAGTCATTAAACTATTAAAGTCACGGATGTATGGCCCTTTCTACTCACACTATCTACAGCAATCAAAAGCACTCCTTCCCCTTCTCTTCTACAATTGAGTCTTTTTTTTTTTGTCATGAAACAACTTTAAACGTCATAAATCTGCGAGTCAAAATTCAAACAATATTCTTTTCTGATCTTTGACACTAATCGCTAAATCTGCTTGGATATAAGCTATGTTCTTTTACTTGTCAAGGGGTATTGATCCATCTTACCTTTTATCGAACCGTTGTTTGGAGCTTGCTAGCAAGACTTAAAAAAAAAAACAAAACAAATTTAACAGCCTAGTGGCTCAAATAAAAACTTTCAAATAGTTCAATGACTTAAATGAAAACTTTCAAATAGTTCAGTGACCATTTCATAACTTTTTAAAGTCGAGTAACCAAAATGTAAACTTACTAATAGTTTAATGACCTTGGATGTAGTATACATTTATATATATTGTTTTGCTTGCACTTGTGAAATGCCCTGCGAGCTACAATCATCTACGAGAATAAGATTTTGTCGACCAAGACTCTATGAACTCTTTACTAGAGATGTCCATGTGCTGAGACCCAATTCCAAAAAAAAATTCAAGCTCATTCTCGTTTTTGGACCGGCTCGACTCGTCCAAAAAGCCCATTTTACTATTCAAAAAAATAATATATTAAAAATTATATTTTTAATTGATATTTTATATACGTGTATAATTAAATTTAAATTTAAAAAATATTTTTTATTATTTAAATTGAATTCGGGCCAAACTGAGTCAGCTCGAGGTGTGAAAATCTTTGTCCAAACCCGGCCCTAGTCAAGTCAAGCCAGGCGGGCTACCCTATCCTTGGATAGGTCTGCTTTTTACCTCATGAACTCGTAGCAAGGCAAGCACGTACTATGGGGATTACACTCCTAATAGGGATAGAATATCTGTCATCCATACATCGCATTTATCTGTTGTCCTGACATGATAACCAATACTTAAAGAGAAAGAGGTGCCAATACAGAGTTAATAAGAATACGACACGTGATGCTTTAGAAGAACCGGTGGCGCCATTTATAAGATCGAGTAAGACTCGAGCATTGAGATCTCTCTCTCTACCTACTTTCCTACAAAAACCCTTCTTTCTCCTCGATTTTCTGCCCACCAGGTGAACCATCATGAACAACCACAATCCCAATTTTTTTTTTTCATTTTTGGCCCTTCTTAAAGATCAATAATTCATTTTAAATTATTTTAATACAATTTTTTAAAACTTTGTCCCTTCCAATTTTTTTTTTTAATTTTATGCCAAACTATCTCCCAAATTCACGTAACATCTATCAATTCAATCAATTTAATTGATTTAACCAAATTTTGTCTACTCTAGTTTTCAACATTTTCCTTCCAAAATGGGAAATAAAAGCAAGAATACAAAGTAAAAGTAAACTTTTGTTAAAATTTTATAAATTATATTTAAAAATTAAAAATAATATATAATCGAAATAGATTAAATTATGAAAATTTATAACCAACTTAAACTTCTTTTATTCGTCTACAATCAAATTAACCATTATAATCGACTTAATCACTACTAGTTAAATCGATTAAATTAATTTAAATAAAATTTCGTTTTAAGAAAACAAAAACTTTTAAAGAACAATATATACATGGTATCGATATTTTTAGAATCAAATCGGTGATCGAACTCAATTAGGCCACCAATTCGAACAATTTAATTAAAAATCATTAAAAATTTAATCGTTAATTCAATTAATCTATATCCATTTCTAATCTAATCGGTTCAAAACCACTAATTTACGTCCTCTAATATTTCAAACTGTCCTTTTTTTCGAATTTAGACAGATAATCGGCTCTCATTACTAAATGTAACACAAATTAACTAACGCCTATTAATAAACCAACAATAATATCCGCGTTTGCAATAATGCTGTTGAAAGGGAGATATGGATCTATATGTCTATCAAAAATTTAAAACGCCAACCGCGTTGAATTTAGGTTTGTCAGTTAAGTAGGCCCTTGGACAAGGATTTAAGTAGAATTATTATAAATGAATAATTAAAATTATTTTTATTTAAATTTAACTATTAAATATATAAACATTAATATATTTTTTTTTTTTACTAAATGAACTTGAAGTAAAAATAAAAACAAAGTAAGTTGAACTTAGTTCGGTTAATACTATTGTTGTAATAATTAGAAGGATGTGGTTATGAGTATGCTTAAGTATAGGGGTTGGCAAGGTCCGACCCTCTTAAAATAAAAATTTTCAGTTTTGATCTTTTAAAATTTATGAATTTTAAATCAGTATGTGGTAAAATTACACTTTAACCCCTAATAATGATAAAATTTTGATTCATCCTTTAAATTTATAAAGATATATTAACTATTGCAATGGTAAAATTATATTTTAACTCTCATATATAAAACTATACAATTAAAATCTATCCCCAAAAATAATATTTGCTTCGCCCATGCTTAAGCACTTTTCTTCCGATTTAAGGCTTTGAACGGTTGTGGGTAGAGGTGATCATGGGTTGGGCTACCCGGCCAGGCCCAACGGCCCACCCGAAAAATGGGAGGATTTGAGTAAAAATATAGACCCGAAATATGGGTTTGGGGAAAAAAGAGGGCCATTTAGAAAATGAGCCGGGCCTCGGGTAAGACTTTTTTGGCCCGGGCCCGGCCCGGCCCGGCTCGGCCTGAATTATATATTAAATATTTTATTTTTATTTTTATTTTTAATCAAATATACTTTTTATTAAATATATTTTTTTTTAGACTTTTAATCCCAATTATATATTAAATATATTTTTTAATCAAATATGGGCCGGGCCGGGTCGGGCTCTGGCTTAGCAATTTTCTTTCGAGCTAGGCTTGAATAAATTTTTAGGCCTATATTTCGAGCCGGGTGAGGCCTGGGCCGGGCCCAGACCTAGAAAACGGGCCTAAAATTTTGTCTCAGCCCGACCCATGATCACCTCTAGTTGTGGGTAGTAGTAGGAATTGTATAATGAAAGAGTAAAAACAGGACTGTCACACGAATTATGACACCAGTCTCATTAAAATTTTAATAGTATAGTCAAATTTTCCTTCTAAAATTAAAAAGTAATTCGATTAAATTATGAAAGTTAAGCACCAAAGTAGTCTAAAAAAATTAAGACCAAATTGATAAAAAAATAAATATTAGGGACTAAATTTATAATTATGCTCATAAAATTACAGCTAACAGTTTAAATAATTACTATATATGTAACCAAAAACATCTACGGCGGCCGTCATGTGAACAGTTGATTGTTACAAAAATACTGAGTATTAAACGAAGTTACTTTCAGTCCTTTGTAGGTGTTTGATTTCGCTTTCATTGCATAAATTAAGGGCCAAAATGAAAAAAATAAATAATAATAATAATATAATCGTCTGATCATTGAGCCCTCTAGAATAATCCCAAGCTATATATATACATATATAGATGTCCTCGTCATTGATCACTAACTTGGAGGCTTTAGCTTTCTTTTTCCTCTAGGTGAAATTAGAAGACTTTTGAAACAAAGGGTATAATTGTGTAAAACCATGGACAACGGCAATGGTTCTTCAATGAGGATCAGTCGGTGTTTGGTCGAAAGAGAACGAAGGAAGCACATGAAATGTCTCTTTACAAAGCTATCTTCTTTGCTTCCCATTCAACAAACCAAGGTAATATATGAAACATATCCACCTGTTTGATTATATTCCGCTTTGGGGTTTTTTTTTGTTTTTTAATTTAGAAGCATTTGGTTTTTTAGATGTCGGTGCCGGAGATGGTGGATCAGGCGACGGCGTACGTGAAGGAGTTACAAGGGAGGTTGGAACAACACAAAGGGACTAAGGTGCAATTAGAACGGACGTGTGAAATGAGGAAGAGGAAAAGGATGATAAGGCCAGTTCTTAATGTGAGAGATTTGGGGTATAATTTGGAAGTGAATTTGATCACTGGGTTGAATGTGGAGTTTGCATTGTCTGATTTTATCAACATTCTTCAAGAAGAAGGAGCTGATATTTTGAGTGCAACTTGTCATCATGCAGGAGATAAGGCAATCTATACAATTCTTTGCCAGGTACAAACAATGATAAGCATGATTTTGAGTGTCTGTGGCACCTTATATTAAGGTTTTCATGAAGATAATTAGGTTAAAAGAAGTTTGATACAATAATCTCAAATAGTTTTAAAAAAAGGGGTCATTTTATGTTGAGGTTGCCAAATATTTTATATATATATATATATATATACACACACACACATCAAACTTGAGATCATTCAAGCAACCTCTCTTGTCCAACCATATATATATATATGCTTGATCTCATTTTAAGTTTTTAACTTTCAACTACACTTGTTAGCATATTTTAATTGGCTTTTTTATCATTAATCAATAGTGGTCTTCTTCTATTATTTTTGTCTTTTAATATATTAGTAAATCATATCAATTGATTCATGTTAAAGGGTGCAATATGGCTAGGGTTCTTTCTTTATCTTGATATTGAAAGAAAGATATGATATAATTAAACCTAGTTGGGATAATCACTGTATTTAGTTCTTAGTAAATGTAAAAAGCTTTTGTAGCAAATGAATCTTTCTCTCATCATTTCATGCAAATAGCTTGCCTTTTCATAATCTCATAGTTCTTTCCATTTTTATATCCTTTTAACAGGCAATCTACCCTAGGATTGGTATTGAAACTTCAAGTGTGCATGAAAGGTTGAAGAGTCTAATATGTTGAAGAAGAAGAAGAAGAAGAAGAATGTAGCATCTCCCTTGTGTAAATTAAAGGTGCAATTGCTATATATATATATAGTATGAATTAGATAATTTGGATAGATGTTATGTTTAAATCATAATACTATTCTCTACTTGTATGGAAAGAGAAAGATGTAATTGCACCCATGTAATGTTGGTGTATCTCGGTGAAACATTGGTTTTCCTTTTATTTTATGGAATATCAAATTCCTTAGTTTCATAACGATAATGTCATTTGATTTCCCTTTATGCATGCCTCTATAAATCCTTATTATATATATATATATATATATATATATATATATTGTAATATGGATTTACTTATCATTATACATGTATCTTATCATATATATAGATATATGATACAATTAAAATTTAATGATCTTACCGATAAGTATTAAGTGTAATGGTAAGATTTATTGCACTTCTAAGGAGAGAACTTTTGTTCGAATCTTGAAGACAATGTTATTGAGAGAGATAATTATGAATCCAAAAGGATTAATCTCCATGAACCATAAAACTTAATTGTAAATATTTAACAATCCTAAACTTGGTTTCATAATAATGTCATTTGATTTCCCTTTATGCATGCCTCTATAAAGCCTTATAATATATATATATATATATATATATATATATATATATATATATATATATTGTAATATAGGTTTACTTATCATTATACATGTGTCTTATCATATATATATATATATATATATATATATATATCTGATCAAAATTTAACTATCTTATCAATAAGTATTGGGTGTAATGGTAAGGTTTATTGCACTTCTAATGAGAGAACTTTTGTTCTAATATTAGAGATAATGTTATTGAGAGAGATAGTTATAAATCCGAAAGGATTGAACTTCATGAACCATAAAACTTAATTATACAAAAAAACATATTTAACAATCCTAAACTTGGTATTGCAACTTCAAGTGTGCACAAGAGATTGAAGAGTCTAATATGTTGGGAAAAAAAGTAACACATTCTCATTATAAATTGAAGGTGCAATTGCTATCTAATATTCATATTAGATTATTTAGAGAGATTCTATGTTTAAAGTATAGTGTTATGAGAAAGAAAAAGCATGTATACTCCTGTGTTGTTGGAGTATCTCAATGAATAATAGTTTTCACAAGAATAATGTCTTTTCATTTCCTTCATGCATGCCTCAGTTTATAGAATTCTTAATATATATATATTGTAAAATAGAGTTATATAACTTTATACATGTATGCCTGTTGATACCAAGTAGGATCATAGTGGTTGGTGACGATTCATCCGATGGGCAGAAAGCCTTAAGAGGCGTTATGAGTGCTTAGGAGGAAGAAATGAGGTTGGGAAAGATGAGGGAACGAGGGGGGGAGAGAGAGAGAGAGAGAGAGAGAGAGAGAGAAATTGAAACCTTAACCTTAGAGGGTCTTATAAAGGGCATCGTCGACCCTTCCTAAGGTCTCACATGTTGGTTCTTAGTTGGCTTCGTACTCTTTGGAGCTCAACCGACCTATCAACATGCTTTCTCCTAGGTACGCATTGTTCTCTCAGGATAATGATTAATATGATGTACAGATATGCTGCCTCAATTAGAGGTGTGGTCCTCACTATATGTGCACGCATTGTTGTAGACCCACGAGGTGGAGTGATACCAAATGATACGGTGACAACGGAAGAAGATCATATTCAAGTTGTTTAACTTGAAATAATATTTGAATTTAACCTAAAAGAAGAAACAAAACGGATTAGAAATAATGAAAATAAAGAGAAAAACAAAACATAAAATCAAGAAAAAATAAATATTAGGGTGGGATGGAAAAAAAATATTGAATGGAAGAAAACGAAAATAAAATGGATGATGGAAAATTTGTCCCCCTTAAAGAACAAAGCTTCAATAAAAACAACCAATAATAATGAAAAGTCAATATCCTATAAAAACCTTTGAAGAATGTTGTTCAACAAGCTCCACAAATGGCTCTAACCAACCCTCTAAAGTCGAACCCTAATAAATTGGAGGGTGAAAGTTCTCCCATGCCTTCAAAACCAAGAACAAAACCTACTCCTAAATTAATAAATAAAAGAGAAATCTCACAAAGAAAAATAGCTCAAAGAGTTGAAATTTATTAATCAATGTATGTCTATAATAAATAATGAAGAAGCCTTTATATAGGCTAACTAATTACATTAAAATAAAAATCTTAACTATAATTAAACTCTAATTAATCTAAACAAAAGGTAGTTTTAGTAGAACTAACCTTTCTTGTTGACTAAGAAACATAAAGCTCCTAAATAACTTTAGATATTCATAACGAATAAATAAATAATAAAATAATAAAACATAATAGATACAATATTGTGTTCAAATATAATCAAAATTAGATCTTAAACTCAAATTAAAGCTCAAAACTCGTAATTTCCCATAATAAACCCATCCAAAAATTTTGCTCGCACAGTCTTCAATAAAATAGTCATAACTTGAGCTCCCGAACTCAAAATCGAGTGATTCAAAGTGTGTTTTAAAGCTAAAAGATGGCTCTTCAAACGTATGCAAACATCTCAGCACATAAATGTCTGGATCCTATAAATTAGTCACAAGTTGATTAATCTTTTGAGCTTAAAAATTGACAACTTAATTGACTTGGCTTTAATAAATTTCATCCCATCCATGCATGTATCATGGATGGTCCCTCTATCCTAATTGGTAGGGTTTAGTGCTCGCAAGTCTCTAGCTCGTAGGGTACTTTACAAAGTCAACCTGATCGCGAGGTAAAGGTATAACAATATCTAACTTATTATACATATAAAATTAGAGATATTATCACAACAAAATAATTCTAGAATTGGTATTACAACTTCAAAGGCTCAAGAGAGAATGAAGAATCTAATATGTTGAAGAAGGTGTTTCAGCTTATGTCTTTATCCAAACATTCAATAACTCGAAGGATTTTTAGGTCCTTTGATAGGTATGAAAATGTGGCATAGCCTTAACCCACATCAAATTATCAAACTGAGATTATTTGGAAGAGTGTTTCATTTGCTAGTCTTTCAAAACCCAAAAAAAAAATAATTTAAACCAAAATTTTGTTCACAAACTTAATCAAATTTACCCAATTTAAAGCATAAAAATTTTCTCTATTCAAAAATTTTGCTCGCGCAGTCTTCACCAAAATGGTCATAATTTGAGTTACCGGACTCAAAATCGAGTGCTTCAAAGTTTGTTCTGAAGCTAAGAGATAACTCTTCAAACAATATGCAAACATCTCAGTCCAAAAATAGTTGGATTCCATCCAAAAATTTGTCGCAACTTGATTGATCTTTTTAGCTTGAAAATTAACAGCTTTGGTAATTTAAATTTAATAAATTTCACTAATCCGTACATGTATCAAAACTTGTTGAATAGATATTGTTACAGTTAAAAGCAAATATGTTATGATGCAAGGACCTATGGTATAAAATCAGTGACAGGTTATGATGCATGGGACTTTGGTGTAAATTCGAGTGCTGGACATGAATATTGCCAAGTGACAAAAATATGGCATAAACTGATGAACCAAAGGATCGGTGATGCTGTGAAATTTGAAATGAGTCTGGAAAGTCATGCCTCTGTTCTCCTATTCACTTGATTTTATGGATGCAATGGCAGTTGAACTTTGGGCCATTCGATATGCACTTGGAATGGAAATGTAAATGTACTTTGATGAGAGTCTGATTGTTTCAAAGAGGTGACTGTTCCACATATATTAATTTAGGGAAGCCAATGGGGGGAGGAATCACCTAGAATTTTCTTTGATTTGAAGGTGCCTGATGGCTACCAAGAAATTACAAGGGCGGCATATTTCGGAGGTGATGTTTTCTTCATGATTTTCGTTGAGGCTCTAGATGTTCTTCATGGTTTTCCCACTAAGTTTCCTTGCATTGCCCCAAATATTCTTTTACCATCTGCTCCGACCATCATGACACGGACATGCTCATTGATGACTTTATTATAGTTCTTTTAAGTATAGATCTCAAAATTATATATAAACTTTTATTTAATATGTAATTCTATACATGAATTTTAATTTTGTACAATTTTATATATAAAATTTTGAGATCTATATTAAATCAAAGTTCATATATAATTTAACCTTTATTTTTATATTGATAAATATAATTATTTGTATATGCAATATATAAACATAAAATGATACTATATCAATAATTACAAAATTTTATGTTTATATATTGCATATACAAATAATTATAGTTATCCAATATAAAAATAAAGGTTAAATTCTACCATTAGTCCCTGTACTTTACAAAAGTCGTGGATTTAATCCTTGAATTTTTATTTGGTCATTTTTAGTCCTTGTACTTTCCAAAATTTCAAGTTTCAGTCCTCACCAAACAATAACGGTTAAATTCATTAAATAAAGTTATGCTATTATTAAAATTTGATGCGCCAAACATATTATCATATGTGTAATATCATGTCAGCTTATTCTTTTCACATATTACTTGCTAAAAATCCAGTTAATGGTTTAACGATTGCCATTTGTGTCAAGACTGAAATTTCAAAATTCAAAAAATGCAAGGACTTAGAATGATCCAATTGAAAAAAATTGACTAAATTAGTACAGGACTAGTAATTGAATTTAACCAAACAGATTTAATTGTTACTATTTGGGTCAGGACTAAATTTTCAAATTTTGATAAGTACAAGGACTAAAAGTAACCAATTCAAAAAGTACAATGGCTAAAATTGATCAAATAAAAGTACATGAACTAAATCTACACCTTTCATAAAGTATAGGGACTAATAGTACAATTTAACCTAAAAACAAAGCAATGTATTTTTTTTCCTTTAAAACTGTATGATTGAACCAAAATTAAAGTTCCATGTGTATACACTTGAACCAAATCAAAATTCATATATAATTTTGAGATTTTTCCAACAATTTTTCTTTACCTTTTATTTATATATATTCAAAAATCTAATTTATGATAGGCATACAAAATGGATCCAATAGTCTCGTAAGCTCGAAACTAGTTTCACATTTCAAATTCCATTTCAGAAGAAAAAAAATTAATTAAAAATGCTAAAAATCAGGAGGAAAAATCTGATTTGTTATAGGGATAGGGATGAAATGGAATCACAATTTCGTACAATCCTTTCTCTTCAAGAACAAGCATTTTATTTGAATTTAAATTCATGATCGAAGTTATAATCTGACAAAAATATCAAAATTAAGCCTAAAAAGAGAAATCCGAATTAACCTAAATTATTATTACAGCTATGTATGGACAGGGTGCCACAAAAATTATGTATCGTAAAATTGATGTTACTAATCTGAAATTACTTTATTTCGCAATTTAAAAATCAATTTTATTTATGAATCTCAACATACTATTATTGTGAAGTAATTTGGATTTTAAAATTACAATTGAAAATAAATTATGAGTTTATATTTCATGGAAGTCTCTGATCTTTGAAAACTGATAACAAAATTCAACCTAAAAACTAAGAAATGTCAAGTTCTATATAATGTACTACTTAATTTTAATGGTATTCTTCATTACCTTCTTTTTGTTTTCATTTTGAGGATTTAAAATATTAAAGAGATTTTCGTTTTATAGGATCAAAAGTAATCCATGTACTATTAACGTTCATTAATAAATTATAATGTATCAAAATTTTTATAAATTTTATAGAGAATATACACATTCGGGCTAGCTCCAATCCATTACTTTTTATCTTTGTAAATTGATTTTCACATTTAATAGATATGTCCTTTGTGATCTTACACAATTGACTGATGATGATTATTGCATTGGATATTAATGGATAAAAATTAATAGGGTAAATCTTTACCCCATTATCTACATGTAAAATTAGAAGTAATTTTACATTTTCTTATAATTTTATATGATTAATATTTTAATAATTTAACTATCACGTTACAACTATTTGTTTTATGTAACGTTAAATATATTAATAAAAGCAACATTCTAAATTGATATAAAAAATATCAAACCGATTCAAAAATAAATTATATACATAACAAGTATAATTATATTAACAAATTTAATAATTAAATTGTTAAAATATTAATAAATTAATCATATATTAACATATCTCACCTATTTCACCATGTATTCATATTATGATTAAGTTCAAATTATGTTTAAGTTCAATATTAACACATTTTATACTAACTCAAGTCTCACCCAATCAAAAATATAAATCTAAAATTTTATCCAAACCCACTCATATTTATAAATAACTAATCTAAACTTATTTTAAACCCACCCATTAATTTTTAAATTCTTTCTAGAAAAAGTTGTCATTCTTTCTAATTTAATATTTAATAATTTTATATATTTTAATACATAAACATTAAAAACATTTGTCATAGTATTATATATTACTATAGATTTAATTTATGTTACAAATTACATAATATATAAAAATAATGAATCATGACCTATATTTTAAATGATAATTATTTAACCCCACCAAAAATTGTAAAATTGTACCTTATAAATTGGCATTTTGACCTAAAAAAATTACCATTCAATTCTAACACCCAAAAAATTAAAATTCAATTCTAACCCCCAAAAAAAAAATTTTCCTTCGCCCCTATATTATGCTATTTATATTATATTTTCATATCTTTTTCTTGTTAACCATATAAATACACAAAACACAAACTCAAGGTTTTCAGGAATGGCTAGTGATTGAACCAATCAGGCCATCAATCCAACAGGTTCAACTGATATGTCCGGTTGAATTAAAAAATCATTAAAATTTTAAAATATATATTAAAAATTTCAGTTCAAGTTCAACCGGTTTTTTGCCCAGTTCAACCGGTTTGTACCGGTTCTCAGGTCAACTGGTTCAATGCCTTTCTCCGGACCCATACCCTGTCCAATTCCCAGTCCAACCGGTCCAGTTCAAACAACCTAGCACAAACTATAAATGTCATGTTGATAGTCAATCAGTATACTAAAATTCCTTGATTATCAAAAACCTAGTCACCTGTTAGCGAACAAAAGAGATTTTGGATAAAAGGGCTCTTAAACACAAATGAATGAATGCCTTAAAAACACCATGATCACCAGTTTTTTTAAATCCTATGTATTGAAAAACTGGTCAATTTGAATCCTAGCCTCCATTTGTTCACTCTTTTGCATAATAACAATGACAAATTTTTTTTTCCGATTAAACTATACAAAAGCAATTACGAAAGTTTTTTTTAAGTACCTGATTTTGCCATTGATGCATTTGAATGTGAGGACCATAAGGAAGCTGTACAAAGATGGTACCCGATCTGCTGGTGTGTCAATTTTTTCTGGCACCAGATTCATGCTGGAGCACCAACTTAAAAAGGAGTTAGGATGAAGGAGAAGATTGTGAACCACCCGTATCCTCGATTGTAGTTTGGAATTGTTCCTCGGTTGTAGTTTGGAATTGTTCGATTAGTAAGTTCCGTATTCTCGTTCTCAAGCTAGAGGCTTCTTCAGGTCTGAACCATTGCTTGCCAAACTGAAAATTCGAAATAGGTTAACCGAGTAAACAGAATGAGATCACTTTTGTAAAAGATCAGGGAGGAAGACACAGGTACCATTGCTAAATCTTTCTTTTTCAGTCTTTCAGGGGCCTCTTCGATGAAGCGCTCCATAAAGAAAAGAACAAAGAGACCACAATCATAATCATTCTTTTGCTGGGGAACCTGGCAATATATATCAACAGAAAACCCATATGTTACGGTTTTAGAATGAGAAGCCAACATTTATATCTACGAAAAGATAACCATATGTGATTTAGTCCTCAAAGTTGACCATGCCACATAAGTACTCCCACCAAGATTGTTTCAAACATAAATTCTTGTAACAGACGTCAATTTATTTGCACCAAGCCACCAAGTTTGTTAGCAAGATGCTTTATTCGGCAAAGTATAAAGTTGAAACAATTTTAAAAAAAGCCAAAAAGAAAAAAAGGATTTAGTGATTTGCTAAGAAAATAAACCGGTTTTCAGCAAACAGACTCAATGTTAAAGATTTTTATGTTCAGAATATCTAAAATCTGGCAACGGACAGTAGATTAAAGGGAAATATATATACACTTTAGCAACTTGAGGTTCAAAGTCCATAAGCAAATGAGGTCATTTAAGACCTTGCAAGTAAAAACTTACAGCTATTGTTTTCTCGTCAATCCTTCGTGGGAGATTTTCCCATATTTTGTCCGCAATTGGAAGATCTGAAGGAGCGACCTCTTGATTCAAATAGGTCCATTCTTCCCTCATGTAGCTAAAACCAAGATTTAAATTGTCTATTAGATTTAAGAACCCATTAGGAGGCTAACCAGTCAAGCATCGGTTGCACATGTATGCTACAATATTACCAATAAAATAAACACACAAAAAAAAAATCAGGATTGTATGTGCTATGAAATGCAGAAGTTAGGACATAACTGAAATCCACCCAAAAAGGCTTCAATTTAAATGTTGATATAAAGTGATTAGATAATGCAAGAAAATTCTAAAAAGAGCTCCTTAATATAAGCTTTCCACCAACTCCAATGTTATACAAAACATTACAAAAGTAGTAATAGTTTGTATAATAGGGTAATATTTTGTGTGATTCATGTTACACAAAACATTACAAGATTTGTAATAATTTGTCTAATTACACAAAACATTATGGAAGAAGTGATAATTTGTGTAATTATACAAAAAATCACAAAGGTTGTAATAATTAGCATAATTGGGTATTTTTTGTGAGGTTGGACCTGATGGAAAGCTTATTTTAAAAGCTTATACTAGAACTTCTCAAATAATGGAACAGCTGAAAGATGCTGAAGATTCCCATATAATCAAATCCTTTTACTTCTATCACTTGAAATGAATGAAGAGGTATGCTGGTATCAAAAGCATGCTATTATAAACAGAAAAAGCACTATCCTTATGGTATTTCCTTTTGCAGTATCACATGGCTTATTACTGTTATGAATCTAGAGATAAAGACAAATTATAGTACTACATGACCATTTATAATCCTTTGGCTTATTTTGTCTCACCTTTTAATGTTCTTAAAAACCAATCTGCTAGAATGAAGTCCCAATGAATCCAAATGAAGGATAATTGGTCTTAATTCCTCTTCTTTGTCAGGTATACAAATGATGACCAAACTCCAATGGTAACTGGATACAAGAAAAGCAACAACCAAATCAAAAGATATGAATAAGTTCAACCTAATTTAGGGAGGCGTAAAGGAGTGAAGTATGCAGAAAGGTACTGAATCAACTTAATCAAACAAATGGCTTAAACCATTGATCCATAAAATTTTATCCTTTTGAAACAACCTATCTAGTTTATTTCATTAACCAATTTTCACTCATAAGCATGGCAAATAGAAGCACATAATTCACCTTCATCTTTGACAAAAAGCATAATAGTCACTCAAAAATTAGCTAAGACACACAAGACTATATGCAATGACAAAAGTAAGGCAATGATCATTGGAAATTATTCCATTTATTACAAACCCAAAATCGATTATCCCTACATGGTCGAATAAAACAAGTATCCTGTCCTATACATCTTTTTCAGATCCAAAAACTAGGACATGACAGCTAAAAAGTTTTTTTCGAGTAACAGTACCACTTCAGTAACAAAGTCGAATTATAATTTCTAATCCAAGAAAATTAAGGAGATGGTTATTATGATTTCAAGAATTGAAAATGTTCATTGATAGGAAAGTGAATTGTTGAAATATATAGTGTTTTCGATGTCTCTCATTTTGAGAAAAATGTCTTTGCATGTCTACAGACCCTCTTTCTCTCCCCTCTTCTTTCCTCCATTCTTTGCATATTGGAAGATGCATAATGCCTGTTTCCAGTGGTCCACCATATTGAAACAAAGGGCCACATTCTACCCTTCTCCGACTCCTTTCTCGTTTCCAAAGTTAATTTTTTCCTACTTTGTTACTGCACCGATTCTTTCTCAAACTGAACATAGTGTTTTTTCCTAACAGTTAAAACCACCATTTTGGCATATAATTGTAGTTTCCAACCCATTTTCAAACCCATATCTATGTAATGTCATGCAAATGAAGTCCTGTGGCAGGACATTTAACAGGAACTCAGCAAGCATCAATCGTTATAGGTTTAAATGGTACATTATACATGCTTGAAAGTACATATCTATAGCAGGAAAACTCACTCTTCATTAATTGGAATAAGTATATATGCTTTCTGGAAAATATTGACACCTTTCCACCACCTTCTGAACTTGATGAATAAGGAATCTTTGTCACTCCCCTATTTAATAGAAAGCAAAAAAAGGACCTCACAAGTATGAGTTGGAGAACTATCAATCATAATAGTCAAATAGTTTGAGAATTCAGCAAATTACACACAGACACTACATTACAATCATTGATCTGGTGAAAGCACATATTTGAAAACAATGCAGTTTCTAACCCGCCAGTGTGAAAAAAGGTTAGATAAAAACTTAAAATAGCACATACATCAAACATACACTGTATTTTTCTGAAATTTAAAATTATTGTTGATCTCAAGTTGCTCTATCCAAAAACAAAGGTAAAATGTCTTGAAGAGTGAAGCATAAAACTATAACATTAGCTTATTATATATATATAGCATAAAAGTAGCACACTACAACTCAAGAACCCAGTTCTACCAGATCAGGTTTGATAAAATGATTCCACAGATCCCAAAGCAGCATAATTTATTCACCTTACACCATGAAAAAGGCAACCATCTATAAGAGAACAGGAAAGATAAAACCTTGTATGATACAGCTTCCTTCAGCTTCGGGTAAAAATATGTGTTAAAAATATGATAGTCACATATAGCCCTGTTTGTTGGGGATGCCTGCTGCCGCAAATATCTGGCCAAAAGGACAAAACTGTGGCTATAACTAGAAGTACAGTGCTGCATATAGCATGATCTATTATCTAGCAAAAAAAATTATATATTGATCATGTAGTAGCTATTCAACAAAATTTTCTAACTAAATTAAGCATTTAAACTTATTTTCCCTAACAATGAAATTTTAACAAAATTGGGCTTTCCATGCAACCAAAAGAAAGATGTCAGACAAAGTATCAAATTTCAAAACTCAAGCAGACAGTTTTTTATGCTCATTTCACAGAGCATTCAAAGGCACAATATCAATAGTAGAGGAAACCATTAGTTTCCCAGCATAAACATTGCTTCAATAAGCTACAACTTTAAAATTGAGCTTTTGTTATCTAGCACTAAGGAGCAAGGCATAGATGCGCCTAGGTGCACACCTTGACAACACTGCAACTGCCCAACCCACTTGAAACCAAATCTACTTTTACTTGAATAGTCCAACCAAATTTATCTTCTATCCATAAATTCAAAACGTCAAGACTCAAATTGGATCTAACAAAATCCAGGATAAAATAAAAAATTGAAACCAAAGCTGATTAGAATTCAAAATGACCCAATGGGGACCAACCTTACACACTCAACAGTCACTCCATGCAAGTTGAGAAGCTTGTCATACGAGGAAAAAAAGATTTATTTGTAATCACTTAAACACTTACCGGATGTAGAAATTCATAATTTGAGATGTCAAGAAGGTTTCAGGAGCAAGGCTGTCAATATCACCAAAACAAATTTCAACAGATTCTGGATCATCCCTGTATCCATAGACAAGGCAAAAAAGATATGATAGACCAATTACATTCTGCTAAAATTGTCTGCAGAAATAATCCATTCTCACCAAAAAAAGGAAAAATCACAAACCTTGATGGATAATAGATCCTAGCATCCTTTTTGCTGAAAAATTTCAAAATGATCAGATGTGGCTGGAAGCAACCAAATAATGATAAGCTATTATATAATGGGAAGAAAAGAACATATTGGAAGTTCCACTAACCAATTTGGAAGTTCAACTTCAAGCTCTGTTGTCTTTACTAACTGTGGTTCTTCCTCATCTACAATAACAACAGTCTGGCCCTGTTTCAGTTATATACCATTGAACCAGTCAATAAATGAAGACAAAAACCTAGTTACAGTGGCAGCAGGAATTTTCATCACAGCATGGCAAAAAGGTACACGGACAACTGATGACAAAACCTATATTTACATGGCAGGACAAATTCCACATTCTTTCACTTTTAAGATTTTGAATTTAGAAAGATAGTCAAGACACCTACAATCATGCAAAACAGTTCTTTCACCCAAATCCCAAAATCACCAAAGTAACCAACTTATATGAGTTTCACAGAGGGCCTATATGAAGAATTTTTCAGAAATTAAGTGTCTCGGTTAGAGAATATTCAACAAAGTGAATAACTAATAAGTTCATTGGAAGGGATCAATTTTCAACTCTAAAGACCAAACAAACAAACGAAGAAAGAAAAGAAAAAAGAATGATCACAATATGGTACATAAAATCAATCTCCAAGCATAAAAAGCATTTTAGCATATTCTAATGTCCACCCAGAAGCCCTTTTATTCTTTCGATAGACTTTTAAATTGCTCAGAATAAGACAAGTCAATAACACAGAAATGGAGACACATGCCCTTCTATCAATACAGAAGCCAGGCCTCTTGAATGCTAAATCAAGACAAGATTGACAATTCCTAGAATGTGACTTGAAAAATCACTAAAATTAGAATTAGATCATATAGGATAGGAACTAAAAACGAAACCAAGAATCTGTTGTAGCTCTTAATGTTATTGAACGACAAAGAAAGCATTACAATAACCTAAGATATCCTAAACATTCCCAAACTACATTGATATTATCTGCACCACCGCAGTAACACATTATTACATTTACCTTAAACTCTGAACCTAAACTACTCCTGCATCAATAGTGACATTCACAAACTGGGCAGGTGTTCAACATTAGATAATCATGACAGTAATAGAAGAAAGAGAAGTATGTGTACCTGCCTACACTTTGAATAATTCGATGGTTGGACTTGAATAGCATCCTTCCTACACAAAAGGAATGGGGAAATTCAACATGCAGGCAAGGCAATAATTGAACTACTCAAGTTAACTGAAAACAATCAGATCAAATACCAAAAATATGTCGAACATTAAAAAGAATATCTTTAATGGACAACAGACAGTCAAAACTAAAATGTCGGAGAGAGAGAGAGGAAGAGAGCTGCAAGATATCAGAAAAATTGTTCACCAGATATTTCCAATTACATCCAATATGAGAAAGGAAACACAAGTGCACAAGCACACGGGAGGAGAAGAAGGAAAAAGAACACTTATGGAACGTAAAATTGCTTACTTTGCAATGCTTGTCAAGTTGTCATCCGTGTTAAAAAGAGAAGATAATGTAGCTGTCCTACCCTTTTGATCACCAAAAGAAGGCTTCATTTGGTGTTGTGAATTCATCCGTCTTGGTGATCTTCGAACTTTCACCCTTTCACTCTGTGAAAACTCCCCGTTGCATCTCATTTTTTGGTAGTCACAACGATTCAAAACTGATAAACTTTTCTCAAATGTGTTGAGTGACCTAGAATCTGTCTGTAACATAAAGTACAAAAGCAAGCATGTTCCCTGGTCACATTCAATTACAAATTCCTATCCTGCAATCTATCATTTAACTTAGAAACATCTAGAAGAAACAGCATTTTGCACTGAACAATGCTAATAAAAGAGTAATATTTCAACTGAGTAGTAGCAGTTTACATTTTCTTCCAACTTTTTACAAAAACTAGCACCAAATGCAGATTGTGAGAAAGCTTGTTGTGATTTACTCTGATGTTCAAAGCCATTAGAAGAACCTGCAGGAAATATTTAACGTCCTTAAATAGATTTCAAAAACCAGAATTCTAAAGTTACAAAGAAATTGTCCTGCTTATGCACGTAAGTCATCACTACACTAATCCTTAAAAGATAGCATATCTTGAGCTTGAAACAGTCAAAGCTCTAAGTACTAATAATGGCTGGATCAATAGAATATTACCATCATCATGGTAACCATACTGAGCAAGGAGGAAAATAACATAATATAATCCACCATACAAGGTTGATTTCACTCTAATTCAATCATCTACAAAAGGGGGGGGGGGAGGAGGGAGAGATGGTAACCATACTGAGAAAGGAGGAACATAACATAATATAACCCACCATACAAGGTTGATTTCACTCTAATTCTCAATCATCTACAAAGGGGGGGGGAGAAATTCATCTGTTACAACCAAATTCAGGCTATTTGATCAATATGGTCTTAAATAAAAATACACTTTTCCCCACAAACCAGAGCAGGAAAGCTTTGGCCATTATGCCACATTATCTCACGTTACACCCTTCTGTGTCATAAGCCATTAGCTCTATTTCAATGCAGTGGAGCACAACAACAAAGGTTTCATCCCATCTAAGATTACCAGCATCATCACTTATGCCACATTATCTCACATTTAGTTACATAACAGAAATGAACCATTTCAAGCTGAATTCTGTAACATATCAATAGCCAAGTGTTAAGTATAAACAACACTACCACAGTAGAATCTCAGAATCAACAAAATTTCCGGGCTACTTGGAAACCAAAGTTCACTAAAGACTCCCAAGCAAGACTTGAAAAAAAAAAAAACTCAAATTATTCAAAACCTTACCAACAAGATCTGAGCTCGGAGATTGCCCGGGCTTCTCACATTCATCAGCATTCTGTCCAACAAAAAAACAATGCAAACAATCAATGTTTTACTTAGTAAAAGGGTCACCTTATTCTGAAATGTGAAACAACCACCCCAATTTTATTACCACAAAAAAGGAATGCCCTCTTTCCTTCTAAATAAATAATACTTGACAAGCAACAATGCAAGCAATAATTTATCAAGTATACTAGTAAAACACCTATAGCAAACGGAGGAAAATTACTTTAAAAACACAACCATTGTCTCTTTACCCTAATTTTAGAAAATGTAAATCCAAACTCACTAATTAGTTAAATTAGTACCCAAAAAAAAGTTCATTTCCCAAATAACCCATCATGCAACTTTCCCTAATTTCGTTCTTCCCTATTGTTTTCACTGAAACACCAAATTCTAGTCAAAGAACAAACCATTTTCGCTCGCGAAACCGTTCTCCGTCTTTTCTCCTCCTCGAGAAGCCGAAGCTGATCGCTAATCTTCTTCCCTTTATCCGGTAATTTAGAGCCAAAGCATTCCAGATTCCTTTGCTGCCGTAGAATCTTCTCTTCCAGCTTATCATCAGGCAAACTCTCCCAAAATTCCTCTTTCCCTTGATCATCGCCGCCGCCCATTGTGTCCGATTTCCTCGGTGGTGGATGTGGCTCAGCCTTGATAACCACTAACGGCGGCGGTGGCTCTTCATCCGCTACGTCTTTAGAGAGTAACTTGTTCCAATCAAGGTCTAGTTTCCTCTTCTTTGCTTCCATGCAAAATCAAAAATCAACCTAACATAGACGCTACAAAAAAAAAAAAAAAGAGTCTCCCCTTTGTACTTTTTTTTTCGTGGATACTCCGATTTTCCCACTCTTTTCAGCTTTGCAGGTCATTTATGTATGTATTTTTACTTTTATTTGTGTATATACTTTACATTTCCCATATACTTGGTAAAAAGAAAAACTCAATATATCCATGTATTCTTCACAAATTTATAATTTAGTTTTTATATTTTTATTTTATGAATTTAATTTTTCTACTTTTTAAATTTTAAAATTCATGTCGAATCGTTAACATTGTTAAATTTGTTGGGTGACTTTTGAAATAAAAATGTTCAATTGGTAGCAATGTAATTAAAAAGATAATGTTAAGTTCAAGTCCCTATAATCTTCGTAAATTTAAAATTTAGTCCTTATATTTTTATTTTCAGAATTTAATTACTTTTTAGATTTCAAATTTTAGGTCTAATTGTTAACGTTGTTAACTTTTCTTTGTTAAATTTATTGGGTTGACATTTTAAAATAAAAATAAAACATACTCACTAGGTCGCCATGTAACTAAAAAATGACATTATAATAAACTTGAATTTAGCAAAATAAATTTAACAATGCTAACAAATTTGAAATCTAAAAATAGAATGATTGCATTCCTATAAATAAAAGTACAAATACTAAATTCTAAATTTATGAAAAATGCAGGGACTTATGGAATATTTTAACCAAACTTAAATAGACAATTTTGGGTAAAAATACAATAGTAGTCCCTATACTAGGGCTGAGCAAAAAAACCGAGTAAATCGAAAAACTAATTTGAACCAATGTATTTAATTCGATTTGGATTTTGTATTGTTTGGTTAAGTTTCGAGTTAGTGTTATCACCCAAACCACACAATTTGGTTCGGATTCAGATTAGTGCTTATTTTGGTGTTTTATATACAAAAAATAATAATAAATTTAGCTCTTAATTTTTACATATTTATTCAATTTAGTCTCTACTTTTTTATTTGGAGTGAATTCGCATTACTCTATTATTTCGATGGTTTATATTCTGCTATTAGATCATGTACTTTACATAATTTGTGGATTTAGTATCTATATTTTAATTTGATCAATTTTAGTCCTTATACTTTTCAAATTTTGAAAACTTATTATTGACCAAATCGCAGTTGTTAAATATGATTGGTTAAATTCTACTAGTAGTCATGTACTATGCATGAAGTTAGAGATTTAGTCCACAGCCTCTATCTGGATTTTTTGAATTTTGAAATTTTAGTCTTGATGTAAATGGCAGTTGTTGAATCATTTAAATGGCTTTTTTGTTAAAATAATATGTGGAGATAACAAGCCGATATAGCATTACGTCTGCGATAATATATTTGACGCATTAAGTTTTGAAAATAGCAAACTTAACGAAGTTAGTTATCCATGTTTGAAAATATGTTGGACTCGAATGTTGAACAAAAGACGTAACTAGAGGGGCAAGCCGGGTCTTGGCCCTCTTAACTAAATGAGAAATTTTATTCAAGTCCCTTCAAAAAGTAAAACTATTGATTTAAGTCATTTTTTTTATCTTTAATCAAATAAAAAGATTATACCTTTGGTTCTTTTAATAATTAATAATTCACAAATTAAGTCTTTTTTAATATAATTTTTAGTTCTGGCCCTCCCAACATTTTATAGTTTTATCTCGGCTCCTCTTACAAAAATACTTAACTTTGCTCTTATTGAACATGATTATTTTCATAGACGAAGTATAGAAATAAAAAAAAAATTATATATATTGAGATTCGAATTTATATTTATTGAATATTACTTTTTATAAGTAATTGCATGAATCAACTAAGTCTCGGATTTACAATTTATCACAAGTTCTCCTACTTCCACATCAACCCGTTCTAGCCTCCCTTCTTTGCAATGATAGAAATACATCACACAAACCACCCATTTTATCACCTTCCCCAGACAAATCAAGCTAACCCCTAAAATCATCCACCACCTTTTTCCATAGCTTTCGTTGTTAAAACATACAAACCGTAACCCGATTCTCGACACAAAGAATACGAACGTCAACAAGAACCCTCGTCTTTCTTTGCCTCGGCAAAGATAAGCCGAGAGTCCTAGAGCATCCACTCCATGTACCTCCTCCGACGTTGAGATCACGATACTCATATTCCACATAACCATCCATTCTAAAAATTTCACTACCAAACCCACACCACATATTCGAAGAAATGCCGCAGTGAACACATTATAACAAAAGCTCCTCACAATAACATAATAGTTCATCATCAACCATGTCGAACCGAGTAAAAACCCATTCGAAACGAACTGAACATACATTGAAGTAACAAGGATTCCTCTCCACCTTTCTTTGTCTACAAGTCTTCGTACCATCTCTGATTTTTCCTTTCTTGATACCGAGTCAATAGTAACCACCGCGACGCAGAGCTCCGATAGATGAAGCGGAAGTAGCCGGAGGAGAGCGAGTTGGATCAGTTTATAAAAGAAACTATTTGCCATTGTTTTGGCATTGGGTTCTCTCAGCATATCCATGGCTGCAATGATTGTTTGTTGGAGCATCATTTCATGGAAAAACAAGGTGAAACATAGGGGTATGGAGACCAAAAAACATAGTACGATGATGTTGGGAGATTTGTAAGGGATCATAAGAGCTTGTTTGAGTGTATTAAAGAAATTTAGTTTCTGGTTTAGTGTATGGGTATGGTTCTTTATCTCAAATTCCATCCATGTTTCCATTGAAGGGTCTTTTTTTATATAATTTAGTAAAGGTTTTTGGGTCGTATACTTGGAAACTATGATCTAAAATGTCAAACCAAATGGGCATCTAAGCCATTGTTTAAACTTTGAATCGACTTTTCTTTTTTTTTTTTTACGGATAAAGCCTGCCAGAATTTTCAATTTTAGTCTCTAAATTTTGTTGTGTACATTAGTTTTGAAATTTGACAAATTTTCAATTTAGTCCTTAAACTTGAATTCGATATATAATCTAAAAAAACACAAAAATATATATATAAATTGAAAAATTAGTTCGCGAAATAGATGATTATATTTGCTTTTTTTGATACAATGTCTAGAACTACCCATAGTCTCTCACCAATCTATAATTAAAAGAATAATGCGCGTTAACGCTCTTGAATCTAGATCCTCCTCCACTGACAATAATGTTCATGCCAATTGAATTAAGACTCAACCGACAAAATAAAGTATTTAAACCAACTAAACTAAGCTAAATAATTTTTTAAAATCATATCACTCATGACAACTTCTTAGTCATGTATCATATTCAAGTTATATTTCACATCAAACTTCTTATTCATGTACCATATCTTTCATTTTGACTAAATCTCACTTGGGATTTGGGTACTTGATAATGTCATAAACTATGGCTTTCGTTGTAGTTGGTATTAGTAAATAGTAAACCTCATTTCTTTCCTATTGTTTAGCCCTCAAAATTTTCTTTTTATTAGATTTATAATTAGTGCATGGGTTTGATTGAATCAGATTAATAATCAATTGATCGAGTAATGATTGACTTTTTTATTAAAACTTTAATTATTGATTAATTAGTTCAAATGTGATTAGTTTATTAACCAAAATTAATAATAATATATTGGCGGCTGAAGGGTTAAGAGGTGTCAGAGTTCGCCGTGGTGGAGGAGGAACGGAACAAAAGAGAGGTGGATCCACTCGATCTACGGAGGTTTGGAACAAGAAGCGGTGTTAACAGGGTCGGAAGGAGGGCTTTGGAAACGAACCAGGGGAGAAGAAAAGTTACCAAAGAAAAACTATATATTAAAGGTGATAATGGCGACCTAACCATAAGATTACGTAATTGGCCACCAATCTATATACTATTATTTTAATTATTTTTTATTTGGTGTTCATATCACGCTTAATTCTTAACCTAATTTTTATAATTAGCTACGCAATATACACTTTCATATTTTTTATTTACGTTTAAAAATTGTATAAAAATAGCAAATATAATAATAACCTATAATAAGATTAATGTTAAAAAATTTATTTAAAACATTAAAAAAGTTAAAATATGCCACAAGTCCCTATACTTTTTAAAATTAGGATTTTAACCTCTTTACTTTTCAAATTTTAAAATTCAGGTCCAATTGGTAACTCTAATATTTTTTTGTTAAAATTGTTGCTATGACATTTTTAAATAAAAATAAACACTTAATAGCCATGTAATTAAAAAATTGACTTTGTAATTAACTTGAATTTAATAACAAAATCTTAATAGTGCTACCAATTAGATCTGAATTTTGAAATTTTAAAAAATCTGAGGACTGTGTCACATTTTAACCTTAAAAGACTCATTTGCATTAAGTTGGAATTTTATTTTAATATTTTAGTATATCATCCTAATATTTTTTCCATTAATCTAGTTTCATCTCAATCTCACAATTATAAAATATTAATCTTGAGGTCATTATTGTTTTGAATTTCAATATTCATCTAAATGGGTTAGGGGGATTTTTACTAAAATATTACTAAAAAAATAAAAAAATACCAATATATTACTAACTTTTTTTATTATTTACCAAAATAATACAAAAAAAAAAACAGAACAGTGGAAAATCGGATGCCAGAGGCGACACCAAAGGTGCCTTTGCCAGAGGCGGCATAGGACTAAAATGTAATGATCTAAAGTTTCAAGGACCTGATATGCAAATTTATCATTTTAAATTTTGAAAGTGAATTGGTGCCGCCTGTGGGTGTGGCGGCACTAAAGTTGAAACGTGGCTAATTGCCTTCTTAGCCATCCTTATTTATTATTTTCTTTTTATTCCCCTTCAACTCACTTTTTTATTTAACAAACAAGCCCTCAATCTATTTTTGTGGTTAAATAAGCTCTTAATCTATGATTTTTACTCATAAAAGCCCTTTATTTTATTATTAAAGTAAATATATTTTACCTAAAGTAAAGTTATTTAAAAAAGTATAAACTGATTCGCATTTTATGTTTATGTGAATTTGATGATAATAGTTTATTAAATAACAAAATTTATGTTTATCAAAGGCTTATAGCTATAATAGTCCCTTAAGAAAAAACCAAAAAAAGTTACTAAGCCCCTTGACTTAATTTGAACCCAGTTGAGCCCTTATCATTAACTTGAAAAATTAATTAAGCTCTTACATTAATAATTTTCACATTTCGTTACATTAACCATTAAAATCAATTAACGGACGAATTGGATGACGAAATATGACAGGCTGTGATTTAATCTTTCATATCTCCGATAAAAATCATAAAAATATCTATCTATAATATATATAAAAGCACGAGTCTTGAAAAAACTTTTGAACTGACAAAAATATCATTTATTGTTAATTATATTACTAAACTACATTAGAATAATAATTTATTAATATTATTATATAATAATAAAAAGTAAGATTAATTAAAATAATAATATATTAATGTAAAATTAATTAATTTGGTCATATATTATAAAGGCTCTACTTAAAAAAACATAATATATTATTAATTAATAAAACTATAAATCTATAAAATCATTGAATATAATTGGATGAATTTAAAATAATAAGAATTCAAGTTTTTAATTAAATAAAATATTTTTATATACAAAATACTGTTTATAAATTTAAAATAATTATAATTTAATAGAAGTTGTGAGAATTATATATTTCACAATAATTATAATTTAAACGCAATTATTATTAAAAATATTGTGCTAATTTTAAAATAGAATTGTTATTTAAATAGAACTCTAAGCATAAAATATAGGAAAAAGACAAAAAATTGTGATAATTATAATTATAATTTATTGTTATCCGTTAAAAAATTTGACGATGCTACTGAGGGATTTACCAAAAAAAGCTAATTTTTTTTATAAAATTACCGAAATAGGCCGGTTTTTTAATTATTTATCGGACTGGGCCATTTCCCCCAAAATCGTGCCACGTCGGAGCGATGTCAGGGGACGGGGCAGAAGGTCGCGTCCACGTCAATGCGACCTGCTGACGTGGAAGGAAATCGCTCCTTGAGGCGCGATTGTTCCACGTCGGCAGTCGCTACGACGACGGACGCGACCTCTATCACTTAGCTTGATATCGGAACGCGATTTTGACCCCGATTTTACGCTGGGTTTTATGGCTTTTAGGGTTTAGGGTGCGTGCTTTTTAGGAGTTAGGGTCCGGAAAATTTTTTCGAGTTGACGTTTCTGGTTAAATAGTGGGAAATCGCTTCTACTAGGATGCTATTTAAGAAGAAATTGTGAAATAGTGGCCTTGTGGACGCGATTTCGCTACAGTGGTCATGTGAGAAATAATTTTTTTTTGACGTTTTCTGAGGAAATAGTATAAAATCGCTGATACCAGGATGCTATATGAGAAGAAATTATGAAATTGCGCCCTCGTGGACGCGATTTCGCTACAGTTGGTCATGTAGGAAATAATTTTTTTTTGACGTTTCTGAGCAAATTGTGTCAAATCGCGCCCTCGTGGACGCGATTTCGCTACAGTAGCAAGTTTGGGCTGAGGCTATAAATTAGGCAGATAATTTTCTTAGAATGCATAACTCAGAGCAGAAACATTTTAGGTTAGGGTTAGGGAATTTAGAGTTTCAAAATGAGTGAACGTATTAGTGCTGTTATTTACTACGATGGTGAGGTTTGCCACACCAAGAATGGTGTTGTTTTTTTGTCGGAGAATACGGTGCGACTGTCATTTAGCCAAAACATAGATTTGACAGAACTCCGTAAAAGAATTAGGCGTAAAATCTTGAACCACGCCAATGAAAGTTCGATCAATGACGATCGATTTTGTTCTTCGTTGATCCGGTGACATATGACTCGTTCGACATAAAAGGTGCTCGTAGCTTGGAGGCAATGGTGCAGACTCATTTTGCTAGCAGAGCAACTTATATTGAGTTATATGTACAATTTACGTCACCAAATGATGTACTTCCGTCCGGTGTTCGAGATGTATACACGACCCCTGGCCGACACTCGGTTAGCGTGTTACAAATTGAATTAGTTTTATTCGTAGAAGGGGTATAAAATATTCGCTATGTTCTTATATTGGTAGGGTATGAAATGAATAAAGATCGTTTCCACGAGATGTTGGCAATCTTGCAATCCCAAAACAGAGAAGGGGTGGACTACCTTTGCAACATACGTTTCGAACAGTGGGCACAAGCATACGACGGAGGCCTACGATATGGCCATATGACGTTGAACCTGACAGAATGCATAAATTCTGTTCTTAAAGGAACGCGCCGCGCCATCTACCGATAACAGCGGTTGTGCGAGAGACATATTTCCGTTTGGCGGCGCTATTTCCAAAGCGACTTCTTATGCGAGCGATCGGGGTGGGCATGTATGGTGCAGTAAGGTAGTTCAAGAAATTAACAAGGCGAAGGCGAGGGCAAATATCATGCACGCTGTGTGTCACGATCGAGACAATTTATGGTTTATATAGTAAAAAAAAATTTGACCGTTGGGGGGGGCAACGGTCAATTTTTTGACCGTTGGGCACTGTTCACGCGCGCGTCCACATCGCGTCCACATCAGCGCGACCTTCTGCCCCGTCCCCTGACATCGCTCTGACGTGGCGCAATTTAGGGGAAATGGCCCAGTCCGGTAAATAATTAAAAAACCGGCCTATTTCGGTAATTTTATAAAAAAAATGGCTTTTTTTGGTAAATCCCTCGATGCTACTTTTATTAAAGTAAATTAGAGTTATTACTTAATTAGAATTCTAAATATTTAATAGAAATACCAGGCATGCTTTATTGAAAAACCAAAAGTAATAATAAAACTAATCACCCATAAATGTAACCCAAATAGAAAAAATAAATTATAATTATAAACTATTCTCACCAAATTTAGTAAATTTTTTTATTTAATAAATTATTCTCATCAAATTCACATAAACATAAGATCCGAATTAGTTTATATTTTTTAAATAGCTTTACTTTCAAAATTTAAAATGGTAAATTTGTACATCAGGTCCTTGAAACTTTAGATCATTATATTTTAGTCTTGTGTCGCCTCTGGCAAAGAAACCTTTGGTGCCCGCCTGTGGCATCCGATTTTCCACTGTTCTGTTTTTTTTGTATTATTTTGATAAATAATAAAAAGTTTATAATATTTTGGTATTTTTAAATTTTTTTTATAATATTTTAGTAAAAATCCCGGAAGTTTCTCTATTAAAGTTTATTGCTTGTTGTTTCCCTTCTATACTTTGGAGGGTGTTTTTTGGAGGTATTGTTTTTGTTCTTTGCTTTTGACGCTCCATTGATGAGTTGTTCAACTGCTATATCTACAAATAGAACAAACCTTTAAGACTTTATCAGTGTTTATATATATACACTTGGGGGAGGCTCTTTTAGCAAATGGGCATTCTTTGAATCCCTTCATCTATGGATCTAGAGACTGGTTTTCACCATGTAGGTAAAGATTGGGTCTTTTTTTTTTTTTTTGCAAATTTGTGTTGGTTTCACCATTTTTGTGAAAACCCAATTTTTTTTTTTGTAGAAGGAATCATGGAGAACAGTATTGACTTTAGCATACCAAAGCCTTGGTGTTGTTTATGGTGATTTAAGTACTTCTTTATATGTTTACAAAAGCACATTTGATGAAGATATTCATCATTCTGAAACAAATGAAGAGATCTATGGGGTTTTATCTTTTGTTTTTTGGACTCTTACTTTAGTCCCTTTACTCAAATATGTATTCATAGTGCTTAAAGCTGATGGTAATGGTGAAGGTGGTACTTTTGCTTTGTATTCATTGCTGTGTAGACATGCCCGAGTTAACTCACTCCCTAATTGTCAATTAGCTGATGAAGAACTGAGTGAGTATAAGAAAGATGGTGGTGTTAATGGGTTATCACCAAAATCAAATTTGGGTTCAAGGTTGAAATCTAGTTTAGAGAAACATAGGGTGTTACAAAGGTTCTTACTTGTTCTTGCTTTGATTGGAACTTGTATGGTGATTGGTGATGGTATACTCACACCAGCTATTTCAGGTATGATTATGGGATATTTTTCCTCTGATTGTGTCATTGAAACTTGATTGATTGATTTGTTCTCGGTTTCATATGTAGTTTTCTCGGCGGTGTCTGGCTTGGAGCTTTCAGTGTTGAAAGAGCATCACAAATGTAAGATCTTTTTCCCCCTCACATGATAAAAGTACCATGGAAGCCTGCTACTAGGAGTCAGATTGTCAAAAAATGAGCAAATTAACCTCTGAACAATTGATCAAAGAATAAATTAGTCCTTGTACGTGACATGCCATGTGTACCTCATGCTGACATATAGTAGAAATGGATGAACTTTTTAACAGAAAGGACCGGTTTGCTCTTTGATCTAACGTACAAGGACTAATTTGTTCATTTTTGAGATAAAGGGAGCAAAATGAATTTGACTCCTAGTACGAGGTCTTCCACTGTAGTTTTACCCCCTCATACTTACTTTGCCTGCAGTTAACTGTGTGGTGTGAACCAGAAAAGTATAATTTTCGATCCTGAAACTCGGGTTTTAGACTAAGTTTCTATGTACTCTTTCACTAGATACTTATAATCTATGCGCAAATCCCTGTTAATAGTGTTGTTTGGTGGATTATAGGTCCTTTTTGATTGTTATCTATTGCCCTTTAAGTTCTTCAACAACCTCACGATGTGTTTATGTAACTCAATTATCTTTTGGGTCCCTCAAACCCTGAAACAAGTACTGTGTTTGTGGAACCCTGGGATTGACCTTTCAATCAAGTTGGTTAAACTTATCAATCAACATGCTAACTGGGGCACGTATGATTATGTATATATTCTCCTCAAACTAGTAGATAAAGTGTGTTTGGTCATATTGACCCACCTCGGGACAGGGATGAAGCCAGGAAACTGCTTTGGGGGGGGGCCAGAGATGAATCATAAATTATTGGGGGGTCAAAGTGTAATTTTATCATTATATTAACATACAATATCATAAAATTTCAAGGGGCTAAATGGCAGATCTACCATTTGAAGGGGGGGGGGGGGGCAAGGCCACTGCCTGATGTTACAGTTCCGAAAAGAATGACCATGTTTTATGTTACTAACTGTAATTTTTCTTTTTCATTTTTGCAGATGTAGAGGTTCCAGTCACGTGTATCATACTGATATGCTTGTTTGCACTTCAACATTATGGCACGCATAGGGTCGGGTATTTGTTCGCACCTGTGATTCTAATATGGCTTCTTTGCATTAGCAGTATCGGTTTATATAAT
Source organism: Gossypium raimondii (assembly GCF_025698545.1). NCBI lineage: Eukaryota > Viridiplantae > Streptophyta > Magnoliopsida > Malvales > Malvaceae > Gossypium > Gossypium raimondii. The sequence goes on from NC_068568.1 coordinate 1,369,349, forward strand.
ATCATGTACTGGAACCCTCATGTATATCGAGCTCTTTCTCCGTTTTATATGTATAAATTCTTGAAGAAAACACAACAAGGAGGTTGGTTGTTTTAGGCGGCATTCTATTGTGCATAACAGGTAACTGTGTTCATGTCTGTGATTGAGTATGTCTTAAGTATATGTATATATATAGATGTTGGTTAAGTTATATTACGTTTCAGGCTCAGAAGCTATGTTTGCTGATCTTGGACATTTTTCACAGTTGTCAATAAAGGTAGAAATGTTCACTATTGTGCGAAAGAACTTCCTAGAGTTGTGTGCTTTTATGTAACCTGAATTCCGGTGTCTGCAGATTGCTTTCACGTCTTTGGTTTATCCATCCTTAATTCTTGCATACATGGGGCAAGCTGCGTATCTATCCTGGCATCATAATATCAAAAGTGATTATCAAATTGGATTTTATGTATCCGTACCAGGTAGGGACCTCGAGTTTTTCTCAAAGAGACTTAAGATTTTAGATGAGTTTTCGCCACTTCGGGCTAACTGTAACTAAGTATATCCAATGTGTTATTGCTTCAGAGAAGTTACGATGGCCGGTTTTGGTTATAGCCATACTCGCTGCAGTAGTAGGAAGTCAAGCCATCATAACTGGAACATTCTCGATCATCAAACAATGCTCTTCTCTCGGTTGTTTCCCGAAAGTCAAAATAGTCCACACATCGTCCAAAATTCACAGTCAGATCTACATTCCAGAGATTAATTGGCTCCTGATGGTGTTATGCTTGGCGGTCACTGTTGGCTTTAGAGACACACGTCACATGGGTAATGCATCAGGTACGATAATGCTTCCTTGTAATGCTCGTACAAGTCTCAAAATAAATGTTGTTTTATTCCGAGAAACCATGTTATGTATCTTACATCCATCTTGATACGTAACAGGTTTGGCCGTTATAACTGTGATGCTGGTCACTTCTTGCCTAATGTCTTTGGTAATTGTGTTATGCTGGCAAAAGAGTGTGTTCCTCGCTATCTGCTTTGTTTTCTTTTTCGGCACGATCGAAGCGCTCTATTTCACAGCTTCCCTAGTCAAGTTCCTCGAAGGGGCATGGGTCCCAATTGCCCTTTCTTTCATCTTCCTGATAGTCATGTGTGTTTGGCACTATGGCACGTTGAGTCCCGATCTAGGCATGGTACGGGTTCGTGGGATTGGACTCTTACACACAGCTTGTATCAGGAATCCCCGCAATCTTCTCCGATTTCGTCACTAATTTTCCAGCCTTCCACCAAGTCCTAGTCTTCCTTTGCATCAAGTCTGTCCCAGTCCCTCATGTTAGACCTGACTAACGGTTTCTCGTGGGTCATATTGGTCCTAGGGAATGCAGGCTTTATAGGTGCATTGTACGATACGGGTATTGTGATTTTCATAAAGACGATATCGAGTTCGAGAAAGATCTCGTTTGTAGCATAGCGGAGTTTGCACGGTCCGAAAACGGTTCCCCTAATGATGTTAAAGTAGATCGGGAAACCGACAATGACGATAAAATGAAAGTTGTCGGAACATGTTCGACCCATTTGGACGGGATTCAAATGAGCGAGGATGATTCAAATGACATAGAAGAAGCCAGTCCATTGGAGTTGAAGGAGATACAGTCACCACCCACAATTAAACCCCGAAAAAAGAGTACGGTTTATCATGCCGGAGAGCCCGAAGATGGAGTCCGAAGCAATGGAAGAGTTGTGGGAACTTATGGAAGCTAGGGAAGTCGGGGTAGCTTACATATTAGGACACTTGTCTTAGAGCTAAGCAAGGATCTATCTTGATAAAAAAACTCGTAATCGATTTCGAATATGAATTTTTGCAGAAAAATAGCCGGCCGTCTACACTCGCATTAACCGTACCCCATGTGTCGACGATGGAGGTTGGGATGGTTTACCATGTTTAATTTTGGTAATGTACAAATATGTAATATGTATCACATACACGTTTAGAAAGCTAGTTAAATAGTTAGTGAAAGTGCTATCCAACAGTTTTGGTTGATTCACGTAATGACTCGAACCGAAAAGCTTGAGCCTCGAAACAAGTTGAACTTTGAAATTAATCAAAACTCAAAAGACATTAACTGAAACGACTCGATCTAGATTGATGTGACTTAAAACTAATGGATCGAGAAGTCTAAATTCACGTATAATGTGATTGAAATATTATTAAGATTGTTTGAATTGTACTGGACTAATAGTCAGGTGGGACCGGAAAGCGGTTGGGGTAATGGTCTAGGATAGGATATTGAATTAGTTGATACGAGTAAAAAATGATTGAATCGGGTGGTTAAACTGGATTTGTAATATTTGTAATATATATTTAATTTTTATATTTTTAAACATTTATTTAATTGAACTGCATGGACTGATGAATCGATGACATAATCAGTTTGACTATACATTCGATTTTGAAAATCTTAAATATATATTTTTTAAATTTCTTACTTAATTGATATTTTTTTGATTATTTTGATTTAAATAATGTAAAATGAATTAATGTTCCTTTCTTTATCAGAGAAAATAAAAAAAATGAAGTAGTTGTAATTAAATTATCATATTCAATGCATTTTCTTTATGTAGTTGAAAAACAAATTATTGCTCTATTATTTTATCCATCTAAGTTGAGCATGAATTATAATTTAAACACAAACTGTGATCTTCGTTTTAAATTGGTCCTTAAATTTTAAAATATTTTAATTACATATTTAAACTATCAACCAATAAGGTCCTTCCGTTACTAAAATTGTTAATTTAACATTAACGAGACATTAGATGAGACATAATTTAAAATGAAAAAATTAAATAAAATGAATATTGTAAAATTAGATATTGTAAAAATCTTGGTTTTGTGATTTGAAGCTTTATAGAACATATTATTCGCACACTCTCACTTTTTTCGATTTTACTTTTCTTTAGTTTTTAATTTTAAAAGTTATGCGAAATAATTTACTTTTTTTTAAATAATATAAATTATGTTACTTAAGATTTTATGTGTCATTTAGTAGTTAAATTAACAGTTGCAATAATGAAAAGGCCTGATTGATATAACGTCAATAGTTCAAGGAAGTAATTAGAATATTTTGAAGTTTAGGGGCCAATTTAAAATGAAAGTAATAGTTTGAAAATGTTTGATGCAATTAACTCTTAAAAAAATACCCAATCATAGATATTTATTTTACACCCTAATCTCATCCATCTTTTTCTTGAAGCCCCACCTTCCCATTTGCTGTTGTATTATTGAATGCTCAATTTGCTGCTTCAATGCAACAAATGGTAACCATGGGAAAATCTAGATATAAAGCTAATTTAATAATTAGAAAAATAAAAAAAAGTAATTAAAAGGGTAATTATTCTCACTAAAATTAGTTAAAATGAACCATATAATCTTTGTCATGTTCCACATATTGTGAAGATTTTTTATTATTATTTTAAGTGAAAAATAGCCTTTTAAAGGACATTTTTGTTCATTAGAAATAGAAAGGGCCAAGATAAAATTTTAAAAGTTCGGAGGGGTGAAGGTAAAATTTTTGTTTGAAAGGGACTTAAATTGAATACTTTATAATTGAAGAGACTAAAGTTGATATTAGCTAAGGGGTCAAGGCCTTGTCTACCCCTTTTAACTACTCCGTGACCTAAAGTGTATTTAAAACATATAGATCAAAATTTAAATACGTGAATACTTACTACATGAATATTTTAAACTTGATATGTCAATAAAAATATCATTAAATTTCAGGAGGGCATTTCTTTTATTCTTTTTTTAATAACACGCCGAGTTTAAGTTATTTGTACTATGGGTGCACACAAGTTTAAAATTTGATCAACGTGTTTTAAATATATTTCACGTTTAGGTTTAAGCGGGTATTTAGCGTCTAAGTTGTTGGCCAGGCAGAAGAAAAGATCTAATGATTATGTTACTAATAGTTCGAGAACTCAATTACAATGTTTATGAAGTAAGAAGATCAAATTAAAATCTAGACAATAAACTGAAATAGAAAAATGGAAAAACCATCTTAGATTTTTTTTTTGAATAATCTCATTATAGATTTCGATCCTATCTGCTCTTTTTGATACAATGGCTAGAACTACTCATAATCCCTTCTCAACTCATAAATAGGAGGATAATACACTTTAACGCACTTGAACCCACGTCGTTAGATTTAGGTAGAGAATAAATGTAAACTTGACTGTTAAACCCTTTATAAAAACAAAAAAAAAGTTAATATACTATTTGGTACTTGAATTTAGTTTAAATGTTTAATTTGGTAACAAATTGAGTTTCAATGTTTAAATGTTAAGCCACATGATACCGTTTGATTTGGTATCAAATTGCACATTAAAACCAAATAAAAATACCAAATTAAGAAAAAAAAAACACTTAAGTACCAAATTAAACATTGAAACCAAAATAAGGACTAAGTAGTATATTAACCCAAACAAAAAAGACTGTAGCATTTAAGGCTCAATACATAAATCACAAGTCTCATCTTTCCGGAAAAGAAAAGCTTTTCATATTTTCACTATTATTAAAAAAAAAAAAAAAAACACCATTGAAGAGGTACCTTTTTCTGCCAAAAAAAAAAGGACCCAGATTCTCAAACTGGGTTTTTAGCTTTCATTTTTCCAATGTATAAACCTTGAACACTCCTTTCATCCACAAGAGCTCTCTTTTATGATTTTGTTTTTCATTTCGTGTGTGAAAACTAGCAATGGGTAAAAATGTATCAGCTTTGTGTGTGATAGCTCCTTTGCTTCTTCTTGGAGCTGTCTCTTCAGCTCCCACTACTTCTTCACCTGCAAGTAAGCTTTCAAAAGAAATAAACAATTTTTTGCTTTGAAGAGAAATGAATTTGATTTATTGCTTTTTTTTTTTGCAGGGATTCTTAATGGGTTTTTCTCTAATGCTTTATCTGCTTCACTGAAATGGTTATGGTCACTCAAAACCACTACCAAAACAGGTTTTTCTTCTTTTTTTAGATCTCTTTTACCATTTGAAACCCACATTTGCTTTGGTGATAGGTATCTGATTATGGTGGTTTCCATGTGATTTTTTAGGTAAAAGTAATATGAAGGTCCCTGTACTAGGAGGTAGATTAAATTTTGGCCCTTTTACTCGAAAAATAGCAAAATAGTCTTTATACATTAAATTAATGAGTAAATTTCATCTATTTTTACTGTTAAAATCTAACATTGCTGACAGAATAACTAGACAATTACACATGCCCTGCAAAATGCATCTCATTTTGACATATAGACACCAATTTTGAACTAAACTTTTAACAGAAAAACCAGTTTACTTTTTGATATAATTTACAAGGACTAATTAGCTATTTTTTGTGGAGAGAGGGCAAAATGCAATCTGACTCCTAGTACAAGGGCCTCCATGGTAACTTTTACCGATTTTATTATATGTGTGTATATTAGCTATTACTGGGCGTCCAATGGTGAAATTTGAAGGTGGATACACTATTGAGACTGTGTTCGATGGAAGTAAACTTGGGATTGAGCCTCACACTGTTGAGGTTTTGCCTAATGGGGAGCTTTTGATTTTGGATTCTGCTAATAGCAACCTTTATAGGATTTCAGCTTCTTTATCTTTATGTAAGTGGATATATTCTTCTTTCTTTTTAATGTTTTTTTGGTTTAATTATGATTTTTAGTCCCTCTGCTAAGCTGAAATTTGGAATTTAAGCCCTTTAATTTGTTAAAACTTGGTTTTTCTTACTTTTATAATGTTATTAGTAGGTGTAAATTGATATAGTTACTTGTTGGAGTTGAAGAGATCACATGGATTTTTTTGATTTTAAGAACAACTTTAGACATTGGACTGATATGTAAATTTGTTATTGTTTAAACATGGTTGACTATAGGAGTGAAGGTAGAAAAACAAATTAGGAGGCCAGAATTGAATTATAAATTCTTAGAGGAGGGCAAAAGGCAATTTTAACGATATACTAATTTATATTTTTATAATTTTCCAAGGGACCCTAGAAGCAATTTTATCATCTCCTCTTGCATTCGCCCTTGGTTGACTAGACCATGGCCCTGATTGTTTGTCCATATAACAGTGTTTAACAGAAGTAGGGGAGAAGCCAGAAAATTATTTTAGAGGGAGCAAAAAATGAATAATAAAATTTTGAAGGATTAAAGTGCAATTTTGCCATTATATTAACTTGTGATTTCATAAAATTTCAAGGGATTATTTAGCTAATTTACCGTTTTGGTGGAGGGTTGTAACGGAAGCAATTGGCAGCATTATCAAATTGGACATACTAATAACATTATAAAAGTAGGTGACCAGGTTGTGTTAAATAAAAATACATGGAATCTCAAACTTTAGTATAGTAGAGGGACTAAAATCACAACTAGACCTTTTAATTTTTATTGCTTTCTTTGTTGTGTGTCGGATAAGTTATGTTTGGACATAGGTTTCTTTAATTTCTTATATATATTCCCACCTATATGAAGGATCTTTTGAGGGTTATATCTACATATTCTTGTTAGTAAATGCATCAAACACGAGTGCCAAATACAAGTATTTCAAGAAAGACGAAGAATTGGAGCAACTAGCATTACTTATTGTGCTCTTGCCTCAATGTTATTCATATTATGTTTTGTTGCTTTACTTATGACAATTTTTAAGCGAATTTGCATTGGTCTAATCGGCTTCGTGCGTGTTTAAAACCTCAGGTAAGATTGATCATAAGTAAAGATATAAGTATTCGCTTGTGCAATTTTGTAGTTGTGCTATGGTTTCGATTTTGTCCATGAGAAAAGTCTTTCGTTGTGTTTGTTTCGTTTAAATTTACTGGAGAATCGCAGATACTAGACCACGGCTGGTTGCCGGATCACCTGAAGGATACCCTGGACATGTAGACGGGAAGCCCCGAGACGCAAGGATGAATCATCCAAAAGGGTTAGCCGTAGATGATAGAGGGAACATTTATATTTCGGATACTATGAATATGGCAATCAGGAAGATAAGTGATGCAGGTTAGCAATGTGACTATTGTTTATATGAGCCATTGTATATTCTTTTTTCATAAAAGTACCATGGAGGCCCTTGTACTAAGACTAAAATTGCATTTTACTCACTCTATTAAAAAAATAGATAAATTAATCTCTGTACGTTAGATCAAAAAGCAAATTGGTTCTTTCTATTAAAATTTTTATCAATTTGTACCATTAAAAATTGGCTTGGTTGATGGAATAATTAGACAATAACACGTGGCATGTCACGTTTACCATATTGATATACATGGACCTATTTTTAGTAGTAGAAATTGATGAAAATTTTAATAGAATGATCAGTTTACTCTTTGATTTAACCTAAAGGGACTAATTTTTCCATTTTTTGTGGAGAGGGGGCAAAATGTAATCCGACTCTTAGTACAGGGGCCTCTATAATACTTTTACCTTTCTTTTTCTTAAAAATATGAATGAGAATCCTTTGGTGAACTTTTACAGTTATTGTTATGCTAATTTCCGTAATGTATATCATATGATTGAAATCATATTCAGGTGTTACAACGATTGCTGGTGGGAAATGGAACCGAGGAGGGAGACATGTGGATGGACCGAGTGAAGATGCAAGGTTTTCTGATGATTTCGATGTGGTCTATGTTGGAAGCAGTTGCTCCCTTCTTGTAATAGATAGAGGAAACCGAGCCATCCGAGAGATTCAACTACGTTTTGATGACTGTGCCTATCAGTATGGAAGTGGTTTTCCCCTCGGTAAAACTAATCCCCCTCGGATCAACCTTCATTAGTTGGTATCGGAGCTTTATGCTAATAAATTTCTTTCATTGCAGGAATTGCCGTACTTATCGGTGCCGGATTCTTTGGTTACATGCTAGCTCTGCTGCAACATCGTGTAGGCACCATTGTATCATCCCAGAACGTGAGTATGCGGTATTTTACATATGATTGGCTACTATGTTACTCCGAGTCTTCATTTTTCTTAGAGATTCAATGCATATCCGAAATCTTATAAAAATTAGCGCTTTTTTTATACACTCTTGAAGGATCAGGATTTGGTTAGAACGGATGCTACCTTATCGAGTCCGTATCATAAACCCATGAAAATGGTCCGACCACCTTTAATTCCGACCGAAGAAGAACAAGAGAAGCAAGACGAAGGCTTCTTCGGGTCCCTTCGGAAGCTTGTTCACAACGGTGGTGTTTCCGTTTTGGAAATTTTCAGAAAGAAGTCACCGAGACTGCACCAACAACAACCGAACCATTCAATGCCTTGGCCTACACAAGAGAGCTTTGTGATACCGGATGAAGATGAGCCTCCACCAATTGATACCCGAGCCCCAACTCCGCGGAAAACATATCCTTTCATGTCCAAAGATGCAGAAAAGATCCATCAGTTGCGTCAAAGCCGAGTCTTCTACAATGGATGGGATGCCGATCCACAGCAGCAGCAACACCATCGTTATCTGTTATCTGCACCACGTACTTACTATGAGCAGAGTCATGAGAAAACCAACGAGATCATTTTCGGGGCAGTTCAAGAACGAGACCGGACACGTGAATCTAAGACCATAAAATCCGTCGACAATGGTAATAACAGTTACGATCATCAAAATATTCGCTCCCGATCGAATTCTTTCAATCGTGGCTATTAAATATATGACATAGATATGTAAGTACCTCATTGTAAATGTTGGAACTCAAAATCCAAACCGGGTTTGGATATTATCTTTTAAGGATGATTGCATAACCCGAGTTAAAACTCCGGGTTCTATTGTTATTATTATAATATTATTAGATTCGAACAATAATGTTCGGTTCGGTTTTTATTGAATTTGGTTCGGTTTTGATTAGGATATTATTTTATTAAAATAAATGGATTAAATTATAAATACGTGTATTTATTGCATAAATAATTTGGGTCTGGCTTGTTAATAAAAATAGCGTTAATAAAATTTAGTAGACCCTTTTCTTTAATTAATAAGATAAAATTGTTCATACAAGAGATATATCGCACATATTTATAATATGATTATGCGTTATATACATACTTCATATCATATTTGAGCTGACATTTAGTGGCTACATTGATGGAATTACTAATTTATTACCGATGTTTTTAAGATCAATTAGAATGTTTTAATGCTTTGGACCAATTTAAAATTTGAATAAAAATTTGAGGATGTTTGAAGAAATTAACCCATAATGAAAACTGTTTCAAGTCAAAAACTGGGTTTTCAATGGGAAACCCGGGGGTGAAAACGATCCCTCCCCACAAGTGGTCAAGTTAAAATTAAAAAAAAAAACTATAATTAAAATATATAACAAAAATTCATAATATTAAAATATATGTTATTTTTAATAATTAAGAAATTATAATTAAATTAAATAAAAGTAATTATAAAATTAAAATAGAAGCTTTTAATAAGCTATTTTTTTTCTAATATCACATGATTTTAGGGATTTAAGTTATGTAATTTATTAAACAATATAAATTTTCTGGATATAATTAATATAAAGTAATATTATTCAAAATTAATAATATAATAAGCAATAAAATAAATATTGATTTATTTAAAAGTTTTTTTAAACCGTACTTGTATATAATATAAATTATAAGTATATTGGAATGAGACAAGATGGATTTACTCTAAACTCGATCTGACACTAAACATTTTTTAATGAAAAATCTCAATCTTGAACTTGAATCTTGTAAAGAAAAAAAAAAAACCACCCTTGAAACCCAAGGATTTGGAGATTTCATGCTGCATGGTCAAAAAGACAGTAGCCAAGCAACTTCCTTTGAAGAGCTTTTAAGGTCAGCAGGAAAACAATGGTAAAAAAAGACCAAGAATTTCAAGTCTGCTTGATCCCCAAGCAAAATATTTGCTTTATAAAGTTCCCACAAAAACATGTTGTGCAACAAACCATATAGCATCAATCAATTCAAAAAGCAAAACAGGAAACTCAATATCTCTTCATTGGGTTCTCTTTTGATTTATTTTTTCAATACAGTTTAAACCTGAGATGAGCAAACACGAGAAAGGGAGCTCGTCGTGGGCATCGTTTTTAAGGTCGATGTTGTCTTCATGTTGCCGTCCGTTCTCAAAAGATACTAAATTCGAAAGCACGAAAACTGCGGAACCGAGTGGCCCTGAGGCTAAGATGGTTGCTGCGGCTAAACATTTTAGTCATAAAGTACACCTTGGGTAGTCCACTTCCAGCATTCTCACAACTCAAACATAGCACCAATGGGGATTTGGCAGTGGCAAATAAGCAAATCAAAAGCAAGTCTTAAAAGCCCTAAACAAGGCCGCTTGGTTGCATTTGTACAGCATGTAGGGTTTATTTTGATGTTCATATCTTTGGGATTTTACAATGTTTTTAGATTCAGGAAAGTGGTTAAACCAATCAAACAGTCGACTTGTCGATCCAACTAGTTAGATTAAAAAATAATTAAAAATTCAAAAAAAATAAAAGCTCAGGTCAATCGGTACCTCAATCGATTTTTGATCCGACCTGTTAGTCTGGCTCAAACATCATTGAGATTTTGAACATTTGCAAGAATTTGATTACTTTGGTGAGTAAGGGTATACATCTTTTTTTTCTTTAGCATTTTGGGATCAATTGATCATGTTTGTAAGTTCGAGTCTCACTTATTGTAAATTATGCATGGGTTTTTAGTCTAAATTTTATTTTGATGTATAGGTCTTTTGTATATTTACTCTAGTCTAACTTCGAATAGATTCTAGACTTCTAGTTATTAGTCAAATAGTGCTTTATAATGATTAATTATAGTAAATAAATATTTAATGAACTTCATCGTAATATTAAAATCAATAATTATATTATGAAAATAATGATTACTTTTTTTTTTCTAGCTAAAATCATGTAGTAAATATCTTCAAGATGTGAAATATGTGTCCAAAATTTGATTTTAAAGTTCAAGATGAAGGAAAAGTTGAAGATATCTACGAGTACTTGGATTCTCCGGAAGTTGTTGACAGTGGTAACTCTATTATGTCAAAATCTGTAAACGAGGCTAGAAAGAGGAGGAAGACCTTATTAGGATAGTAGGAGTGCTTGGTGATATAGGTTAGAGTCCCCACTCAACAATCTAAGCATGAACATCGTGACCAAAGCAATGTTTGTGCAAAAATATGAAACCTTGTTCGAGGAATTGTCCAAATTCGAAGGATTGACTGAAAACGAAGTGATGGTCGCTTCAAGTAAATTCACCAAAGATGTCGGATGTATGCTAGTGTTCTTTAGTGTTCCAGCTCACCAAAGGATATCTCAATGATGAGTAGTTCTAATATTAGAACGTTTATGTTGTAAAACACACTAGTTTTTGGATCTTATGTTGAGGAACTTTACCAACGTCGTTAAATTTGCAATTGATAAGGGGTAAGAATTATTCAGGGATTGAATTCGGGATCGGTGTCAATTAAAGAAATATATCAAATATAAGTATTTTTTTTTCACTCTGCTTGTAGTTCAGTCAATTAATATAATATGTTTCTTTTTCTTTTTCTTTTTTTTTTGAAATTTGATATATTTCTTTTGTAAATATAGAGAATTGCTGCAAAAGGTTGAAATATTTGTCTATGTGTTTTTCTTTTCTTTTATTTGTGTTTAGTGTTTTTGTGAGTATATCCTTCAAAGAGACTAATTTCCCTATTTATATGATATAGTTCCTGGATGTGACATTCTAGGTAGACCCCATGTATGCCAACACGTACCCTATTCTAGGGTTAATACGTATTCTCTAAGTATGGGTTCGCTTGCATGATGCTGCAAACCCACCACATGCAAATTCATGCAAGCGATCACTATTGAAGTAAAGAAAATCGGGTCAGCCCTAATCAGGTAAATAGATAACGGGTCAATAATGAGGAACATCATAACAATTTGTAATGTAAGCCATTAATTTTGAAGTCTTTGGTTTTATTTGAGGATAATAATAATAAGCAGCCAATTAGTCGTTATTTTAAGGTAACCCGTCATAAACTAACGCCATTAGGTCACTTCTTTTTACGATTTAATTTGTATTTAATTAATTTTTTAATTTTAATTTATACTTAAATAATTTTATAGTATAAAGCAACATTAGAAAGAGATAATTTGTCACAATTTGAGAGAATTTGTAGAAAAAAACCCTTTTTAATCTATTTTTGGTTAAATTTTGCAATTATAGTATAAATTTCCTATTAAATCAACATAAGAGAGAGTTTGTCGAAATTTAAATATTAAATTAAGATTAAATAATAACTGCTAAATTCATTAAGTTCTATTATTTTTAAATTTTGATGTAGTTACGATATTATTTTCACACGTGTAATATCATGTCACTTATTAGTTTCACATATTACTCAAACAAATTATAATGATTAAGAATGATCCAATCGAAAAACATGGATTATATCAATAATTTTATGCATAATACAAGACTAACAACAAATTTTAACTGATTGGATTTAATTGCTATAGTTTGAATCCGGACTAAAATTTAAAAACTCAAAAAATATAAAAATTAAAAATTAACTAATTCATAACACGATGACCAAATCCACAAATTACGTAAAATATAGGGATTAATAGCAAAATTGGACTGCTATATTTTGATGAAAGAATTTCATTGGTATCTTTTAAGTTCCAAATTTGGGGTTAACATGAAATAATTAGAGACCAATCTCTGGTCATTTTCATGACAACAATAGCATATTTCAAAATAAATAATCATAAAGCTTTAGCACCAAAAGAAAGTGAATGAAAGCACCCTTTCAACGGCGACTCTCAAATCTCAATCACCTTAAAGAAAAAAAAAACACCACCCACTTCTTGTGTAATTTTCGTGTTATAATCGTGGTTATGGTATGTTAAAATTCGAAAGACCAGTAAAATGATGCATAAATTTTGAAACATTCATGTAATTTTATTATATTGTGTACTTATATATGGTATGATTCGAGTAATGGAACCTTTTGTCATAATCTAAAATCGTTTTATTTGAGCCGGTTGAGTCTTAGCTCGATTTATATGGGCATGGGTTTGAGTGCGCTGAAGCGGCTTATCCTGATTATCGGTAGTTCTAGGCATTATGTCAAATAGAGCAGATATGATCAGAACCTATAATGAGATTGTTCAAAAATAAATCATTTTCTTTGAATACCCATAGGCCCATCAAGTTTTTACTAGCTTCATATGATTAATCATAATCATTTTGTAAAGTGCATTCTTTTATGTGTTAGGATATGAGTTTGAATACGCGAAGATAAAGTTCGAAGTTTCAAAAGAACATGTCGAGGGATTTGTGATTGTCTAAAGAAGATAATTTCGACTTGTGCTTATGATCGAAATCATGAATTGTTTTTTTTTCAAAATTGTTAGAATTGAATTATAAAATTTTAAAGATGTCAAAATATAAATTTATCATCATATTAACTTAAAAGTTTACAATTTCAAGAGAGATTAAATTATAAATTTACCATTTCTTAACAGAGCTAAAGTTAAATTATAAACTTTTGAGGATCTAAAATGTAATTAACAAATTTTGAGGCAAAGGCTCCTCCTTACCTAAAAGATAGGTATGTAAAATAAAAGAGCAAAACCTAATAATGGCAACAATGGCGAATCTAACGGGTAGGTAATGGACTTAGACCTCTCTAAATGGTAAAATTGCTTTTAAATTATTTTGAAAAATTATGAAATTATAAATTAGTACAATAGTAAAATTGTCCTTTACTCCTAAAAAAATTATAATTTAATTTAGGTCCCTTAAAACTTATTTTTACCTTTTCACCTTAAGAGACTTAGGCCTTCTTTGGATGGGTGGTGACTGTGGTGCGGTGGAATCTTTACCTCACAGTTACAGTAATTAATTTTATCGCCATCGCTGTTTTTAATTTTATTGAAAGTAAACGCATCGTCCATCCAAACTAAACCCTGTAGTACTCAAGAGGATAATTTCAAATTATATATTCACGAGATAGTTCGAGAAATCGGTTGATTCGTGACAATACCATATTTAAAATTATGGGTTGTAATCAAAATTAGGTAAGCCAAAGCAATTACCAACCTCTTTTATTTTTCACACATTCCATCACCCTTTTTCTTTTCCTTCAAGCACATCCCTCCTCTTGTTGTTTGAGTATTTTCTAAAACTAAACCTCACTTGCTCAATACGTACTCTTTCAAGAGATTCTTCAAATATCTATAGCCTCATCTTTAAACATCCATAAGAACCCATTGCCATCTCTTAATATTTTCTCAATCTTTAAGCTATTTTTTTTAATCCGTTTTCGTCTGTTCTTCATCATTATTATTGTCATGCACATCAACTGTTCGACAAATTGCCTGTTCCATGTAATATAAACGAAAAAACAAAAAACTCAAATCATCGAAATTATAAAACAATGCCTTTCGGTTTAGTTTCAGCTTGGAATAAGCGTCGAAGAAGCAAATCCCAGGATCATACTGACCCATGTATGTTATTTTTGGTCCTTGAACTATGATATAATTAGATTTTTATATGTATTTTGTTGCTTACCTACCTTTTTTTGTTCACAGGGGTCTATAAACCAGTTGAGTGTTGGCAAATTGATGGAAATCATGCATCGAGGCCGATGAAAAGACGCCATGGATCATCTGTTTTTACTCTTAAGGAGATGGAGGAAGCAACGGGTTGTTTCAGTGATGAGAATCTGCTTGGGAAAGGAGGGTTTGGTCGAGTTTATAAGGGCACTCTTAGATCAGGAGAGGTATATTTTTATGATCTTGGTTTCAGTGGCAAATTCCTATTCGTTTTGTAAGACATATCGGCTCGATTAATTTGAAAAATTTTCATTCAGTTTGACTCAACTTGATTAAACACTCACCCCTACTCATTAAAGAAACAAAATTTGCTCTTTTTGTGTGTATTGTTTATAGGTTGTTGCAATAAAAAAAATGGACCTTCCAGCATTCAAAGAAGCAGAAGGCGAACGTGAATTTCGTGTGGAAGTGGATATCTTAAGCCGACTCGACCATCCAAATTTGGTGTCTTTGATTGGTTATTGTGCTGATGGGAAGCATCGGTTCTTAGTCTATGAATACATGCAAAAAGGGAACTTGCAAGATCATTTAAATGGTGGGTTTCGATTTAAATAATAATTTTTTTTTAAAAATTAAGGGGCTTGGATGAACGGTGCGTTTACTTGTGGTTAGCGTAAAAACAGCGGTGATGGTGGGATTAAATATTGTAGCGACACTGTAGGGTGAGATAAAAAAATAAGCTAAACGCACCGCCCGCCCAAACCCACCCTAAGTTTAATTATAACATATATAAACATTTTTAAATATTATGAACATAAGTCAGATTAAGCCGAAAATGGTTTTGGGTTTGGCAAGTTCCTGTATTATAGAATTGGTTTAAATTAGTCTCTATACGATTAAAATGAATAAGGTTAGTTCATGTATTAGTAAAAAAAATCAAATAATGATAAATTTTAATAGAGTTAGGATTCGTTGTTCCGTTAAAATTTAGTCATATTCAATTCTTGTTTTTAGTACGGAGATTAAATTGATCTATTTAATAATAGAAAGATTGAATTAAACTAATCTTTATAATAGAGAAACTTGATAAGTAATTTGATTGATTAAAAAGTATTTACAGAAATAAATCAAAAAGTTATTTATTGAGTGCTTTTTCCGAAAATAATTTTTAACCGTAACAACAATAGGTATTGGTGAAACAAAAATGGATTGGCCTTCAAGGTTGAAAGTGGCACTTGGTGCAGCTAGGGGGCTTGCTTACCTCCATTCAAGCTCTGCCGTTGGAATTTCAATTGTTCATAGAGATTTCAAGTCCACCAATGTCCTTCTCAATGCCAACTTTGAAGCGAAGGTAAGAGTATGATAGTGGTGGATAGAAGTTTTCATAGGTAGTATCGGATTGAGTTCGAGCCAGATTATCAATATCGTACATAATTATTTAAGTTGAGTTTAATTCGAAATATGAACTTCAACTTTCGTCAAAATCAGTTTAGATTTGTAAATTGCTAACCCGAGTTTATTTTTAGATTTAGTGTATTTATTAAAAAATATTATTTTTATTTAATGATTAGTAATTATATATGCAAACATTTTTACTACAATTAGATTTTTTTCTTTTCTAAATTTCTGAACATAAATTACTTTAACACATTTTTTAATTTACATTATATTATAACATATTTAGTTTTCATATAATACAAATTACATAAACATAAAATAAATGAAGAAAAACCAACCATAGACCGTGGCATCCTAAATTTTGAAAAATTTCCATTATGCCCTTTAAAATTTTAAAAAACTTAATTAAGCTCTCTAAATTTTTGGAAATTTTCATTAATCCTCTCAAAATTTAAAATTTTATTGACCCTCAAAGTTTTAAAAATATTTAATTAGACCTCCCAAATTTTTTTAAAATTTTCATTAGACCCTTCTAAACTTAATGAAATGTTTTGCCATTGATTACAAAATAAAAAAACGAGTCAGGATTGAACTTTGAATATTAAAGTCCAAGTCCTACTCATGTTTCAAACAAGCTTAATTATTTTTGCCGAAGTTCATTTTTTAAACTTAATATTTTTGCCTGAACCTTCTTAAATAACATACAAGATTTTAAGCTTAGACAGATAGCTCTACCGTTGAACAAGTTATAACTAACCCCCAACTTTGGTATTGTTTCCTATAGATATCCGATTTTGGATTGGCCAAATTGATGCCAGAGGGTCATGACATTTATGTGACAGCCAGAGTTCTTGGAACATTTGGTTACTTTGATCCTGAATATACATCAGTATGCTTTCTTTTTATGCTTTAAAATTTTACGATTTTTTTAATCAACAAAAATTGAAAGTGATAGTCACGAACCTCAAAAGAATATTCATGAACCGTAAAATGGACAGAAAGAGTGCTCACGAATTTTGCTTTTTTTTGGATGACAGACGGGTAAACTAACTTTACGTAGTGATGTTTATGCATTCGGAGTGGTTCTTTTGGAGCTTTTAACGGGACGCAGAGCTGTTGACATAAACCAAGGACCAAATGATCAAAACCTTGTACTCCAAGTTCGTAAACGTTACTTCTTCATTTTTTCAAAAAAAATCTATTCATGTCTGACACTCATGTTTAATACATATTTAGTTAATATGAAAATATGATTATCCAAAACTCTCTAAATACATTAAAAAAAAAGAATAATTGAACATTTCCGTCTTAGCCATATCAAGCGGTTGTGAATCTTGGTAATAAGTTTTGGGGGCAAATTAAATTTTTTTTTCCAAAAATTTTAAGGGGTTTAATGAAATTTTTTTAAAAATAAGGGATTTAATCAATTTTTTTAAAAATTTTAAGGACATAATGAGAATTTTCAAAAATTTTAAATGCCTGGTGAAAATTTCCAAAAATTTGGGAGCCAATGTCCCCTGGCTCCCATTTCTATCCGACCCTACGGTCGGGTTTGAGTAACTTAGAATGCAAACAGAATAATAAGTTGGTGATGCATGTTTCAGGTTAGGCATATATTGAATGATCGAAAGAAGTTACGTAAAGTGATTGATCCAGAGATGGCTCAGAGTTCATACACCATTGAATCTATAGCTATGTTCGCGAACCTGGCATCACGTTGCGTCCGTGTTGAGAGCGGAGAGCGGCCGTCGATGCCGGAATGTGTGAGAGAACTCCAACTTATTTTCAGCACAAATGCAAAAGGCCTAGGCATGGGTTTTAGGATGCGGTAAAGAGTTTAAAGAATTGAGAAAATACAAATTTTTTTTAGCAGCACTGAAATTGTGTCATATGTATATATATATATATATGATACAAAGTTTAAAGAATTATGAGCAAAAAAAAATGCATTATCACTGTGCCAATTCGGTATCGAAAAATATCCGTGTAGGATCTGTGGACATCTAATTTTGTCCACTAAGTGATAATATATTTTAATATGTTTAATTGTAGTCTAGCATCACTTGTTTGTTTGTCAATGTTTTGCTTATTGGAGCTAAATGCATGCATTGATAATTTGTATACAATATTGTGAAATATAAATAAAATTGTGAACAAATTGCTCTCTTTTGCTCTTTTAAGTCCTTTTACCAATAAATGCCTACAAATTATAAAAGGTTTATTTAAGATTATAAATTCATTATCGATTGAGTCTTAGCATAGTTGGCATCGGCATTATTGCTGGTGCAAGAGGACGTAAGTTCGAATGTGCTGAAATACATTATTTTCTTATTTCATATGAAAGAAAGTAAATAAATAAGAAAAGGTTATAAGCTCATTAATGATTAAGGCTCGATGGCGTAGTTAAGAATTTTGAATAGGGTTAAAGTTAAAAATTTAAAGATGTCAATTTAGTCCTCCTATTTTTTAAATTTGTCAAATTTAATTTTAAATTTTCTAAAATTTAAAATTTCGGTCTCAACCTAAATACCGTTATTAAATCCATTTGGTTAAATTCGGTATTACTCTTATACTATGCACAAAGTTGCGATTTAGTCTATTTTCTCCAATTGAATCATTATCAATCTCTATATTTTCAAATTTCAAAATTTTAATTTTGATTCAAAGCGAGTTGTTAACATACGTTAATTTCAAATTTTGAAAAGTACAGTAACTTAAAATATACACACTAAATACATAACCTATGTATAGTATAAGGACTAATAGTGATATTTAACTTTTTTATAGACATGTATACGGTTAAGTGCTTACTAAGCAGCAGGCAAGTAAGGAAGAAAGCAAAGAAACAGTCATGGAAATGGAGTTAAAGGCTTAAGAGAATGACACCTGTTTTAATTTGGTCAAGACAATTGTTGTTTATTACAACAATTTTGAATTCTCCCTATAGATTAGTTGGCTTTTTGCCCCAACCTTCAAAATTCATAAATTAGATTCCTTTTTTTCATGTTTTCATTTTTTTGACCCAAAAAAGTTCCAACCTTTTTTGTAGAACCCATTTCGGTTCTTGTTGAAGAACACAATTTGGGGACTTTATATATTGTTTTTAAGGGAAGTAAATCTGACCCAAAGTGCCAAAACAAGCTGATAGCTTAAAACCAGTTGAGCTATGGGGGTTACAAGTCCACTCAAAGGCCATTCTAACTCTTATTCTTTAAACAAGAAGCTCTTTTTGCCTTTTTCTGTTTATGCCCCTTATGCCCTTTTTTCTCTTCTTCTCATAGCTCTCTTTCGCTTGAGTTTTCACCCTTTTTCATCTTCCATTAACCAATCTCCTGTATCTTTCTCCAGAGGTACACTGTCAATGTCATTCATTTGTTTTTTTGGGTTTTCGGTATTGGATTAGGTGTGTTTATTGTTGCTCACATGTGTTTGTTTATTTTCCGCAGAGGGGAATGTTTATGAAAATCCATGTAACTACAGCAATGGCAAATGGGTGCATGATAGGGATGGGCCTTTATACAATGGCACAACTTGTGGTACAATCAAAGAAGGTCAAAATTGCATCTTACATGGCAGACCTGACTTGGGTTATCTTTATTGGAGATGGAAACCAAGGAAATGTAGGCTTCCAAGGTTTGATCCCAACACTTTCTTGCGCTTACTTAGAAACAAACATATAGCTTTTGTTGGTGATTCAATTGCTAGGAACCAATTGGAATCACTTCTTTGCATGTTAGCTACTGTCTCTAAGCCTAACTTGGTTTACACAAGTGGGGCAGATAACAAGTTCCGGAGATGGCATTTTGATTCTCATAAAATTGTTGTATCAGTTTATTGGTCACCATTTCTAGTTAGGGGTGTTGAGAAATCAAAAACTGGTCCAAATCATAATGAAGTGTATGTGGATAGTGTTGATGAGAGGTGGGGAGCTGATTTGGTTCATATAGATATGATTGTATTATCAATAGGTCATTGGTTTCTTCATCCAGCTGTTTATTATGAGAGTGGTTCAGTATTATGTTGCCATTACTGTAATGGACTAAACCATAGTGAGATAGGGTTTTATGGTGTGATGAGGAAGGCTATAAAGACTGCTCTTAAGACCATAATTGAAAGGAAAGGGGCTAATCATGGTGATGGGATTGATGTATTCCTCACCACGTTTTCACCTTCGCATTTTGAAGGCCAATGGGATAAGTTTGGTGCGTGTCCGAGGACAAAACCTTATAGGAAAGGAGAGAAAAGGGTTGAAGGGATGGATGCAGAGATGAGAGCTGTTGAAGTTGAAGAAATGGAAACTGCAAAGCTAAATGCTAAGAAGTTTAAAGGTAGGTTGAGATTAGAGACATTGGATGTAACCAAATTGTCTTTACTTAGGCCCGATGGTCATCCAGGACCATACATGTATCCGTTTCCGTTTGCTAACGGGGTTCACGACCGAGTTCAGAACGACTGCATCCATTGGTGTCTACCAGGTCCTATAGATACTTGGAATCAAATAATGTTACAAGTTATCAGGAGATGGAATATTCAATCAAGGAGAGGAGTGAGGCTAATACCATAACCGTACCATATATTGCTAGGTCTTCGGTTTCAGCGCTGTGGGGATGTAAATGTTATAAGTATGAAATGTATAGAGGAATTTTAAAGATCATTTGCAGTTATTTTATTTGTTTTATAGGTCACACTTCATTGGGAGATTGTGTGTGTGTGAGAGAGAGTTTGTGTTAGGCTTGAATCTTGAGTACCGTTTTGGTGTAGGGAATTTGATTATGTTGTGTGAGGGTTTATGCAGAGAAATTTATAAAATTTTACGTGTTGATTTCATAGCATTGAGTGTTTGGTATATGTTTTTGTAATAATGGTATTTGTTAATGTTTTAAAAGTATGTTGAATATATATATATATATATATATATATATATATGCATGTACTAGGGATATGTGTAGGGGTGAAGCCAAAAATCTTAGTTGAGGGTCGAGATAAAATTATAAACTTTTGAAGGTCTAAAGCTAAAAGTTTCTAGCGGGGCTAAAGCTAGACTTGCTCATGGGTCGGGCCATTTGGCCCGGCCTGAAGGTCCGTCCGAAATGTGAGGGTTTGGGCAAAAATATAGGCTTGAAAAATGGGCTTCGACAAAAATAATGTCCGTTTAAAAAATGGGCTGGGCCTTGAGTAAGGCATTTTTGGTCCAGGCCCGGCCTAGCGCTGCCCAAATTCACTAAAAGACAAAAAAATCTAATTTTTTTAAAAAAAATATTATTTTCTTGCTATTTTTTCCTTATTTTGCTACCATTTTACTATTATATTGCTACTATTTTGTTGTTATTGTTTGGATATTGTATAAAACTTATTTTATTGTTAATTTTGTTATTATTTTAAAAACATTTGCTTGTTAAGTTGCATCTATCTTAGTGTTATTTAAGTATACATATTTTTTAAAATTTATTTTCAATTTGTTGAGAAATATTTATTTTGATATTTTTAGTATTTTTGATGTTTTATATATATTTTTTAAAATTATATAAAAATTAATATGAGTGGGCCGGGTCGGGTCCGGGTTTTAGCATTTTTATCCGGGTCGGGCTTTGACAAAATTTTAGGCCCATTTTTTGTCCCAAGCCTGGCAAACGGGCCTGAATTTTTAGTTGAGCTTGGCCCGGCTCGGCCCATGCACACCTCTAGCTAAAGTTAAAAGGGATTAAATTGCATTATTATTTTTGGGGGCCAAAAATAAAAAAATTCATTCAATTAAGAACTAGAGGGCTTAAATAAAATGTTTGAGGGGCTTAAGAAAAAAATTTCTATGTAACCAAAGGGGTCAAAGCTCCCATATATATATATATATATATATATGATTTTAATATAAATATATTAAATTCTTATTAAAATTTATAATTTCATTCTGCCTCTCAAAAAAATTTCTAACCTTGTCTCTAGCGAATTGGATTATTAAACATACTATAACGGATTATATTTTCAATGATCGGATGCAATGCTCTCCGAACGAACTAGTTTCACTTGTTGCTTCGTAATTTTACTATAAAAGTACTATGGAGATTCTTATATTAAGAGTCGGATTATATTTTGTTTTTTCCTAATAAATTAGTTTATGTACGTTAGATCAAAGAGTAAATGAGTCTTTCTATTAAAATTTTTATTCATTTTTACTATTAAAAATTGGTATTTGTATGTCAGCACTACTTCTCTGATTATTCTGTCAGTCATACTAGTTTTTAATAATAGAAATGAGTGAAATTTTTAACAGAAAAGACCAGTTTGTTATTTGATTTAACGTGTAATATTTTTTGAATAAAATGTAATCTTTTTATTTATGTAAATTTAGAATTTGTTTCAAAAATCCCTTGTCTTTCTGGTTCTTTCCAACTCATCAAATCAAATGGGCATTTCACTTTAATATTTAATAATTAACCTCGTAACATGCATGCGAATAATATAAATGTGAGGCTACCTTCACTTTAATAGACATCGGGTGGGCTTACCATTTGTTCTAATATTCTTATTATAATTTTACTTTGGTTGGATCCGAAATTAAAATTTTAATTTATTTGTTTTGAATTTGATCCGAAAAGTCAAAGTTATAACTATAATTATGCTAGCTTAAATATTAACAACAATTTACGGACTAACAAATTTTTTCAATTTGACTGTTTGTAACACTTCATACCTGATTTGATCGCATGATTCGAATATGTGATGTCACATTACGTCAAAGTAACTCAAACTATCTCATTGCCAACATCTCAATATTTATATACATGGCAAACTCAATTTCGAGTATTTATCACGTTTTCCAAATATCACCAATTGAGTCCATTATTCAAAGTTTATATGGAAAGATATCATTATTTCGATGCATAGTCATATTGATTATAATGATTAATTAGTCTATGGAAGTAAATTGAAATTGAATTATAGAAGCACAAATCACAAAAGCTAAACGATGTCTGATTTTTCTTTTCCTTTAGCTTTTGACGTTTCGGTAATAGTTTTATAGTAGACGTCAATAATGGCAATAGAATGATCACAAAATAAGAAAAATAAGAACACACAAATTTTATGTGGAAATCCTTTCGGAAAAAAAAAGCACGGGCAGAGGAGAATAAATTCACTAATGTTGAAAAATGAATGATACGAGTAGTTTCAACTGCATTTATTTAAATGTTGAAAAACCCTATTCTAATCAAAATCAAATAGAAGAAGTGTAGTTCTCTACGAATTCTACTTGTGCAGCATAGTACAGCTCTTGGTCTCTCGCCCCATAGATCTTTAACAAATACAATTACGAAAACCTCGTTAATCACATAATTCAACACAGTTCAATGACATCAAACATGACTGCATTTAATTCAATTTAGTCCTTTACTACTCTAATGTTCAAAACATTTATATTTCACAATCTATCCAATCGAATTTAGATTTGACTTAATAAATATAGTATAGGAATATCTATTTTTCAATTTCACAACTAAAATCTTAAGCTATTTCACTATAATCTTAATTCATAGTAGCTTGCATGAATATTAACCTTTAAACCGAACATTCTTAAGCTTTTCTTACGAGTGTAGCTATCCCTTACCAATTTTTAAATAAGAGGATAATGTGCTTCAGCGTACTCAAATCCACATCCTCTTACATTGGCAATAATGCCGATGCCAACTGAGCTAAGACTCAACCCATATATATATATAGAATATATACACTTAGCTTAATGAAATGATTAATGGCAAATTTAATCTATTAATAATACACTATTACATATAGATTTCAACCATATTAATAGTAATTTCATTCCACTAACCCAAAAGTGAGTTGGTCTAATTATTCTATAGTCCCTAACTTAATTTCTAACTAAGTCCCTTTTTATTTCTTAAATAAAAAATTTAATAACGATTATATTTTTACAATTTAGTCCTTCTACCAAAATTATCAATCAATTCATTTTAATTTTACTAAATAATTTAATCTATCACTATCATAGACAATATATAAATTTTCGCTTCCAAAATTAATCATCTCGTGTTAGCAATTCAATTCTAAAATAGATTTTTTTTTGTTATTGGATAGTTACACTGCTCAAATTGAAAGTCTGATGTAAGATCATGATCTCATGTATTTGATGGCACCGTTGAACTACCACCAAAAACCATTACTATCAACAATGAAGTCTCCAACTCAAAATATAAACTCATTCTTTGTTACTTGAAACAAACCTCTAGCTATGGTCTTCGGTTCACTCACCATACAGATCCAAACCTTTATATGCATTCAAACATCAATTGAGCTAGTGATCACACTAATTGTAGTACAACATTGATCCTCAAAGAAACAATCTACCATTACTTGCTCCTCCATTGAAGCTAAACATCAAGCGACCGCAACTATTACCTTTGAAACTCTTTAGGTTATGAATCTGGTAAAAGAACTCAAACTTTCGCTTTTCAACAACATTTCATAGTCAACATTCAATTTCACACAGCAAAAATGAAAGCATCTTGAGATGAATTTACATTTCATTCGTCATAATGTTCATTAAAGAAAATCAGATGCAACTCTCATTTCTATTATTGATCAAAATGTTGATACACTTAACAAAAACTTCATACAAAAACATTTCAACGATAAAATTTGAATCTAAATACTTAAATCACTTTCCATCTTTGCTATAGTAGCAAGAACTCAGAGTTATTTATTTTATTTCTCAAAAATCTTTAATTTACTATTTTTTTCCCTCATTAACTATAATTTACTTGTATCTCAACCAATGCATGCCCACAATATCTTCTTGAGTGTACCCAAAAAAGAAAAAGAAAAGCCATCAGAAATCTGAAACTGCCCAAATTTAATGCTAATATTAATTGAAAAAAAAGTTCCCCAATCACCTTTTTCTGTTTAATTCTCATTTCTTAATCACCCATTTGTCCATCCACCATAGCTTATATTCAGAGCAGAAAGGTATATTTACAACTTACAACTGCATTCCATTGTTGAATTTGCAGACATGGTTAAGGAAAAAAAAGGGGTAATTATTATATATATTAAGTATTACTTAAGGACCTAAGGTGAAAAAACAAAAAAAAAGCTTCATTGGTGTAAGGAAAGAAAAAAGCTTTCTTCTTTACTTGGTCAGAAAGCTCAGAATTAGCTTTATTCATTTTGATTTGCTCCCCAAATTTTAATACTATTTTCCATTTCTTTTTCTTCTTTCATACTCTATATAATTAAGGTTAAATTATGCTATTAGTCTCTATACTTTGTAAAAGTTATGGATTTAGTCTTCATACTTTAATTTGATCAATTTTAGTCCTTGTAATTCTCAAATTTTAAAATTTTAATCATGACCCAAATTAGTTACGTAGTAGTATGCGTAAAATTGTAGATCATATTCTTCAATTAAAATCATTATGAATAGTAAATGATAATCATTAATCTATTAATTAGATTTTAGTGAGTAATATATGGAAATAACAAGTTGACATGGGGCATTATAAATATGATAATATATTTGTCGTATCAGATTTTAGGAATACTATAATTTAATAAATTTAACTGTTATCATTCAGTAAGGACTGAAATTTTAACAAAATACAAGGACTAATAGCAGAATTTAACATATGATTAATAAAGTAATTTAGCTTACTTTGGTAAAGGTGACGGTGGACAGATGCTCTTTTTTTTTTCCTTCTTGTACTACAAAAACTTTAGCTTTACGTGATTGAAGAAACAAAGGTATGTATGTAAATATTAAAATAAGTTTAGAAATTCAAAAAAGAAAATCCTTTTGGTTCAAACTTCAAACACCATACAGGAATTTTTTGCCCTTTTGCCCCTTTTTTCCTCTTCACACTTCACTTTTTTACACTTATTTTTTTAATTCTTTCTTTTTGCCCCCTCAAGTTGCTTCCTTTTTTTTTCTCATTGGTGTGTAAGTTTAAGCTCATTCCCCCCATTAGTTTGTGTCATCGCCTTTTTATAGTTCCTCTCATTTTGATTCTGGGTTTTACTTGTTTCCTTCATTTTTGTGGTTTAGGTGATTTGGGTCTTTTTTTTAGAGTTTGGGTTTGATAAAGTTTTGATTTTTATAAGGTTTGTAAGTAATGGCCGGCGGTGGAGGTGGTGGTGGTGGAGGAGGAGCTGCGCCACCACCAAAGCAAGAAGAGCTACAGCCACATCCAGTCAAGGATCAATTACCTAACATTGCTTATTGCATTACTAGTCCTCCTCCTTGGCGTAAGTTTTTTTTTTTGTGTTTTTTGTTTTTTGTTCTTCATTGTTTGAGCTTGTTTTTGATTGGTTTGATCTATATGATCTACATTTTCCATTTCTGGTTTTGTTTTTCATTGCATGTTTCGCTAGTTTTATGTACAAGTAACATGAACAGAATGTGTCGCTATTGATAAAAGTATCATAGAGGAACTTGCATAAAAGTGGTATTTATTTTGCTCCCTCTATTCAGAAATAGACAACACGGTAGATTAAAGCTTAAAATTATCATTTGTTAAAAATTTTATCAATTTTTACTATTAAAAATTGATCCATATTCATATCGGCACGTAGGACGCGTGTCACTATTTGATTATTCTATCGGTCGTACCAGTTTTTAGCTGTGGAAATAATTTTTTTTTTGACAAAAAAAATTCAATTTTCTCTAACTTGCCATTTTGTAGTATAATGGCAAAATGCAAACCTACACTAAGCAGGAGATGCATTAGCCTCTCAAAATGGTAAAATTGCCTTGTAGACCTTTCAGAATTTAAAAAATTACAAGTTATTATCATGATAAATTACACTTTTCTTCTCAAAATTTATGATTAATCCCTAACTTCCTAAAGCAATATTTTAGCTTCGTCCATAACCATAAACTTCGAAATAATTAATTTTCATATACCATAAAAAGTACATTAAGGAACAAAAATATCTCTTCAATATTGCTTTTACATTCAAGTCTTATAATTGAATCAAAATATCTTTTTGTTGGTCTATCATTGCAGCTGAGGCTATATTATTGGGTTTTCAACATTACTTGGTGATGCTTGGGACAACTGTTCTTATACCAACATCTCTAGTTCCACAAATGGGAGGCGGAAATGTATGTTTTTATTATTACATTCAATTAGTGTTCGTTTTTGGTTTTTTTAGTAAACTATACGCAAGGTTATTAAACTATTCGTATGTTTTTATTTAAGTCGCTGAACTATTAAAGGGTGCTGTTAAGTTCAGTGACCATTTTGTAATTTTTTGAAGTAGATTGAATCAAACCGTAAACTTACTAATAGTTTAGTGACCATGGGTGTAGTTTATCCCTTTTTTGTGTGCTTATGTGCTTCACCATTGTGTACGATTCATTGTATTAGGAAGAGAAAGCCAAGATGATCCAAACATTGTTATTTGTAGCTGGTGTGAACACGTTGTTTCAAACGTTTTTCGGTACCCGTTTACCGGCAGTGATCGGAGGTTCATATACTTTTGTCCCAACGACAATCTCGATTATCTTGGCCGGCCGGTATAGTGATATTGTGAATCCCGAAGAGGTTTGCCTTTTTCAATATGATCCTATAGCTTTTGTAATGTTATATGTAACGTAAATCCGAAAAAAATCTGAATTGGACCGGCTTTGATCGATGAATATGCAGAAATTCGAGAAAATAATGCGTGGAATACAAGGTCCTCTTATTGTTGCTTCGACTCTTCAGATTGTTCTCGGGTTTAGTGGCCTTTGGCGTAATGTTGCTAGGTGAGCTAAAAGCATTGCTTGTGGTTTAAGTAACTATTTTCTATTCTGCTCTGTTGTGCTACCTTTCGATACAAGAAGTTATCGATATGTGTGATTGTAGTCATCATGTTTGATTTAGTGATTGATTGGAGACTTGTGGTAGCTTCGTTTGTTTGTTTTTATACCCTTTTGATGCTTATACAGGTTGTTAAGTCCGTTGTCTGCTGTTCCGTTAGTTGCTATGTCCGGTTTTGGGCTCTATGAACTCGGTTTTCCCGTAGTACGTATCAACATCTTCTACAATGTCACCGTAAAATTGCTTGCTCGATTTCTTGTTTTCTTAAGTCCAGTCCACCTCTTTTGTAGCTTGCGAAATGTATAGAGATCGGGTTGCCGCAGATCATCCTTCTCTTAATTTTCTCACAGGTAGTTTCGGCAATAGTGACACTAAATAGGTCGATAATTTTGTTGGATCGTAACGAACACCTCGATGAGTTTATTGCAGTATATACCTCATATGGTACGTGGGGAACGGCACGTGTTTGATCGTTTTGCTGTCATATTCTCAGTCGTGATTGTTTGGATATATGCTCACCTCCTCACTGTTGGTGGGGCATATAAGAACACCGGACCTAAAACTCAATTAAGCTGTCGAACCGATCGTGCCGGAATTATAGGTGCTGCTCCTTGGTAAGGCTTTTTTTCTCAAGGCAATATAATCTTACGGTGATACGGACCCTTTCAATTATGAAATTATTACTGAATGGTGATAGGATAAGAGTTCCATATCCGTTTCAATGGGGAGCTCCTTCATTCGACGCAGGAGAATCTTTTGCTATGATGGCAGCCTCGTTTGTCGCTCTAGTAGAGGTTCGTTTCTTCGTTTTCGTAGTCTCAATATCCATTTCATAAAATCTTTGCTATTACTCTGATCTTGTTTATGATTAAACAGTCTACCGGTACCTTCATTGCGGTTTCGAGATATGCAAGTGCTACTCCGTTGCCCCCTTCTATTCTCAGCCGTGGCATTGGTTGGCAGGTAAAATGTTTTATGTTCGTCTGATGCCTGTTTTATTCCGCTTCTAATGTCATGTTTTATTTCGGTTGTAGGGTGTTGGCATTCTCTTTTCTGGGATTTTTGGAACCGGGAATGGATCATCTGTTTCAGCGTAAGATTCTTTCGAGCATTGATTGTCTACATTAAGCATTTTATACTTTCTGTTTAACCGACTTGCATTCGATGCAGTGAGAATGCCGGTTTGTTGGCACTAACTCGTGTTGGCAGTCGAAGAGTTGTTCAAATATCTGCAGGGTTCATGATCTTCTTCTCAATTCTCGGTCAGTTTTGAATGCTGAACACTATCTATCTACCTATCTTTCATACGTGTTTATAACTTCCCATATATTCTAAATCAGGAAAATTCGGAGCTGTATTCGCCTCGATTCCACCCCCGATTATCGCAGCTTTATATTGTCTTTTCTTTGCATATGTGGGTTCAGCCGGTCTTGGATTACTTCAGTTCTGCAATCTAAACAGTTTCAGAACAAAGTTCATATTAGGTTTCTCGGTTTTCATGGGCTTATCGATACCACAATACTTCAACGAGTACACTGCTGTTAACAGTTACGGTCCGGTTCATACCAGAGCCAGATGGGTAACTATCTCATTTTCATTTTACCCTTTTGATGACTCCATTTTAATGATCTTCAAACTCATTAAATCCCTTGTTATTTTGCAGTTCAACGACATGATCAACGTGCCTTTCTCGTCGGAAGCATTCGTTGCTGGTTTATTGGCAATGTTCCTCGACGTTACACTGCACCGGAAGGACAACGCTACTAGGAAAGATCGCGGAATGCACTGGTGGGACAAGTTCCGATCGTTCAAAACAGATACGAGAAGTGAAGAGTTCTATTCATTGCCCTTTAATCTTAACAAGTTCTTCCCATCAGTGTGATATTTTAGGACATGGTTTTAACTTGTCCATTTTTACCATAGTTTTAAACTCAGACTAAAACAGAAGAAAACATATAATGTTCATTGAGTTTTTTTGACCCGAGACTGTTCCATATTTGTGTCCGACACATTTAGGATGGTCCATGTCTACACTGATCAGACTGTTGGTTATTTTATATGAATTTTTCATTTTTTTTAAAGTGGGGTATGAGAATAATATCTTCCAAATATATGAAAAATACGAAAAAATGACTATAGCTGTATAACATATAGGGTTTAGGGCCAAAATGAGAGAATACGTAATCATGACATTAATGGCACTAATGGTTAACAACATGGTGGTAATTGATAGTCCTTGTGGTAAAAATTAAAATTATTTAAAAATTATATTTTTTACACTAAAGAAATGAATCTCAAATAGTGATTGTCAAAATATTTTAAAAGTTATTTTATAATTTTTAGTTTTAATAAAATATTAATTTTTATATTATTTGAAATTAAAATATATAAAATCTTATATTTATAAAATATATTATTTCTCATCATATTATAGGAAATATATAAAATTATTAAAATATTTCCAGAATAAATCTAGATAAATAGTTGCTATTTATCCCAATTAATTCTGTGTGCATAAAATTTTATATATTTTATGTGTCAAAATTTGAAATTACTAAATGTCACTATGATATTGACCGTCAATGTTACATTATCATACTTTAACGGTATCATTACTAAGGTACTTAAGTGTAAATCGGAGTTGAAGTTTAAATACTAATTAGGTCAAATAATACAAGTGACCAATTTGAGGGAGCAAAAGATATATATATATATATATATATATATAATATACTGTATTTGAACAAAAGTAAATTAATCGCTACAACAAAGACAAAATAACAGTCACAAAGAATGCAACTTTTAACCCCCGTTGCTCAGTGTGTCAACTCAACAATGAATCTGTTTCATTCCACTTTGAAACCAACCTAAAGTTCTTTGTCGACCACAAAAGTAATGCTAAACTAGCCTTACCTATTCCCTTTCATGGGTTGCCGGACCATTTTTTACTATTTAAAGGCGGCAACTTAGATTCCGCCCAAGTTGGCATGTCACTAACCCATAGAACCTTGCCGGTTTCTTTATGTTTGAAATCGGGGTATTTTTCCTTCACCTTGCCGTTTATCTGCGAGTGGCAAGAAACAATAAATCGATGACAAAAATAAAACTCAGTTCAACCAAAGAGTAGAACAGCTCTCATTTATACCTTTTGCAATCTATTGTCCCACCACTTATTCGGGTTTTCAACCAAGTCCTTCCAGGATCCTTCCACTAAATCTAGTCAAATTATAAGACACCATGCATCATCATCATCGATGCTATATTCAAACCATTGCAACGAAGCCAATACGATATCTATTTAAAAATTATACCTTTGGGTGGTTTCACTTTAGGAATATCGAATTTCAGTCCTTCAAGTTTTGGTACAACCCACTTTGGTGCACTATCGAGCCAAAGTGAATGAACACCGTCTTTGCGTTTAAAATCAGGATATTTGGGTTTTACCTGTTAAATAAAACGATAAGCACTAATTCCATGGCAAAGAAGGCAAAAGATGAATCGAATGAGAGGATTACTGATCCATTAAGCTTATGTTCACGGTAATCCATCCATTCTTTTGGATTATCTAGAAGATCTCTCCATGTATTCGCTGCAGGTTCAGCATCTTTCCCAGTACTATCTGAAAAGAGTTACGAAGTCTACTTAGTGAGCTCGGTGAAGACTAAACCAACAAAAAAGGTAAAAGTTAAGCCCTAGAAGCGACTTTCAAACAACAATAAATTTCAGTAATGGATATGATAAGCATAAGCCTTTAGATTGAAAACTGAGATCACTCATAGGTTCCGTTGGATTCATTGATGGAATCAATATATGAAGGTAAAAGTACCATGGAGGCCCTTAGATTAGGATTCATACTGCATTTTGCCCACTCTACTAAAAAAAATACGTAAATTAGTCCCTGTACAGTTAGATTAAAGAGCAAACTGATTCTTTTTGTTAAAAATTCCATCCATTTGTATTATTAAAAATTAGCTTAAGTGATAAAATAACCAGACATTGATATGTGGCGTGCCACATATACCTCATGCTGACATATAAAAATCAATTTTTAATGGTAGAAATGAATGAAAATTTTAACAGAAGGACCAGCTTGCTTTTTGATCTATCATACAATGATTAATTTGCTTATTTCTTTAGTAGGAAGTCCACTTCAAATAAAAGGATCTCCATGATACATTTACCATATATGAAACAATTTCTAGTAGAATACAATGCAAATACATTCTAGTCAACCGTAACCTAGCATCAATGCGATAGGCAAAATAAAAATCTCAGCTTTGATGAAAGACTTAAAGCACAAAATATATCATCTAAAAGAAATTAACTTATATTCATCCATGATCATAAAATACTATAAGATAAAACCATAGAACCTCACCAGAATGCCTTGAGGTCCTTTTGGTTTTAACAGAAGCAATGCTTTTTGTCTTGGGAGATGATTCATCAACAAAGTTGATAGCACGCACCATAACCTACCATGTAAAAGCTAAGGATATTACACCATCCGGAAATGGTATCTCTCAACTATATGCACAATACATCTTTTTATTAAGAAAAAGAAAACTATGGACATTGATGATAAAAGGAGATCTTCATCAGTTTCATTTGTAAACTAGGTTACACAGTTAACCTAATAACATTAGCACAAATCTTATAGCTGCGTTATGTTCGAGAGTAATATTTTTACTGGGCAGGTTATTTTCCACCATATGCTCAATGAACCACACATTTATAGAGTGATGAACTAGGGTGTAATCGAGCCAAGCCCAAATACCCGGCAAGCTCAAGCTTGACTAAAAATTTGAAGCTTGATATTCTATATGAGCTCAATCGAACATTTATTTTCAAGCTCGAGCTCAGCTCGAGAAGTAATCAAGCCACTTGAGCTCAAGCTGGTAAAAGTATCATGGAAGCCCTTGTATTAAGAGTCGGGTTGCATTTTGTCCCTCTACTAGAAAAATAGGAGAATTAGTTACTGTATGTTAGATCAAAGAGCAAATTGATTCTCCCATTAAAAATTTCATTCATTTCTATAGTTAAAAACGGGTCTCTCTAGTTATTCTGTCAACCACACAATTTTTATCAGTACAAATGAATGAATTCTTATACAAAAATGACCAATCTGACTCCTAGTACAAGAGCTTTCATGGTTCTTTTTTACTGCTCAAGCTCAATTAAGCTTGTTTATCAATTTTCATAATTAAGCTCAATCAAGCTCATACTTATTTAAGCTTGAACTTGAGCACGACTTAATAATTAAACTTAGGATTAATAATACTATAATTAAAGGTAATAATGCAATTTAATAACATAAAAATATTAAAAACAAAAAGCTTGATAAGTAAAGCGAACCGTTCAAGTTAGATATTACTGAAGATCGAATTCGACTCGACCGATAACTCGAGCTGCTTGAGCTCAAACTCAGCTCAATAATTACCATTCGAGCCATGCTCGAGTAACTTTCGAGCACCCGTATCTCATTTACACCTATTATGAACTCAACCCTAATATCCCAATATTGCTCAACCGCTAATCATATACAAAATAAAATGTTTTCCCACAATAACTTTGAACAATTTAAGCTTCATACCTGGACACTGGCTTGATTACGAGTTGCATTAGAAGGTGGATCAGCAGTGAGTTGCCCATCAATGTAAACATGATCATTTTCTTTAAGATGAAAAGCAGCCGTGTGAGCCAAATCACCCTCAAAAATAATCGGAATCCTAATATGAAGAGAAAACACAGTAAAATCATGAAACTTGTAAAATAAAAAAAAGTGAATTTCATTAAAATCGAAATAAAATGGGAAATTTACCAAAGAGGAGGAGAATCATGGGAAGGGTTCTGTGAAATAACAGTGCCAGCCCAGAATTTCCCATCGGAAGCAGCTTCGAATTGTACGGGCATATTAATGTAACCGGAAAGGGTGACGGAATTAGCCGCCTTGGGTTGGTAAGGTATCTTAGAAGGCCTAGGCCATTCCTGTGCTGTTGGGGGTTTAGTGTCGGAGAGTATGCCGGATTTAGAGCAGCGTTTGGCGGCGGTTGAAGTGGTGAATAGCTGCGAAGCTAGCCACCTTCTGGAGGCATTATGTGATTGTGAAGCTGCGAATTTTGCTAGTGAGTTCATTGTTTTGAGTGGTGTTTTTGGTGGAGAAGAAGAAAAATAGCTACGGCTTAACTGAGGTTTAATAGTTAAAACCCTTGCCTATTTCTTTTAAGCTCACGCTCAATCAAACGTCAGGTATGCCACTTATAAAAGAAAGGGATAAAACAACAATTAGTCCCTAGACTTGATAACTATTTTTAACTTGATCCCTAAATTTTATTTTGTCCATATTAATTTCAAAACAAATTTTTCCAATTTGATTTCTAAACTTGAATTCTATTAATATATGATACTGTACTTTGATATTATATCTCATCATTACCTGAATATTTAAAAATATATATAAAATCTAAAAGAATACCAAAATTTATTAAAATAACTATAAAGAAAAAAATTTCAAAGTGATGAAGTGGCATTGCAATGCTGCATTCAAATTTAAGGACCAAATCAAGAAAAGCTGATAAGTTTTGGGACTAAAATAGATCAAATAAAAATTTAAAGGTTAAGGTGGAAAAAATGCTCAAACTCAAGGACAGAATTTTTTTTTTCAAGAAACAGAGCAAAATAGATTAACAGATAAAAGTGTTACGGTACATCACTACCCCCACGGCATCAGCACGTATGATGGGGATTAAACAGTCAGGCGGCTGATTACAAGCATCAACCTCAACAATAAGGTTCGAAATGTTAGCTTCTATGGCTAATTGCAATCCATCCTTGAGAGCCTAAAGCTCAGCTTGAAATTTCCCTGAACCAACTGGCTCATAGCCATAGGAGGCCATATGCTGTTCCACCATTGTTTTGTGACTGAACAGTCCCTGAAAAGGTGCTCAATAGTCTCCTGCTGTTGGTCACAAATAGGGCATGTCTGCACCTACAATACGATTACATATGTCCTGTGTTCTTCCCTTGGCCAGAAATATTAGGACCACTTCTAGATGCACGGATGGGCTTCCATCTTTTCTCCTCACAAGCTTTATGGATTTGCAAGCTTAGAAATTCCATGCACATGATAAACAAATAGGGTGAGAGTAAGTCTCCTTGTCTAATGCCTCGAGAAGGTTCAACCATAGGAAGTTGTTCACCATTAAGGATCGACAAAGTGGAAGAGGACATGCAATCCAAAATCAGATTCCTCCAGTTGCAAGGAAAATCAAACAATTCGAGAATTTTTTTTAATGAAACTCCATTCAAGCTTATCTGGAATGAACAACTTGCACAATAACAGCATTGCCCGTAATTTGTCTCCCAGGAACAAAGCTACCTTGCAGTGGGGAGATCATTTTCTCCAAAAGAGGCCTTAATCCGGTTACCATCAGCTTAGTGATGATCTTATACGTTGTATCACAAAGGCTGATAGGCCTATACTCCTTAATCGAGTTAGGGGCTTGAGATTTCGGAAAGAACAAACGACTTTCGCGATTTCCACCTCACTCAAAGGGGCAGTAAGAGAAGTCCTCTCATCCAAGGTAAGTCTAGGCCACTGAAGATCAGAATGTAGAGGCGACAACTCATTGACCTCCCTACTAGATCTAAACAAAACATGAAAATAGCTTCGAATGATTGAGCTGATCCCCTCCTTACTAGTTTACCAAGTGCTGAAATTGTTATTTAAACCAATCCTGTTGTGACTTCTTCTCTTAACAGTAGTGAGGTGGAAGAAGCTAGTATTTCTTTCACCTTCAACAAGCTACTCCACTCTAGATTTCATAATCCAAAGGTCCGCTTCTTGATCAAGAATCGCTTGGTACTCTTTCATGCTCCAATAAAACCGAGATCTAACATGTTGCAAGCATTAAGACAATCATGAAGAGCATTAATACGGAAATGAACAACAGAAAGACCACCTTTTTTTATCAAGCCTAGATAACACCTCATTAAAGTCACCCGTGATAATCCAAGGTAATTTATGCTTACTAGCAACTGTTTTCAGGTTACTCCATAACAGTTTACGCTCTGCAAGCCTAGGACTAGCATATACAGCAGATAAAAACCAAGAGATGGAAGAAGCACGTACCTTAACGAGTGCATGGATCTCTTGTTTCGTGCTACACAGTTCTTCGACAGTGACCATGTTGGATTTCCAAAGGAGCCAAATCCCATCTTAGTAACCTATGGTTCGAGTGTCCATGCAGCCATCAAAAGGTAGATTATCCACAATGTTTCTGACATCACCAATGCAGGCCCTGGTTTCCGTGATGATCATCAAATGAGGGTCGTAGAATCTAACCATATCCCAACTAATTGGCGGAATTCGTGGTGATGAACAACTCTGCAGTTCCACAGATTATTGTGGGTGGAGTTTGTGGGAGATTCAGCTCCCTGGGTTCTACCTGTCTCCGAGGAAGTGGAAACAAAGGTCTCAACTCTCAACTTCACCCTGATGGAGTCCCTTGAATCGCCAAGGACTTCACCCGGATCGAAAAGTATCGGATTCTCGGATTGACCAGAAGCTCGAAGGCTGATATCGCTTGCCTTTTCAGGTGAGTTTCCATTATATCCTGTTCAATCTTTCCCTCAGAATCTCCATGAACCATTGGCCATCTCCCACATTGTTTCGGTCTCTCTGGACAAGAACTTGCCATGCTGAGCAAGGGAGATTCAGAAATGGCAGCATAGGTGGAGGAGAGATAAAAATGGGAACCGGGCTTCGAGTCGCTTCTACAAACTGACTTCTTAGATTCCACCTCCTGTACCTCTCCCTGCATTCCTCAAATACCTTGGGTTGGAACTCCCTAAAGCATTCCTTCTTGTTCGCATCTCTTGGTTCACTTCCATATTCGAAGACTGGTTGTCTTGTGAAGGTAGCGTCTCATCCATTCCCTCCCTCAGGTTCCTCCTGTTGAGCCACCTTAGTGTCTTTCTGTCCCGAGCTCGTCTCCATGTTGAGTTCCCTCGCTCCCTCCTTTGAACTCCACTGCCCCTCATTTCCAGGTTTCAAGTTTGAATTCTCAGGTTTAGAACGATGAAGCAGACACACTATGGCACCTTTAGTATTTTTTGGTTTTGGATTATTCTGTTTTGAAATACAAATTTTGTCTTTTAGTCCATCAAACCACTATTAGTTCCAGCAACAATTTCTCCAATTAAATAAGCAATTAAAAATTCATAAAAAAATAATATTTATTCATCAATGACAATGCATAGGTAAGATTCTAAACATATTTATATAGGTGGTAACGTGAATGGGAATCATTGCTACTTATTTTGTCTTTTATTTTATTTTTTCCATAAAATTATATTGACAATTATACTGATTAGTTTAATAAAATATTTTTATTGATATTTTTCAATTTTTAATAGAAATCCTTGGTTATTTTCGAACAGACATGCTACAACTTTTTTGTCTCAGTATTTATTGCCGGATTATTACACTTACCTTATTCCTCTATTTAATACCCAAAATTCTCACATTTTGTGAGAGTTTTAATCTAAAAGCTGCTTTTTTTTTTTCCATTTTTGTGATGAAAAATACTATGGGGGTTGATGGTGTAATCGGGGAAGACGAAGGGTTAAGGCGACGAGGGTGTTCATGCGGAAAAGACGATTTTCTCCCTGAGGAATCGTTTAAGAGCTGGGGCAATTACGTCCAAGCACTGAAAGAAACTCCGAATCGGTTCATGAATCGGGTTTTGACCCGGTCGCTTGACTCGACGGAGCTCCATGAAATCAAGGCTCGAAGCCAACATGAAATGAAGAAGAACCTCTCGTGGTGGGACCTTATTTGGTTTGGTATCGGTGCCGTCATCGGATCCGGAATTTTCGTTCTCACCGGACTTCAAGCACAGCAAGTCTCCGGCCCCGCCGTGGTTTTGTCCTTCGTGGTGTCCGGCGTGTCGGCCATGCTTTCCGTGTTTTGCTACACTGAGTTCGCCGTTGAAATTCCCGTTGCTGGTAAATAGTATACTAATAATTATCTGAGGTCTAATTCTAGTTTTAGTCCCTCTATTGTGCTGAATTTGATATTTAATCTCTAATTAAAATATGCTACAATTTCTATTTACTTTTTTAAGTCCAATTATTAACATGTTGTTCCCAAAATGAAAATTTTTATAGATTAAACCATTTTTATAGTTTAAACTTTTTACAAATAGTAGAATTATAAATTAATATATAATAAAATTACACTTTAATCCTTTCTTGAAAATAAAAAAATCTATTTAATCTCTTAAAATATGAAATACTTATAAATTAGTAAATGATAAAATTATATTTTAACCTCTAAAAAATTATAATTCAATTTCGATCATCACTAATAAGATTTCTAAATTCACTCCTAGATAAATATTGAATTTTAATAGTTTAATTTTAAAATCCAAAATATTTTAAAATTAAATTTTCAGAAATAAGAATAAAGAAACTAAATTACAAATGTATGAAAAAAGATAGGGACTTAAAAGCATATTTTAACATTAATTTCCCTAAACTAATTTTCATTTTTCAGGTGGCTCGTTTGCATACCTTAGAGTGGAATTAGGTGATTTCATTGCCTATATTGCTGCCGGTAACATCCTCTTGGAGTACGTTATCGGTGGTGCTGCGGTGGCTCGGTCGTGGACTTCCTATTTCGCCACCCTTTGCAACCATGATTCCGATGATTTCGTCATCATAGTCCACAGCATGCCCGATGACTACAGTAAACTCGATCCTATCGCTGTCGTTGTCGTTTGTGTCATATGCGTTCTCGCCGTCCTTAGCACAAAGGGCTCATCACGCTTCAATTACATCGCTTCCATCATCCACGTCATCGTTATCCTCTTCATAATCATCGCCGGTTTTACGAAAGCCGATACCAAAAACTATAGCAACTTCGCTCCCTTTGGTGTTCGTGGTATTTTCAAGTCTTCAGCCGTGCTTTTCTTCGCCTACGTCGGGTTCGATGCTGTTTCGACGATGGCGGAAGAGACAAAGAACCCCGCTCGCGATATCCCTATCGGTCTCGTAGGCTCGATGGCGATAACAACGGCTGCATATTGCTTGCTTTCCGTGGTGTTATGCTTAATGCAACCGTACCCGAAGATAGACAAGGACGCACCATTTTCTGTAGCGTTTGAAGCTGTAGGGATGTCATGGGCTAAGTACATCGTGGCCGCCGGTGCATTGAAAGGCATGACAACGGTCTTACTTGTCGGTGCCGTTGGTCAGGCTCGATACCTCACACATATTGCTCGAACACACATGTTGCCACCATGGCTAGCACAAATCCATCCGAAAACCGGTACACCAATCAACGCCACAATTGTCATGCTTATCGCGACCGCGATCATCGCTTTCTTCACCGATCTCAAGATTCTCGCCGATCTTCTTTCGATATCGACGTTATTCATCTTCTTGCTCGTGGCTCTCGCTCTTATAGTTCGACGTTATTACGTGAGCGGAGAGACGAGTACGACCGACCGTATCATACTAATCACGTGCCTAATTCTTATTTTAGGGTCTTCAATCGCAACAGCTACTTATTGGGGTGTAAGTGAAAACAACGATTGGGTTGCGTACGTGATTACGATGCCGATTTGGTTCTTAGCCACCGCGGGAATAGCGGTGTTCATTCCACAAGCGAGAAAACCAAAGGTATGGGGTGTACCATTGGTGCCATGGTTGCCATCTTTGTCTATAGCGATAAATATATTCCTATTGGGATCGATTAATGGTGCATCATTCAAAAGGTTCGGGATATGGACGTGTGTTTTGTTGCTGTATTATTTCTTTTTCGGGTTACACGCGTCGTACGATACGGCCAAAGAATTGGGAGAAAATCGGATCGGAGATGGGTGGAAAAGGGTTGAAGAAGGGCAAAGTGTTAGTACCGTTACCGCCAGTGGTGTGTCTTTAGATGAAGCCAAGTGATCTGCATGCATGCATGCCTGCCTTACAACGTATAAAAGAATTGTTCATTAATATATATATGTATATGCTTGTGAAAGTAATTAAGGTGGCTTGGCATGGAGATCTTAATTATTTCTATTTGGAATTTCGGTTTCTCAAGTTGTTAATAGCTTATATTATATTGTACTATCATACATAAAACTTTGTTATTCACCTACCATCTTCTTATGTTTTTAAATTGAAGGAGAAAAGACTGTCTACGAATTTTAACTTCAACTCGAAATTTTCGAAATATCTATTTAATTAATTCAAACACAAACTCAATTTAACTTGATTTGATTATAAAAGAATCGGTTGAATCAGATTTTTAATATTTTTTTATTTTTGTAAAATTTTAATAAATTATTTAATCGAACCGATTGGATAAACCAGTAATCTGAGGTTTTAATCGTTGATTCAGTTCATAAAATCTTGAAGACTGCAAATAGTTTTGGCCATCCCAAAATAGTAAGAACTATTTTTTATTTACTTCTTTTAGTATGAGTATAGTATCATGATTCTTAACCTTTGTGTTTTTGGTACAATACTTAGAATTACCCATAATTCTTCCCCAACCCTTAAATAAAATGATAATACATTTTAGTACGCTTAAACCCACATCACAACAATGCTGATGCTAGCTAAGCTAAGACTCAATCGACAAAATAGTAAAAATTCCAAATCACTTAGAAATTTTTAAAAATATATAATATAGTATAATAATAAAATTACCTTTTCACCTTCTAAAAGTTTATAGTTCAATTTTAATTTTTTTAAAATGTATTTAAATTTAGGATAAATCCCAAAATTATACATTAACTTTGATTTAATATACAATTGTATACATAAACTTTAATTTAGTACAATTATACACGTGAAACTCTAATTGTGGTTCAAATGTATACTTGAAACTTTAATTTTAATTTAATCATATACATTTAAAATATATATATCAATTTATTTTTATATTGGATAAATATAATTATTTATGTATGTAATATATAAACATAAAATAATATTATGTTAATAATTATGTTAATAATGCACAAGAATTGAATCAAATCAAAATTTTATGTATAAAATTACATAAAATCAAAATTTTATATATAATTATACATTAAACCATAAATCTTATATAAATTATTTTTTCAACCTGAAGTAGTCAAAATTTCGAAATAATCCAAATATATAATGATACAATTAAAGAAAATCCCAAGATAATCTAAATTTAAAATGATCAGAACTCAAAATTGGAGAGGAAAAAAATCAAAATCAAGTCATTTGATTGCTCATTAATTGAGGAACCCTAAAAAGGCCAACAACAACATTACAAAATATTACAACAAACAAACCATATTTACATTGCCTTATTAACATCAAAATGAATAATGAATAACACCCCCCCAAAAAAAAAACCCAATAAACTATTACACATTCACAAAATTAAACAAATTTAAATAAATAAATAAAACCCTATATAAAGAGCCTTCACTTGCTGTGGTTCCAATGCCTGTAATTTTTTCATATATATAACTTGGGAGTATGGATAAAATTAATGAGTGCTTTTTGTTAACTCATTTGTTGGTAAGGATCGACCCAACATTCATCGTCCTTTGCGGCATTTTCCCATCGTTTCCGGAACGTTTGCATTTCGATGAACGATTGTCTTCTTACTTCGGGTCTATTGTCGATTTTATGGGATTCGGATGGTGCCTGCAATGTCAAAGACGGAAACGGTTTTTACAACTTTGTTACAATGTTCTTATGTTAGGGAAATTTGGGTTTTCTGAAAAAACGTACTGGGGATTCCGATTTAGGTAACTGCTCTCTCTGAGTGATTTTAACTTCCGTGGAATTGAGCTGTGTTGATGAGAAGATGAACAAATCAGAGATTTAGCAGTGAAATATGTCGGGGAAAAGTGTTTAGACCTAAGAGTAAAAGATCACTTGCCTCGTTTTCCTCAGTAACGCCGAGTGTAGGAAGACCAAAATGAACTATGTACTGAGCATCGACTACACCTACGTTTTTAATACGATCGCCCTGAATGAAGGATTGAATATCAGTGGAATGCTGATGAGAATCGGAAAGGGGTGTTATCTGGTTTGGAAAATTTTACCTGTGCACAATAACCGAGCTGCATATCGAGACCCCAAGCATGGATCAAGTCATTCTGTACGGTAAAGGAAGATTAGCGAATGGTTCTCGAGATCATAAATGAAGTTCAATAAAGATGACCAAAACAAAGGTGCATTTCTCATCGGTTAAAATACCAGGGAAGTCTATAATTGAATCAAATTAGTCACTCTATTAGTAAATGGATCAATTTAATCCCTATACTATTAAAAAGAATCAAATAAGTCCAAATTGTAACAGAATTGACATTTACTGGATCAATTTTGAAGACATGAACTCTATTCCAATTTGGAATTATTTGATTCTTTTTAAAAGTACAGAGACTAAATTGATCCATTTAATAGTAGAGGGACTAATTTGGTCAAGTCCCTATAATTTAGGGACCTCTCAGATAAATCACTGTTTCTCGTCAAATATTCAGTATTTATGCAACTGAAATGGCCCGAGTGCTTACGAAAAGTACTTCATACCTGGATCATATACCACACGCATCGCCATGCAGCTCTTGAGAATACGGGGGCCATCATTTCCACCCAACTGCAAAGCATATCGAATTAACCGCATAAGAATAACAACGAATATTCTATGTCTTGTTTTTCAAATAACCGAAGCAATAGATTGTCGTAATACGAAAGGTATCGAGTTTTAAAGATAGCATCCAAGAACTGAGAAGTTAGTACTAGTTTTACCCTATGCATGGAGGAGCTGTGCTTTGACTATCGCACCTTCCGTGGCCTTTAAATTTGTACATCCTTCTGTTAGAAAACAGGGACCAAAAACCAGCAAATCAAAAGAACATCATATGTCATAACAAATTAAGGTTTCAGCTCTTAATTTCCCACTAACCTGTGAAATTTTGAATTCTTTCTACGTGCTGTGATTGGATGATGCACCTCTGATTTAACGGGATCAAGTGCCGGTTGTGATATCTCAAGCCCCTCGCCTTCAACAATAGACAAATATCTACACAAGGTTTTTAACATGATTTAAGCTCGGTATCAATTTCTATAACAACTGGGTGAAAAAACGAGTAGGGAAGGACGTATACTTACTGCTTCGGATCAAAGTTATCCACTCCGAGATCCTCATCCCAAAGGAATATATACTTGTATTTGGAAACTATATCAGGATGCAAGAAACGTTTGGCAAACCACCTATGACAAAATCCCGTAGCAACAGACTAGCACATATAAGACATGCATGCAGGTGCGGACAAGAAAGATGAACATCTCGGTATAAACAATGTTACCATTTTGTTTGATTCACTGCAGACACGTGTATGGCACGATCACTCCACTCAAAATCTTTCCATTCATCCACGATACCATCGTAGTGGAAAAGCATAACAACAAAATCACTTATGGGAAACTGCAGATTAATGAATATTATTAAGCTTAAAATGTAATCCAATATCTTAGAGATAAACAAAAGCATCGGAGAACACGAGGCACCTTTTTAACAATTTGGTCCACGATTTCCTTTTGCTTAATCCCGAC
This sequence comes from Gossypium raimondii, assembly GCF_025698545.1. Classification (NCBI taxonomy): domain Eukaryota; kingdom Viridiplantae; phylum Streptophyta; class Magnoliopsida; order Malvales; family Malvaceae; genus Gossypium; species Gossypium raimondii. The sequence goes on from NC_068568.1 coordinate 1,412,695, forward strand.
AGCAATGGCTAACAAGTTTGAAGATGTCGCAGGATTGACCTGAAATTTCAGTGTATAGCACAAAAGACAATTGAATAAGATCAAATCGTAGCACAATGTCTTATTCCAGAAGTTATTTTTATACATACGTTTTTCACACTGTCGCTCCATAATGGTTGCATTTGCAAGTTCGATGTTTTGACCACGATTCCTTGAGGTAATGCTTCACTCCCGGGCGGCCTGCATTGATTCTGTAAGGGAAAAGAAAAAGATTTTCAAGAGATTACGAATCAGAAAACATTTCAAAAGACTTGATAACTATTCTAAAGACAATTGACCTTGCACGTATTGGATTTTGAATTCCGAAGCATATTAATCACTTCCCATCTCGATAATCTCTGTATACAAGCATATTAATCACACCCATGAAAAAAATACAAAAATTGGACTTCAAACGAAACGATTACAAAAAGGAGAAACACTTACATCTTTGTATTCATTAGTGATAAACGCATTACTAATGAAATAAGCACCACAAACCAAAGCTGCTACGATAAAGACACTGCAGAAACACGCCCTATTCTTCGGATCCGAAACTACATAAGCCTACAAGGTAATGAAACAACATTCAAGCAGAAGAAATCAAGCAAGTCAAAAAGATCGAATCATTCAAAATTACTACATACATACATAAATATTTGTTTATTTAAATTAGAAATATGGTCACCTTTCTTAGCATACATACATATATAAAACAAAATATTACTAAGTTCACAACCCCTTTTTTCCCCAATCTTCCCTCTAAACAAACTATATTTCTATGCCTCCACTGCGCTTGGAAGACCTCACCAGGTCAACCATCACACATGGAGACCTCACTCCAAGGGCACCCTTCAAAATGGAAAATTGCTGCTTTAGTCCCCAAATTTTATAAAATTTTAAATAAATATATGGTAAAATTATAATTTAGCCCCCAAAGATGCTTGAATCTTTGGATTAGTCCTTCTGAAAACTATCAAGATATAAGCCAATACAAGGGTGAAATCACATTTTAGCTCTCAAAAAAAAATATAAAACTTAACCTCAGCGCCCTAAAAAATTTTCTGGCTGCCTTACTCGGGGTACTTGAAGCTATATAAGCCACCCCTTATGATCCAAAAGGAGGGTCTAGAAAGGGAGAGCTCCTCTCCCACTTCTCTTAGAAGTCAACCTACGGCTCTCGGCCTCCAGCGAACCACCACCGGCCGCCGCCAAACCCATATTTGGCCATCAACACTGTGGATTATCCACAAAATTCATGGAATATTTCATACCAACAAGCACAAAATAGGATTAAACTTTTTTTAATCACCAGTGATTACAACTTTTTAACCTTTTTTTTAATCATGAAAAGAACCAAATAAAGTTAACATTACCACTAAACATGCTGTGGATTCTAAGTTCTAATATCTTAAACTATAATCACAAGTAACGCCAGATACATACATATACATATATATCAGTTAGATAATTTAAGCAGAAAATTATAGACAAAACAGAAAAAGGGAAGGAACTTTAACCCCATAAATGGTTTGAAACAGAGACTTACACAATTGAAAGGCTTCATCTTTGCAAAAAAAACAAAACCCAGATAGATTGATAGATACCCGAATTCAAGAAAAGAAAAAAAAAAGTTATCTTTTTTCCTATGATTTTACATTATTAGGAGAAAGTTTAGAGAAGAAAGGAAGAAAAAAAAGGGCGAATCTTTGATAAAAGAGACAAGAGAAAAGGGATAGGGGAGAGTCTTAAAGCAGTCAACTTCCGCAATAGAAGGAAACGATGTCGTAGAGACAAAGCAAAAGTAAAATTCCTTCTGGAAATTTTCTTTTAATTATATAAGCAGTGGAACACAGGGAGGAAGCATTTAAAAGCCGTTTTTTCCTTAGTTATTTTTGTTTGTTTTTATTAGGGTTAATTTGGTTTTAGTCCCTGTATTATGCTGAAAGTTTGAATAAATCCTTTACTTTAATTTGATGTAATTTAATTGATAATATGAAACGTTTTTGGTTTAAATGCTAAAAATGTATTTGTAAAATTAGCTAAGCCCTAATAAAAATTATTTAATTACACTCAAGTTGGAATTTAATAGAAAATTAGCAATAAATTAAGCCATTTAAATTAATGACAAACTAATTAAATGATGAAATAACTTATGCGAAAGTTGAGGTGGAAAATGATTACGTTAAAGATTAGTGTAATTTTCAATTAAGGGTTTAATTGAATTTTTTATTAAATGAAATAATTACACTTTTAATATTTAATTAAATATAAAGTTAATATTTTTACTCCTCCTAAAATTATAATTCAAATTAATTTTTTTTTGCTTTGGTCTCAAAATTTTGTAATTTTATTTCGATCTCGACACATAATTTTCGACATTGTCTTTAGTAATAATAAATTTATATGTTAAATGAGTGCTTTGAAAATAAAAAAATGTTATCAACTCTGATAAATTAATAACATTATAAAACTAGAGAATCAAATTATGTCAAAAAAATTTAAAAATTTAAATATAAATTTTTTGTAAAGTAGAGGGAGTAAAATAAAAATTAGACCTTCGCATTGTGTTCTTTTATGGTCCTCTGTTCTGTCGTTGTCAAAGTTGGAAAATACGGACACGCGCCGCTTTCCACGGGACATAATGTAAAGAAACGTGCAAAAGAAGTGGAGCGTTCGAGTATAAAATACACAATGTACTCGCTATTATCTGGCCACCACGTCTTATGCATTATCCATGTTCTCTTTTTACTACCATTTAACACCCGTAATTATGAGTAAATTTACACTGTAATCATTCAATTTTAAAAAAAATACAAAATAGTCACTAATTTACTCACAAATTTTTTATTTAAATCACTTAATTATATGTTACGTCATAAAATTAAAGGACTTATGGTTGAGACATGACACCAATTCGATCAAAAACTTATGTAACAATATAAAATCTACATTTGTATTTATATCTTTAATTTAATTTAATTTAATAATATAAAACTTAAGTAATGTCTAAATTATTAGAGCTACATTTGTTATTTTACTAGTCAAATTTATGTAACATTATGATTGATTGTCCTTAGTTATTCACTTTCGAAATTGAGGGATTGAATTGCTCCGATTTTTTAAGAGAGACGGATTTGCTGAGAGAGACTGAAAATGTCTTTTTACCTATCTTATTCAAACCAACTAATGACATTACGAAAACAGAAAAATATCAAACTAAATTATAAAGATTAAATCCAAAATATGAATATAAGAGAGGACCAAAACAACAATTTAACCAATTTAATGGACTGGATCAACATGTGCAAGATGTTAATATGTATATAAGTTGAATATTGTTTATTTGTAAATACTTTAATGAAAACTAACATGGGGATAGCATGATGTTTCAACTAAACAAGCTATCCCTTAAACTTGTAATCATACTCCTCCTAAGTTTAGTATTTAATAATTAATTATTATTTAATTAATTATATATTACATATAATACAGTACGAATTAAGAATCGAATCTTCACAACAAGAAGACTTGAAGAAGGATATTGGAGCATATTCTAACCTTTTTGAAGCTAAAAAAAAGAAAACTAATCCCACAACTTTGAGCTAAGTACAAGGACTACTCATTAAATTTGACCTTTTTCAATCCCACAAACAAAGGAAGTTTCAGTTTCAAAACAAAACATGAACAGCCCCAGTTTTTTGTTATGGGATTTTCTTAGAACAGCAAAAAATGAAATAAAGTTCATGCTGTTGTTCATCATTTACAACAAACTATCAAACTTTCAAAAAGAAACAGAAGCTTTGATTGGTCAAAAAATATTTTTACCTTTTTTAACTAACAGTTAAAGTACTGTTGAATAGCATCAGTGAGAAGCAATGCATCTTCTGGTCTCTGACCACTCTTGAAAACTTTGAACCGTAACCGTAACTCATAACAGCTCGAGCTTGATTCGCTCCATTGTTTAAGTACTTTCATTGAGTACGGTCCCCTGGTGTTACCTTGAGGACCAATGCAATACCATATAGAACAATCATGATCCTGTAATGTTTTATGGATCAGTGCAGGACTAGCATGTTCTGTTTCATCGTCGCTTAATTCGATCACCTCGACTTTGCGGTTTAACAACTTTGAATGCTCAATGATATCAACGGGCTGAGGTAGTTTTTCCCCCATCTCACCATGTTTATGTTGATTTGATTCTTCTTGGGGTGATAAGTGAAGAACGGATGTCCCGGGACAGCTCGGCTTTACTTGTTGAGAGTTTTGGTTCCCAGAAATAATCGGCTTCTTCAGGTCTTGTTGCTTTCCTTCTGGAATAGGGACACCAAATACTTTTTATTCAGTTAAGCTAAATGATTTGCTAGATGCATTTTAACTGAAACTCAGGGCAATGGTTTCCCTCAAATATCAGTTGTCCCCCTGGAGGGCGAGAATTCATGCAAAGAAGGATCATTTCATCTCATCATGACTCCAAAAATGTTGAGATCTTCATTTGACTAATAGGTAACGGGATGCACTAGCGGAATTGGTTAATTCCGTGATTAGAGAACACAACAAATGAAACTAAATCATATGCATATCATACCATACCTGCAGCATTCATTCCATCGTTCCGGCAACAAGGGACGACATTGTTCTCCGAACTGCATTTTCGAATTTTAGAAACTGGTCTTGCGGCTATTGGTTCCACTGATGTTTTATGCTCTTCTCTATATTCTCTTGGTGAGTCCACGGAGGCAGGTTCAGGCTCCGCAACCACTTCTGGAACCTCATGAATTAGGCGTGATTGTTCTGAAGGTGTCTGAAGCAGTTGCATTTTATACATGTACTCGGAGAGCGTAAAAACAGGTTAAGGGTAATATTATCTTCTTCTCAAGATATGCATAATACTTTAGGCTTTTCGATGGAAAAGCACATAGAGCACATATATGCATATAACAAACTTGTATTTTGTCGAAATTTGGCACTAAAAAGTGTATAACAAACGGATGATGTGAATCAAACACATTGTTGTTGTTACCTACGGAAATACTCGATTAATTATCGAGAGTTTCGTATATATCTTAGTACTATAAACTTGTGAAACTTTATCAAAAGGATATTCTCTCCTCCATCCTTTCTCGTTTGCCCGGTTGATCTGACTTCGTAATAAATCCAACTCTTTCGTAATCCACTGGCACATTATTCTTAATCAACATATTTAAGATCCATCTAAAAGGCATTGCATTATGCATTCCAACAATATCGAATTCAGAATACGTACATGTTTCGTTATATCCTCGTGTAAGCTTCTAGCTTTCTGCTCAAACTCCAGCTGGTCCAACAAGGCATTCGGGTTAGTAATAGTGCATGAAAAAATGCTTTCACTTCTAAAAGAAACATGGTAAAAGTAATAGACCGATAAGTTTCCGTGGCAGACATTTAGCTTTGTCCGGTATAAGATGCCACAACTTTATAAATTGATGATCTTATCATAATCCACCTTAATTATCATCAATGTTTTAAAGGCTGCTTCGATATGGCACAGTACATGAAGAAATGTAAATAAATTGTAAATCCAATGTAAATTCCTAAATTAAGAGCTTACAACGGTTGGCCTTTCAAGCATGCGAGTTCTCATTCGCCGATTTAAATCCTCAATTTCTTCCTGCAAACAGTAGTACACAGTTAAGTCTTGTACGATTGAACATGAAATTTGGCTTAACTAGAAAAATTGATATTTTATAATAGTTTTCACAGATAAGGAAGTTGTTAATCAGGTTAATTCCGACCTGACAGCTACTAAAACTCCACAATTCTTGTTTGAAAAGAAGAGGGACGAATACCGAAACGTATTAAAAACAAGTTACCTCAGTGAAGTCATCATCCGATAGTTTGCAAATAGGAATATCTTTTACCATGTTAGAAACTTGCAAGAGAATCGTAGAATTCGTCTTTTCCTTCATTGAAGTGTCCTTTATACCTACGAAGAAGTAATATGAAGCAGAAGGCTAATCAGTTAAGTTAGAGTAAATTCGAGATATAAATATATGATAATCACATAGCACGTTAAAAATGTCAACCATTGCAGCACCGAGGTAAAACCGTATCATAAAACGACATGTTCAAGACATATTGACATCAAATTACCTTTAACTTGCACTAGCATGTGAGAGTTCTTCTGAAAATAGTCATTTGGGTCCGATTTTACCCTCACGAAACTTCTGACCATTTTATCGTAAAATGTATCAAGCTGTGCTAGCTCCAGCACCAAACTCTTCTTCAGATAGATGAGCTTAATGTTTCTCGAAACAATAGCTGCCAAACAGCTTTCTGATGGACTTGTAACTGTTTCTTGTTCCTCTAACTTCCGATCCGGACTTGACTTTCTCTGCCTTTTTTTACAAGGCACAGAGACATTATCATCTTCTTTCGAACTAAAACAAACCGAATCTTCTGATTGCTCCAAGTTCTCGGAAAAATGAATCGTTAGTAGCTTATAGATACCGTTTCTATTAACCGATTTCCTTCCTAAAAGAGACTGTAATCTTTCATCACAAATAACCGTCTTCTTTTTTTCCGGGTGAAACAACTCGTGCTCCTTGCAGTATTCAGTAACTATGGTTGCAACATCGTATTGAGACAACTCTTGCTTCACGTCTTTACCAACGAATATTAGGAATTCGGTAAGTTGTTTTGATGCCCATCCAATGTATTTCATTTTCTTCGATTTTCTCTTTCTGTTACTCAAAGAAAGTTTTCCTTTCTTTTCTTTTTTACGTTGTGCTTGATTATCAGCCCAATCATCACCTTCCGATATACTATCATCTTCAAAATCCCCAGTATCTTCTTCTCTATGATTACAGTTCGTTTGAAAATCATAGTTATTACCATCCTTCAACAACCGATCCGAGGAATGCAGTTGTTTCGAAGTTAAGCCTTCTTTTTCCTTCACCCATTCCCAATAGCCCTTGAAAAGAAATTCATATGTTTCTCTATCGTTAAAATCTACTTTCACCTGCAGATAAACTGGAAATTGGTAAGTCAAAAACATATCTTTAGCTGCAAGAAACGGAAATCTCGAAGAAAAGCATACCCCATTGGCATTGACATTCTTCTTGTCTTCAATAAGCAAAGCAAGTTCTAAACACGTATTGCAAAAAGCCCTTTTCCCTTTGACTATTGCGAATTCAACGTCACATAAACAACGCCCGCATACGGCAGATGGACAACAAAAGCAATGAAATTTTGCAGGTTTACTGCAAATGAAACAAAAGTGCCAACCTGAAACATAGATACACCATGTTAGCTATTGCACAATATGTTCTAACAACATGAGATGTTCGTATAAGACGAAATTTATGCATGCAGATTAAACACTGTGAAACCATGTAAGAACACAATATATTTTTCTTATCAAGTTACCAAAAAAAAGGGGGGAAATCCGTTAGTTACCACAAAACCAGCGTTCATCGGTTTCCAATAGAGAATCATCCCTTCCTACACATTGAGGATGAAAACTTTTGAGACAGTTCCTGTAAGAATTCAAGTTGCAACAATTAGTTCTTCAAGAAATGTTGTCACCAACTAAAAGTCTTTTGCTTTTTTGAAATCAAACCAAAAAGCTAGTCATTAGTTGCTTTTTTAAAGCACATTTCGAACGAACCCACTTGTTAAAAGCACTTTTCAAAGGCACGAGAATGCTAAACTTGCTCTAATCATAATAACAATTGGATAATAAACATGCATTATTATTGATAAACATTCAAACCAAGGTGACAACTTGTCTCCTTGTACCTTGTTGTCCCTGTTATTTACACCCAGACCTCCAAGTAGTGGTCCTGGACTGTAGAGTACAATACACACACACACACACACACGTACATACATACATGCATACACATAAACAAAGAGCTTTTGCTTTAAAATCAAACCAAAAAGCTATGTTTCGAGCGCATTTTTTAAAAATACTTTTCAACTGCACGAGAATGCTAAACTAGCCTAAAGTTGCTCTAATCACAGTAATAATTGGATAATAACAAGCATTGTCATTGATAATATTCAAACCAAGGTGACAACTCGTCTCCTTTTACCTTGTTATATTTTATATATATACTTAAACCCTGTTTGGTCTAGGGCAGCGTGTAAAACCAGAAATGGTCCTACAAGCATCAGTATCAGCGCGAACCACCATTATAAATGAATAAACAATATCTTTCAAATCATATCGAAGTAAACATCTGAACCTACCAAAAACTCGAAATGACTGTACAAATAAAACTTGATAAATTTGGGTAAAACTTAAAATGGGTTGAAGATAAGCACTTACTTATAATCACAAACCCTGAGCAAACCACCATCTTTGCAAAAAAAGCAGTAATCTTCAGCGATTTCTTCTTTTTTTCTCGTGTTTTTCCTTGCCATTTTCGTTCAAAATTTTTCTAGGGAAATAAACAAGAATTATCCAAAACCCTTTTCTTTTTTGAAAAAATAAAAACAACCCAAGGATGAACATACCTTATTAGAACCTCAAAACCCCTTGAATGCAGCTCTGTTGGAATTTTTTTCAAAGTGTTGATAAAAGGGAATGCCAAAAAACCATTACTACTCAAAATACTGGTAGAAAATAGAAAGGAGAAGAAAGAAATGAAAAACCCGTACTAGCATTTAATGTATTATATTGTAAATTTGTAATCTTTATTTTTGTTTTCAACATGATTGGCTTTTAGTTTTCCCTCAGTATCATGTTTTCTCTTCTAAAATTAAGCATTAAAAACATAATGCATGCGTGTAGTGTGATCCAATGATGCTTCAAAATTGGAAAAATGAAATGTACTATGCTTAAAAATAAAGTGACTTAAATTAAAAATTTTATTTTTTAAGAAAATAGTACAATTCTTTAATTATTTAGAAAAATAGAGTAAAATCACTAGTCGACCACTCTATACGTGAAACTGTTGAGTTAAGTGATGAGTTCACAAGATTGCACCATATATTACAACATATGAAGTTAAAATAGGCATATAATTTATTTGATCCTTAAATTTTTAAAAATAATATTTTTTAGTTTATTTATTTATTTTTCATCTTTTTAGTCATTAATATTGCAATGTTTGTTAATTTTATTCGTGTGACATTTATTAAGTAGTTCATGGGTATGATACATTAGTAATTAAAATGAAAATATATATTTTATAATTTTTATAGTTTTTAGTGATTTGAATAATTTTCTATTTTTTAAAGTAATTTTTTATTTTATTTTTTAAAAAGTGACTAATTATTAAAAATTTATTGCAATTATAATTTGATTTTTTAAATCCTATAATTTTTTTATTATTTAGGGTTTTAAGTCACCTGATACAATCTTGTGAAATCGTTGCGTCATGTGATAAATTCAACACGTGACATTCACTGGGCAATTCATGTATATGTCACATTAATAATTAATTAATTTTTTAAAAATTAAAAAATATATTTTAATTGTTAACCTTATATATATATATATATATATATGCCTATCACAATTAGAGAGAGGAAATGCATCCTGTTTTTCAAAACAATTAAAAACTACCCTGTTTCCTTAAATTACATCCAACATTCTACAACATGCTTTATTAAGATATATTCATTGTGATATTCTTATAAAACATTTTAAATTTGAGATAAATCAATTTTAATTTTTTTCTTATATAGAAAACTCTGGTTAGAATGTGCTTTAGCTCCTACACTGTTCAACATTTACAATTTAATCCTCCACTTTCATTTCAAAAATTTTAAAATAAAAAATCTTCTTTTAAATTTAAATTCACTGAAGTTAACCATTGAACCATAATTTTAAAATCTGATAAATAAGACTAAATTCTTGAAAATATAAAAATAAAAGACTAAATCTTAAATCAACATTCCAAAGACCAAGTGGGAAGGCTTGAACATCTTCAAATAAACCAGCATGTAATAATCAAATTCCTCATCATCAAGAGATTTTAGTCTTAACAAAAATCATTTTCAACTCCAATTATCTTTGGAGTCGTTTTCATGGTTTAACTTTATTTCAAGAATGGTTTCTTTTTCCATGTAAAAAAAATACATCATTGATCAAAATTCTTCATTTTGTCACAGTTCCAAAATATAGGTGATATTAATAAAACCGGAGACGAATCAGGCGGTTGATTCCTTCAGGTATGCAATCAGGTCGGCACGATCTTGAGGCTTCTTCAATCCGGGGAAAACCATCTTTGTCCCGGGAATGTACTGCACAAACAAAATATACCAACAAACCGATTCAACAATTAATATATATATCTACTTCATACTCGTACCGATATAAACCTGGTCAATTGCACCGAAATGCAAACAGCACATGTAGCAATACTAATAGCCAATGCAATGCAATTATCGATAATCCAGATAAAAATACAGAAGGCATATGTTCACGAAACAAGGACCTACTACCACATGGGAACGATCTTGTAAGAAATAAACCTTGTTGCTAGAAAAAAGGAGATGCTTTCTCAGAACCCACGGCATCCTCATCCTTTGTACTTAAATAACATTCTCACCCCTTTGTATCCTTTGTGCCAGATAAAAAAAATTGCACCCATGTCATCTTTCATTAATGGAGGCAATGATCAATCGGTATCCCAAATAATGTAATGCCACCCACAAGGCAAACGATATTAACTAGGCTCGACCATAGTTAGAACACCACAACCCCAAACCTATCCTACAGAACTAATCGTTTCACCAGCTTCATCCCCATAAGAGTAAGAACACATGTTCAAACTCTGGAAAATGCATTTGTTGGGAGAGCTTCACCTTAAAAAAGCTCTTGACCCGACAATGGATTAATCTCAAGTTCAATGTGAATTGTGGATACCCTGGGTTTAGAGTTTAGACCGAAAAAGGAACTTATTGTTTAACAGACAAACAGTTCATAAGACAAGTAAATAGGAGAGCTTTCGTATTCTAGATTTCAATATTTAGAAAACAGGACACATTTACAAGCTTACAATAGCGAGCAAAAGTCATTAACTTTATACTAAAAAAATACACAAGACTTGCACATACCTTCTTAGGATTAAGCAAGTAGTCATACAAAGTATTCTCTCCCCAAATCACAGCCATATTTTTATTAGCAGCAGAGTACGAGTATCCCGGTGTTGTCCCCGACTGCCTCCCGAAAAGCCCATTCAAATTTGGCCCTGCAATTTTTTTTTAAAATATCAACTTATTATTCATTAAACTTTTAAAAGTATTCAACAATAAAACTTCAAATTGCTTTAGTTATGGAAAATTTTGTGCAGATTAGTCCTTTTGGATTGGTTTTAGGTCAGATCAGATCCAAGTAAATTCGGATTTAACTTTCCAAATCATAATCAGGACTCTGATGGATGATTCAGGTTTTCAACTTTTTATGATCAAATCAGGTTTAGATTCGATTTGACAGATCGGGACAGGCTTTCGGGTTCAGGTCAAAACCATCTAGTTTCAATGCAAATCTAAGTATTCAAGGAAATTACACATCCTTTTTAAATTTTAAAGCTATATTTAGCCAAACCAAATAAAAACCATTATAGAATCCAAAAGAACAAGCAAGATCAAATAATTTTTTACCACAAAAAATTAATTAAAAAGATAAAAACCAAGAGGAAACATATACGAAAACGACGTGAAAGAAAAAGAGTATATATAAACAAACTGATAGAAACAGTTAATTAATTTAAAAAAAAAACCACACATAAAATCAAGAACTTCGACATCAATCCAGACTCCACATTAAAAAAAAAAAAACAGATCCGAGAGAAGCCAACCTTGCTTGTGACCGGCGCCTTTATCGACGGTATGACACTGAGCACACTTGGTCTTGAAGATCTTCTCCCCAGCTTTCGCATCACCTGGCGGTGCTTGCTCGAATGAGGCCATTGCTTTTGATTTTTTTTCCGAATTAGGGCTTTTGGGGGTTTTTTTTTTTTTTTTCAAAATCAAAGCTTTTGTTTTTCGTTGATGGTTTTTGGTTTTTATATAAAAAAGAACGGCGAAGCTTAATTAGGGTTTTGGCGTACTATTAATATATTAAGCAATTTTTTAAATAAAAAAATGTAAATATTTATTTAATGAGAGTAGAATATAATAGTAGGCACTAGGCGGGCACACGAAGCGTGCTCCGACACCACACGTGAAAGACAACACAACTATTGTGTGTTAAAAAACCTAAAGTTTTTTAAATCCAGGAAGTGGTCAAATCGGTCAGACGATTAATTTATTGGCCGACCGATCTATTAAATAAACTAAAATTTTTAAAAATTAATTATTTAAATCGGTTCAATTGATTTATATTGATTTTTGGTTTAACTAGTTGAAAGTAATGTGTTCGTAGGCTGAGTTAAGTCGAGGTTTGGCAACAAAAAAAAGTTTTAAGCTTGGGCCTATTTTCGGCTCTACTCGCTCAAAAAATTTGTTTTAATATATTTATATATTTATATGATTAAATTTAAATTTAAAAATATTTTTATTATTTAAATTGAACCCGAGCCGACTCGAGGTGCAAAAATATTTATTCATGCTTGGCCCAATTTGAGTTGTGCCTACTGAACTGGGAGGACTACCGGACCCATAGATAGGTCTAGTTCAGAGTCATTCTTTGAATTGATACCCTAACCGATTTGATTCGATTCAAACACCATTACTTATAAGTATTTATGAGTCGAGACAAACTCGATTTAAAATTTTAGTTCAAATTTTTCTAATACAATGAGTTTAATTTTTTATATAAATTAATAAAATATTAAAATATTAAAATTTATCATTTATCCTTTATATTTTAATGTTAATTCGAATCAAATTAAACTGATTTGACATAATAAAAAATTAGTTCAAATTTGACTTGGCCAACTAAGTCGAGCAAACTATTTGATCAATGAACAAGTCTATTTTAATATTAATAATTAATTTATTTTAAATTTGAAAATTTAAAAATTAAAAAATAAATAACTAAAATTTACATATTTTATATATTTTATTTCAATTGGTTCAAATTTGCCTTCCATAGTCGTTGACTGGAAAGATCGGTCGTCGAATCTTATGAAAAGCTGTGTGCTTTCGGACATGGAACTTTCCTACCGCTGTCTTTTTCTTTTATTTATTAGTAATTTTTAATTTTTATTGAAATAGAATAAAAGATTAATATATTATTTAATTTTAATATTTAATTTGATATTTACTTTATTTTATGATTTTTAAAATCATCTTTTATAGTTTTGAATAAAAGTTTAAATGTAATGATTTCAAAATTTTAATATTATTAAAATAGAAAGATATTAAAATATTATATTTTAAAAATATCAATTTAATCAATATTGATAAATAGATATCTCCATCTACTTATCTTAAATATTCACCATGACACATAATTTTTCTTAATTTTGGTTCTTTTTATTTCTTAATTTTATTTAATATTTTTATAAATTTTAATAATATTTTACAATTTAAAAGAAACTTTAAAATTTAATTTAATTGATTCTTTTACAGAATTTCAAGGGCTTATATATACCTCTTTAGCCAAAATATTGAACTCTTTATCAAACACAGAATATTAACATTAACACTGTAATAAACTACAATTTTAATGGACGCATATAAAAGAAGAGAAGAAAAAGGAAAAGGGTGATTATAAATTTCTTCAAACAAAAACCATAGCTAAATTAAAAAGAAAAAACAACCCAAGAATAAAAATCCTTATTGAAAGCTAAACCCTTTACAATCAGTTTTTTTTTCTTTACCACAAAATTGATATTCACCACAACTACTCAAGATTCCTTGCCTACTTTTTTTTTTTTTTTTGCTAGGGTCCATGAACATGTGTAGGAGAAGACATCATTGGCCAACCCACAGGAGGAGGTGACCCGGATGGGTTTTCATCTCGGCTAGGAGAAAAGAGGCTCAGTTCCACAAATGGACCAGACGAGGGTTCATCTCGTATGAAAGTCCGAAAAGATATCGATCCGCGTTTAGTAGAAGCATCAGAATTCCGCTCGGGGCTGATTCCAATGCTTTCATCAAGATGAGTCTGATTGGCGATAAGGGATGCAGTGTCATTTTGATCATCGAGAATAACCCTTCTCCGAGCCTCCAAGTCATTAAGATTACCGAGTGCAAGACAATCCGCAACCGGACAGTATACGAGTATGACGATACAGACCCCAGCACAACAGAGTAGGACAAGAAAAGCTGAGAATGCAAGAGCTTCAAACAGGAAATGTTCTGGTCTAGATAAAACAGATAAACCAAGTAAAAGAACCCTTAACGGAAGTAAACTCGAAACCGAGAAAATTAATGTATAAACTCTCTTCTGCAAACCCTTATTGATAACCAATTTCAAAATCCGTCTTCCGAGCCAAATCAAATAGGCAGTCAAGACGGTGGTGAAAAGACCAAGAAGAATAGTATTCAGTAAAGGGTAAGAGCAAAGAGCTATGTCATTGGAATTTTGCATCGATCGAGCTGTTCTAGTGAAATATAGCGGTAACTCTTTCCTATCCTCGCGTAACTCGGGTCCAATCAAAATGAGAAATAGTTGAAGAACGAACATTGGGAGGGCAAAGAGGAGAACACAGCTTGCTGTTTTCCCATTCCATTTCCTGCTTAGAATTCCTGTGTCTATGTTTTGTAACGACGCACGGAGAAGAAACACGAGAGTGAGGAAGAGGCACGGTTCTGCAAAACCTAGATTCGAGACAATGTAAAATTTGCAGACGTTCTCTTGCCATTTAAAATCAAGTACATTCAACACTCTTCCTGGCCTCCTTATATAATTTAGCCGAATGATTTCGCCGAAACCCCACCAAATGGTGAACAAAATGAACGTGATTCGGATGATCCAAGGACCACTGAAATAACTGAGCAGGATAAAGCCTTGTTTAAGAACGCGCGACCGCAAGTATAATGTGTATCCGATGCACACCAAACCCAGAAGAACCAACAGACCAACTAGACAAATTGTCAACACACCGAATG
The DNA here is from genome assembly GCF_025698545.1 of Gossypium raimondii. Taxonomy (NCBI): domain Eukaryota; kingdom Viridiplantae; phylum Streptophyta; class Magnoliopsida; order Malvales; family Malvaceae; genus Gossypium; species Gossypium raimondii. The sequence continues at coordinate 1,427,707 of NC_068568.1, forward strand.
CTTCGGCAGAATATCTCGTCAGGGGCATTACCCGAAACACAGATTCCACGCATGCTCTCTGCTAGCATGGATACAAAGGATCCTCTGATGTACAAGGGACCTCCTGATAATTATTTCTAGAAGCTATTACTGAACCAACACTGGATGATACTAAGATTAATCGCATGAGAAGACGAATAAGCAGCATTACCAAACAGAACTCATATATCTTCTTGCCAATCTAACAGATCCATGTAAAGCATTAATCGATTCGAACTAACAAATTTCACATCTAGATAGCTGTTTCAACCACTAACCTTCAAGTTTAAGGTCAAGACTTCAATTATTTGATCCGAGAACCTGTGGAAGGAACAGGAAAGAGCAATGAATCAACTAGTAACCAAAAAATCTATGAATGAAAAACTATTACAAAAAAAAGAGATTTATATAGCATGCAGACAGCCTCAATGAAATCCACCACATTCAAGCACACACTATTTCACCTATAAAAAGGAAAATCGAAAAGGAAAAACAAAGCAACACTTTCAGATGCATATGACCAGAGAACAAGTCAGTAAGACAAAGCCGCTCATTCACCTAAATACACAAGACATTCTCGTGAGATGTACTTCAAATGTGTTTGATGAAAATCCTAATAAAAACCAATTATATAGACTCTATATGCAAGCGTTATGAGGCAGACACGCCACTTTGCACTTGTGCACACTCATCCAAGTTACCACTTACCATATAAAAAACGAAACGCCAGTCTCTTTTATAGAGGTTTATGAAAATTTAAGAAAACAATACCATTTATAGTTAGTACACAAATATTATTGCCACGTGCACACTATGTGAGTAGGACAACGAATTCTCGCCTGTCATCTTAATTCAACATTTGAGACAACAATCAATGACAAATACAGGCCATAAATTTCCACATCAACATTATTTAACAGCAATGCATCACCATTAATGACCGTATAACTAGGACAACGAATTCTTACGTGTCATCTTAATTAAACAATTGAGACAACAATGAATGACAATACTTTCCAAAACAACATAAGCAACGGTAACGCATCATTGGTGACACAGATGCTCAATCGAAATACCCACGCAAGTCCTAAGCAAAAAAGGCTATAAAAAAACTTCAAAGCAAATTATTATGTAACAGACACCGACAAAGTAGCTTCATTTTCTCTTACAATATTCGTATTTAACACAAAGTGAACAATACGCCTATGCACGCCCTTAACAACAAAGAAGATAAACATCGTTAGTACTACCTTATCTCCCTAGTCGTTAGCATACTAAGGAGCATTATCCTTGAGATAGAAAATGTTCACCGAATAAGCCGGTAACTTAGTTCCTTACAGTCACAACTCTGAAATATATATATACACATGACATCATTAGCCGTCGGCATAAAACCTCAGTATAAATCTAAACAAGTTCCCCAGTTTACATTGAGCTTAGACAAGAACAGTGCTACCAAAATTCAAAAGAGGAGATCTTTCTTTCAGCAATTAATACTAGAACATGTAAGTATGGTTTCCCCTCTAATTATAATTATAAAGTACAAGTTACAAAATCCATAACTTTCTTCTCTTTTCTCTTCTATCCGTGTATCATCAACTACAAATTATTTCAAATAAATCAAAAAATTATCACTTTCAGCTAAACAAACACTTCAAATCTAAGCGTTTCGAGAACAAAAAAAAAAATCAACATCAAATTTCCATCAACAGTGCATGCAGTACAATCATTAAGCTAAAAGTACTAAAAAATCCGAAGAATCAACCAAAAAAAAACAGAGAACAAACGAGTAACGTCAATCAGACCATACAAAAGATAAACAAGGCCAAAATCAATGAAATTTAGATCGCCGAAGAGCTTACAAAGAGGAGATTCACAAGCCGGCGAAGTCGAGAGACGAAATGCGGAATCGAGCAAAAACAGATCGAAGAAAACCCTAAAACTGGGCTACAAAGTGAGAAAAGCGAAGATGCGGAGCGAGATGAAAGAAGAGAGAGAAACAATGAGAAACGTAGTTAGGGGAATAGGTGAGTGGAACTTTGTTGGTGACAGCCTGTCTCCAGCTGTGTGTTATCCGAACCACTTGCTTCGGAGTTCGTCGTTAGGTTTTAGGCTCGGTGTAATTCCCGTCCCTAGGTGGACTTTTTTTGGCTTGGCGGCGTTTTAAGCCGATCGCAAGAAACAGGATTTATTTTATTTTATTTGGTATGTAATCTCATTAAAATAAATATATTACGTTGGGTTAATTTCTCTAAAAGTCCTTAAATTATAATTTAAGTCTTCTTTTTTTTCATTTAGCTATTAGCTTGAATGTTATATTCAAAGTTTGGCGTGTAGTACATTTAAAATACGTTGATTACATTGTAAATATGTGTATGTTTGTTACATGGATAGCTTGTATCGACGTGTTAAAAACAACATTAAAATATATTTTAAGTCTTTGTACTATTCAGTAAATTTAAAATTGAGTCCTGTACATTTATTTCAATGAATTTAATCTTTCTACTTTTTGGATTTAAAATTGTAAGCCCAATCGTTAATACTATTAAAATTCAACTGTTAAATTAAGGCTCATTATAGAGTCATTTTTATATGGCAATGCAATGAGTATATATATTTTTAAAATGTCACACCAACAAACTTAATAGATGAATTTTAACAATGTTAACAATTGGATGTGAATTTTGAAATCTAAATAGTAGAGTGTAGGGGTGAACGTTCGACCGAATCGAGTGAAAAAATTTCGAGTTAATCGAGTTCGCGAGTCCTATCTTATCATCCTAACTCAAATTGAAATTTTTTCGAATCGAGTAGAATAAAATGAAATTTGAGTCGAGTCAAATCAAGTGAAATTGTTCGAGTTAAATTAAAAAATTAAACATGTCAAATAAAAATATTGTTACAAAGATAACTAATTCCATGTTAGAACACATAAATTTGAAATCATATATATTTGAAAAAAATTCAAAGCAAAATAATTTTTAAAAAAACAAGATACTTGAGTATGATAAATTTGAATCATTAATTAGGTCCTAAAATTATTATTTTAGAACATTTTTAAAATTTAACTTTTTATATTCTTTTAGAATTTTTAAAAATATAAATTTTGAAATTTTTATAAATATTTTGAATTTTTGAAAATTATTTTAATTTTGTTTTTGTAATTTTGTTGTGAGACCTATCAATTTGCTTATTTTCAAAGTTGACAGGGACCAAAAGGGTGTTTATACCAATCTATTATTCGAATTGTAAAATTCAACTCCACTCAAACTCGAAACTTGAATCAAGTTATTCGAGTTGACTTGAATAACTCGATTCGATTAACTCGAACTTCTAATTTTTTTTCAATTTTTTTCGAATCGAATCAAGTTTTGCTCACTCTTAGTAGAGGGATTAAATTTTAAATGTACAAAGAGCAAAATGACTAGAAGCATATTTCAACCTACAAACAAATAAATCCTCCTAAATTCAATGGCATTGCTTTTTTTGAACATATTATATTTAAGTTGTCATTCCAGTATATATACATGTGTTTATAATTTGATCCCCACATTCTAAATATGCTTCACACGAGCTAGTATTTTACACTTAAATTAATGGCTAAATTGAAAAAAATACTTTATTGATAAAATATTGATACTTTAAGGACTCAATTAGAACTTAGAACGTTTTGAAGTTTAGGATCAATTTAGAATCTCAACAATAGTCTAGGGACTTTTAGCTAATTAACCCAAATATTATTTGTAAGGAGTAATAAATTGTTTACTTAATATTGAATATATGAACGTCAACAATGTTGAATTTTATGTAAACCTTATGTAACGTACCATGAATTGCATTTCTTTGAAAATTCATTTCATTAATTACTAGCTTACCATCCACGGCGGCGCCTAAAATAGAAAATTGCTTTTAAGCCCTTTTAAAATTTATAAAATTATAATTTACCTCTCAAAATGATAAAACTTTAATTTAATCTTTTTAAAAACTATAAAATGAAAATTAATATATTGGTGAAATTTAATTCTTATAAAATATATGACTTAATTTCAACCTCTCCGAAAAAATTATGACTTCACCCGTATTATCATCTTTTAAATGTGTATATATATACTTCTAAAATGTATAATGAAATACCAACATATGTTGGATGTGGTTTCAAGGCAAATGGCATTCTTAAAAAAAGAATTCAAGTTGAAATTTTGAAGATAACGTTGAAAGATAATTACAAAACTCGAAAAGATTAATCTGAAAAATAATTTTAAAAGTGTCAAAATAAATTATAAATTTTACTATTGTACTAACTTATAATTTTATAATTTCTCAAAGAATTTATAAGCAAGATTCTATAATTTCATCTATTTCGTTAAATAATTTGATATCTCGTATTTTTTTATTTTTTCCAAAAAACCTCTTTATCTATGAATATTATTTTGTAGTTTTTTTTGTTTGTTTTTTTTTATCTAAAACTAAAACTAATGTTATCAGAACTGGACCAGTGGTTGAATCAGTCAAGCCACCGATTTATTTGGTTCAATTAAATAAATCATTAAAAAGTTCAAAAAAATAGAAAAGTTCAGTTCAATTGCCCTATTCAACCGAGTTTTTGTCCAATTCAATCGATCTGTACCAATTCTCGGGCCAATTGATCTAATAGCTTTCTTCAGACTGATACCCTAACATATTCCCTATCTAACTGGCCCGATCCAATTCAAACATTCATTTTACCTATCATCATCATCATCATCATTATTTATTGGATCAAATTATAGAGTAAATATTTGAATATTAAAATATACTTCAAGTCTTTGTACTTTTTATATATATGAAATTTAGCCTTTGTACGTTTAATTTTAGATATTTAGTCCCTCTATTTTTTATATTTAAAAATTTAAATCAAATTATTAACACAATACCATTAATTTATTTTGTTAAATTCATTGGTGCGACATTTTGAAATTTAAAAATATTCACTTAGTAGTCATATAACAAAAAATAGCATTGCGATTGACTTGGATTTAACAAATAATTTTAATAGTGTTAACAACTCTTAAAGGTTACATCGGTTTTGATCAAAATAAAGTATTTGGACTAATCGGTGACATTGTAAAAATTGAGGTATCAAAGCATGTCAAAAGTTGAAGTATAAAGATTGAATCTTAAATTTAAATGTAGCACATGAATCAAAATTGAATTTTAACCATTATTATATAATCTTAAATTTGATTGTAGCACGAGGATCAAAATTAAAATTTAACCATTTAAATAAGAGAGAGATTAATACACGTGTCAACCAGTCATATATAAAAGTTATATGTCGAGTCTTATATGGAAAAGTAAAGGTTAGAAAATGCTTATAATCTCTATATTTTTGAAAATTAGAATTTAATTCTAGTGCTTGTATTTTTGGAATTTTGTCTTTTATTTTTGATTTTAAAATTGAGATCCAACATTAATATTATTATTATTCGTTAAATTCAAGTTAATTACAACATCTTTTTTAATTATATGACTACCAAGTGAGTAATTTTTTTATTCCAAAATGTCATCACAACCAGTTTAACAAAAAAAGTTTAACTGTGCTAACAATGAACTTGAATTTTGAAATCAAAAGTAGAGGACTAAATTTCTAGAAATACAAGTAAATGGACTAAATTCCCAATTTTTGAAAAGTAGATGGACTATAGGCATATTTTAACAAAAAATAAAACTGATTTTGTTTAAGCTTTAAAAAGAAGTTTAAAATTATGGAGAAATTTGTATTAACCAAAATTACCATTTTTTAGGTTTGCATTTATGTCTTTGTTTGGATAAGAACAATTGAACTAATTGTTTACAGTACGAGAAAAAACGTTAAAATTTGCAATTTGTCTCCACACTCTGCATAAAATATGAATTTAATCCTTACATTTTAATTTAATCAATTTTAGTCCTTATACTTTTTGGATTTTAAAATTTCAGTCATAACTCAAACGTTAACAATTAAATCTGCCTGGTTAAATTTCGCTATTAGTCTTGTATTATACATAAAGTTATAGATTTAATACAAGTTCTCCAATTTGATCATTCTTAGTTCATTAATTGACTTGTTCTTTTTATGAGTAATGTGTGAAAATAGCAAATCGACATGACATTTATACATGTGATTATGTGTTTGTTGCATAAGATCTTGGAGATAGCATAACTTAATGAATTTAACAATTAACACTCGATGAGGACTAAAACTTCAAAATTTAGAAAGTAGAGGATTAAATCTATAATTTATGTATAGTACAAGAACAAATACCAAAATTAACCAAAAATGTTTTATTTAATTGCATTTATTTCTTGACAGGTTCACTTACATTTTGTTGTCTTATATAACAAAATTGTTACATATTTTACAACCACAACAACAAAATTGTCTTCCTTTTTGTTATATTTTTACATTATCTGTTAACTTCACTTATATTTTGTTTTAATTGTTTTGGGACCTTAATTTTCCATTTTATAATTTTTTTTCTAGTAAATGATGCAACATAAAAATTTTAAACATGTTTGGGGACCTTATTTATGGGATCATTGAATACTACAATGAGATAACAAGGTCTTAAAATTATGGGTTGTATTTGTTCAAAAGAAACTCAACCAAATCAATACATTGAGAACAACCCTGGAGAAAAAGAAGATGCATCCTCGAAAAAGTGGTCCGATTCTTCCAAGGACAACGACATTAAGGTGGACGTAGATGCCACTGCACGGTTGATATCGGATCAACAGTCTGGGTCCCTTTCTAATGATGAGAGGTCTAGAAAGGACCTATCACAACTTCAAAGGTTGCCAACGATAGATGCAACGACATGGGGTGGACAAAGGCAACCGAGGATCACTAGGGTCATGAGCGGTGAACGAGGTGCTCAAGTAGTTGCCGGTTGGCCTTCTTGGTTAGTAGCTGTAGCTGGAGAAGCCATTAATGGGTGGATACCTAGCAAGGCGGACTCATATGAAAAGTTGGAAAAGGTTTGCACTGTAGTTATATCTTTTTTAATAAATATTTAATCCATGAACTTGATAATTTTTTCAGTTTGATCCTTGAACTATTTTTGGTCTACATTAGTCCTTAAACTTAGATTTCATCAAATAGCTGTGATCATGTGACATTCTCACAGGGTGTCATATAATCACGTTTTAACAATTTATAAAAAAATAAAACTAATTTATTTGATGGAATTCAAGTTCAAATATCAACCAAGATAAAAATTTAGTTCAAAATTTTATATCCTTCTATGTTTAAGTTATTTGTCTTTGCTAATTATATAGATCGGTCAAGGAACTTACAGCACCGTGTACAAAGCTCGTGATATCGAATCGAACAAGATAGTCGCCTTAAAGAAAGTGCGATTCGCTAATTTGGACCCTGAAAGAATTCGTTTCATGGCAAGGGAAATTATTATTTTGCGTAGGCTTGATCACCCGAATGTTATGAAGCTTGAAGGTCTAATTGTTTCAAGGGTTTCTGGATGTTTGTACCTTATATTTGACTACATGGAGCATGATCTTAGAGGACTTGTAGCAACCCTAGAGATTAAGCTCACAGAGGCTCAGGTATATTCATATTGCATAATTCATTTGGGTGTTTTCGTTTACATGCTAAAATTTCTGTAACATATGTGTAGATCAAGTGTTACATGCAACAATTGCTCAATGGACTTGACCATTGCCATAGTCGCGGTGTTTTGCACCGCGACATTAAGTGTGCAAATCTCTTGATAGATTATAATGGTAACCTCAAGATTGGGGATTTTGGATTGGCAACTATCTTACGTCCTAACCAGATGCAACCTCTAACGAGCCGCGTAGTAACTTTGTGGTACCGACCTCCTGAGCTTTTGCTTGGTTCTACTGATTATGGAGTTACTATTGATCTGTGGAGTTCTGGTTGCATTCTTGCGGAATTATTCGCAGGAAAGCCTATCATGCCTGGAAGAACTGAGGTACTTACCCATGTAAACGTCTATAGTATCTACATTTTTGTAATTCAGTCATGGTAATCGGTACATTGAAACACATCGATACTATAACAATATACTAGTACCAAGACAAAAATGATACGCCCATTAATATGGTATTGACTATCGAAACACATTGTTTTGTAGGTGGAACAACTACATAGAATCTTCAAACTTTGTGGATCACCTTCCGAAGAGTATTGGAAGAGATCAAAATTGCCAAATGCAACCGTGTTCAAACCACAACATCCTTATCAGCGTTGTGTCAATCAGACATTCAAGGATTTCCCTACTTCTACTTTAGCTCTTTTGGACATGCTCCTTGCAGTAGAACCCGAGTGTCGTGGAACTGCTTCTTCAGCACTTGAAAGTGAGGTAAGATTGATATTTTTCATTGAGATGGTGAAAGCTCTTGTTTTGTCCGAGAATTTCCAATATTTAGTAGCCGCACTAGGTTGGAAGTTTAAATAGGAGGCAAACCGCTCCCACCACTATTTTCTTAATCTACAAGACTTGATTCTAAAATTTTACTTAAGGGACATCGAGTTCGTTACCACCAACCCTTAACTAGATATACTTTGATTTTTGTTTTTCAGTTCTTTACAACGAGTCCTCTTCCCTGTGATCCATCAAGTTTGCCCAAGTCCCCACCTAGTAAGGAATTTGATGTCAAGCTTCGAGGAGATGAATCTGCAAGGTATTTTTTTGGCTTCCAATGTTTTAAAAATCAGATCGATAGTTGAATTGATCAAATTATTGGTTTTTGTTCAATCAGTTTGATTATCGATTCAAATTTTTTTATCTTGATTACCAATTCCGAGTAGTTTCTCAGTAGCTAGTTCAATCTCTTTTTTCTAAACGGATACTCAAATTCAATACTTGAAATCTAATTTGACTTGAGTTCGAAATCTTAACCCAACCAATTTGAACCCAAATTACCTAATCTAATTTGATTATAAAAAGTCAATACCCAAAATCCATTTAATCCAAATTCAAAATAATTTAAATATGAATCGAATTCAATTTAGAATGGCCTTAACAAGTAACATGAAATGAACTGAACCTGAAATGACTTTTGCATGAAAAAATCAAACATTAAACTCGAATTACTTGAACCTAAAATGAGCACGAAATGCTTGAAACCTGTAACTAAGTCAAATCAAAATGATCTAAAAATCCAAATTGTTTTTATACAGATTAACTCAATCTAAAATCAATTTAACTCGACCAATTGAAAGGTGTTGAGAATTAGGGAAATATCTTAAATATAATGTTCATAAAATTGGTTCAATTGATTCAATCATTGATTTCTTATATTGGATTACATTTTTTATTTTTTCATAACAGTTTGCTTTAGATTTGATTACATACCATTGGTCGAACCGGTTGGTTCACTAATTCCTGATTCGACTGATTGATTCGATCCAATTCTGATGTAATCGTGTTAAATCTCTTACACCCCTAAGTTCTATGAAAAAAGTTTAAAACAACTGATCTGCCTGTTGCTATTGGAAAACTAGGCAAAGAGCATCTCGTGAGAAAGTTAATGGAAATGATCGAGCTAGAAAAGCTACAGCGATTCCTGCCCCAGATTCCAATTTTGAGTTACAAGCATCTATACAGGTAACCTTTCAAGTTGTAATATTCATTTGATAATGCGTAATAAAAATGGCTTATGATATTTTGCGTTATTGCAACTAAGGTGTTTGAAAAAAATTCGCAGTCGAATACTAAAAGTGTTAATGGAGTAAATAATCCTGGCATCCCTGTTGAGCCTCTGCAAGGAACATCGAAACCCGTATGTTCTCATGTTAGCCCATCAATGCACCTTGGTAACGTTGGATCTTCACAGAATATGAAGGCGAACAAGGTCAAGTCTATGAAGGCTTGTACTCGAGCATTTGGTTCTCCGAGTCAGGCAAAATATGTCCGTCATGGAGCAACGACGTTATCCCAATTTTCAAATTCGGTTTCGATTAGAGGCAAATCACGATTATACATGACCAATCCGCAATGGCACGAGGAGCATTTTAATGGTGGATATGACCATGATGATATTGTTCAGTCCACTCACCATTTATTTGATAGGCTAAGTACCTCGCACTTACCTTCCGAGGAATCAACAACGGTAAGGGAAATATGGAAATTGAATTTTTTTTTCTTTATCAATGAATTCATTTTAGGATGATCTAAACTTAAAATTGACTTGAAAGGTCATTTGTAATGACGTGATCCCAAAATTCCGAGTTTCGAACCCAGAATGATTGAAACCAAAATTGACTTAAATCGAAATAATTCAAATGATCACTTTGAAAGTTTACATTTTAGTCACTCGAGTTAAAAATGTTACAAAATAGTTATTGAACTATTTAAAAGTTTTTATTCAAGTCACTGGGTTGTTAAGTTTTTTTCTTAAAAAAAGCTCAGCTAGTGAGCTCTAAGCGATGACGATTCGACGATCGATACGGTGGATCAATACCTATCAATGAGTAGAAGAACATATCGTAGATCCAAATCAGTCTGAAAATCAGTGTTGAGATCGGAGAAAAAATTATTTAGATTTTGGTTCGTAGACTCATGATGTTCAAAGTTGTTTCGTGAAAAAAAGACTGAATTGAAGAAGAGAATGAGAATGAGAGCATTCAATTGGTGTAGTTAGTGTGAACGGAGAAGGTCATACAACAACAACTTTAACAACCCGGTGACTTAAAAGGAAAACTTTTGAATAATTAAGTGGTCTTTTTTGTAACTTTTTGAAATTGAGTGACCAAAACGTAACTTACTAATAGTTTAATGACATTAGGTGTAATTTATCCAAAGTTTTTAAAACCTGAATTGGTATACATTCAACCAATCCAAAACTAACTCGACTGCCCAACTCACTAGTCTAATCAAATAATATATGCAAATAGTTATGTGGGCGAATTCTAAGTGCAGGGTTATGTTCCAAAAGAAAAGCGAATCCATTATTCCGGGCCGTTGATGCAATCAGGTCATGGGCGAAACCTTGAGGAAATGCTCAAAGAGCACGAGAGACGGATGCAGAACGCCGTCCGCAAAGCTCATTTGGACAAGACGAAGACGTTGGCAAGAAACAGCTTCGACAATAATAGACAAAGTGAATCGCTACTCTGTGTTGCAGTAAATGGAAGGTGACAACAACCACCTTTATTTTCAGCTTTTTAGTTTCACCTTGGAGCTCAGCACCGGTATACTACATATAGAATGTCATAGATTAATTGTTGGATAGAGTACCAGTAAAGTTTGTAATTGAGTAGATATTGCGAGTTAATTGAATATTCATTTAATAAAAAATTAAAAATAATAAGTTTTATTATAAAATATATATTTTTAATAATTAGATATGCTTTATTAAATAGTTTAAATTAAAATTTTAAAAGAAATTTCAAAATGGATGAGTGAAATTTAGAGATTTAAGATCTTAAGTTTAGTTCGATCTTTGTTGTTATATATATATATATATATAAACTTTCATCCAAAACGTGAACCTTGAATATCTAAGTTCGAGTCTCATCATGTGTGAATTTTATGTGTAGATTTTAAATTTTTTCCAATCATGCGCTGTTTTCATGTGTGGATTTTCTCTCAGGTAATTTTTGAACCAAGGGTAAACTATAGTAGAGGTTATTTAACCATGAAAAATTATAAAATGGTCGCCAATTTTTTTTAATTTTAAATAGTAATTATTTATAAAAAGTAATATTTTTTAAATAAAATTAAAACAAAAACTTTTACATTTAAAAATGGGATAACATAACATAGTTTTTAAATTTGATAATATTTTTCAATTTGGTCCTTATTTTTATACTAATCTCATAACTTAATTTTTTCAATTTGGTCCATGAACTTGAATTTCACTTATCACTTAAATTTAAAATTCTTTATAAAATCTGAACAATATATTTCAAAAACCCAACCAAATTGAAAAAAAAAAAAACCCTACTAAATTACGTGGACAAAAAAGCCCAAAGAGTAAGATGGTAAAAATTACTAAGTGCAGGGACTAAATGTTAATTTATACATTTAAAAATCTCAGGCGGACAGTTCGATTTGTAATAATTGAAATATATATATGGGCAACACTGCAAAAAACCAGCTTCGTCGTAAGTGACACCAAGCTTTGTGCGCTGAAAAAGACTGAAATTTCAAGAGAATGACTGAAGTTTCAAGGCGTAGAACGCTGCGACTTCTACTGCTTTTCGCTTCGGTTTCTCTACAATTCATTTCAGGTTTTCCTCTCTACACCGCTTTGTAATTTGATATTTTGTTGTTTTCTTAACGAACTTCAAATCTTTTTTTTTTCCAAATGAACTTGGTCGAAACTCGAAATTCGAATCATTAATTACATGAAATTCAAGTTAATTTGTGAATTTTATTACATCATCGTAATTGGAGGATTTAATGTATGGATGCTATTCGAATCTCACCTTTATATTTTGTTTAATTAATTCGTTAAATCTCCCAAATTTGCCAGGTTTTACTGTTGCTTAGTTTTTCCTTTCTCTGTTTTGCTGCTGAGAAAATTAGCACCGAAAGAACAGCTTTTTTTCGTATCCTTTCTATAAATTTTGTTGTTTGCTTTTTGAGGGATTGTGATTCCGAGAAATTTTAAATTATGAGGTTAGAATTTTGACTTCGAGAATGAATAGAAAGGTATATATATTTACACACATATCTCTGCAATTCCGATTTGCTTTTGAGAATCTCGAACTTTGTAATAGATATGCTATTTAGCAGTATAATCAGGCAATTAAGATTTCGCCCTACTTGATCCATTTTCCATGATGTTTGGGGAAATTTATGATCTCTGATGAGATTTTTTTAACTCTATAAGTGGATTAAGAAAATGTTATATTTACTATGACGTCTATTTGGTCGATGTCTTGTAAGCATAGGCTCGTATTCAAGTTTTGTAGAAGGAAAAAATAGTGTAAGGAAAGCGGATCTAATCAGGTGCAGTGTAACTACCAAATACCGGAGTCTCTCACCAAACAAATGAAAGTGCCTGTTTCTTATTTTTCTACATTTAAGGTCCTGTGGTTTCTTAATCCCGCTTGTGGGATTAAAAAGATTCCACCATTAATGGACCAAATAATTATCCATGATAAAATGGGTTTCACATGAAATTATGCTGTTACACATAGTTCTTGGTATTACACTTGCTTTTTAGGCTTATTTGAATATTCTTCAGCTGAATTTGTTAGAACAATGATTAAGTTGCTGTGAAGGGCTTTAAAATAGAAATTGTTCTTATTTACTAAATGGAAAATTATTGAAAATGATAAAACAATTTACTCCAATTTGCTTCCTTCTTCTTTTTTCAGGGTTTTCCGGTGACTCTACAAGTTCAATCAGCTTAAACTCAAAGTCTAATGCAAATAGTAAAAATGGGACCAAGGTAGTCATCATATTGATTGTGCTGGTTGCTGTTGGGTTGTTTTCGTTTTTCCTTTTCAAGGTATGGCAAAAAAGGAAACGAGACGAGCAATATGCCCGTCTTTTGAAGTTGTTCGAAGAAGATGGTGACCTAGAGGCTGAACTCGGCCTTCATGACTGACAGCATCAATGAAAAACTGAGCTCATCCTCTTTGAGGTGTGTAGATAAAACTGTCTTTGTGATCCTCAATCACCAAGATTCAGTTAAATTCCTTGTTTTGTTTTGCAAGGATGTATTGTAGCAGCTGCATGTAAAAGAAAAACTTTGTAATCCTATCCAATTATGTAGATCTTTGGGGTTCACTATAGAGGACACCCTCCTTATGCTGTGTTAAAGCTTGAAAATCTAGTCTATGATACTATAATATCCATCATGTGCATCTGTGTAAATCTGTCTCCTTTCTGCATTACCTATGCATGCAACACAGTAGATAATAGACAAGTTGATGACAATGGGAATTAATGTCATCATTGACGAGGAATATGGATCTTATGTTGGAGTTGTATGGCCCTTGATGATCATTAAGACTGCCTCATGTTGATTCTATTGATTTACTTTGGCTATCTGGTTTTGCATTTTATCATCCTATCTTTATTATTGGAATAAAGCTACATCTAATCCCTAAACTTGTCAATTTTTTCCAACTTGGTCTTTGAACTTTTTTTTTTTTTGCCTATAGCCTATGTTAATTGGACTTGAGACATGGGTAAGGATTGAAGTGTCCAACATAGTCTTTAAACTTGACAACTTTTCTCAATTTTGGTGTTTGTGGTGACATGGCACTCTAAGATTATCTCATGTCATTGCTTTTTTTTATTATTATTAAAAAATTATAATTTTTAGGTGATGACATAACACAATATCAAAGTACTAGGACTAAAATGGATGAAAATAGAGTTTTGGGACTAAGTTGAAAAAAGTTACCAAGTTCAAGGACAGATGTTATTTTATCTTTTTATTCTTTTAGCTCTTAGCACTTGGTTTCTATAAAAAAATTATAGTTTTTAGGTAATGACTTAACACAATATCAAAGTGCCGGGCCGGGACTAATGTGGATGAAAAATATTTTCTGAAACTATATTAAAAAATTTACCAAATTTAAGGACTAAGGCTGAAATGGCAATAACTTTTCAACCATAGGTTGTGTATTTGTAATTTAAAGTTGAAATAAATTTCTTCTTCATTGAAACCTTGGAATTTCAACAAAAAGAAAGTGAAATTGGAGTGTTATTTGAACCAAAAGGTAGCTTCTTCTCCACAGTATGACTTTCATCACTTAAGCACGTCTTTTGGGAAGAAAATAAAGTATGCATAAGCATGTCTTTCGGGAAAGAAATAAATGTGCTGATATACTTTCTCGACTTGAAAGTAACTTTTGGTTTGACTCTTCTACTAGTCAAGCCCTTCAACCCCCACACCACAAAACCAAATTCTTTCAAGCATCTGTCATAGCCATTTCATTTTCATGAATAGAAGCATAAAGAAGTTCATCCGTCTAAACTATCTCAACTACACGATGAGACTTCGAAAAAAAAAACTTATTATTAAGTCAAAATACAATACAATGATTTTATCTTATAATAAATAATAATAGTAATTATCACCAAGAGAGAATGCTGCATATGTATGACTGTAGGTGAGAAGAATCTTCCAACTATAGTAGAGGCTGCATATGTATGACTGTAGGTGAGAAGAATCTTCCAACTATAGTAGAGGTTTTTGGCTAAAATAATTAGGGCATAGGTTATTTTTAACTAAAGTTATGTTGATAGGGGATTGATATATGAAACAAAAGGGATCAATGGAGAAGGACAACCTAGAAGTGGACCATCGTTGCTCGAAACCGAGTAGCGAGTTTGACTAGCTCTTCTTGACTCAACATCCTGTCACCATAAGGGTCATCTTCCTGTCTTGGCTCGTTTCATTCCAGTACCGTTAAAGGGCGACATACTAGGGCTCATAGTCGGGCTCATTCTCAGACTCTCTTCCCTTAATGTACCATTTAGTAAAGCCAACTCCCTAAGCTGTTGTTTCTTATAGTTATCCAAGGATTCATCCTGATGAATGGTAGAGATGGAGGAGCTGAAACACATACAGTAAAAGGAAAGGCTAATTTTAAAAACAACAATAAAATTTTGCTTTTGTTCATACCACAGGTTTCAGAAGATTTTCAAGTATGGCAACAGCGTAGTCCAAACGAGAATTTATCACATCTTCGGGAAGTTCAGCCTCCACCAACACATGCAACGGCTCATTAAGGTGTTCGAATCCAGGTTTATCTTTTAGTTTCTCTTCCTACATGTTAAAAAAGGTAAGCAGTCAATGAATAACAAGTGAAGCAACATCAAAGGAGAACTCGGTCTTCTTATATTCAAGAAGAACACGCACAAAAAGAAGCCAAGTCTCGTCTTTAATTAGGTCAGACCTTGATTTTGCATAACTGTATTTTTCACAAGAAGGTACTTTTCTTAGTAAAAGTGATCATTTCATTGATCATAATACTGAAAGTCCTTCATAAAGCATGTGAAATGCAAATGGAGATGTATATGATCAGAGCATATATAAGATTAGCTGAGCAATTTTCGCATCACCTACAGTCCAATATGGCCTTGTATTGGGAGGACAGATGAAAAAAATGAATATCATAAAAGAATTTATGGTTAAATTTACCTTAACAGAATCCTTGACAGAGCCTTTGCCTCTTATGTACACCCTACACTCAGTCACAGCTTCAACTCTCTTTAGGGAGTTTCCTCGTGGTCCCAATATTCGACCAACAAAATTATACTACAAAGGGTGAGAGTCAATAATATTATCTTAAAAGAACAAGAAAAATTCACTCGAGGTTTCAGCTTTACTTACACTAGGATATTGATCCACAGGTACATTGAGTCTAACAACTTTCTTTACAAGCGGTGTTGTTGGAGCTCCTGGCAAACCAGGCCAACCCATTGATGCAGCTTGAACCGGAGCAACTCGTTGCAGATGTCCATTTTCCTGAAACAGATAATCAGGTCAAAGAAATTTCCTTTTCCTTTTCCTTTTCAGTGAACATTGATGAGAAGAGAATTTTGTATCATATTGGGGGCTCATAACAAGGCACTTGTATTCATTAACCTCGTAAGAACTTACAAACTCTTTTTGGCCATTTGTTAGGAGGGGAAGGGGGAGTAGTAGTAAAAATAAACAACTCTTTTGTTACTGCACCAACGGCTTAGTTAACAACAATTAAATGCTTTTAAATGATAAAATACATAAACATTATATGGCATCACCTCTGTTTGCATTATGGACCATCCTTCCAAATCCATTTGTCTTCCATTGGGATGATGACCAAATGACCTAATAGGACTATCATGCTCAAATCTCTCATGATCTAATAAACTTGGACTAAAACCTGAGACCCTTCTGATCTCTGCAATGCATAAGGGTTAAAAATGGAAAAATTAGTTGATGTATTGTCCAAATTACATGCTTTAGTAGAACTCTCTAGGTTCTGCTTGGTACAAAGGATAGAAAGGTGCGATAACGGAAAATTTGTTAATCGAATGGTTAAGCTACAAGTAGGAAAGTTATTACGAATCTTAACCATTTCATTAACAAATTTTCTATCCTTCCTAGCAAGCAAAGCCTTAAAACCACATAGAAAATCTAGATTATGCCATTCCACTAATATGGAGGTTTAAAGTTTTAATTCATTCAAGAATTACTCGATAATCAATTGAACCCTTACTAGTTTAAATCACTAGTGTTTCATCCTTGTATTCATGTGATTGAATCTTTATATTGCAGGAAAAAGAAAAGGAAAACAGAAGATTCAATAACCTTGATTAAGAAGCCCGGTGCATTGAGGAAGAACTTGTGTGAAAGGTCCCAACTTCTCTTTCTCTGTGAATAATTCAGCTAAGTATCTGCCATTGTTTACTTGATTTTAAAACAATCATTAAACATATGTAACTATATGAAACCAGCAAAACATACAAAGAAAACAACAAACCCATCAATAAAAACATGGTATTGGATTGATTAAAGTAATAAAAATTTGACCTTTCACGATCTGTAGTAATAGATGAAGGTCTATGAGGAGAAACTGAAGGGAAACCAGGTGGAGGGTATTGAAAATAACTCCCTGGTGAGATTCTTTCTCCCATCATTATATATATATTCAACAGCTTCACTGATTCTTCAACCTTCATTCATTCACAATATATCAATAATCAAAAAGCCATTAAAAACCCAGTATTTATATAGATATGTTAAAGGTAAAAGGTGAATAAGAAAAAAGAATAAAAAGACTTACTTTTGATGATGAGAGAAAAAAAGGGGGCAGAGATGCAAAGTTTGCTGCCCTCTTTATGCGTTGAAGAGTGTGAAAAGAGAGACTAAAGCCCTACTCTCAGTCCAAGACAGAGAGGACTCTATGATTTTCCCCTTCTTTTTTTTATTCTTTTTTACTTTTTAATCAACATAAAATGCCGTAAAAAAATGGCAGATTATATACTATATAAAATAATAAATATAGCAACAACCTTTCTTTGTCTCGTTTAATAATAAAAAAATTAACCTTTTATTTTTGTTTTATTTTTCATATTTTCTTCCTTTATATTGTTTAATACTCTTGCATGGTGATTTGGGTATTCCTTAAAAATTATGGATTTGCTTTGAATAATCGATTGATCATCAATTTCGTTTATAGAAGATGTGATCTCAAGCGATGGTCACTTTTTTCTTTGGTGATGTTTTCTGAGGGGTCATTCATTTACGGGGCAGGGGTTTTGGAGGGAAATAAGGGGAGTATGGGCCGGACCAAGGTGGTTCTTCCCCGCTTGCCGCCGGCTCTCATATTGTCCGGGAAGGAAGAGCTGGTTGGCTCTCATATCATTTTGGGTTTTATTGTTGGTATGTTGCACTACCACTATATTTTGTCATTTGGCTCCCCCTTGGACAAATTGTTGCCTCTTATCGGTCCAGAGAGGCAGGAGGTGTAGTTCTCTTGATTTGCCATGTTGTGATGTTATGTTACATCAAGAGACTCTTCCATTTTCCAGCACATACATACGTGGTTTTATTCCTACCAAACACCATATATGGTGGGAAGGCTGAAACAAAGACCAGACCCTCTGCTGTTGTGATGGATGATATGCAAGTAATGAGTCATTGCCAGCATTATACTTCTCAGTCTGCACAGATGCCGTTGGATTCTTCAGGTGTTGGGGAACTTATCGTCACAGTTTCACACTATCATAGGTTTTGCATTATGTGTGCAGTGAGTCGCAGCAGCAGCAGCCAGCAAAGCCAGGATTTGCAGGCTTTTTATTTTATTTTATGTGGAATTAATTTAATCTTTAATATTATTAAAAAATTAAATAAAATTAATTTTTACTATTTTTATTTATGTTTTAAGAGAGTTAAATATTTTTAAAATTTAATTTTATAAATGAAATATTTTGTTTCAAATTAAACTGTAATTTAAAAAATTATTTTTAATTTTTATATAATAAATATTAATTGTTACAATTTGAAGTTATTTGATTTTTTAATAGTATAAAATCTCTATAACACAAAGACTTGTCAAAGCCCTTAAGAAAACGCAAAAAATCAATTAAGTTATTATATTAAATTCGCATTCAATTAAGTCTTTATTGTTAACTAAAATATCTATTATGCCCCTCCATTAATAGTTTTCGTCATTAGCCATGTTGACCGTTAAAATAAATTGATGGACCAATCATATGATGATACGTGATAGTTTCTGGTTTAATCTAATATTTTTCTCATGAAAATCATTAAAAATATATAAAATAAAAATATTAAAATTGTTATAAACTTATAAAATTATAAAAAATGAAAAATATAATAAATTATAAAAAATATAAAATTAATAAATATTATTTAAAAAATTTAAAATTTAAAAAACGTATTAGAATTCATAAAACATAATAATAAATTGTAGAAATTTATTAAAATATTAAAATTCATATAAACATATAAAAATTATTTAAAAATATATAAAAACTTGAACTCGAGAATAGTTTGTCCGAAATCGACAAGAGTACCGATCCGGGAAAAGCTATTAGATCGATTGACCTGGGAACTAAAACAGTTGAACCAATTTTTTAATATTTTTATCAAACCAGCAAGCTATCGATTTGCTGGTTCAATTGACCTGTCCAATTCAATTAACTAAGACATTAAAAAAATAATTCATAGGTCAACCAATCTAATGGTTTTCTCCGGACCAATACCGTTGTTGATTTCAATCTATAAATCCGACTAGTTCGATCTATTTCAAGTTTTTATAATTTTTACAAGTTTATATTGATTTTAATACTATTAATATTTTTAGAATTTCAATTTGTTTTTATAGAATTTTAAAATTTTAAAAAATTTTAATTTTATAATTATTTATAACAAATAGAATTTTATATTTTATAATACTTATAATATTTTATATTTTTATTAATTTTTAAGTTTATATCAATTTTTATATTTTTAATATTATTTATTTATTTTATTATTTTTATGATATTTTCAAAAGAATTATAATATTTATGATTTTTATTATTTTTATGAAAATACTAAATTAAACTAAAAACTGCCATGTATCAGTGAGAACTATTAGCAGAGAAACTTATTAATTATTTCAATTAACAGCAAATTAATATAGACCTAAATGATTTTTTTACGCCTACTTAACTTTTGCAAGTGGATTTCTCGGCATGGTTACTTCAAAGGATGAAAATGCTCGACTCAGAATATTGTTTAAATCAGCTGCTAACTTGTTATAATGAACCGACAAGCAAAAAGAGGTAGAACACTTTTAATACTACTATAAAATCCCATCCATGGCCATAAAAACACATTAATTGATATAATAAAAGATAATTGTCCAAAACTCATCATGGTTTAAACGAAAAACAAAATTCAAAGTTGTGGGCAATCAGAAAATGGAACAAACAATCCCTCCATAAAAAACCATCCCTATGCGGTCAAGCTTTAAGCTTCCCATAGAACTTGGCCTTTTCTTGTGTTGTCTGGAAACGACCATGACCGAACTTAGATGAAGTATCAATGAACTTGAGCTTGATCTCTTCAAGTGCAACCCTTGATGTTTGATTCAACAGTGATTGCCTTAATGTCACAACACGTTTCTTCGGTCCAACACAACCCCCTTTAATCATCAAATAATCTTCTTTCACCACTCCATAATGGGGGAATCCACCAATTGGTGTAATATCCTTCTCAGTCCTGCAAATACAAAGAGGGCAATCAACAATTTAAAACCAACTACCGGTTTAAGTCAGTTTCATGCACAAGCTAACGAATTCAATCATTTCAAGTTCAAATCTTTACCTGTCATAGTCAGTCATGGCAGCATGTGATTCATTGCCTGCCTTCCCAAGCTTGTAGATCTTCTTGTTCATCTCAGTGCGGTGATGGTAACCATTTTGACCAGCTCGGGCAACGGTAAACGAAACCCTAGCCGGATGCCATGCACCAATACAAGCAACCTTACGAAGACCACGATGAGTCTTTCGTGGGAGACGAGTGACACCCCATCTGGTTACAACACCCTCATACCCTTTACCTTTGGTAACTCCGATAATATCAATCATCTCATCTTTCTGGAACACGGCATCAATTGGAATTTGTTTCTCAAAGAAACCGTAAGCAAAGTCAACTTTCTGAGCAATTGTTCCACCATTGACTTGAATCTCCATCAAATGAGCCTTCTTTTGCTTCAAACCCTTCATTTTCCTTATCTGAGTGTGAGCCAAAACACGAATCACAGTGCAATATTTCTTCAGTTTTTCAAGCTGTGACTGGATATCTTTTTTACCATCTTCGGATTCAAACTTCTTGGAATACTTGGTGAAAGCTTTCTTCTTTGACTTGCACCAGTGCTTATAGAACCTTCGCTTCACCTCCTCACTCAAATGCTGAGCCCAGACAGTGCCTAAAGTACGAAGACCACGCGGTGTTTTGACATATCCAACTACTCCAACCACAACCATAGGTGGTGTCTCGATAATGGTGACTGCTTCGCAAGTTTCCTTCTTGTGAAGCTCTAAAAGACAAAAAAAATAAACATAAATCCATGGAGGAAAATAACACAAAAATTAATCAATCATAAGCATTAAAAAAACATACTTGATCCAGGCTTTTCAACTTCCCTCACAATATGGGTCATTCCAGCTTTATAACCCAAGAACGCAGTTAATCTGCATGGCTTAGTAGGATCATCTTTAGGGAAAGCCTTCACTGAACACCATAAAAATAGTAACATAGATTAGCAATTACAAACTCAGGTATAAGTCACAAATTAAAACACAACTAAAAAAGCTAATTAATTTGATCTAACAACTACAGCAACAAAACTAACATTGTTAAACAATTAAGAGGGAAAAGTGGGGGAAAATGAACCTTTCCCTCGGTGTCGGGAGGCTCTTTTCCTCGGGAGAAACCCCAATGAACCATGCCTCGGATGCTCGAACTTGCGATGAGACATGCTTACTCACTAACAAGAAAGCTGCAAAATTCAAGTAAACTCAATTTGTTTCGTAACTTAAGCTATAAGCCACAAATGTGAGCAAACCTCCATATACAAAATTATTTGAAGTCGACATACATGTTCATGAAACAATCACATTCAAAGTAAAAACACAAACCCAAAAAACAAACTGGGTATTTCAAGATTTCAACAATTACCCAAACATAAAATAGAGAACGGAAATCCATTTAACCTAAAACTGAATTATCTCAAACATAAAAATACATGTAGACTAAAACTATACAATCCAAAACTAAACTTGGTCCTACCCTATTTGCCCATAAAGCCGACAACCGGAAACTATTTAACCTAATCCCGAATTGATCCAAATACAAAATTACTAAGACATGAGCTTCAAATCCGAATCAGCTGGTCATAAAACAACCAAAACCCAAATAAAAAACAATCCAAATCACAAATTGGCAAAACCCTAAATAAATGAAAATTTTAAGACTTAATTTGATTCAATCTACATTGATCTTACTCAAAATCAACCCAAACTGATCAATTGTTAGATCTATAAAGATGCAAAGGAGATTGCAACAAAATTCAAGCTAACAAGTAAATAGATAGATGGATCTGCTAGAAGTGGAACATTGGGTTAATTAAAATTGTATTGATTAAGCTAAATCAAAATCGTTATTGAAATTTTGAAACATAACAGATCCATTTTGAAGCATCATAAAATGATTAAAAACGATTTTCAGAAATAATTCAATAAAACAAGTGTAAAATAAAAGAAAAAAAAAGAGTTGAATCTTGATGTTGAAACATATGAAGAACAACAGATCTAGCGAACTGAATGGAAATGGATCCCCCAAAGACCAAAGGCCTATGGCGTAAACTTAACGTACGCCAATTCTCGGGCTCCTTCGGTATTTCTTTCCAAAAAACCCCTTTTTCTTAGGATTTTTGGCAAAAAAAGAGCCCTAATCGAGACTCCAGCCTTGATTTCTCCAATCATGGGGGAAAATCCAATTTACATACAATCGCAGAAACTGAAGCTTACATCAATATGTTTTCACACCCCAAGATTTTAAAAAAGAAGAAGAAAAATCAACAAAAATTATCAGCAAATAGACTAAGAAAAACTTGAAAGCTAATACCTTGAGAACTGAAAGAAAATATTGATTGAAAAAAAAATGAAAAGAAGGTCGAGAGCGGCAAGAGTGACCTTCCTTTCTTTAGCTAGGTTTTTATATTATAGAAGATAAGGATTCAACGGCTAGGATTTAACTTTATTACGTTAATAGATGCCGTCGGATTACATACTAGGGTTTTGAACTTCGAAGTGTGGCGGCGCATAATTTGCACTACAGTGGTTGCTAATTGGGCTTTTTTGAGCCCATCAAAACTGGGCATAGATTGCCCAGCAACTTGAATCCGAATTTGATGAAGCTTGTTGGTGTTTAAATTTATATACAACTCTTTCTATATAATAAAGGTAAAAATATAATTTCATAAAATGAAAAGTTTGATTAAGCTCGTGAACTATTTGAATAGAGTATTATGGTGTTCAAACTTGATTCAATTGCTAGTTTAAGTTGCACAAGCTCACTCGATAATTACCAAATTGAATTCGAATTTTTTTTCAAGCCGAATTCGAATAATTTGCGAGCATATGGATCTTATTTCTTGGGAATGGGGCAATTTATAATGATTTTAAATTATAAATTAATACGTGATAAATTTTTTTCAAATTCATCCTTATCTGTGGATGGAAAAAGTAAAAGTCCAATTTAACTCGATTCTAAATTTAATTAAAATTTAATGTAAGTATCAGATGTTAAAATATCTGAATTTAATTTTTACGTTACTATATATATCCTTAACCCGAAATTATTTGAACCTATGAACTACATTTGTTTACCCCCACACTCTAAGCTTGAAAATCTGCTACTTTCATGGACATTGTTCTATTATTACTTTAGCTTGAAATTTGCAACTTTCATGGTCATTGTTCATTTGCTTCATGCATAAAAAAGCCACGTTCTATAATTCCAAACACAATTTAAAACAAAACAACAACAAAAAAACCAGACATAAGCATGTCCAAATCCAATGAACAACAAGCTTTCCCACACCAACAACAATGCCAAAACAATGAAATGTTACAAGGGTTACCTATAAACACCAGCCCTTATGTTAACTACAAAGATATGGAAGATTATAAGCAAAAGGGCTATGGTACTGAAGGACACCAGCAAGTTCAACAGAAGAAGTCGGCGAGTGGCAGCACCGATGCCCCCACACTTCTCGAGCCTCATGCACCCAATAGTTGTAAGGCCGGTCGTCCTTCCCGCAACTAGGGTTGTTGGGTTGTTTAGCCCTTTTTATCTATTTGAGGTGGTGGGCATTGGTAATGAATAGTATATATATATATATAGTAAGTTTGTGTGTGTTTTGGCAATAAATATATGTAACTTGATACTTACTTTCTTGTAGTTTCAAGTAAATTGTAATTAATTAATATATATAGTAGTATTTGATTTTTATTAATGTGGATTAATTTGGTATCATTTAGTTTAGGGTGCCATTAAGGAAGAAAAAAAGTAATAGAAAGTATTAAATGTGTTAATATAGGGTGGATAGCTTGAAAATCTTTATTTGATTTTATCATAAAAAAAACAACACCTAAAATGATTTATACTTCTAAAATATTCGAGTCTAAAATGGATTGAATTTGAAAGCAATCTTAAACTCGAAATGATAAAAAACTAAAATCTGATTTGATTTGGTCTTGATTGACCGATCTAAAATCAACTCAACTCATACATTCCATTAATTTTCTTCAATTTTTTTTAAAACAAAGTTCAAGTTATGGTTTATCTTTATAGTTGTACTATATTTAACTTACAATTTTAGTCCTTTTGTTTTAATTTCGCATTACTTAACCGTAACATCTCATACTTAACCCGATCGATGGGTCCAAGCTACAAGATATCATATTCGTTATCGGAGCAACCACAACTAATTACAACACAATTTAACTATTTTTGCATGATGTTAAGTATTCCACTAACCTGAGGTCGAATTAAGATCAAATTGTAAAATTTTTAAATTATTGGGTTGACATCGCGACTTTGGAGGTTCCAAGTCGAGACGTAACTCACTGACTTCCCTTATCACGACACCATGGATATCATCGCAACCTTATCAAACAATGAGTGTCGTCACGACTTCAAAAATTTGATGTCAAGATGTCACTTTTTATCGATTTAAGTCACGACATTGGGGACTTGTTTATCTCGACGATACCATATTTGTACATTAACCTTTTAAAAAAATTCAAAACCACAAAATTTCTACTAAAAAAATATGATTATTAAAATAGTTATTTTCCGCAAATGGTCATTTTAACGGGCAAATGACCAAAAAAAGCCCCTTTTTTTTAATATTTACCGAAATGGGCCGGTTTTTTAATTATTTACCGGAATGGGCCATTTTCCGCGAAATCGCGTCCACGTCAGCGCGATGTCAGGGTACTGTCAGTACATCGCGTCCACGTCAGCGCGATTTGCTTACGTGGACACAAATCGCGTCCTTGAGGGTGCGATTTGCTGACGTGGCATGAACAGTTTATGTTTTTAAGCTTGGAAAACTTTGAAAGGCCATAACTTTTGGCTCGGTTGTCCGATTGAGATGATTTTTTTTTTGATTTCGAATAAATTTTTGAGATCTACGCGCTGACAAACAGCCGAAGGCGGTTTGCCGCAGTTTTTTTTTAAAAAGATCCTTTTTTGCCCCTAAATTTTGATTTTTTCGGTTTAAAATTGAATTTTGAAACATTCAAATCATTATTTTCCTTATTTATTTGAAGTAAACACCGGATTGTTTTTTACAGAATTGTCTTATATCATCCTGTTATAGGTATAAGTCAACTCATTCTGCTTTTGAGAAGTTCCCTAAAATTTTCCATTTTATTCAATTTAGTCCCTAAAACCTAAATAGTCATATTTTCAAATCTAAGCTTCGTTTTTCAATTCAAATTCAATTTCATCCTTCCATAACATTCAAATATTCTTAAATACAAAAATTTCATGCTAATTTTGAAATAATTACACTTTAGTCCCTATACTCGTAACTAACAAATTATACTTTACAAATTAGTCTCTATTCATCTCTAAGCAGTTTTTCAGCGCGTAGATCTCGAAAAGTTATTCGAAATCAAAAAAATCGTCTCAATCGGACAACCGAGCCAAAAGTTATGGCCTTTCAAAGTTTTCCAAGCTTAAAAACATAAACTGTTCATGCCACGTCAGCAAATCGCTCCCTCAAGGACGCGATTTGTGTCCACGTAAGCAAATCGCGCTGATGTGGATGCGATGTCCTGACACGTACCCTGACATCGTGCTTACGTGGACGCGATTTCGCGGAAAATGACCCATTCCGGTAAATAATTAAAAAATCGGCCCATTTCGGTAAATTTTGAAAAAAAATGGCCTTTTTAGGTAAATTGCTCCATTTTAAAAAAAATTCAACGCAACCTCGTGATTCGTTCACTAACAAAATTTGGTTATAATATCAATGTTTTTTAGTAAAGCATAATATTAATAATAAAAGGACCAAATTATCTCAAATTAAAACATTTGATGAACTAAATCCTCAAATTAAATATAGTACAGGGATCGACAAATTTTAAATGAAGGAAAATGAAGGAGCAGAATCTCTGAAAATCTGAACATGGCACACGAGACAATAATTGGCCTAGATCTGCCACTTGGATTTTATGTCTTTAGCGTGTCACTTCCGTGGCTTACCTGTCTCTGTATCTCTTCTACAAGATTTTCCTTTCTCTTTGATAGTTTCAACTTCCATTAAAGGTGAAAGCAAAGAAAATTGACACAGCTTCTTCACCATGTCCTTCACTTTAACTCACAGACTCTTCCTTTCACCACCACAACGAACCCATCTCAGATTCACCTTCAAACCCCACACATCAAAACCCATAGTTTCTTCACCATCAAAACCCAGTTACCGTCCCATAGTCAGTTCTCTCAGTCATAATTCTGAACACTTATCGGTCACTCAAGCAAAACCCAGATGGGAGAACATGTTATCCACTGCTGCTAGCTTGTACCCTTTGTATGTGACTGTTGGTGGCATTGTGGCTTGTTTTAAACCATCTGCTTTTGCTTGGTTCGTGGAGAGAGGACCTTCTTCATATAGCTTCTCGCTTGGGTTGATTATGTTGGCTATGGGTCTCACTTTAGAACTCAAGGACTTGCTCAATTTGTTCACCCGAAGACCTCTTTCTGTGAGTTTTTTTTTTTTCCACTTGTAATTTGAAATTTTCAGAAATGGGTTACTCTTCAATTTTCAATTTGAGTTGATTTTGCTTGAATTTGGGCTTGCCTATAAAGTGATTTTGCTTGAGTTTTTGCCTATGAACAGTTCTTTTTTCACCTACTTTGATCAGATTCTATTTGGATGTGTTGCTCAGTACACAATTATGCCAACTTTTGCTATGGTTATTAGCAAAACTTTGGGGCTTTCACCATCTCTTTCTGTTGGTTTGATTTTGCTAGGTTGTTGTCCTGGTGGTGCTGCATCCACTGTGGTAAGGGTTTCCTTTCGCATTTCAAGTCCTTTTTTCTGCATAAACTTTGCATTTTGAGGATGCTTTTTCTTGTTGGTATAGACATTGATTCGGTAAAAGTACCATGGAGACCCTAACTCAGATTGTATTTTGTCTCTCTACTCAAAAAATTGCAAAGTAATCGCAGTTACAAATGGATGAAATTTTAACATAAGGACCAATTTGCTCTTCGAGGATTAATTTTCCCATTTTATGAGTAGATGGGCAAAATACAATCTAACTTCGAGTATTCGGGCTTCAATGGTATTTTTACCCATTTGATTCGTTTTTTCAAAGTTACCCTTATTTTTATTTGCTGAAAAAGTGTTGCAGGTGACCTTTATTGCACGAGGAGACGTTTCGTTATCGACGGTAATGACGGTTTGCACTACTCTTGGTGCAGTGATCCTCACACCTCTTTTGACTATGGTTCTAGCAGGAACATATGTTTCTATTGATGCTATTGGACTTTCCATCAGCACCCTGCAGGTTTAGCCAATTCTATGCTTTACCTCATACGATCTTCGACTTGGAGACGTATGCCATTGCCATATGTTTATCATTCGATCATGTTTTGTCTATGTTGATGTGGCTCTGCCTCATTCGATCATGTTTTGTTCCAGGTGGTAGTGGCTCCGGTTTTGCTCGGTTCTTACCTACAAAGCACATTTCCTTTGGTGGTGAAAATGATTACACCATTTGCTCCTTTATTTGCCGTTTTACTTTCATCGCTACTTGCATGCAGGTTATTCGGTCATCGAAATTTATCTATTGGATACTCACTGGTTTTGGTTTTTACCTTCCATTGATTCCCTCTAACTTTCGGTTTCTGGGATTCCTTGCCAGTGTTTTCTCGGGAAATGTCGTCCGTTTTAATTCCTCAATAGTTAATGCATCATTGGTTTCCGATGCCTCTTTAGTCTCACGCCTCCAATCATTATTATCCGGAGGCCTCGGTGCTGTAATACTTTCCGTGATGTTGCTACATTTTACCGGTTTCTTTGTAGGGTGAGAATCACTAACTTGCTCCTCGTTTTTGTTACACTCGGTACAAACTTCCAACGAAACTAAGGAACGACTCGACTTCACCATTTGCAGGTACATATCAGCAACCATTTGTAGATTCCGAGAAGCAGAGCGGCGAGCAATATCAATCGAGGTACGCATCTCCGAGCTTTATACCAAATCCGTTATGAACTTTTCGTATATTGCATGACATGTGTTTGATGAAATCTCCCACTCAGGTTGGCATGCAAAATTCTTCATTAGGAGTGGTGTTGGCAACAACTCATTTCACTTCTCCAGTTGTAGCGTTACCGCCTGCCATGTCGGCAGTGATTATGAATATAATGGGTAGCAGCTTAGGCTTCTTTTGGAGACAGATCAGTGGTTCAAAACAGGAACTTGAAGATCAAGAGTGAGGTTGAACTTGAAAAGTGAAACTCACCCTTTTTTTTTCATTCTTCTTCTTCATCATTTTGTATGTATGTTAATGTATGTAGTCATCAAAGTCAATGTTGTGTGTGTATTTTACATCGAAGGGGAAATATAAATAACATGTTTTGCATTAATTAGAATGGCAATGACAGCGATGAATGATTAACCTTTATTCTCACTTACCAATTTTCAAAAAATTTTAAACAAATATGTGACATGGAAGAGAGTATATATATCAACTACAAGAGACCAGACTGCAAGTCTATAATTACGATATGGTAACCAACAATTGTTTTCAAATTATTATTCAATTTAAAGAGAGCCTGGGAGTAGCCGTCTTAGCTCAGCCGGTAGAGCGCGTGGCTTTTAACCACGTGGTCGTGGGTTCGATTCCCACAGACGGCGCCATTTATTTAATTTTTCATAAGCACGCGCACTTTTTTTTTTACACCGCGAATATAATTTTTATGCACACGTGCAATTTTTTTACACCACAGAATATTACTATTTTTGGACAAAGTCAAAGGTTCAAATTTATTTTTTCTTGAAAAACTTAATATATATATATATAAGATGTTTTTATGTGTATATAAATAATCTCATTGATTGCGTTTATTTCATAAGTTAATTTGATATTTAATTTTTAAAAATATAATTTTAATATTGAGTTTTTTTCACAGATTTGATCTCTTTTAACGTGTTATAGAAAAATGACAATAACATGATAAAAATTATAATGTAATTAATATTTTAGTTCAACTTTTTTTATTTTAATTCCGTATATATTGTATATAT
This sequence comes from Gossypium raimondii, assembly GCF_025698545.1. Lineage (NCBI taxonomy): Eukaryota > Viridiplantae > Streptophyta > Magnoliopsida > Malvales > Malvaceae > Gossypium > Gossypium raimondii. Next base: position 1,457,529 of record NC_068568.1, read on the forward strand.
ATTGTTATCATTAATTTCAAACCTTACGTTTCATCAATTAGTATATGTTATTTTTAACCACACATTTATGTTTTAAATCAGTAGTTTGGACACGCATACGCGCGTATGATAAAAATTTAATTTATTTTCAAGTTAAGAAATAAATTATAAACACAATTTTTTTATAATTTGGTTAAATATTATTTAAACAAACTCAAATTTGTATGCATTAAAATATTTAATAAAATATAAGTTTTAATTGCTTTTGAAATAAAATTATCAAAATACCATTATTTAAAAATATTTAAATTTTTATATTAAATTATTTAAATATCAATTGCAAATATTATTTATCATTATATTTAATGTATCGTTAATTTTATAAATAATTTATATTAATTCTTTAAAATATTTAATATATAACTATTTAAATACCATCTAAATTAATTTATTTTTAAAAAAAAACTCAGCACTATATCTAAAATGGAGATTTTAAAAGTACTCTTCTTTAAATTCAACTTTTTTGATCGAGTCTTAGATCGAGTGGCAATTACATTGTTGCTAATGCAAGAGGACATGCACTGAAATGAATTATTCTACTATTTATAAGTTGTGAATGACAATGGATAAATTTATATGTCTAGAAATTGAATTAGTGTTTAATGAAGCTATAACTAAATTCTTTAAGCCTATACTAATAATAATTATTTAAGTAAATTTTAAAAATTAATTTTAATATAAAATATTTTCTCCCACTAAATTTTATTGACTGCATTCTTGTCACAAGTTAAATCGATGTTTAATTTTTAAAAATAGAATTTTAATATTGAATTTTATAGATTTTGCTCGAAAATTTATGATTTGATCAGTTTAATCATTAAATGATTTCTAAACTATTTTAGTGTTTTTAATTTATTCAATTAAGTCCACGATAGTATGAATTATGGTAGAATCCATGACAAACTGAATTAATATGATATATATTTTGCATGATTTGTGAACAACTCATATGTCTATTACATTCGTATTCATGATTATATAATTTAAATCCGCCTAACAAAAATTTCTGACTTTACCCTTAAGTGAAAAAGTGTTTTTTTTTCATCAAACAGAAAAGTTGAGATTAAGGCTTTTAGTTTTTGCGTTTTGAAGTAAAATTATTAAAATACTATTATTTATATCAATGATGTGAAAGAAGTATTTAAAATTTTAAATTAATTTATAATTTATATAAAATTATTTAAATATCATTATATTTAAAATTTAAAATATTTAATTTACCATTAATTTTAGAAATAATTTATATCACTTACATAAAAATATTTTAAATATGTATAATTCAAATATAATCTAAATTAATTTATTTTTAAAAATTTCCAGGGTTACATCTAAAATGAAGATTTTACCAGGCAATTAATTTCAATGCAGAGCGACACAAATTTATTAAAATAGTAATTAAATAAAATTAAGATTTACAGTCAAAATTTCAAAAACTAACCGTATTATTAGTATTAGTCCGATAATGATTTATACAAGCTAAATCTTTTAATCAATAGAGATAAATAAAATTATTTTTTTATGCATCTTATTTCATAATTCTAGTTACTGAGATAAAAATTAATCTTTACCCAACAATAAAAGTTACTTGAGCTTTTTTGTGTCATGAGAACGTAATATGTAAAATACAATATGAACACACACATAAGATGCACAAAATCACACAAGCAATCAAAATGCTAATTTTTTTTATATCTATATTCAAGAAATACAAGATTATACAGTCGATCGATCTTAATTTCTTCAAAGATTTGTATATTCTTTAAAAAGCCACAATCTTATTGTTTTAGGGATTAATCAACGGTGAAATCGTAAATTTTAATGAGATTTATTAGTAAATATAAGTAGTTAATTATTTTAGATTTAATATTAGAATTTTGTATTTTTGGTCATATTTATGATTTGATTATATATATATTATTAATATAATTCCAAAAAAAACCATAAATCCTATCTTTTAAGACTTTATACCCTAAAAAAGCAATGAAAATTTATCTTTCTTACACGTCAGATGTCCCATCAACTTATGAAAATTATCCATGCGGTGGTGGAGGGTAATTGTAAGTCACCAACTTTGTTAATTATGTTTAAGTTTAATTAATCAAAGGTTAATTAAGTTAAGTATAATTAATTAATTAAAAGAACAAAAAATGGCTCATCTTCTACCTCACGAAGCCAAGAAAAGAAAGAAAGGGTTTTGAAGCTTTCATATTTTTTATTATTCAATTTAGTCATTTTCTTGTAATTTTTATATTTTTCGAGTTATGGAAGTTTAATTTAGTTAATACATATATTAATATGTAAGATTGTTAAAGTTTTTAAAATTGCTATTGATGAATCCTTGATGAAATTGATGCTAAATTATTTTTAAGCTTAGAAGTGAAAAATGATTAATTTGTAATATTTATTTTATTTGACCATATTCATTAATTTGTTTCTTATTTCACTAAGATCATCTAATAATTTTAATTTTGGTCAAGGACTTGTAGTCATTGATCTAAGCCTTGCTTGAAATGACAAGGTGGAGCATAAGTCAAGCTAAAACACACTCCTATCCCTTTTCAACAGTAAAATGATAAATTAGATTTTTCCTCTTAATTTTTAGCATTTTTAGTTGAATTTGAATTTTTTCAGGAGAAAAATCTAATTTTTCATTTTCTCATTGGAAAAAAATAAGGATGACATGGAATCACATTTGAAATTAAAATTATTTTTGTTCATTATAAGTCATTTATAAATTCTTATAGTTTTTCTTTAAATTTTATTTTTTTATGAAAACGGTTATTTAAATTATTGAGATTTAATAAAATTTTAAAGTTTACTTTAGAAACTAAAAATAACAAAAATTGTTGTGAATGAAAACATTTAAAATAACATGATGCTTGTTGATTGAATCTCAGCTGAATTGGTATGGGTAGTGTTGTCAGTATAGGAGGATGTGGGTTTGAGTGCGTGCATTATCCTCTTATTTAAGGATTGAGAATGACTCGTATATATATATTCCACAATTTAGAATCTTTGCAGCTGAGGCATCCTAACAAACCGGTATGCCGGAACTTGTTCTTAGGCGCTTGCTATCTATTTTCATTGTTCAACTCTTTGACAACATGAAAAAAATCAAAAGTTTTGCCCTCTCTCTCTATCTGTCCATGGGATGGAAAGGCCGAGGCCTTTGGTGTCTCCTCCAGTCAAGAATTAAGGCTTCGTAATCACTAGTCAATATGTTTTTCTTTTTCTCACATATTTTTCTTCATCATGGTGATTTGATGTGTTTTCAAAAATAAATTATTAAAAAAATTAAAATATTTCAAAATAACTAAATCTCACCTTTTTAAAAATAGATTTCGAGACACTAATTTATAAATTATTATACATCATTGAACTAATAAAAGCAGGTTAATTTGATGTTCATTTTTGGACTTATTTTTAAACCAAATTAATATAATTTAATCCATTAAATCTATATTCAAAATAAATATAGAATGGCACGTTTATTCAGCTCAATATATGAAAATTTAATGAAGTAAAAAAACTTTCAACCAGAAACTCAAAGATAGCGTTTATGAATTTTATAATGAATCTTGGGTATCACTATCACCACAAGTAGTACCGTTTATGAATTTAATGAATTTAATTTATATTGGGTATCACTATCACCAGAAACAGTAGACCAAAGCCCGTCGAAAACCAGACTGTGCACACGCATTCTTCACCCAGCCATCATGGCAGCTCAACCCAAACTTGTTTTCTCGAAATTTCTCTCGGATAGTGACATCAAGAAGAGATTGGCGGTTCTTTTTTTTCTTTTATTCATGATTACTATTTCTATTAGTAGTTAACAATAGCAGTTAAGGTTGCTGCAATTAGTTTGTCTGCTTGTGTATGTATACCATCCTTTTTATTCAGCCCAATATATGAAAATTCAGAAACGTTGCAATTTTGTCTGGAGCCGCAAAAATTGACCTTTAAAAAAGCAGCGTCAAATGCAAGGAAAAAGGTAAGTAACTATGCATCACTTTGCCATTGGATATCTATTTAAAGCCCTTCCCCCACAATGGATCTTCCCCACTTTGCACACACATTCTTCACCCAGCTATCATGGCAGCTCAAGCCGAATTTGTTTTCTCAAAATTTCTCTCGGATACTGACATCAAGATGAGATTGGCGGTGCCGTCAGCAATCCAGGGGTCCTTGCCGCCTTTCAATGGAGGTCATGCCCTCATATTTCAGTTCTGGCAAGGCACAAGATTCTGGCCAATGCATTACTCTATCCGCAGGAAAGGGTACAGCAAACCCGTTTTCTCAGGTAGATATTGGAGAAACTTTGTTTATAACAACTTAAATGTTGGTGACAGTTTCACCTTGCACCAGGTGAAAGTTGAAGATGGTTCTTCCTACTATAGAGTTGAAGTGGGGAGAGAAATCGACTACCTTGGCAGAAATGCAATGGCCAAAAATGCAATGGCCTATGGCAGTGGCAGTACTGCTAATGAACATGTTATTACTCATCACCATCAAGGACTTAGCTTGGAGTTGTCTCTGGGACAGCCCAATGTGGAGGGAGCCGATAACTGAAAAAGCTTGCTACCCGCAAACAAATATCGGGCCCTTCCTTCTTCTACTTTCTTTTTATAAGAAAGTACAAGGAAGGTATTATGATGTTGTGGTTCAGACAATAAGTAAAAGTCGGTGTCAGTCGAGTTTATAACCAGTTTGGTTGTTATATTCCGGTTTGTTTTTGTTATCATGTAATTAGAATCTATAAATACTGTAATAAGTGTGAGTTTGGAATAAAAAATCTGTTTAAAGATGTGTGCTTGGCTTGTTTCGTCTGTGAAACACCAAAGCTTTCTTTACACCAATATTGAAATGCACTCCACCCCTCCCAGCTGCCATTGAAGATGCAACTATAATCTTAACAATCCCGGTTGCTTTCCAAAACCCGGAGCTAGTTGCCCCGTTTGGCCTTGCACCATTTGGGTACTTTCTGTCTCTCGGGCTGAAAAAGTTCCATTCTTTCTCACCAAGCACAGCTTTATCTGATCCAACAAAAAAAAAGAAAAGAAACACTGCCACCACTAGAACAAGCCTTAAACATAACAAGAAGCTATGTAATGATTTATGAATGATTCTTTAGATGATAACATTGAAAGGGTTATTAAAGCGAGTCTCACCTGGTAAGTCCCAGGGATCGAACTTATAGATATCGACGTCCGCGATGATGGAAACGGGGAAAGGTGAGGAGGTCAGTTTCTTCATTAGATAATGAAGGATGAGTTCTTCATCAGTGGGGTGAAATCGGAACCCCAGAGGCAAACTTGAATGTGGGTGCCTCATGGTTTTAACTAAAAATTTTCCCCTACTGCTATGTTATTAACCATGAAAAAGTCGCAGTAAAAGAAGAAAAATATGAGCTTAAAGGGTGTAAGAGCTCTAAAGCCAAACACACAGGCAGAAGAAAAATAAAGGAATTGAAATTTTTGAGAGAGCGAGAAAGGTTGGCATGGTTTGGTCGTAGGATTTCTGTCGTTTTGTGGAGAAAAAATATAAAAGTTGTAATGCTAGGTTTTATAATAAAAAATAAAAAATAAAAAATAATACAAATTGCTTTAAAGATCTTTCTAATATCTCATTCATATATCATATGTTTTAAGTCAACTTAAATTTTCTCTAAAATTACAATGTACGTATCTTACTAAATTCACCAAACAACATGAAATATTAACCTCTATAATCATAAAATAAATTAGGATTAATATTTAATGGATGATAAAATGATATATCATTAAAAAAAGATAAATGAATTTAATTTTAAAAGACTTTCTTGATTAAATATTATCATGTTATGGTACAGAAATTAAGAGAGAATAGACAGGTAGAAGAGAGAATAGAGAAAGAAGAACCAACTTTCATTTTGACATAGACAGGTAGTAAAGAGAGAGAATAGACAGATCGTTTAATTTTGACGAATGGATAGTTAATTAAATTGTAAAGATGATAAAAGTTAATTGCTATGAATTTTAATTAGTTAAAGGACCAATTGAGAATTGGACCATTTCTTTTTATCCGGTGTTACCAACTTTGTTAATTATGTTTAAGGTTAATTAAGTTAAGTATAATTAATTAATTAAAAGAACAAAATGGCTCATCTTCTTCCTCACGAAGCAAAGAAAAGAAAGAAAGGGTTTTGAAGCTTTCATATTTTGATTATTCAATTTATTATAATTTTTATATTTTTCAAGGAAGTTTAATTTAGCCAGTAAATATGTAAGATTGTTAAAGGCTTTAAAAATTGCTATTGACGGATCCTTATGAAATTGATACTAAATTATTTTATTTTGCCATATTCTAATTTTGGTCAAGGACTTGTAGTCATTGATCTAAGCCTTGCTTGAAAAGAAAAAGGTGAAGCATAAGTCAAGCTAAAACATATTCCTATCCCTTTTTTAATAGTAGAATGATAACTTAGAGGGTTTTTTACTCAAATAGGATAGAAAAAAATTATGTACTGAAATAGGGTGTCAGAAAAATTATTTACGAAAATGGGTTACTTTTTTCATTGGTGCCTATCTCAGAGGCGTCAATGAATAAAAAAATATTATTTTTTTCCTTTTTTTTGAATAAAATATTATTTTTTTATTTTTTTAAAAAAATTAAATAAAAATACGGGTCAAAATACGATCAACAGGTCAAAGGGGAAAATGGGTCGGGTGGCGCCTCATAGGGAGGCACCATTAAAAGTGCCTCATAGGGAGGCGCCAATGGGTAATTTTGTATGAATATTGTAATTATTTTATAATTAATTTTGTATTTATAGTTTTTGATTAGTATTTTGTATGAATACTGTAATTTTTTGTATGAATATTGTAATTATTTTATAATTAATTTTGTATTTATAGTTTTGGATTAGTATTTTGTATGAATATTATAATTTCGTATGAATATTGTAATTATTTTATAATTAATTTTGTATTTATAGTTTTTGATTAGTATTTTGTATGAATATTGTAATTAGTTTATAATTAATTTTGTATGTATAGTTTTGGATTAGTATTTTGTATGAATATTGTAATTTTGTTTGTATGAATATTGTAATTATTTTATAATTAATTTGTTAGTAATTTAGGATTATGTTATAAATTTTGTGTTTGTAATTATTTAAAATTTAATTTATTAGTAATTTAGGATTAAGCTATAAATTATTGTGTTTAGTTTAGTATTTGGTGAGTTTAACATAAAAGTTTATAAAAAAATTAAAATTATTTTATTAAAAGTTTAATTATAACTAACTTTTTAATCATATAGTTGTTGTTAACTCATTTAATTTTTATATAATGTAACTTTTTATATTATGTAATTTTAATTGATTTTGTATTTATTTAACAATATTTATTGATTTTTTAAAACAAATTTTTATATAAAATAAGACCATTGGCACCTCTCAACATGGCACCACTAATGGCGCCTATTAGATAGGCGACGCCTATTAGATAGGCACCACCATTGTCGCATCTGAGATAGGCGCCAATACTATGTATTATACGGGTCATATACTGACCCGGAAAAATATTTAATTATATTTTATAAAAAAACAAAAATTTAATATAAAATATTCATTGATAGGCGCCATTAAAAAAGAAAAAAAAATTAATATTTTTTTTATTCATTGGCGCCTCTGAGATAGGCACCAATGAAAAAAATAACCCATTTTCGTAAATAACTTTTCTGACACCCTATTTCAGTACATAATTTTTTTTTCTACCCTATTTGAGTAAAAAACCCTAAATTAGATTTTTTCTCTCGACTTTTAACATTTTTTTGTGGAATCACATTTGAAATTAAAATTATTTTTGTTCATTATAAGTCTTATTTGATGTACATTTTAACATTTTGTTTTTGGACTTATTTTTAAACCAAATTAATATAATTTAATCCATTAAATCTATATTCAAAATAAATATTTCGAAATATGTTGACTCTCGTCGTCGTCATTACTAAGTGCTTATCATTTAATTAATAGTTTGTGCAGTAAAATTCAACCTTCATCGCCAAACCCAAAAATGAAATGATTAGGTAGATGATTCCTGCTCCCTTAGGTGCTTGCACGTACAATTGGATTATCAATCATCTCCCTTGGCGTCTTGCATTGGATCATCAACCTTGCATAAACAGCATCAATTATGACTGTGATACGCCATTTTTACCCGGGCCCAAACCAAAAACAACCCAATTAAACAGTTCAAAAAATAAATTACAAGCCCAAAAATTAAAAAAACATAGTGGCCTAAGTGGCCCACAACCTAAACTCAATTTTTAGTAAAATAAAAAAAAACCCTAACCTTAACACCTCATGTGCCGCCGCTCCTGCCCTAGCCTCTGCCGCCACCTGCTCCACCAGCTCCTCTGACATCTGTAAAACAAGACATCACGCAGCAATAGAAAAAAACATGGAAGAAACAGTAACATAAGCAGTGAAATGAACGGTGTAATGTTGGCTATAAAAAAGCCATTATCCATGTATTTTAAAGGGGGATTCAAAAAAAAAAAAAAACAAAAACAGAATAAAATACAGTTTCAAGGTGATTATTTTGTTTCATTTTATTTTATTTTATTTTATTTTGTTTCCTTTTCTTTCATTTCGAACCGACAATAAATAGAAAAAGGAAAGATTTTTTACCTTCATTGGCGGCGCCAGAGCATTTTCGGGATCGAGGGAGTGCATCGGAGAAAAAAGGGAAGCTTTTCAGCTACCCGACCGCCGTATACGGCGGCGCCACGCCAGCCGCTGGTCGATGGCCGGAGTCGTGGCCGGAAGGGGAAAGGATTGAGAGAACTGAGAGAGTTCTCTGATTTTTTTCTTAAAAATGAAGTGGGAATTTTATTATTTTGCTATTTATACAGGGCATAATACAGCGCCGTTTTGGGCTTGTGCATTAATGGCTAAAACGACGCCGTTTACATCAAACCCGAAAATTGACCCGACCAGGTAAGGGGATCCGCGTGTTTTCGTTTAGGGGGATATGTTCGCAATCAGTTCCTCCACCTTTGCATCATATTCAATGCGGTTTTTTTATTTCGATTTTGGGCACAAATTTTTGCTCCCTATTCAATTTGGTCCATAGACCGTGCGCAGGTGCCTGCCTAGAACGACGCCGTTTGATTGACGTGGGAATATTTCCTATTTGGCCCCTGCATCTTTGCTCGCGTTTCGTTCAGGCCCTGATTTTTTCTTTCTTTTCAAATTTCCTCTTTGATCTTATTCCAGTTACAATTCGGTCCTAGGTTATCTTTTAGTTTTTATTTTTTTTAAAAATTGTTTGTTATTCTTTTACATTTTATTTAATTTTTTAAAAAATAATAAAATGTGACTTATTAATTTGGTTTACTTAATATTCTCATTATTTTGCCTTTGTTTTCACATTTTATTGTTTATTATTTATTCTTGCTATATCATTTTATCATTTTCAATATATATATATATATATTTCAACAATCATCATTATAGTTGTTAGTCATATTATCATTATTATTCTTAGATTGTTTCATATAAAGTTTATTTTATAATATTAAGTTTTAAATTGTTTTTGTTATATATATATTTATTGTCCTTATTATTTGTTTTGTTTATTATTTTCGCCTGTTTCTTGTATTTTATTCTTCATATTGCTATTCATTTATTATTATTCGCTATACATATCGACATTAAAATTCGTTTCACATTTTATCACAAAGTTGTGGTACATTTTACCCGACATTAAAAATTTTGCTTTCAAAGAAAGAAAAATTAAACTTAGTGTTTAAAGATTTGAAAAGTCGTACCCTAACTTATGGGGTTTTATTTTCTCGATAAACCAAAGTAAATGAATCTTTTCAAACATAAGTTTTTTTAAACGATCTCGTGAATTAATAAAAGATCGTGTTCTAACTTACGGGATGTTAGAGTTGTGTGACCCAAATTTTAAGAGATTGCTTGTGAGTCAAGTTAAACAAAAATATATTTTCTTTCTAGAAGATTTAGTATTTATTAGTATAATATATTTAGCATTTATTAGCATAGTTTATTTGACTTACTAATTTAGCCTATGAATAGGCTCTTTTACAATCTTAGATAAAGACACCAATTAGATTAGAACTCATAACACATTCAGAGAATTTTGTGTTTACGTTTTGAGGGTTCTTTGTTTTTCGGTTTTCAGGGTTTAGTTTTTATCTTCATATTTTGTACTCTTCATTCTTTTGCCATTATAGTAAAATTATATCTGCCCATGGTTTTTTATCCTTTTTGGAAGGGTTTTTCCACATTAAATTTGTGTGTTTATCTTCTCAATTTCTTCTACTATTTTTACTTGTTCGTTGCTTAATCTGGACGATCCTAACACGAGACATGATTTCTTTTTCTAAACTCGAGATAGTCGAATATATTTCAAATAAGTAAATTTTTGGCATTTATTCACGTATCGGGAATTCAAGACATTGTGTCCTGACTTACGAGATATAATTCTCTTTCTCGATTAACATGAAATATGCTCTTTTCTTGAAAATTTTTAGCATTTCAACAAAGGATCGTATTTTAAATATCTTTAAAGTTTTCAATTTTCGATATTAGGGACGTTAATTAATCAACTAGGTACGAATTTCGGGCATTACGAGGGTGCTAATCCTTCCTCGTACGTAACCGACTCCCGAACTCGTTTTTCTGAATTTCGTGGACCAAAATCGTGGTTTTAATAAAATCAAATTGTTTATTAAAAACAATCACTTTTCGAGGTGACCCAATCACACCTCATTAAATAAAAATTGGTGGGAACTCTCATATTCGTTTTCATTTCCAAAATTCAAGTCGACGACCCTTTCACAAAAAAATGGTTTCGACAATGGCAGCTCAGTCCAAACATGTTTTCTCAAAGATACTCACAGTTACTGACATCAAAAAGAGGTTAGCAGTCCCGTCAGCAATCCAGAGTTGTTTGCCACCTTTCAATGGAGGTCATACAGTCACATTTCAGTTTTTACACGGCACAAGACCCTGGCCAATTCGCTACACAATCCGCAGGAAGGGGTACAAGAAATCCGTATTCTCAGGTAAACTATGGAAAAGTTTTGTTATTTATAACAGCTTAAATGTTGGGGATAGATTCATTTTATACATAGGGCAAGGTGAAGATGATTCTTCCTACTATAGGGTTAAAGTGGGGAGAGAAATCCACTTCTTTGGCATCCCCCAGGGGGTGCAAATGCAATAGGCTATGGCAATGGCACTGGTGATCATGGACATGCAGCTGTAGAAGCATATCCCCAGATTATTACTCGTAGTCATCAAGGCCTTCTGCGACAACCCACTACTCCATGTGGTGCTGAGTTAGATTTGACATTGGCGCTGACGCCACCCAATGTGGAGGGAAACACCATGATAGGATTCATGGCCAGACTTTGAGTTCCTGGACCCGTCAGGAATCAGGATGTTTCGTTTGTATACGTGTTCCTGTTTTTTGGTTTTGTTTTGTTACAGTGTGATGGGCTTATATTTTAGCTACAGAATAATATTCTCTTGTCTTAAATTTTTTTTGTTTTATTATTATTATTTTCTTTTTCTGAGATGATTGGTTGGTATATTTTTAAGTTGATATAGAAGGGAAAGGGTAAGTCTTACATTTTTTTGTCTTTCTTAGGCTTAAAGTCTTTAGTCAACTGTACTGGCTTGATATTTAAGCTCACCCTTCTTCTTCATCTCTTACATCTCATACATAATTAGATCCAACTCCAATACCCAGTTCCTTTCCCGGTGAAGCTTCAACTTTTTCAACAATGCAGCTAAGTATCTCTCTCTGCTATATGTAAATGTTTCATCTTTAATCCTTGAGCCCTTTATTCTTTTTTTTCTTTCGAATTTGGGTGTTTTCATGGAGAAAAATACATATGTAATCAAGTTTTCTAGTTGCTTGATTCAAATTAAGTTTAAAAAAACTATATATATATATATATATTCGAGTTTTTAGTCTCGTTTGTCCACAAATACTCAAGCACCCACCTATTTTACAAGTTATTTCATGTTTTTAAGTCATGTGTCACTGCGAAAGTTAATGTGTACCATTGTTGCTTCTTGATGCTTATGGATTCAGATACGAAATGGGGTTTTGAGATTTCTTTTTCTAAATTTTGGATTAAATTGATTTAGAGGGGTGTTCTTTTGCATGGTTGAAGATTCTATTTTTATTCCTTTTGTTTTAGGCAAGTGTTTTGATTTTAGGGTACCTTTTTTTATGATTGATATCTTCTAATTTTGTAACCCTCTAGGGAGCGATTTGTTGCCATGTCAGCAAAGCGCGATGACATGGATGCGATTTGCCGGATAAATACGGGCCCATTTCAGTAATTGCAGCCTTCTGCCGACCTCCAACACTCTCCAATATATAATGTTGGTTTAGACTCGATGACTTTGTAATCTACCGATATATTCATGCTATACCGCTTAATCGCTAACATGCATTCTTCCTTACTTTCAAATCTCTGGCCCACGTGTAACTCATCTGGATCAGAATATACGCCCATTCGGTAAGCATGTGGTATTTCAGGGTACTCCGGAAACTCAGCTGCCTGTGCTGCATCGGGGTCTATCCGAGACATGTGTGCCCCAAGATTATTGTGTATCACAATATGACGAATCTGGTTTCTGACTGAAGACGCATTAACGTTTCCATCCTCATTCACGCCTTCATCGTCAATATCATCCGGGACCTCGTCTGCGTCGGAATCACTCTCACTATCCACTTCGTAATCAACAGGATCACTACTATAGTATACATCATCACCAACCACATCAGTCTCGGCTGCAAAGGAAGAACAGAATGAGACGAACACCTCGGCACACATCTGGAAGACGATTCTTTTTGAAACCCCTCATTGAAAGGAAACATAGTCTCATCAAACCTAACATGTCGAGACAAAAAAACTCGACCATCTTCTGCAAGACAACGATACCCTTTAGTAGTAGGAACACTACTTAAGAACACATAGCGTTAAGACCAGAATTAGAACTTGTGCTTTTGAAATGGCCTGAGATCAGGAAAACAGGCACACCCAAAAACCCGCAGTGAGCCATACTCAGGCTTAACTTTGTAAAGCATTTCATAAGGACATGACTGATTCAAGACAGGTGTAGGCAGCCGATTAGTCAAATAAATAGCATGTACAAATGCATAAAACCAAAACGTTAATGGCATATGTGATTGTACTAAAAGGGACAGTCCCATATCAACGATTTGTCGATGTTTTCTCTCAGTGATACCATTCTGCTCCGAGGTATAAGGACAAGTTGTCCTGTGTTGCACACCAAGCTTCGATAAAGTAGCAGTCAAGCCACGATATTCTCCTCCATCATCGGTTTGAAGACTCTTAATGGTGCAGCCAAACTGAACAGTAACTATGCGGTGGAAATTCAGGAAGCTTTGAGCCACTTCAGACTTGGTTTTAAGAAAATAAATCCAAGTATACTTGCTATATGCATCAACAAAAGAAACATAGTACCGAAAGCCATTTGAAGACACACTAGCAGAGCCCCACACATCAGACACTACAAGTGTAAAAGGAGAAATATATATTGTTTTTGAAGCTGGAAAGGGAAGTTTATGAGCTTTCCCAAGCTGACAAGCTGTACATATCTGTTGTAAACGATCTTGTTTGAAGGAAATATTACACGACTTCAAGACATGAGCAAGAACAGTATTACACGGATGACCGAGTCTATTATGCCATAAGGAAAACGAAGTAAGTTCAGTACTATTCAACAAACTGGAATCGGGCTTCGAGGCAACAGTAGGTGTTGACTTGGTGAGATAAAAACGGTATAACCCTTCATGCATGTGGCCCTCGAGCAACGTCACCCCTGTCTAAATGTCATTCACAAAACACAAAATTGGGTGAAACTCAAAATAAACACCATTGTCTTTGGCAAACTATGCCACAGACATCAAGTTCTTGCACACTGCAGGAACATGCAAAACATTCTGTTACTTCAGTAGTCTAGTCCCAGCTAAAAGAGAAGAGGAGCCTATACTGGCAATAGAAACGGACTCACCATTGCCCATAGTGACATGGTTGTTACCTGTATACGGAGAAGCTGTTGTGAGATTGGATACCTCAGGTGTAATGTGATTCGTTGCACCTGAGTCAGGGTACCAAATTAAGTCAGATTGTGAGGAAGATGTAGCTATAGGAGGCAAATGACCATACGAGCCACAGTAATGAACCCCCGTTTGGCAAGAATGAACAGGTGAAGAACACTCAGAACCATGCAATTGATGACAGTTAACTTGAGCGGAATTTGACCCTGCAACACCAGAAAAACTTTCATCAAACCTGTGATAACATGTTTGAACCATGTGCCCCACTTTGTCGCATAGCTGACACTGCGGCCTGGAACGAGACCAGCCCCTTCTATTTCCACGCGACCGACCACGAGACCAACCTCTACCCGATCCTTTATAATCCGTTTTAGGTCGCTGAAAAGAATCACTAGACTGTTTCAAAGGATCCTCCGTGCCTTGTTGTCGAGTTGCAAGATTGGCTTGACACGAACCTTCTGTTACCAATTCTAACTGTCAGGATTCACAGTCAAGCAGCATTTCTGTTAAAAGGTCAAGGGACAAAGGAGTAGCAGAAGCAAAAATTCGAATAGACTCAAATTCAACTGAAAGACCGGTCAAAATTACGCTCACTTGTTCTTGCTCCGAGATGAAATTACCAGCAGCAGTCAAGTCATCACTTAACTGTCTGACCTTTGACACATAGTCTTTAACAGATAAAGTTGATTTCTTGATGGAATACAACGCATGTCGCATGCTGGAGATCTTGAGGTTAGATTTAGCACTAAACCACCTTTCAATAACATTCCATATATCAAAACTAGTTTTGGAATTTGTGAGATGAACTAACAACTCATCTGTAACAGTCGACAATAGCCAGGACGCAAGAAACTTATCTTACTTACGATGCACAAGAAATGCTGGATTGTCAACTTGATAGCCCTCTGAACCAAGAACAACAGGAGGAGGGGATGGAGTAGTGCCTAACACAAAACCTTCAAGGCCATAGCCCTCAAGAATCAACAAGATTTGATGCTTCCAACGAAGAAAATTATGCGATGCAAGTTTTATGGTGTCATGTTTAGAGAAATATTGAACTGTCGATGCACATACAATACCAGTGCCTTGCGAATGATCAGCCTCCCTAGTATTGGAGGAGTGACGCAGCGTACCAACAGCAGGGACACCATCTGGGACTACATTGGTGGCCATGAGAGGAAAAATTTATGAATACACAAAGAGAACCTTGGCTCTTGATACCGTGCTAGGATTACACAATAGCAATGAAGAAAAGAATTCTGTATATTGTTTAGAAATCAGGAAAACACGTATTTAATACAATCCAAGAACCGTTACTTAACTGTTCTTCTAACTAAACACAACAGAAACTAACTAACAGAAACTGACTTACTTTATTTTCTAATAGAAGTCAACTTGGAATTGTTCCTTACAAGCATGAAGTTATAGAAGGAAGAAAACGTTAACTAGCACGGGGCATGTTATGAGTATTTCATCAATAGGTTTATCGATAAAGTTAGTTAAAAGAGTTAGTTAGCAGTTAAACACAATTAGTTAATAGTTAGTTATTATCTGTTTGTATTAAATACTCTATTGTAACTCTCAAGTTTTCAATGAAGTTAGAAATGTTTTCATAGCTGCTTTATTCTTGGTTTCAACAATTAAATATATATATAGTTTTTTTTTTAAACTTAGTTTGAAGCAAGCAACTATAAAATTTGATTACCTATGTATTTCTCCATGAAAACACCAAAATTCTAAAAAGAATAAAGTAAAGGGGCTCGAGGATTAAAGATATGAAACATTTATATATAGCAGATAGAGATACTTAGCTGCCTTGTTGAAAAGGTTGAAGCTTCACCGGGGGAAGAACTGGGTATTGGAGTTGGATCCGATTATGTATGAGATATAAGAGATGAAGAAGAAGGCTGAGCTTAAAGATAAAGGCAGTACCGTTGACTAATGACTTTTATTAGCCTGAGAAAGACAAAAAAATTGTAAGACTTACCCTTTCCCTTCTATGTCAACTTAAAAACATACCAACCAATCATCTCAGAAAAAGAAAATAATAATAATAAAACAAAAAAGCATTTTAATATTAAGTTTTTGTTTTTATTTTCATAATACAATAACAACCATGCTTAATACTAAATTAATTTATTGAGATTTTCATTTAGAGTTTAATATGTAAAAAGTAATAACAAAAAGTAATGCGTAATACTAAACATATCGTCTTTCTCCTTTTAACTCTTTTTCACTTCGAACATGTACTCTTACTAGTTTCACCAAAAACTAATAATGCCATGAAAATTCATGTATATTAAATGAAATGTATGAAATTTCGTTTTTCTTACCTTACTTACTCATATCCTCAACTTTTTTTCCCTTTTACCAAAAATGCCATGAAATTTTTAGTGCAAATTCACTAAAATCCATGGTGAAAATGGGGCTTTAAAACTTGAAATAGGTTGAAAATGGAGGAAGGGACTAAAATAAAAGAAACGAAAAAAAACTTAGCTACTTTGAGAGAGTCAGACATGGAGAAAAAGCTTATGAAGACGATGAGAATGAAAAAAGTGTCCACACAAAAATATTTATCCCATTTTTCTTTTATTATTATTTAAAAAAACTTACATTATCATGCCATACATACGGCGTCAATGCTATCCATCCTCAACCATTCATTTTTTACTCCCATGGTTAAATTATTCTTTGCTGTTTTTCTCATTCGTTTAATCTAGTTATTTCTTATTTCAAATTTTCACATTGTGGTCCAACACTTCTCACTCTTTTACAATTTAGTCAAATTCTTAGATTAATCCCTACAATATCTAATTACCTTCTCTACTAATACTAATAATTCTATTTAATCTACTTTGGAAATATTGAACACGTATCCACTCGAATTAACATATTAACATTGGTTAGGAATATTAAACCAATTAATCTTAGCTGAATCTAATCTATTAGAAGTGTATTATTATGTCATTTTAACGAATTGATATTGGTTTTATTATGTTATATATTTTTTAGTTCAAATTGGATATGTAAGATCTTGGATGGGGACTTATGAGGAAGTTGAAGGACTAAAATTAGAAGCACATATAAATTATTGATACCTTGTACAATAAGGGTTGTTGTGGTCGTCAATTCACCTAAAAAGGAGGAGAGTCAAAAAAAAATAAGAGGATAAGTTGATTGCTAGCAAAGAGAGTAATTGCTCATAATAACTTTAAAGGCTTAAAAGGTTGATCTCTTCTTCATCGTTGGAAGAGTATTTATAAAAGAGATTCTCTTATTAGCTAGCGTGATGTGGTAGGTTATTATAAACGCGTGAAGGATGTGCATCATGCCAAAATAAATTCTCATTTTCTTCTGGTGTTGACACCTAAAAGCAATTTATTGCTTTTCATTTTTAGCATAAAAAATTAACTTTCTTTATTCAATAAGTATCAAAATCACAAATTCTGGTCCCCCAAATGGTTTAAACAAGCTTCTTGTCCAATAATTTCTTGTTGTCAATTGTCATAGTCCCAAAACAGCAGAGAAGACAATTATTTCTCTACATTTAACATTCTCCCACCATCTCCAATCAAATTGATGACATGTTCAGCCATTCTCGGAATTCTCGACTCTTTAGGTGGATTCATCGACCCATTAATGGCAAAGGGTCCCTTCATTTTTTGTTCAATCATAGTGTTGTCCCTTTCTAGTAATAACGTACTTAAATATTTCACGAGATTGGGTACCGGATTTTCAAGCACGATTTTCATGAATTCAATTGGTAAAAAGTATTTTAATATTAAAATGTTATTTTTATTTAATTCTTAAGTGTAACATATTATAATAATAACAAAGAATTTTATGAAACAGGAGCCTCGTATCTCCTTTAAGTTATTTAATGACATTTTAATAATTTTTCATATCAATTTAAAACTTTTGCTCAAAACATCAAAACTTAAATATGATGTTTTATTAAGAATATTTTGCTTGTTGGGTACTACAAATTTGATTCAATGGAAGGAGCTACTTTTCTTGGTGGTGGGGTTAAGTTTAGAATTAATATTAAATTTAAAATAAATAAATAAGGGAAGAAGAAGATAATGACTAAATGTTCAGGAGTTAAGTATGGGTTTCTTCTATATTTATTGTTTCATCTTCAATCTTTCAACTCTTTATATTATAATATTATAGGGGTGAACGTTGGATCAAATCGAATGAAAATAATTTTGAGTTAATCGAGTTCAAAAATATAATATGGAGTTGAAAAAAATCAAGGAATTTTTTTAGATAATTTTAATTTTTGGTTTGAGGGTAAAGGGTGAGAAGTAAAAGTTTAGAGGAAAAATAAAAAGTTTTAAGAGTTGAATGGGTAAAATTTTGGAGAGAAAGTAAAAAGGGGAGTAAAATTTGGGGGATGGGGGAGTAGAAGGGGGATGGGATGGGACGAGTAAAAGTTTTTGGGGAAAATAGGAGAGAGAAAATGTTTTGGGGAAAGTAAAGAGGTTTGAGAGTTTGGGGTAAAAATGTAAAATATTATAGTTTGATATTTGGTTTATTCAAATTATTCGAGTTATTCGAATTTAAAAATAAAACTCGATTCGAACTCGAAATTCAAAAAAATATCGAGTTAACTCGAATAACTTGATTCGTTTAACTCGAAATTCAATTTTTTCAAGTCGAATCGAGTTTTGCGTCTTGTAAAAATACCATGGAGATCCTTGTACTGTACGTTCGATTGTGTTTGATCACTCTACTCAAAAAATAGATAAATTAGTTCCTACATATTAAATCAAAGAGCAAACTAGTCTTTTTTGTTAAAAAATTCATCCATTTCTACTATTAAAAACAAGCATGATTAACCGAATAATTAAACAATGACACATGTCGTGCTTGGTGTACCTCATGTTGATATATAATGATAAGTTTTTAACTGTAAAAATAGATAAAATTTTTAACAGAAAAACCAATTTACTCTTTGATTTAACATACATGGATTAATATATACAAATTTTCAATAAAAGGGCCATACCACTATAATAATTCTTTTTTAACTGAGAAAAGAACTAAGTGCCATTTAATTTTCTTAATATAAGGGTTTCTATCATACTTTTACCATTTAATTTTATTGCCATGCATGTAATGGTGGAAGTAAGGGGGGTAGGTAGGGGCTCGACCCCGTAAAATAGAATTTAATTCCGCTCCCCCAAAATTTTTCTGGCTTCGCCACTACATGCATGCTGCATTAACGATTGAATAATTTCTTTAAGTTTATCAAACGGGGAGCCCTAATTGGACAACAATTCCCATGCAGGCTACGTTAAAGGTTGGTTTTCAAATATAACATAAGTTTTTATACTCTTCACAAATTTAGAATTGAGTCATTACACTTTTATTTCTATGAATTTAGTCTCTCTACTTTTCGAATTTTAAAATTCAGGTTTAGTTGTTAACACTGTTAAATATATTGATGAGACATTTTGAAATAAAAAATACGACTTCATAGCAGTGTAACTAAAAATGAACTTTAAATTAATAAAATAAATTTAATAATATTAGCAATTGGGCCTAAAATTTAAAAAGCGAAAAATAGAATGAATAAATTTTTAAAAATAAAAATAAAATATCAAATTTCAAATTTACAAAATTACATAAACTAGCTAACGAGGGTTATAAATGGTTGTTGATTTACTAAATATACCATAAAAATCTAAAGAGAGATTGAAAATTTTCTTAAAAATTTAATTATTTTAAAATCAGGCTCCTTTAATGTGATTATTTTAAAATTACAGAAATTATAAATTTTTTAATAAAATAAATGTTTAGAAATAATTTGGATAAATAAATATTTAATATGGAATAAATAATATGGTATGAAATTGGATACGGATTATGGATATGATGTCGTATTCCATATGACATTATCATTAGAGTCGTCACTCTGATGTCATTGTTTGACATTAGCGTCACTAAAAGTCTAAAACATCATCATGACCAAAATCGTTATATCCAAAAATGTGAGGGCCCGCATTGTAAGGACAAAATCTTTTTATTATTAAATATATCAATTTAATATTTATATAAATGTTAATTTTAATACAATTTAGACTTATTTAAATTTTTAAATTTATTTAATAATGAAGAGATTAATTTGATTATATCCATACGATAGAGAGTAGTGTATTATTTTAAGTTTACTGATTTTTAATTTATATATGCTTGTAATTTAATTTTAATTTTTAATAAATTATATATTATACACACATGCAAATATAAATTTTAAAATTATTAATTAGATTAATAACTTAATTTAATAATTTATATTTTAAGATTAAATTTATTTTTAAATGTTTTAAGATAAAAAATGTTAGGTTTAAAATAATGCGTACATATCGACTACCATGAAAAATACAACGAGAAAATCTTAAAATCCCTAAATTTTATCAAAGCTCAACCCAGATTAAATTTTTATTCTTATAATCCCATAAAATAAAATCTGAGTTAAGTTAAAAATAAATAATAAATAAATAAACCTACAAGATCAAATAAGTTCATAAGCTTTTAATATGGTCTGAAACCTACACATCACAAAACTCATGAAACTGATGCAATACAACGAGAAAATCTGTTGTAATGACTAGCCATGGAAACGACTCATTCCAATGATCTTCTCAAAATCACTCACTGCCACAACCGTCACTGTTGTTTCCGCAGCGATGGACCCTACTTTAGACTATAAATATTGCCCTTGGCCCTTCCATTGTATCATACGACACTCCCTTTACCCACCATGGCAGCTCACTCCGGAATTTTTTTCTTTAAGGAACTCACTGACACTGACGTCAAGAAGAGATTGGTAGTCCCGAAAGAGTACCAGGATTTCTTCCTACCTTCATATGGACGCCTTCCAGCCAAAATTAAGCTCATGTACGACGGAAAGATCTGGGAAGTTAAGTGCACTGTTCGGACAAAGGGGTTCCTTAGACCTGTTCTCACCGTTGGATGGAAAATGTTTGTTGTTGCTAACGAACTCAAAGTTGGGGATAGAATCACCATGTACAAAGATGAAGATGGCTTTTCCCACTATATGGTTGAAGTGGAGAAGCCTCCCGCCGGCAACCAACACGGCACCCTTCCTAATTCTCCCGCTCCCTCTTTCATTCATCATGAACCCGATGAAACCACTGTCGAGTACAGAAGAGAAGTACCTAAAAACACCACCAGCCTGATATTGCACCGATGAACATGCCTGCCAATGCTTGGCAATCGCCATCCATCGGGATGTTTGGCACTAACATGAATGACGAAAGAGCTAACTTCAGTCCGATAACCTACGCAGTGGCACTAGTGATGCTGGTGGAATTGGAGAAGCATGTCCTGATATTATCACAGATCATCATCATGACCTTAGCTTGGACTTGGTTCTTCGACAACCCGGTACTATTCCACCCCCATATGTGGGAGAAGTAAAGTTAGATTTGACTTTGGCGCCACCCAATGTGGAGAGAGCGGATAACCAATTGAGACAATAAGACAAAGTTAGTGTTCATAACCAGTTGGTTGTTATATTCTGGTTTTATTTCTATTATTATGTTATTTTAGAAATTTGGAAACAGTTGGAGATATTGGTTAGGGAATCCTATCGATGAGAAGTGTTCTGTTTAAGATGTCTGCTTGGTTTGTTTTGTCTATGATGCTATTCTATAAAAAATAATTATGTTTTTCTTACATGTAGCAGCTTAGGCTTCTTTTGGGGACAGATTAGTGCGGTTCAAAACAGGAACTTGAAGATCAAGATTGAGGTTGAACTTGAAAATTGAAACCCACCCTTTTCTTTCTTTCTTCTTCATCATTTTGTATGTATGTATGTACGTAATCATCAAAGTCAATGATGTGTGTATTTTACATCGAAGGGGAAATCTAAATAACATGTTTTGCATTAATTAGAATGGCAATGGCAGCGATGAATTAACCTTTATTCTCACTTATCAAATATTTTCAAAAAATTTTAAACAAATATGTGATATAGAAGAGAGTATTAATATATATCAAATTGCTAAAATTGCAAGAGACTAGACTGCATGCATAAATATTCAACGTGATGAATATATATCACGTATATATAGGTCAAATCAATATTTATGTTTTAATTTCGTAATTTTTTTCACATTGGGACTTGAACTTTTTTTTTGTCTAAGCTAGGCGTTGAACTTAGCAATTGTTCCCATTTTAGGGTTTGAACTTTTGTTTTGTCTAAATTATGTCCTGAATTTGGTAATTGTTCCCACATTGGAGCCTGAATTTTAAAGTTCTCAAGGACTAACTTTGACAAAGAAAAGTTCAGACCCCAATGTGAGAAAGTTTGCCAAGTTCAAAGCCTAACTTTAATTAAAAAAAAGTTAAAGCCTCAATGTAGAAACAATTACAAGTTAAGGGCTTAACTTAAACAAAAAAATACGCATGCCTCAATATGAGAAAATTCATGAAATTTAAGTTTTAAAAAATAATTTAATCTTATTATGATACTTCCTGTTACGGACCCGAAACTAACCCACAACTCAAGCCTGAGCCCTATAAAATAGATACATTAAGGATACATAGTAAAATGCACAACAATTTGGTACAGTAAACATGAACACAAGTTGAATTGTCGCATAACCAAGTCCAAGATGTTCATCAGCAGTACTGCCACTGCCATGGGCCATTGCATTTATGCCAAGGAAGTGGATTTCTCTCCCCACTTCTACCATATAGTAGGAAGAACCATCTTCAACTTGCACTTGGTACAAGGTGAACTTGTCACCAACATTTAAGGTGCATGAATTTTGTAATTCCTCATCAGTCATTAGACTTATTAGTAATGTCATACCATATCTCAGTCAATGTAGGGTCCACGTGGATTTCACTCCTTGACAAATAATGTTGTAAAATTAATTCAATTTTATTGTTAAATCTCAATTAATTAAATTAACATAAAATAATTTTCAACTATTTTTATTCTTACATTTTATAATTAAAAAATCATAATATTTAGTTTGATGACTCAAAATAAAATTCTTGTAATTTAATTTTTAAGGTATTTTATTTTAATTAAACAAATATTAAATTTCTAACCATCATATTGAATTGGTAAACTATTAAAATAGTCACTTTTGTTTGTCTTAAGTTACATTTTAGTCACTATGTTTGAAATGTTATATTTTAGTCACTTACATTATCTTATTGTAATATTTTAATCATTGAGCCATTAATTGTTATTAACGATTAGTAACGATCTGTTGTGTGTGTACGTTAAATCATCATTTCAAATAAAAATTTTAGGTTAAATTCTACAATTAGTCCTTATATTTTTTTTATTTTGAGTAATTTAATTTTTTCATTTATGTTCTTTTAACTTTTCTTTTTTTATTTTTCATTCTCTTATGCTTCTCCCTCTATTTTTCTCCCTTCGCCATTTCTTTTGACGTAGTTTTTTTTTATGTTTTTCATTTGTTAAAATTAGTCCATAAGCTCGCCTCACTCGAAAAAGTTAAATTGTTTTTTAAAAAATAAAAGTATAAGGACTAGTTTTTCGCGTTTTGAAGGGTGTCTGACACCTTCCCCGACGAGAACTCCGATGAACCAAGGTTGATTCGGAGGACGGTGAGTCTTTTATCCCCTTTGTTATGTTTTTTTTTAAATAACAGATTTCGAAAAAAGCAAAATAAAAATAAAAATCACTTTTGAACTTTGTTGTTTTTATTTGAATCGGTTTTTGTATTTCAAGAAAATCTCCCCCCAGATTACAAAGGTCCAAATGGCTTTATAGCTGATTTTTACACATTTTTTTCTATTTTTATAAACTGTCACTTCTATTTTTTATCTTTGCAGGTGCAAGTGGGCGACGTGACAGTGGCGGTGGCAGAGAAGTTGGTGCGGCGCTGACGTGGGGGGAGCGGCAGTGGCAGAGGGTTTATGGTTTACGAGTTAAAGTCAGGGTTTAGGGTTTGAGGTTTAGGGTCATGACTTGAAGTTCGGGGTTCGAGTTCAGGTTCATGATTCAGGAGCCGAGTTCACAATTTAGGGGTTGAGTTCAGGGTTTGGGATTGAGAGTTCAGGATAAAAAAATTTATCAAAATTATGTGCTAATGACATGAAAAAATTGTTGAAATGTCATTAAATAATTCGAAAGAGACTATGAAAAATGTGACGTGGAGGATTCATAAATTAAATTTCTCGAATAAATTTATAATTGTGTTTGTAAGAATTGAATTGAATTTTATTTTTATATCTCTAACCCTCTTTCGTTCATAAAAGACATTGAGGAAAAAAGGTTTACAATGATACAATAAAAGGAAATACCATAAATTCCTCATTTCATGTCTATATACATAAGTATCGAGAAGTGTAGTCATTTAAAAATCAACTGACTTATCTACGAGACAAGTCAGAACTCATAAAAAGTTACAATGAATTTGAAGCCACACAAACAGTCGAATCTATGCAAAGAAAAAGAAATAGGCATACGGTTATGTTAAAACCAAAAAGCAAAAGTCACGTGCATTAAGAAAAAGTAAAATGAAAAAGTTGTATTAATGGATGTCTTGTAACCCTAAGAGTTCATATCTCTTTGTAAACCCTAAAAAATTATATTAGAATTTTATAATCTATGGCATGTCCAAATACTTTTAAAACCCCCTGGAAAACATAGCAGCTTTATCTCATAGTACACCATTAACATCATCTTAAACTTATATTCTATCTGTTTTCTACCTTATGAACAAAGAGAATGTTTCTCTACTTCTGACATTTTCCCACCAACTCCAAACAAATTGATGACACTGTTTAGCTAACGTATAAGATTCCATTTTATAATACTTGACTCTTTATGTGGATTCATGGCGATAGGGTCAAATACTGGGGTCCCTTTCAAGTCTTTTTTTACTTGAATATTTCACGTTCTTGTCCACCAGATTGGGTTTCATGTGGTAAAAAGTATTTTTGTTTAATTCATGGTTAATTTTCATATGCCAACTCAAGCCTGGACTAACATACTACAACAACAACCATGCTATATGCTTGAAATTAAGCCACAGTAAAAAGGAATAAAGATGGAATTTTTTAATATATATATTTTTCATTTCGGGGATTCTTATTTTTCCGTTAATAATTCAATTTATATTAATAAATAATTAAATATAAATATTTATACTATAGATTGTGGAGCATATATATACATATACATATATATATATATAAGAGTTTAATTAATTGGATTTTCGAAACTGATTCATTAAGTTTAAGTTTTGTGAGTAAATATTCCTAAAAAACATAGTAGTTTCAAAACTCTTAAAACGTCCTTTCTATATGTTTTAACAAAAAAATCTTAAAACCTTCGTTATCATTATCCCATTACTAATCACATCCTATGAATGCGAGAATCTAATTCGAAGTTTTGCACATGTCGCAAGAAAAAGGGGTTTGCGTAGAAGGGCATAGCTAATCAATCCTAACGGGATTAGATTTATTTAGATTTGTGTCTCCCGACTCTTAGTTTAGTCATTCAATAATTATTAAGTTCGTTTATATATATAAACATATTCTATACTTGATATCTATCTAATGTAAGATAAAGCTTTTCATTTTTTAAACATAATTAATAAGTAGTTTATTTTGAGCATCAATTTCTCATTGAATATATTGTTGTAAAGGTCTTATGGAGTAAAATATAAATGCATAATTTTATGATTTAAATCTCCACATTTACTAATTGAAAATATACCTCAAAATTTCTAAAAATCTATTTTTTCCAACATAAATATGATTATTTTGAAATGATACATTTTAAAATACCTTAATTTCTAATTTCATTTTTAAAATATATCCATAAATTAATTTTTCAATGTTCATACTAAAAGACACCATTAATCCAAACTGTAAGGGATAAACTCAAATAATGCAACGAATACAAAAAAGTGGACACAATATTTACCTAAAAAACTCAAAAATAATTATAAAATAGCTTTAAAAATCATAGTGAAAGACACCATTAATCCAAACACATATATTAATAATAAACTATTCTAAAAATAATTTAAATCATATTTATATGGATTAAATAAAAATTAAAAACATTTAATAGGGAAAGTTTATGGAAGGTGCCAAAAAAAAAGTTACCAGATAACCCTACCGGGCTTCCACACACATGCTGTTCTGTATAATAGTGAGGAATATAGATACAAAATTCTACCTCGAAAACCACAGCTTTTAGCCCATCAGCTAGAAAGCCATGGCCTCTCGGCCCACAAAGATGTTCTCTAAAAAATTTAAAACTACTGATATCAACAAGCGGTTGGCGATTCCGGGAAAAATCCTGCCTTCTTTGCCAGCCTTCAATGGAGGCCATGCAGTCATGATTCAGCTAAAGTATGGGATAAATATCTGGCCAATTTACTGCACTGTTCGGGAAAATGGGTACAAGAAACCTGTTTTGTCCGTTGGATGGAGAAAATTTGTTGCTGATAACAAACTCAAAACTGGGGATATAATCACCATGTACAAAGATTTTGAAGATGAAGATGGTGGTTCCCACTTTAGGGTTGAAGTGGAGAAGCCACCAGCTGCCAGCAAACAAGACAGGAGTCACGGGACCCTTCCTTCTTCTTCTGTTATCGCTTTCAATGATCATGAAGTCCATGGAACCAACTCCGGAAACGAGGCAGACCGAATACCTAATAAGGCGCTTGATGATGGAGCAATCAACCTGGAGGGAGGTATCCCCATCATGGAGCTTCCAGATGTTGCAACTGACACTTTGGTTGATGGTCATGTTATTGCCAAACCGTCTGTTACGATATTTGGTGCTATTATGACTGATGAAATGAAGTGCTTGGGCATTACCAAGGGTACTGACATGGCTGAACCCTCTCTCTTCTCGCCCTGTATGGCCAAACCAGAAAGAGAAATCGACTTCCTTGGTATCGTCGAGGGTGGTGATGCAATAGCCTATGGCAGTGGGCCTAGTGATGCGGCTGGAGAAGCATGTTGCAACTTTATTACTCATCATCGAAGTATTACCTTGGACTTGGTTCTGTCGCAACCCAATCCATATGCAGGCTAGTGTAGTTAGATCAGAAAGGAAATGAAATGACTTCAACCAGTAGCAGGTATTAATCTTGGTGACATATTTAAAGGTTGGTGGTGAGTATTAATTTTAACTGTCAAATATTTATTTTTCAATTACAGGAAATGTTTTATTTGTAAGATGAATGAAGGAAAAAGAAAAGCTTAACATACCTTATATATATATATATATATTACTTGTCTAATAATATCTCGTGACGACTTAACTGTGAAAGAATTGGATAAAATAGAAAGAAATATCTAGCCAAACAGATAGCAAAATATAAATGGAAAAACTTCTTTTGTTTGTTTTCCAAAAACCTTGCTCACTGAATACACATGTTCAGTATTTATAGACATGAGTAACCGCTCCATATTGAGCAACAACCTTCACCGGATACCTAACTAATTAACTAAAAACCTTTTAATACTCTAATATTCATCCATCTTCCCCACAGGCAAGACCCGTAGAAAACTCCGAAACCGAGCAAAAATCGATAGCGAAAGTGGCTTAGTTAGAACATCAGCAACTTGATCACACGCCGGAACCTCGCCAACGGCAACAGTACCATCAACAACCTTTTCACGAACAAAAAACAAATCTAATTCAACATGCTTAAACTTTGAATGAAGAACAGGATTAGCAGTAACTGCAATCGCACCAGAACTATCACACCAAATATTTGGAATACTAGAAGACCGAACATGTAATTCTTGCAGTAACGACAAAAGCCATGTAACCTCACTAGTGACCGCAGCAAGACTCGATATTACGCCTCTCGTGATGAGACCAAGCAACAACCTGTTGTTTCTTCGTACACCACGACACAGGATTATACTCGAAATAAACACAGTACCCAGTAGTAGACCTCCGGTCATCAAAATCTAACCCCCAGTTTGCATCAGCATACCCAACTAAGGACAGATTAGTTGACGGACGAACCACAATCCCAAATTCAATCGTTCCACCTAGATACCTCAAAATACGTTTTAGTGCTGTCATATGAACAGAAGTGGGACAATGCATTAACTGACATATTCAATTCACCGCATATGCAACATCAGGTCGCGTAAGAGTGACATACTGTAGTGCCCCAGCAAGGCTTCTGTATTCAGTTGGATCCTCTAAACGCTCACCACCATCTTTAGTTAAGAAAGAGGAACTAACCATCAGTGTATTAACACTCTTCGCATTTTCCATCGAACAGCGAATAAGAATATCACGTATATACTTCTTCTGACATAGATGAAGACAACCTGATGAAGAACGAGTAACTTCTATCCCAAGAAAATAGTGAAGATCTTCCATGTCCTTAAGCGAGAACTCACTATTCAGTAATTGAACAAACCACTCTATCACAGAGGGCACATCACCTGTAACAATAATATCATCAACATACACAAGAATATACAACGTTGAACCTGATATGACCCGAACAAACAAGGAAGCATCCGACTTCGACACAACAAAGCCCATAGATACTAGAAATCCTTTTAGCTTCTCAAACCAGGCACGAGGAGCCTGACGAAGACCATACAACACTTTCTTCAGACGACATACCAGAGGTCTGCCATCGGAACCATACTGGACATAGCCAGGAAGTTGATGCATGAAGACTTCAGTATCAAGATCTCCATTTAGAAACACATTATTCACATCCACTTGTCGAAGGGACCACCCCCTAGACACAGCAATAGACAAAATAACTCTGATAGTAGCCGGTTTTACCACCGGGCTAAACGTTTCCTTAAAATCACAACCTGGAACCTGAGAGCAGCCTTTTGCTACTAATCGAGCCTTATGAGGAGCAATAGTACCATCAGAATTCCTCTTAATCCTGAACAACCATTTGCATCCTATAACCTTACGACTAGACGGAGCTGAGACTAGCTCCCATGTGGAATTGCGTATAAGAGCATCATACTCAGCTTGCGCAGCAGCACGCCACTCAGCAGTAGCCAAAGCTTCTTCAATTGTAGAAGGTTCGTTAGCCTCAACATGTAAAACCTAAGGCTTGTAAACTCCCGCTTTAGCTCGAGTGACCATTGAGTGAGTATTACCCACAGGTGGTCTACTAATTTGACTGTCAGACGAAGATGAAACTCCTTCAGACATTCTTGAGATAGAATGAGGAAGATCAGTAAAATCACCTGGTGAAACCGACTCATGTAAAATTGGAAGAGCATCCGACCCAGACCCAACATCATCCGAAGAAGCATGAGATTGCACCAAATCTGTATCTGAAGTAGAAACATTAGGCTGAGACTGGAACCCTTGAAGAGATGGTGACACCACACAAGGCACATGAGACGACGAAGAAGAAAAGGTAGGCCACATAATGAGAACAACATTCACACTAGTATGACTAGTCGTCGTCATAAACTTATCAGGGCTAGACTCAGCAAACAAAAACCTCTGCTCATCAAACATGACATGTCTCGAAATAATAACCTTACCATCCGGTAAAAGACACTAATACCCCTTGTGACGAGGATTGTAACCCAACAACGTAGACAGCTAAGACCGAAAATCCAGCTTATGACCGACAAACGGACGTAAATAAGGATAGCAGCAACAGCCAAAAACTCGAAGATGATCATAGGTCGGATCATTACCATAAAGTGCCTTAAACGGAGAATTGCCCTGAAGCACAACAGTAGGAAGTCGATTGATCAAATAAACCGCGCAACAGAACGCATACCCCGAGTACTCCATAGGAAAACTCGCATGAGCCAATAACGTAATACCCACTTCAACAATGTGACGATGTTTACGCTCAGCCACTCCATTTTGTTCAAAAGTTTACGGACACGTCAATCGATGAATAATTCCCTGGGATTCCAAAACAGATGTAAAACCACGGTATTCTCCTCCCTAATCACTCTGGAACTGCTTGATAGACTTGCCAAACCGTGTCTCAATCAACTTTTGAAACTGAGTGAAACATTCTATTGCTTGAGCTTTTTGACGAAGAAGATAAACCCAGGTAAACCTAGTGCACATGTCAATAAACGAAACATAATATCTCTTTTCATCACATGCAACAGATCACGGGACCCCAAAGATCGAGACAACTAACTCAAAGGTTGATACCTAGTAGTAGAAGGTGAAAAAAGCAACTTATGTGACCGCCCTTTTTGACATGCAGTACATACACCATCAAATTTATTTTTACTCGAAACAATATTACATTTATTTA
Organism: Gossypium raimondii; assembly: GCF_025698545.1. Lineage (NCBI taxonomy): Eukaryota > Viridiplantae > Streptophyta > Magnoliopsida > Malvales > Malvaceae > Gossypium > Gossypium raimondii. Next base: position 1,487,965 of record NC_068568.1, read on the forward strand.
GAATAGTCTTGACCACAGACGCAGACGGGTGGCTTAAACGATTATGCCATAAAGCAAACACAGAACAATCATCAACGGAGCTGGGAACTTGCGAATGAGCAACAAATGGATCAACATTGGTCGAATGAGAAACCACCGGCACAGAAAACTGATATAATCCATCACGAATGCGGCCCGTCAGCAATGTCTCTTGAGTCACAGCATCCTTAATAACACAATGGGTAGGGTGAAACTCAAAAAACACACCATTATCACGAGCAAACTGTGAGACAGATAAGAGGTTTTTCTGTATACTCGGTACACATAAAACATTTGACATTCGTAACGACTTAGACTGAGTCGGTAAAATAGTAGTACCAATTGAGGAAATTACCACAGGAGTACCATCACCCATTAAAAGAGATGACTTACCTGAATATGGCGTGACATCACGTAAAGCTGACACATCACGATACACGTGATGACTAGCCCCAGAGTCAGGGTACCAAGACGTGGTTCCACCGCCTACTCGAACGAACGAACCATTACCACCAGTACTAGACCCAAGTTGAGCAGTATGAACATGTGAACCAGATTCTGACGACTCAGAATAATCAGATGCACATAAGTCCCCTAGTCGGGGAAGCCCAATACACGGTTCGGACCCAGTATACACCCGAGCACGCGGTTTGGTAAGTCGAAAACCTGAATCCCCAAACTCTAGTCCATCACACATTTGTTCAGGCGAGCCAAGATCAGTTTGATCCACTTGAACAAATTAGATGATGGTGCAATATTTGACCCATCATTAAAGTGAACATTTTTAATATTGGACCCATGTGATAGATGTTGAATATGCGGCCCACTTGATGAATGTTGAACATACGGCCCATGTGACGCACAATGTCCATTTACATCATTAAACCCATGTGACGTGTTACCATTATATCCTTGCCCATCATCAAAACCAAATTTGCACACATTTGACTTGTAAGCATCTGAACACATTCGGCCAGAATCATGCTGAGCATGAGACACCTGTGGCCCACGTGCCAATGGCCTATTTTGTATGCCAGCACACACATTTTGACCACCATACCTCTGTTGACCCGCATAACTTCCTTGACTCCCTTGACCATAACCAATTCTTTGACTCTTCTGATGAGGAGCCACAAATTGATCTTCACCATGGTGCACAAACCCCTCTGAATCAGGACCTTCAACACCGGACGACTCATTCGAATCTCGGTGATAACGACAATAACACTTTTGCACCACATGCCCGAAACGACTGCATATTTGGCATTGCACACGAGATCTGAAGACTCTGCCACGACCACGAGCAGGCGCACGACCACCACGACCGGCCCCTTCCACCGACAGCTCGTTTTCAACAAGATTTGCATTCAAATTGACCTCCTGCAACACCTGAACTTGACGATTCTCACAATCAACCAACGCATCAACTACACGCTTTAACGGCAGTATATCAGTCGACAATCGAACAGACGAGATGACAGCCTCATATTCCGACGGCAATCCCGCAAGCACCACTTCAACCTTCTCTTCATCAGAGATACGAGAGCCAGACGCATCTAACATAGCACATAGATCTTTAATCTTAACAACATAAGTTTTAATAGAAAGGTTACCTTTCTTCAAAGAATGAAGCTCATGCCGAAGTCTCGATTGCTTGGCTCCAGTATCAGCTGCAAACAGATTAATGGCCATACTCCATACGTCACAAGCCGTGCAAGCATCATCAAAGGAAGATTGATGAGAAGAGCTTACAGTCGACAAAAGCCAGGATGTCAGAAGGCGGTCTTGCTGCATGAACACCTGAGCCGCCGGATTTGGAGCACGCGAGCCATCGGGTAGAAGATTGAAACGTGATGGTGGAGCAATGGTGCCATCTAAGAATCCTGTAAGTCCATAGCCATCAACTATCAGTTTTACCTGTTTGCGCCATTGAATATAAGTACCTTCATCAAGTTTGACGACTTCATGCCGAGGAAAGACATTTGTGACACGATCGGCAGCAAACACACCGGAGCTAGGTTCACCAGATTCGGAATCAACGGAAGCCATACTAAGCAAAATCCAGAATCAACTGGCGAATGATACCATGAAAGAATTGGATAAAATCGAAAGAAATATCTAGCCAAACAGATAGCAAAATATAAATGGAAAAACTTCTTTTATTTGTTTTCCAAAAACCTTGCTCACTGAATACACATGTTCAGTATTTATAGACATGAGTAACCGCTCCATATTGAGCAACAACCTTCACCGGATACCTAACTAACTAACAACCTTTTAATACTCTAATAAACTGGTTTTTCTTTAAATATTTTTCTGGGATGATTGGTTTACTAGCTATATGGTGTTTTAATTAGATATAGAGAGGAAAAGCTTTTTCATCTCCTTATCCATAAACGCATCCTTCACTGCCAGTTCGTCGACCTTTTCAACAATATAATATGGAACTAAGTATCTGTGTCTTCTATGTTTAATGTTTCATCTTTAATCTCTCAATTCTTTATAATTTCTTCAGCTATCTACATATTTTGCTGTATATGGGTAATTATTTGATATACCTGCATATTAATCCACTTGTAAAGTGTAAAAAACTTAATGTATCAAATGATTTTCGTATGTATATTCCTAGTGTTTTCTTGCAGAAAATACATAGGTAACCAAATTTTCTTCTAGTTTCTACTCTCCCTTTCTCCAAATCCTCAAGCACCCACCTATATACTTTCACCCCTCCCCACCTATATAGTAGAAAATACATAGGTAATAAACTTTTCTAGTTTATACTTTTGCTTGGTGATTGTGTGATTGGGTTTGCTTATTACTAAGGGTGTTTGTTATTTTTTGGTCGCGTGGAGACTGATAATATGGGGTTGTTAGGTTTTTTATTCTTGTGGTGTCGAATTGGTTGCTGGTGTTAGAGTTGTATTTATTGCTGTTTCTTGGTGTCTTTTGGAGTTGTTCTTAGATGATTATTGTTAAGTTCTGGGTGATTGTAGGTGTTCGCTTTTGCTTCTTGTACCTTTCACTCAGTTTCTTGTAAAATTATTATAGATATCTTTGTACTACAAATTCGATTATGTTGGATCACTTTATTTAAAAATAAGTAAATTAGTTCAAATATATTAGATTAAAGAGCAATCTGATCTTTTTTCTTAAAAATCCATCTATTTCTATTATTAAAACTAACATAGCTAACAAATAATTAAACAGTGGCACATGGTGTGCCCGACGTACCTCATGTTGACATATAGAGATAAGTTTTAATAATAGAAATTGATGAAATTTTAATGAAAGATTAATTTACTCTTTGATCTAATATATAAAAACTAATATGCACATTTTTTAATAAAGGGACAGGACCTCGTGACTTCTAATAATAATAAAAATTTTGAATGAGAAAAGAAATAAGTGTCAAAAATTTTCATTAATACACAGTGAAATAATGTAATGTTCAATCATAAGCTTCGTTTTTGTTTTAATTTTAGTTTTTTTAATGAAACATGATATTATAAAATTTGGAAATTATAAATAAAAGATTTGAGTATAACGGGATAAATTTGAAGATGATGAAAAACTTTAAATATGGATTGTAAAAAGGACAAAAAAAAAAAAAAAGAGAGTTAAGGATAAGAATATTTAAAATAGCATAATACACTTAAAAGAAAATTTTTGAATAAGCATTCGCCGGTGAAGGGGAATCTCAAGTGTCCAACGATCTTTGTTAACAACTTGCCGCGAAGACTGCACTGAATGCGTGACTGATGCAGAAAGGGCGATAGAGAGATTAAACAGTTTTAGAATCTATGGATTTCGGGTTGAAATTAATAGGGCAAGGTTTCGAGTTAGGAACACCTTTTGGAGAAGGGTGTGTAGAACAAAAATTAAACTCATATCGAGGCTAGGGCTGGTGAGAAGGTGAGCCGACATCTGCTTCTGAAGAAATAATAAGAGTTATGGAGCATGATACCATTAAGGAAGTTGAAACAAAACGGGTTGTTGTGCAAGGTGTGGTCGATGCGAATAAACTTAGTTGGCTGGAACACTGTGCTATTGCTTGGATTGAAGATGGGTCGTCCTCGTATTCTCTAAAGGAAAACTTCTGTCAGAAGGAATTGATGGGGTGAATATTTTTAAGCTTTCTGGACGCTCGATCTTGCTTTTGTTCAAGGACAATGACTTGTTTCAATCTTTCGAAGACTCAAATTGGGAGTAAAGGGACCTTCCAAAGCATTGCGTGCCACTGGGGGAAGTTCCTTAGAGTAGACAACGATGGATCTAATTATTTACAGGAAGTATTAAAATTATTATGGAACAGTTGCAAAGAATTGATGAAATTATCAATTTGCAAGTTGGTGATACATGTTTAGAGGTGCGAGTAGCAGAAATCGATCCAATGGTAATGTTTCGAGCTCTTGATGATAAAGGGAAGCAAAAGAATTACAAAAAAAGCGAAGAATAAGAGGGGAAGAAAGTCATCAAATGGAAATAGTTGATGACAAAGTTGATGGAGTCCAGATTTAATGGGCATGCCATTGTGATCCACGTAAAAGAAAAGCAAAAGGTGAAGCTTCCATATATTTTCTAATCAAGGTGGAAAGAAGTAAGCCATTGATTTGCTATTTTTCTTTTCTTTGTCGATGGTGGACATTAGTGGTGTCATCATCATCATTTTTTTATTACTATAAAATATGTGTGAAAAGAAAAAGTTAGTCATTCAAAATTTTAAAGAATAAGTCTTAAATTAAATCCAAAGTTTAATTTCAATAAAATAAAATTTGAGAACAATTATTAAATTTAGCGTCTAATTTAGATAAAAGAAATTTATATTGCAGTTACTAAATATTGATTTAACTCTATATAATTTTAAAATATATATGGTTTGCTGGGGATTCAAACATAATATTCATTTTGTGAAAAAAGTCATGTTATTCGAATTTGCATGAGGTCATGACTAAGCAAATAAACTATGAAAAAAGAGAATAAATATTACTGTGTGTGATATATTGTATTGCAAATTTTGTGACTGTGTAATTAATTTATTGAGATATTAGGAAATAAATAAAGTGTGTGTTTTTTTTGTTGAATTATAGTAATAAGGTAAAATCTGAATAACCAACGCGACTAGCGCAACTTAAATTCAAGTCACACCTAGAACAATGAACACCGTGAATCATCAGATCATTACATGAAATTTTAAATATAGTGATGACTTTGATTACTTTAGATGCACCCTATACGTTTTGGATGTATGCATCTTAAATACGAAGACTATCTTACCATGATAACCCTTTTCTTTTATTTTCCTTTTTTTTTTAGAAAGTATTTTATGAACGAAGGCAATCATCATAAATTCATTCACTTAGAAGCACTAGAAAACAACGATGACACCAACCAAAAACAGACAAATAAAATCAACAATACAATAACAAAAGCCAAACAACCCTTAGAACCCTTGTAAGGAAACCATTACAAAGCACAACCCTCTTGCAACAACTAGAAAATCAAAACATTAATATAACAAACAACTCACCTCAATAACTTTAAAAAGAAAATCCACTCAATCTCTATGTTGGCCTAATAATGAGGTTCCCACCCAGCTGTGATATGAGTTTGAGTTGCGTTAATAGCATTGTCCTATGGATCTGTATGCTAACCTAATAATGAGAATATTCTCTCATCCAGATATGATATGAGTTCGAGTTGCGTTAACCATGTTATTCTCTTATCATAATTCAAAAAGATTTTCCATTGAGAAGCAATTGCAATTAAAAGTTAAAAACAATAACAATCAAAATAGAAAAAGAAGAAGAAGAGTACCTTAACAATCTATATTAAGTCTTCTCCCTGTAATTTGCCTCTTCTTCATTATCAATCACACGTAAACCCAGTTTCTTCTTCTTCTTCTTTTTTGCCAAGTTCCTACACTTCCAAACCCTCCTTTTATTCTTAATCCCCAGTCGAGCAATTCTTGGCTCCTCAATTAAAGGATCTCACCTTTATTCGCTTAAAACAGATTTTCTTCTAAGACGTCAACACCCCATTATCTCCGTTCCCATCCTTCCAAATAAAATAAAATAAACTTGATTGCTTTACCAAACCCACTTTCGAAACTTCGAAAGAATCGTCCAATATTAAAATAACCAAGAACATAGACTAACAGCTCTACTAATTGAAAGCAACATATTCCAACACCTTGAAAGAGGACTCATCCTCACATCATTAACATTCCAATAATTTCTTACTTCATTCTTATTGTATTTTTATTTTTTAGAATATTATTTAGTTCAAATTTAATATTAAAATTAGTTTACCAAATAAGTCGTACTTGAATTGGTGCTCGAAAAATTTTACTCTTATGTAAACATTGTCGACATTGGCTTGATTCTAATCATAACTTTCCTCACTCTTAAATTGAAGGAAAGAACACATTTAAGTACACTCAAATCTATGTTTTTCTTATTATTACAATAACAACAATATCAATTAAATTAAAACTTAATTGAAAACGTGACCATCACCTGCTTAATTAAACTAATACATTAAACATACCCAACAAACAATTAGGAAGTGAATGTCTTTTTATTTATTTTTAGTAATTAACTACTTAAGAAGAGAATCAAAGTCTTAATATTCAAATAGATATGTTTTGCTTATATGTATGTAATAAAATACATAGATCATTTTTAATGCCGGGTGTTGTGAGAAATAGCATAATTTTCAAATTTTTAGATAAAATTTTTACTTTCACCCTTTAGAAAATTAAAATTTTACTCTAATCCCTCAGCTTAATATGTACCACATGTTGATTTAAGTCGACATCTCTATGATCCAACATCATTAGGTGTTTAAAGTATATTATGAGTTTAAGTGTGTCACATTTTGGAAATCTGGTTGGAAGAAATTGAGTTAGTGAAATTAAGAGTGGTTATGTCCTGATTTTAAATTAAAATTGTAAAAATTATGCAAAATGAGTTTATTTGATTTAATGGCTAAGTGTTATGCTTTTGTGTGGGAGGTTTTGGGTTTAAACTTTAAAATCTTTCTCTTGCATTTTTGTTAATTTTTGTCCAACCTCTTGCCTTTGATATTAGAGTTATATGTTATTTTTGTTCAGCTAAGGACAAGAGTGAGTATGTTAGTTTAGTGATAAGGCTTCAGCTTAGCTTTAGGTTTTGTATTTGAATCCTCATGTGTGCAAATTGAAAATTTTTTTTATTTTAAATTCTGGGAAAAATCTAATAAGGATAAGGTATATGATATTGGGATTAGTGGGGAAGTAGTTAGTTTTTAAGAATTTTTATTTTTGAAATTCTAAACTTTTTTTCCCCAAAGTCCTCCACATTCTGTCGTACACTTCTTGCTACACTATTCATTTTATTTATTTTTTTCTCTCATCTTTTTCATGCTCCATTTCTGAATTTTTCATTCTTTATGCTTTTTTCTTTCTCATTTTGCCATACGGTTGCCTCTTGTGTTATTCCATTCGTACGTTGTCGAATCTCTGTTACTTCTTTGGGTAAGTGTGGTGGTTGTTTATTTCAGGAAGGTGGTTTTTGGGTATTTGATTTGAGAAATTTTTAGTCAGTGGTACTTGCGTTTTGATGACTCTCTTTGGTGTGGGAATCTGTCAGGTGAGGTTTGTGAATCGCATGACTTATTTTTGGCAAATTAGAGGTTTTTGAGGACTATCGTTTCTGTTCGGTAAGTGGTCGAATGCTGAATTAGTTACCTGAAATTAGTGTTTTGTTACTAAAATTGGTTGTTTAAATCTTGGTTTTAAGTTTGGGAATTCTTGACGTGGTGTTAGTTTCAGAAATCAGTAACGTGTGTAAAGAAAACTTGAGAAAATAGCAAACGGAAAATGTCAAAAGACTGCACTGTTGGCACCGTACTTTTCACAAATTTAGATTAAAACTAGCATAGCTAACAAATAATTAAACGGTGGCACATGGTGTACCCGGTGTACCTCATGTTGACATATAGAGATAAGTTTTTAATAATAGAAATGATAAAATTTTAAAAGACTCTGATCTAACATAAAAAATTTAACATGCACAATTTTTTAATAAAGGGAACACGACCTCTATACGCGACTTCTAATGATAATAAAAATTTTGAATGAGAAAAGAAATAAGTGTCAAAAATTTTCATTAATACACAGTGAAATAATGTAATATTCAATCATAAGCTTCCAAGCCTTGGTTTTTGTTTTAATTTTAGTTTTTTAATGAAACATGGTATTATAAAATTTAGAAATTATAAATAAAAGATTTGAGTATAAACAGATAAATTTGAAGATGATGTTGTTGAGAGAAATACAAACTTTAAATATGGATGGTAAAATGTAAAAAAAAAGTAAAGTATAAGAATATTTAAAATAGCATAATACACTGAAACGAAAATTTTTGAATAAGCATTCGCCAGTGTTGGGGAATCTCATGTGTCCGACAATCTTTGTTAACAACTTGCCGCGAAGACTGCACTGAATGTGTGAATGATGCAGAAAGGGCGATAGAGAGATTAAACAGTTTTAGAATCTATGGATTTCGGGTTGAAATTAATAGGGTAAGGTTTTGAGTTAGGAACACCTTTTGGAGAAGGGTGTGTAGAACAAAAATTAAACTCATATCGAGGCTAGGGCTGATGAGAAGGTGAGCCGACATCTACTTCTGAAGAAATAAGAGTTATGGAGCATGATACCATTAAGGAAGTTGAAATAAAACGGGTTGTTGTGCAAGGTGTCGTCGATACAAATAAACTTAGTTGGCTGGAACACTGTGCTACTGCTTGGATTGAAGATGGGTCGTCCTCGTATTCTTTAAAGGAAAACTTCTGTCAGAAGGAATTGATGGGGTGAATATTTTTAAGCTTTCTGGACGTTCGATCTTGCTTTTGTTCAAGGACAATGACTTGTTTCAATCTTTCGAACACTCAAATTGGGAGTACAGGAACCTTCCAAAGCATTGCGTGCCACTGGGGGAAGTTCCTTAGAGTAGACAACGATACTGAAAATGGGAACTCATTATTTACAGAAAGTACTAAAATTATTATGGAACAGTTGCAAAGAATTGATGAAATTATCAATTTGCAAGTTGGTGGTACATGTTTTGAGGTGCAAGTAGCAGAAATCGATCCAATGGTAATGTTTCGAGCTCTTGATGATAAAGGGAAGCAAAAGAATTACAAAAAAAATGAAGAATATGAGGGGAAGAAAGTCATCAAATGGAAATAGGGATGGCAAGATAGTGAATTGCTCCATCTCGGATGGTGATTATAGAAATAGAAATAGAAACAATTTAATTATCAAGGAGTCTGTTGATTTTGAAGCTTTAGAATAAGTAATTACTACTTGGAACTTATGGAAGCAAGTAGGGCCAGTAGTGGATGATGACGGCGAGGGGGGAGAAATTATTAGCCATTTGATGAAAATTCAATCTATTTGTGATTCAGAAGTAGATTTGCGTGATATTGATGGGAGTTGAAGAAGTAACTATGACTTGGATTATGAGGAAGCAATTCGATTTGGCTATGGATGATTGAGCTGAAGAAGGGGAATTGACTTGGCAGATGGACGAGTCAGAAGTTGATGGAGTCCAGATTTAATGTGCATGCCATAGTTTCATGGGTTGGAGCTTGGGGCGTTCTTTGTTTATTTTGGTCAGGCCATCGAAGCTTGCTTTGATTGGAGATTTGGGTTGATTGATTTCGCGAATGCAAACTTGTTCCTTATATGGGTTGAAGCTAAAGAGTATGTTGTTTTTTACGTTTAATCGGGTGTTTTGTTGATACGTGGTGCAGTTTGCTATTTGGGCTGACGAGGATCTGTTGGTTGGTAAGGTTTCGAGTGAGTTGTTTCAATGGAATTATCTTTTAATTTGTAGGAGTCTCTTTATTCAAGTGCTCTTTTTGGATGGAAGGGTGGTCTTACAACGTCCAAGTTGCTGCAAATTCGACGCCGAGTTTTATGCATGCTGGCACAGGTTCTTAGTCCAACGGTATAGGGGCTCTCTGTTAGGTCTTGGTGATAAGTGGAGTGGGAAAGGAAGGTTGTTTTATAGGTGTTTTGGACTGTTTTCAGGTGTTTGATTTTTTTTATGCTTGGTTGGGTCACTTGGGTGTTATGATTGGGTTTTTATTGTACCTTTTTTTTAATAAGTTTTTGAAGTTCTTACTAATAAGTTCGGGCCGAGCCCAGAAAAAAATTTCGGTCCGGGTCAGGCCCGGCCCGGCCCGAAATATGGGTTTAGAATTTTGTCCAGGCCCGGCCCGGGAAAAAATTCATAAGCCCGGGCCCGGCCCATTTTTTAAAATAAATACCAAAAATTTATTTTAAAAATTAAAACAAAAATTAAAAAAGTATTTTAAAATTAAAAAAATTTAAAAAAAGTATTTTAAAATTAAAAAATTTAAAAAAAATAAAAATATTTATTATTCGGGCCGGGCTCGGGCCAAAAAAGTGGTGCCCGAGGCCCGGCCCGTTTTTTAATCGCGCCTCATTTTTTTGCCCAAACCCATATTTCGGGCCTATATTTTTACCCAAACCCTCTCATTTCGGGCGGGCCGTCGGGCCTGGCCGGGCCGCCCGGCCCATGAGCACCTCTAGTACTTGGTGTTTACCCTAATTTATAATATTTAATATTTATTTTTTAAAAAAATTAAGATTTAATGATCAATTAAACTCTCAACGTCAAACATTAGTTTGCCATGTTAGGCTTAATGACTCATCTAAGGCCTCGGCGAAAAAATAAATTCAAGGGACCCAATTGAATACACTATTTCTCTAAAGTTTATTATATTCATAATAAAACCTCCAAAAGAAAAAAGTTACAAGGAAGAAATACACACCTAAAAGCAGCTTATGCAGAACAGCATATATAAGATACCACTGCTATAAACTCTCACTACAGCAAAACAGGTTTTTAGCTGCGTTTTTAGTGGCGTTTGGATCAAAAACGTCGCTAAAAATAGAGAATTAGCGGCACTTTTTAGAAAACACCGCTAAAGATCGAGCAATAGCGGCGCTATTTGAAAAACGCCGCTAAAGATCAAGCAATAGCGACGCTATTTCAAAAATGCCGCTAATGCTCATTTTAGCGGCGTTTTCCAGTAATCGCCGCAAAAAACCCAAAAACCAACGTTTTCTTAGCTTTCGGGGCTTTAGCGACGTTTTTGACAAAGCACCGCTAATGATCGGGGCTTTAGCGGCGTTTTTGGAAAAGCACCACTAATGCTCGGGGCTTTAGCGGCGTTTTTGAAAAAGCGCCGCTAATGCTCGGGGATTTAGCGGCGTTTTTGTAAAAGCGCCGCTAATGCTCGACCTTTAGAGGCGTTTTTCAAAAAACATTTTATCTACTATTTATTATTTAATTGTTTATTTATATTAATTAAATTTTAATTTATTTTTAATTAAAAATAAAGGTAATGTAAATTTAAATCAATAAATGTAAATGTAAATTATTTATATTTTACCCACAAATTATTGTAATAGTAAAAAGAAGTAAGCTTTTCTCTATTTCAAATCCTTCTTCATATGTTTGTTTAATCTGACTACAGTAACAATGTTTTCCTTGGAAGTTTTTTCTTGAAATGAAAATTCTCTCTTGTTCCTTAGAGGTTTCTCGTCCGTCATTAGAGTATTCTCACTGAGGTTTCTCTTGTTTTGTTTGTTCTTTCTTCTTTGTTTTTATTTTTTTCTCTCGATTTTGGTTTTAGGTTTGTTTGATCTTGAGTCAGTTATTGATCCTTTGTTGCCTAGGTCTTGCGTCGGTTATTAATCGTAAAAGAGATAGTATTAATTTTAAAATATTAAATTAATTATCATTATAGTTTAGGGTTTATGGTTTAGGGTATATGGTTTAGGAGTTACTATTTTAAGGTTTTGGGATTATGGTTTATGGTTTATGGTTTATGGTTTACGGTTTACGGTTTAAGGGTTGGGGTTTAAGGTTTAGGAGTTTAGGGGTTAGGGGTTTAGGGTTTATGTTTTATGAGGGGATAAGGGTTAGGGGTTTAGGGTTTAGATTAATTGGTGTTTTTAATTTATATATTAAATAATTTCTTATATAATTGTAAAGAGATAATATGAATTTTAATATATTAAAATGGGTTTTTGATCTTAGGTAATTTAAAACTCTTATTTACTTAATGGTGTAATTTTGAATTTCATTGGAAATTTTAATTTGTTAGAATTTGATCCCAAAAACTCCATGTTGCTAAAAGAGAACATATTTAAATACCTGGCTTCTTGCTTTTTTATAATTTTCGATTCGAATGGTTTCTTGCTTTTCCACCACCCCCTAAATAAAATTGTCGATTCTCTTGTAAATAATTTAGAGAAATAATTAAAAGAAAAAAGTAAACCCATATTTGCATAGGATTTTGGACCTTCACCTCTTCTCTTCGTATCGTTATTTTCAGCTGAAAAAGGCTTTTACATTAATCACCCTTGAAGTTACTTTTCTACAGGTAATAATAAATTTTCCTTTTTTTTCTGTCTGCTTATTGGGTTTCTTTTAATTCATTCCTTAACTGGTTCATGTTGATTTTTTTTTTTGCGTATCTTCTTCGATTTTCTTCTGAATTTTGTTTGATCTAAGCTTATAATGGGGAGATACCCATATTCTATTTAGTCTTAAATTTTATGATTTTACTTCCCATAGAAAAATTAATGCATGTTTTTGTCTTTCAATATAGGAAGCAGGTAAGCATGTGAGTTCAAACTATTTGGTAGATTTTTAATCAAATAGATTGAATTGCCAGGATTTATACTTTGCAATATATATATATAATTTTTTATTTGTTCAATGTTCTAACTGAAATTTATGCCAATGAAAAACTTCTATATCTTTGACGAAGTCAATTTCTTTATTTCTCTTTAGGATTTTAGTGTGCTTAAAAACTTTTTTTTTTATGCTATTGAAGCATTGGATCATCTTTGCATGCTGCAGGAACAGGCTGCTTTGCTAACATGTTGAAATGTTGATTTTTGATAATTCCTTACATATTAAATATTGAAGTGTTGATATTCAAGCTAGTAATTTAACAGTAAGGTTTATTAATGTTATCCAATTAATTGGACTAACTTATCAGGTTTTGTAAATTAAGGGGATAAAATTCATAATTAGACCTTTACTTATTTATTTTTATTCTAAAGTGTTACCTTGAAAGTTAGTATTGGTTTAATTTTCCAGTACTTATTGTGTGTATGCTTTGCTTTTATTTATTTGCAGATGTGGTTTTGGTCTTCTAATGTATGAATCTGAAGTGCATTTCTATTCTTCTATTTGCAGTTAAGATTTGAAACTGAAGACAAAGCAAGGAGACTACTAAGTAATGTGTCATTTTTGTTGAAACTAGGGGGTTATTTTTTCGGTATTACTCCTGAAAAAGTGATTGCCAAAAACTGTTGTTTCTGGATTTGTGTATTTTTCTTTTTTTTTTCTTGTGGTTCTTCTTTTTTGTTTCGGGAGGTGATTGTGTAAACATTTTAGTGTGATTTAGTTATTGTAAGAATATTTTTAACATTGTTAATTTTAATATTATTGTAAGAATATTTTGAATTATAATTCAGTTATCAATTTATATCATTTATCTTTCATTGAATTTGAAGTATCATTTAAATTTGTCATTTTTGGTTGGATTTTATGTTACAAGAAGAATTGTATATGAATGAAAATCGGATGTTACAAATTTGCAAAAATTACTGGCATTTTTCCATAAACGCCCCTAAAGAACCATACTTTTAGCGGCGTTTGTGGGTAAAGCGCCGCTAAAGGTCATGTTCTTTAGCGGCGTTTGTGGGTAAAATGCCGCTAAAGATCATGTTCTTTAGCTGCGTTCTTTCACATAAACGCCGCAAAAGTTAGCGATGTTGTCAATAGCGGCATTTTTTGCGGCGCCCTAAAAAAGCACCGCTAAAAGCCTGTTTTGGTGTAGTGTCTGGCCATAATCATAATTTTATTCTTAGTTCTTGGATGGGTTGCCTACTTGAATGAGTTAAGTAGTAATGATGTGTGACCCGTGGTTGAATTGATTGAAACCTAAATAACTGGAGTATTAGTTTAAAGAATAATATTAATTTAATTAAATAGAAAGTTGATATAAATTGATTAAAATATTTTTTAATATTTTTAAAATTTTAATAAATTTTATCGTTCCAAAAATATTGCTCCTAAGCCGTTGTGATCCACGTAAAAGAAAAGAAAAAGGTGAAGCTTCCATATTTTTTCTAATCAAGGTGGAAAAGTAAGCCATTGATTTATATAATAATATATTTGCTATTTTTCTTTTCTTTTTCGATGGTGGACATTAGTGGTGTCATCATCATTATTTTTTTATCACTATAGAACATCTGCGAAAACAAAAAGTTAGTCATTGAAGTCTTAAAATAGGAATAATTATTAAATTTAGCGTCCAATTTCAACAAAATAAAAATTTAAATCCTACACTGTGTTTGGTTCACCGTATTACCCAATCCATTACGCCCCGATTACGTGCGTATTACATTACGCCCCTATTCCGGCGTTTGGTTCGCTGTAATAGGTATTACGCGCGTAATCGGTTACGCCCCTAATCCCCAAATTCCCGTGTTTTCCAATCCTTCCCAAATCGTTTGTATTAGCTATTACTTAGGCCTCCTCCCCATCTCTCTTTTACCCTCCCTCCCTACCCGACCCTCTCCTCTTCCGTCCTAATCATTTTCTCCTCCCATTTCCCACTGCTTCCGTTGATTATTCTGTCGTCATCGTTTCTTCTCGTCTCGGCGTCTAATTTCCCTTCCCCATTTCCTCCCAACCCTATCTGCCCGCACACCAAAACTCTCTCTTTTTCTCTTCAATATATTCACAAAATTGGAAATTCGATAGCTTAATCCATTGAAAAAAGAGTGAAGCGTTTTTGGTCATCACGTAGCATCCAATATCGTGAGTTTTAATTCGACCTAAAATAATCGCCAATTGTAGTACATGTATCTCAATGTTTTTCCCAATTGTAGATAACCCTCTCGCATGCTTTTCTCTTTACTTTTTAAGCTTAATCGTCACCTTAAGTGTTACTGTTTTAGTTCCTACAAGTTAATTTCTGCTGAAATTGCTATTTTATTTTATTCATTGTTGCTTTTTCATCAAGATTATTGTGTATATGGATGCACTTTGCTTTTAAAGCTGCTTTCATTGGAATTATTGTATAATTCCGCTTGTGGCTTTTTACTCTTCAGTAGTTTAATGCTGATTTCATGGTTATGAATCTTTTATTCTTCAGTAGTTTTAGTTATCGAACGAGGTTATATTAGAAAAAGAACGAAGCATAAAACGAATATTAGACCAAAGAAAGAAAAAAGATGGCAACTGAACATTTGTAATCTGCAATTTTCTCTTTTACTTCCAAAATAATAGTAATACATTGAAGTGATTTTGATTGAAATGAAGTTTTTGTGTGTTCACTGATCAAAAAGTTATGATAATGAGGCCTTGGCATTGGATCATGATAAAAAGGTAACACTTGTATCATACTAATAAATTCTGCAAATTTACATCTTGTAGATGCCATCAAGTATTGGATGACTTTTTAAATATACAGTGAAATTCTGCTCATTATAAATATTATATACATATATACAGTGAAATTTTGCCTTGCGGACTTCATTTAAATTAAGAAAGCTTACAAAAGACACTCCCTTTCCATTTTTTGTTATTCTTTGCTATGAGTTGGAGAAAGAATAAACAGGAAACTGTTTGCAGATTTTGCTTTATTTTTTTCATGCAGTATGGGGCTTGGTTCTTTATTAGGAAGAATTATTGTAATGAAAAGAGGACACTTGCTCCTATCCTAACAGCCATTCCCTTTTTTAATGTTTAACAATGTTGCTTCTTTCTCTTTTAATTATCTCTTGGATACTGGCCAAGGAACATCAAATGATGATTACTTTGTTCGATGCTAAGCTTTGTCTTAACTGCATGCTATTGCTCATGCTATGAACTAGAAATTTTTGGTCATGTTTAATGATTGCATATCTAAAGCAAATGATGTTTCTCCTACATTCTTCAGCCAAATCATTGGCTAAATTAGCTTATCAATTGTTGTTGTCTCCTTTTGAAATTAGGTTTGATGGATAAATTATGAGCATCAAATCACTTTTGAAGTTAGTTTGAATCTTTTTGCTCGGTTGATGATACATATGCTGCATGTGTTGTTTGCTAATGGGGATGAATGTGGGGAATTAGAGGCCGGTGGTTTGTTATGTATTAACGAGTGCAACTTACTACATGTAGGATGTTAGGCCTGAATTTACTTAATATGGTTGGTTTTATGGTTGTGCCATGACTGCCTTCAGCATTCTTGAAAAACAAAAGAAAAATTATTATCTAGTCTTCTCATATTGTAATGAAAAGAGGACACTTGCTGGTTCGGCCTTTTATTAGGAAGAAAAGGGAGGTGAGAACTAATTACAAATAATGAGGGAAATGAGGAGGCAGTTCAGTGTAGGTTATTGAACTTGGAATTGGGTTTAATGGTTTGTCGCCTGGTTGGGTACAGAACATATGGAATTCCAGTGAATCCTTTGAAAGCTATGCAATTGGATTTAATAGTTTCATAGTTCCCTCTTTTTGTGTTCCTGCTTATCAGTATCTGCTATAAGCCTATAACCAGTGGCTAAATGTTTTATTTTTCTTATGTTTTTGCAGTAAGAGAGAGGTTAATAAGAAAGTTCTCAAAGTTCCTGGAATAGAGCAGAAGGTAAGACTACTCTAGAAAGTTAACGGTCCATTTAAGTACTTAAAAGGTGATTGTTGCATAATTGTAAGTATTGATGATTGGTAGGCAAGGGGATTTAATAAACTATCTAGATACTGTTTTGATCGATATCATATTTAAAATATGGCTCATGGATGATGATTCTTTGTATGGTTGTTCGTGCTTTGATATACTATATTTAGCTATAGCATAAATATTTTCCCAAAAAAAAAAGGTTGATCCGAGCACTTTTCTCATTACAGTAACATTTTCCAACACTTCCACATCGTCCTAGATTTGAGCATTACTGAGTTAGTATTGATGTAGCGAGTTCTGTTGTTTCCCAAATGAATATGGTTTTGTTTGTATGTTTGTAATGCTCATTAAAGCTTTTGTTTGTATGGTTATGGTTATTGTTGCATGACCATTGTTCTTTTGAATTTATCACCAAGTTATATGTTTTTACTATTAGGTAACATTTTTTTAAAGAGCATTATGCCTACAAATCTTTTATGAGATAAATTTGTACATGTAAATGAGATAAAAGTTATATATTTTTATGAAATTATATTACCATTTAAAATGTTATTATCTAGTTTTAAAACTTCAATTTCATTATTAAACTAAATCTTCATTCTTCATTTTATTTATTTTGAAATTAGAAAACCTTAACTAAACTAATCATCAATAAAAAAATTTTCAATGATCAAACTTTGAACATGCTTTAAGTAACTAATCAATATATTTATACGATATCATTTTAGGTCAATTAATTTGGGTGATTTTAATTAACTAATCAATATATTTAAATGTCCAAATTATAATGAGTTTAGTTATAATCTAACAAATACCAACCTTCAAATTTTACCTCAATTAATTTTACCTCAATTATACATAATATATTAAAATTTAAGTTATAAGTTTTTGAAGAAATTAAATGCTCATGGATTATAATTAACCTTTTATGCACGCAATACATGTTATTTAAAACAAATGTTAATTGATTCAAACATTATTTTTCCCTATAATGGAAATAATGTTATCTTAATTATAAAAATGGATAAATGGACTGAAATTTATTATTGTCTAATTCTATCTTAGATTTTAAGTCAATTACATTATACATAAAATATTCCTCATTCATAATATGATTTCCTATAATACATAAATTATAATTGTGAAAGTGTAAGGAAGTTTTAAAATTAACGTATATATAATATGATAAATAAAATTATACAAATTTTACTTAAAAGTCAAATTTGGTCATTAAATTAATAAATTCTATAGAATTCGAAATTTTAATAATAATAATTTTTGATGAAAAAAGGTAAACATGTATTTTAAACTTGATACTAGAGATAAGTAACAATTCTTGTAAAAATAAGTCCTCTTCAAAGTTATATATATTTTACAAAATGAAATTACCATTTAAAATGTTATAAAAGTTATAAAACTTCAATTTCATTATTAAACCAAATCCTCATTCTTCATTTTACTTATTTTGAAATAAGAAAACCTTAATTAAACTAATCATCAGTAATTAAATATACTCTTTCATTATTATTTGGGTGATTGATAAAGAAATGAAATTAAAGTTGCAACGATATCATTTAGTAGATAATTTTTTGCTTCGTGTGTTCTAAATTTGTCTTTGTTTATTTTTATTTGATAATGTGTAATTGCAACTTCAATTCTTTGATAGTGTGTTCTAATTTTAAAATGTTGCAGTAATGGCTCATCTGCCTTTAATTGCACAAAGTGTGAGGCGTAAAAGAATTAGTATTCTTTGTGACAATATGGTTGGAAATCAGTAGAATCGCGATTTGGTTCTTATTTAGAATGGGTGCCACCTTAGCCTACATAGACCAAGGATTAGGTCCTATACCGTAGATTTTATGCAAAAGCGGGATTATGTGAATAGGCTTGTATATGCTAGTGTGAGACCTGTATTGAACAAGTTAGGATGAATAGAGTGCCTTTTTAAATTATGTGAGATGTTAGAATCGATAGGGGATTGAAGTCGACAAGGTTCATGCTTGTTGACGAGCAAGTAGCAATGTTTTTACATATCATCTCCCATCACCGAAAAATCGAGTTATCAAGCATCACTTTAGAAGGTCCGGAAAGCTGTTAGCGAGCATTTCATAGTGTTTTAAATCTTGTCATCACGCTTGCAAGATGTGTTATTTAAAACCCGGAGCCAATTACGTACCGATTCTTCCGACACAAGGTGGAAATGGTTTAAGGTATAGGACTAAGTTTTATATATAGCTTCAACAACATTTACTTGATTTAGATTTAAATTAGTATTCTAACTCAAGGTTTTATATCATGTGATATAGAATTGCTTAGGTGCTCTTGATGGAACCCACATCAAGATTAGGGTTCCAACAGTTGATAAACCTAGATATCGGACGAAAAGGTGACATAGCAACAAATATGCTAGGTGTTTGTACACCGAGATGCAATTTGTTTATGTTCTTCCTGGTTGGGAAGGTTCGATTCTTGATGGACGGGTTCTTGAGATGCCATTAGTAGAAGGCATGGATTAAAAGTTCCTCATGGTAAAGTGTATAGTTAGAGGACTTTGATTTATTCATTAAGATCACACTTTGTGTCTGAATTAATCATTTTTAATATGAAACTTATTTTATAGGTTGTTATTATCTAGTTGATCTTGGATACACAAATTGTGAGGATTTCTTGCACCATTTAGAGGACAACGATATCATTTGAACGAGTGGCGTCGGGGTTATCACCAAGTTCTCCGCAAGAGTTTTTAATATGAAACATGCCTCAAGACGTAATGTCATTGAAAGATGCTTTGGCTTATTAAAACTTAGATGGGGAATACTTAGGAGTCCATCGTTCTATCCTGTAAGGGTGCACAATAGAATTATTATTGCATGTTGTTTGCTCCATAATTTTATTCGAACCCATATGAGTAGTGATCCCATTGAAGCGGAGGTGGGAGAAGGATTACCTACAATTAATGTGGTGGATGACGATGAACCGAATATCACAAATATTCATCCATCGGATGCTTGGGCTACTTGGAGGATGGAACTAGCCAACCAAATGTTCGATGAATGGCAAGCATCTAGAAATTAGTTTGTGAAACTTTTGTGAAACTTTTGTATTGATTTTGTATTGTACTAAACTACGAAATTATAATATAATTTCTTCTAATTCAGCATGTGTTATAATTTTAAATTTTTTGTGCTATGGAACTTTTGATTCATGATATTCAACTTAATTACTTAGATTTTATAAAGTGTTGACCTTTTGAATCATGATATTAAAATAGTAATTAATATAATTTTTTTTGTTCTTAAGATCATTATGTCGGTGTTCCGAATCAAATGCTCAAGCTTCTCGAGGAAGCAAAAGAAAATGGGTTCGAGGAAGATGCGACATTAGTTTCAACATGGTGGACTGCACAATGTTGGAACATTTAATCTCGATACGGGTTCAAAGCCGGTTATTTGAACGAGTTGGAAAGAATGCTACAAACGGTTTTACCAAATGCAATGTTGAAGGCGAAACCTAATATTGAATCAAGGATTAGGTTACTTAAAAGGGAGTGGTCAATCGTCTACGACATGCTTAATGGCCAAAACAATAGCGGTTTTGGTTGGGACGAGCATAAGCGACTCGTTGTTCTTGAAGATGCGATT
The DNA here is from genome assembly GCF_025698545.1 of Gossypium raimondii. Classification (NCBI taxonomy): domain Eukaryota; kingdom Viridiplantae; phylum Streptophyta; class Magnoliopsida; order Malvales; family Malvaceae; genus Gossypium; species Gossypium raimondii. The sequence goes on from NC_068568.1 coordinate 1,508,388, forward strand.
TGGGAGTCCTATTTAAAGGTAAGATTATTTCAAGTCTTTATTATATTATTTTACCAAACTTACGACTAATATGATTTCCTCATTTTTAGAGTCACAAAGAAGCCCTAATTGATTTCGTACTTTCCTTACTATGACCACTTACTACCATATACGCAAGAGATCGAGCAACCGGAGAGATGCTCAAACAATGCTGATGTTCTTGAAGAAATACATGCTGATCTTGAACATTACTACGAGATATGAATGAAGAGAAACACATTCTATGATGCAAGGTGACGTCTCTTTAGATGACATGGATGTTTCTGGTACGGATCCGCGAGGAGATCGAGACCAAGGGGGTTCCTCATCTTCAAACAAGAGAAAGAAGAAATCTGATGCTCGTGATAATGTGTTTTCTTCATTTAATGAGGCGCCACTTTGTTCGGGAGAAAATCCAGCCGTTGGCGATCAAATCGATGGGAGTTTTGCCTCCGAGGTGATAGTTCGTGAGGTCGAACAACATATGGAAGAGAGCTTCAAATTTATATTCACCTTATGGTCAATTGAAGGTTTAACCGACGATCGCGATATGATGCATTGAGTAAAATTCCGACCATCCAACTCAAATGATCGTTTTCTTTAGTTTACCTTCATTCTTGATTGGAATGGGTTAGGAGATTTCTTTCTTACCATTAAATATCAATGTTCAAACTTTTTGATGTTGTAAAACTATATAACATATGGATTTTAATGTACAATTTCATTTTCATCTAACCTTTTCTTAATATAAGTTAATTATGTTTATGCATAATATAATTCTCAAGTTATATATTGATTTTAGTAAATTCATATAAGAACATTTTATTATTAAGAATTTTATGAAATTATATATCACTATATAATTATATTTAATATTAATTATTTTAAATTGTATAAATTCATATAAGAAAATTTTTATTATCAAGAATTTTATGAAATTATATATTATTATTAAATTATATGTAATAATTATTATTTTAAATTATACAAATTCATAAACTATAATCATATTAGTTATAATTAAATCATATATTTAATTAAATCATATTTAATATTAATTATTTGAAATTTTCTTTTATAGTATCATATATTATGATTTGAGTAAATTCATAGAAGAATTTTATTTATTAAGAATTTTATTAAATTATATATTTTAATTATAATATATTTAATAATAATTATGTTAATTTATATTTTACAGTATCATATATTATGATTTGAGTAAATTCATATTAAATTATATATTTTAATTAAAATATATTTAATAATAATTATGTTTAAATATGATTAAATTATTTATTATTGATAATAATAATCTTATTAAAATTTAAATAACAATAACAATAATCATTTACCAAAACAAATTTCTGCTAAGGGTATTCTAGTCATTTTAGTTTTTTCATTATGCTATTACACCTCTATTACACTCAACCAAACACAGGATTACTATTACGCCTCTATTCCATTACATTCAACCAAACAGTTGATTTGCTATTACACAGCTTTTCCATTACACCTCTATTCCATTACACCTCTAATCCAATACACCTCTAATCCAATACAGCGAACCAAACGTGCTGCTAAAGTGAGAATAATTACTAAATTGAAACTCTAAATATTGATTTAACCCTATATAATTTTAGAATATATATGAAACATCATTGTATATATTGTTTGTTGGTTGAATTAGGCTTCTTTTGGATGGACGGTGGTTGAAGTGCAGTAGAATCTTTTACCTCGCAACTACAATAATTAAATTCACTATCAATGTTGTTTTTAATCTTGCAGGAGGTAAACGCACCTGCTCATTCAAAGACACCTTTCATTGAACAAAAAATTAGGTGTTTAACCGATAATACAAAATCATATCTAAAACAAGCTGTTGTGAACCAATAAAAGAATTAAATTAAAAAACATCACATCATAATTTTAGTTATATCAAATTTACTATTTCAACTAAAGTCATATTTTATTTTATATCAATTTTTGTATCAAAATATAATAATAAAAAATAAAACGAGATTTTTACCTAAATATTATAAAAAATAAAAATAACCAAACTATTATACATTTTTTTATTATGTACGAAAATAATACAAAAAAATAAAACAGAAAAAAAAAGTCGCGACTGATGTGACAGGAGCCTGAAGGAGGGGGTGCCATAGGCGGCACCAGTTGTGCCTCTGTCAGAGGCGGCACCGATGGTGCCTTTCCCATAGGCGGCACCGAAGGTACCTTTCCCATAGGCAGCACCACTTGTGTTATAAATCAGGATTTGTCCAGCTGAAGCAAAAAAAGAAGAAGAAGAGAAAGAGGAGGTGCTGTCGGAAAAAGAGAGAAAAAGAGAGAAAGAGAAGAGAAAAAAAAGGTATTTTTTTAAAAAAATAATTGATTATCTTGTTGTTATGTTTTTTTTTGTATAATTTTTATTATTTTTTGTTGTTTAGTTATTAAGATTAATAGTTTTAGTTAGTATTATTATTATTAGTTTTTAGGGTTTAGATGTTACTTAGTATTATTGTTAGTAAAAAACTAATATTATTATTATGGTTAGTTATTATTTTTTATTGAAAATTGCATATTGAAACATTAAATTTTTTATTTAAGTAATTTATTTACCGTTCGAAATTTTTTTTTGACAAATTGATTATTGAAGATGGATGATAAGTTTTTTGTATGCGTTTATTTCGATGGAGTCATCATGACAACAAGTGTTGGATGTGTGTTTGAATGTCGACAACAGATAGCAATGAGATTTAATAGAAATGTCTCATTGGATGAAATGAATGTAAGGATTAATGCAAAAATTCTTAGACGTTGTGGGAGAAAGATATCAAAAATTTTCTACAAGTTTCCAGTTTCGACAAATCTGGTCAAATTCACCAAAATGGAACTTGTAGACAACAAAGACGTGGAGACAGTGGTCGCTCTTTACTGTGGGAATGGGAGTGGCAAGAATGCACCGATTCACTTATTTGCTGAGTTAGCCGGTATAGAGCAAAATGAAGATGTCAATGTATCTGATGAAGAACACGGAGCTCAAGAACCGTGGATGGTGGCTCCAATATCATACATTGATAGTGAATCGACTATGGGTGGGATCAGTATCGATCTGAATATTACACCCGATATTGATGTGGTTGGTGGTGAAGAAGAATGTGGTAACGATCATTGGGATGAAGAGGTTAATAGTGACGGTGATCCCGATGTGGACGATGTACCTGATGATATTGACGATGAAGATGTCAACAACGATGAAAACATTAACGCTTCTTCGGTCGGGGACCAAATGCGATGTATTTTGATACACAATAATCCTGGGCCACAAATGTCACTCATAGACCCCGACACAACGTATGTAGCTGAGTTTCCGGAGTACCCTGAAATAGTTCATCCTCACGGGCTGGCCGTAAATTCTGATCATGATGATTTGTTCCTACGCTAGAGATTCAGCTGTAAAGAAGAGTGCGTATTTGCTATTAAACGGTACAGCATGAACATATCAGTGGATTATAAAGTCAAAGTTCTCATATGTGAGAGATAGGAAAATTTGTTGGTCCTCATACATGCACATCAACACGTATAATAGAAGATCATGGAAAACTTGATTCGAAAACTATCTGTACAGGTATCATGCCAATGATGAAGGACATGTCGACCATTAAAGTTTCGGTACTGATTGCCGAAATCCAAGCACGATTCTAGTATTGACCATCATATCGAAAGGCATGGATAGCTAAACAGATGGCAATTGAGCAACTGTATGGGGATTATGATTTGTCGTATAACGAGCTACAATGATGGATAGCTACTATGCAAAAGTATATATCGGAGACTGTGATTGAGTTAAAGACAATGCCTTATTATGGCCCGGACAACCAGTTACAGCCGGGAAAAAAGATTTTCCATTGGATTTTCTGGATGTTTGATCCATGTGTGCGGGTATTTCCCCACTGCAAGCCATTTGTGCAAGTGGATGAGACCTGGCTATATGAAAAATACACACAGATCTTACTTTTTGCGGTTGCTCAAGACGGCAATAGAAACGTGCTCCCGATAGCATTTTCCATCGTAGATAAAGAAAACTTAGAGTATTGGGAATTCTTCCTCACTAACCTACGGAGGTATGTTATTAGCAACGATAACATTTGCATTATCTCCGATAGAGGGAAAGGTTTAATTGCAGCAATTAGGCATTCCGGTGTGCCATGGAGATTCGTTTACTGCATCTGTCACATTACGGCTAACTTTCACAAAGATCATAAGAATGCAGACTAGAAGAGACAAGTTGTGGCAATGGGTAAATTATAACATTATATTTTCAATATAAGTTGTAATGTTTTATGTTATCGAGTTACTAAAACTTCTTTTTCTTAATACGTATGCAGCGTACGAGTTAGAGCCACATATTTTCCACCAAAGAATGATTCAACTTGAGAGTGACATGGAGGGGTAGACAAACACATCTTTTCGACAATGGTTGGGCACAATGTAGCCGTGGCAATGGACTCAAAGTTTTGACGACAGCTTTCGTTATGGTCAAATGACCACAAACTTAGTCGAGAGGATCAACGCTGTCTTATTGAAAACACGTCATCTTCTGATTGCATCTATCTTTTCTGCTACAATCTACAGGTTGGCTACCTTGATGCCAAGAATGGGTCAGTAACAAGTCGACCAGTGAAGGTCGGACACGTGTTTGTCGAACATGTCAGGGATGCAATAGTTGCAAACTATCGGATGGCGAGGTCAATGAATGTAGAAATATATTCACTACGACTGGAAACATTTCGAGTTACTGAGACCATCAGTCGTCGACCTGGTATACCAACTAGGTCCTATAAAGTTGATCTCTAGAATAGATGGTGCGAGTGCAGGAGGTTCGAAACACTTCATTATCCATGTGCGCATGTCGTGGCAGCGTGTGCTAAAGTTAACCTTAATGTTGAACAATATGTCGATGATGTGTACAGGCTCGAGCGCACATTGCGTGTCTAGGAAAATGAGTTCCCCGTCTTACCTGACCTATCTACGTGCGAGGTGCCTCCGACGACTTTCGAGCTTCTCCCAAACAGAGGCCTACGCAGGAATCTAAGATGTCATCCGCAATCAAGCAGAATCCGTAATAAAATGGACATTAGGGAGAAATCAGACGGTAAGCGTTATGGATTATGCAGGTTAAGTGGTCATAGTCGGAATAAATACCCTCGGCGAAACTTTCATGTTGGACAGTAATCCAGATCGGGTCAGAATTGACCTAATGCTGTAAAATTATTATGTGTAATGTTATAAAAAGTATAATTCATTTGAAATAATTAAAATTATTCAGCTTATGCTTATACTTAAATTATATCCAAATTAAGTTATAAAATAGTATATGGCATTTGGAATTATTAAAATTATATCGAAAATGGAGCCATTTAACTTTAAATTCAGCTTTAATATAATGCAAAATTAGAATAATTAAATTTATACAAAACAGTTCCGTAGTAAGCATACCTAAAATTAGAATAATTAAATTTATACAAAAAAGTACAAACTTTGTAATGTACAAAAGATATACAATTAACCCCTAAAATGGATGGTTCGATGGTATGATCTTAGGGGTATACCTATTCGGAGGTCGACGGTCACGTTCTGGGTGTTCGCGACAGCCAACTTCATCATTTAGCGCAGGTGGGGGTGTGGCAAACATAGAGGAAAAATCCTGTGGTTCGTTCGGCATCGACGAACTTGAACCGAAAGGAGTCCCATGATGCTGTAGATACGGGCCAGACGGGCCAGGCATGTCGTACTACTGCGGGTAGGATCCAAAGAGTTCAAACTCGTATGCGTATTCACCCCCTGAGAAGCTCGAAATATAGTCACTGCCCGTCAAATCCGGATGATAGCTATGCGAATCCACATGTGACTGTGATTGTTCGGGATCTGGCTGGGGCTCCTACTAGGGCTCTGGTTCCGGAACATAATATGCCACAGGCTCCGCCTCCATCGGGGCCGCTGGGTACAATCCCCCAAGTCGCTGCATGTGCGGTGGGACTATAGTCGACTGGCCTCCAAGTATATATGACTTCCCGCAACTAGAGTACCATTGTATGTACTCTAATGATGGGCTCAAATCGGAAGCCATAACCATCTGAGGTATTCGACTCATCCGATTGTTCCACAACGCAACAAATTTTTTATGCTTAATGCCCCAATCCAACTACGGTGTTCCTCTTATTCATGCTGTATTAGGATAACATGATTTATTTCTATATATTGATACTCGGTACGGCCCCTTATTACTCGGTACGACTCCTGATATTTTTGAATTACAGAAAAAAATATTAGGATAACATGATTTATTTGTATATATTACGTATATCCTTTTTAAATAGAACTCGTGACTAACAAATAATAAATCATACCGTATTATTAGCCGCATCAGATATGTGTCTACCGGTTTGAATCAATGGAGTCATTGCAATGCCTGCAAGTTAAAAAAAAAGTTAGTAAAAAATTTTCATTTCGGCCATTTATTCGTACTATTTTCCCGAATTTTATTACTTTCAATAAAAATATATTATTTTCGTATTTTATTATTTTACATTATTTTAGTACATTATGTTTGAAGTGTATTAATTATTTCTTTTTTCTAAAAAAATTTAGTAAAAATCCTTATTTTGGCTATTTATTCGTATTTTCCGAATTTTATTACTTTCAATAAAATATATTATTTCTCAATTTTTAAAACTATTTTTAATTTTAAAAATTTAGTAAAACACTCTTACTTGCCATTTGTTCGTATTTTTTCTCCGCATTTTTTTACTTTAAAAATATCATAATTTCTTATTTTATAATTTTACATTATTTCAGTGCATTATGTTTGAAATTTATTAATTTTGTGTTTTTAAATTAATTTAGTGTAAAAAACCATTATTCCCGCCTTTGCTCGTATTATTTTCCCAAATTTTATTACTTTCAATAAAAATATATTATTTTCGTATTTTATTATTTTATATTATTTCAGTACATTTTGTTTGAAATATTTGTATTAATTATTTTTAAATTTTTAAAAAATTAGGAAAACACTCTTACTTGACCATTTGTTCGTATTTTTCTCCGCATTTTTTACTTTAAAAATATCATAATTTCTAATTTTATAATTTTACATTATTTCAGTGCATTATGTTTGAAATTTATTAATTTTGTGTGTTTTTAAATTAACTTAGTGTAAAAAACCCTTGTTTTTGCCTTTTGCTCGTATTATTTTCCGAATTTTATTACTTTCAATAAAATATAATATTTTCTTATTTTATTATTTTATATTATTTCAGTACATTTTGTTTGAAATATTTGTATTAATTATTTTTGAATTTTAAAAATTTAGTAAAACACTCTTACTTGCCATTTATTCGTATTTTTTCTCCGCATTTTTTACTTTCAAAAATATAATAATTTCTAATTTTATAATTTTACATTATTTCAGTGCATTATGTTTGAAATTTATTAATTTTGTGTGTTTTTAAATTAACTTAGTGTAAAAAACCCTTATTTTTGCCTTTTGCTCGTATTATTTTCTTGAATTTTATTACTTTCAATAAAATATAATATTTTCTTATTTTCTTATTTTATATTATTTCAGTACATTTTGTTTGAAATATTTGTATTAATTATTTTTGAATTTTTAAAAATTTAGTAAAACACTCTTACTTGGCCATTTATTCGTATTTTTTCTCCGCATGTTTTTACTTTCAAAAATATCATAATTTCTAATTTTATTATTTTACATGATTTTAGTACATTATGTTTGAAATTTATTAATTTAGTGTGTGTTTTAAATATATCATTTTTTGGATTTTATTACTTTCGGTGAATATACAATTTCTTTTTTCTTTTCGTATTTTTGTTTTCTTAAACATATTTTTATCATTTTATTTTTAATGCTATTTTAAAAAAAACTAATTACAACATCCTAAATAAATTTCATAAAATAAATTCCAAATCAACATACAATGTACATAACATGAATTTTTTCATACTAAATAAATTTCATAAAATATATATGCTAAATAAAATAATAAAACACATACAATGTACATTACAAAAATTTTTACACAAATATTACAAAAATTTAAATTAATAAAACAAAATTACCTTTTCTTTCTTTCTTTTTCCTTCATTCCCTCTTCTTCTTCTTCTTTCTTTTTTTTCCTTCTCCTTTCCTTTTCTTTCCTTCTTTTTCTTTCTTTTTTCTTCTCCTTTCCTTCTTTTTCTTTCTTTCCTCTCCTTTCCTTTTCTTTCTTTTTCTTTCTTTCCTTCTTCTTCTTTCCCTCTCCTTCTCTTCCCCCCACCCACTAGCCGAATGGCCCCGTAAATAGGCAGTGCCGCCTGTGAGAGGGGCACCATCGGTGCCGCCTCTGACAGAGGCACAACTGGTGCAGCCTATGGCACCCCCTCCTTCAGGCTCCCGTAACATCAGTCGCAGCTTTTTTTTATTTTATTATTTTTTTGTATTATTTTCGTAAATAATAAAACATGTATAATATTTTAGTTATTTTTTATTTTTTTATAATATTTTGGTAAAAATCCCAAATAAAACAGTAGGTAAGTTGAAGTGGGGCTGAATATAGTCAAGTCGGCATGCAGACATCTTTTTCATGTACACATAAATCTTTGAAAATTGAATTTAATCAAATTATATTAATTAAAGTCATTTATTCTATTCTCTTAATTTGTCAGTGAGGCGGTGGGAAACATGTCATGTTCTTATTATGTTGTTATTAGCAATTTTTATTTTTGAGTAAACTAGAACAAAACAATAATTTAAATATTAAAATGGAAAAAAATATCTTAGTGAAAAAAATATAATTTAGAGGTTAAATCATACTATAAACATATCTAATTTGAAATTTATTAATTTTTATCTTCTCATTTTAAATTTCATCCAAAAGTAAAGATGATGCTTGTTAGAGTATAAGAATAAGTTAGGTTGTTATTCTGTTAGACAGTCTGGTATATTGTTGATGTATGGTTAGCAGCAGTTAGACAATCTTACTCAAGTATATAAGTCCTATTCCTATACTGATAAAATTAAGAATTACAATACATAAAATATTCAATCATTTTCATTCAATATTCTTAAGTTCTCTAAGTGTTTTAGTTCTTTGTATAGTTACTAACACGGTATTAGTCGCCTGAGTTCCTGGAGGTCCTTTCCGCTACCAATTCATGGATAATTTCGCTGATTCTACAGCTGCTGATTGTGGCAGTCTCTCCTTCTCCTGATCTCGTTTGGTTCAAATGTTTCCTCGTCATAATACAGTGAAGTTAGATGAAGGAAATTTTGTGCATAGCAACAGCATGTTCGATTAATAGTTGAAGGTTATGAATTGTTAGGATTTCTCGAAGGGACTGTACCTGTTCTGCCTCGTTTTATCGCTTCTCCAGATAGAGTTTTGACTCCGAATCCTGATGCGTCTTTGTTTGCACAGCAAGATAAGCTTCTTACTTCTTGGTTACTATCAACGATTAGCTCTGCTTTGTTGTATTCTTTTACAGCTGCAAGATCGGCGTGTGAGGTGTGGAGCACTGCAAATCACCTCTTCGTCGCTGCCACTAGAGCAAAGTTGTCGTGCATAAAGTACGAACTCCACTCCATCAAGAAGGGGGTGATGTTAGTCAAAGAATATGTTGCTAAAATTCAGAATACCTGCGTGTTGCTTGAGGCGTCTGGATCTGTGGTACCAGAGGCAAAGAAGGTAGAGATCATCATTGCCGGCCTCTCGTCGGGCTATGATGCCGTTCTTACATTGGCCTCATTCTCAATCAAGACATTTTCTCTTCAGAAGCTTATTGATGTGCTTCTAGAGTTTGAGAGTTGGCAAGCTCGTGTTGTGATTGAAACGCCCTTTCATGCTTATCTGATAGAGGCTGATTCTGTAAAACGGATGATGAACTTCGTATATGGTGGCCGTTCTTCTTTTACGACTCATAGACGTGGGTTTCGAACTCGTTTTTAGTGTCAAATTTGCGATAGATATGAACATATAGCACAAAAGTGTTACTACAGGTTCGATTGCGACTATGGTGGCACCTTTGCTCTAACTTCAAATATAGCTCCGGTGTTCTCTGGTCGTGCAGGTCATGGATAGTGGGGGGACGGTCTTGGTGAGTGTGGCTAGTCTCTGTTAAGTCATGGTGGTCTGATTTCCTTCGGTGGCCCTGAGCAGTATGTTGGAACCTCGGTGACGGCTCCGATTGCATTTTTTTACAGCACTTCGTGGGGAGGGTTGCCAAATAATTTCCCTATGCCCACTTTGCCATCTGCTAGGGTTACAAACCTTTTGCTTCTTATCATGGTAATGGAGTAGGCCAAATGTTTGGGCTAAATGGTGATGGATTGAGCCTGCACTATGGCCATAACGCTGCCTCTTTTTTGTCGCATGGATTGGATCTTCTATGTAGGCAACAGTTTGATGTTCCAAGTCGTGGATTTGGGCCATATACTAGGCCGGTTGCTTTAACTCCTAATGTGGGCTAGCATATTAGGCCGGATGCCAATCTTGTTGGGTTTGAGACTAATAGACATAATTTAGTCCCAAATAATGGGCCAGGTGTGCCATGGCAGACTAAACTAAGGGCTCTTGTTCATGATGTTGAGGCCTCACCGTGCGTTGGTTCATCGTATTTTTAATTTTTATGCCTTGAATTTTTTTACCACCTCTAAGTCTAATGCCAATAAGATGCAATATGGGTCTAATTTTGATAATGGCAATTCTTATTTTCCTATGCCTGTAGGGACCTCATTTTAGTGCCCTGATTCAGGGGCTACACATTATGTCTGTCAAGAGGCCACCGCTTTGCATGAGTCTACTCCATACTCAAGTACATCTCCTCTTCTCATAGGTGATGAGACTCCTACAAAAATATCGTGTGTTGGGAACTCTACTTTACCTACGAAAAGTAAGATGCTTCGTCTGTCTAATGTTCTATGCGTGCCAAATATACAGAAGAATCTGTTATCTGTTTCTCAGTTTGCTAATGGCAATAACGTTTCTTTGAATTTCATCCATCTTATTGTGTTGTTAAGGACATCCTGACTTGGGAGATTTTACTACAGGGCCATACTCGTGACAAGCTCTATTATTTTTCACCAGTTACTCCTGATCCTTCTATCGATGCTCCTTCTGTTCACAATACCAAGCTACAGACTCCTGATGGTGGTGATCATGTTTTCGCATTATGGCACCAAAGGCTTGGTCATCCATCTTGATAAAAGTCAAATTATCTCTAATAAAATGTGCCTTGATAATATTTGTATTGCATGTCAAAAGGGGAAATCTCATAAACTGCCTTTCTCAAACATAATTTTTAAATATTTATTCTTTTGCATCCCAAATGAGCGAAAAAAGGTAATTTTTAGGCTTTTTCAGCATTCTAAAGTCTATAAATACCAAATAAAAGAAGAGATATGGGAGACATCAGAGAATATCGAAGAAAACAACTCGAAGAACACCATTAGAGCCTACTCTGAAGCAGATCTCCATCAAGATTTAAGACCTCCTTTTGACTTCTTTTGAAGTTTTTATGAGTTTGTTTATTTTTTGTGGTTATTTTTATTTTGAAATGTTTTTATTCAGGATTATGAACTAAGTCCCTAGATACCTAGGGAAGATAAAGCCTATGATGAATTCTATTATTTGATTTCTATTTTATGCGATAAATACTTGATTCTTGTTCTTAGTTATGGGTGCTTATTTCTTGTTTTAATATTTCTGGGATATTAATTCATGTTTAATGTGCTTAAATCAAATGAGGAAAAGTCTATATTTAATAGTAGAGCTAGCATAATTGAGTGGAGTTGCATGAAATCCTAGAAATAGGATGACATAAATCTATCAAATTAGAGTCAAATCTAATAGGGGAATCCACAGATCGAGTTGATGCGACGATAGTGGTTTTAATTAGAAAGAGATTTCAATTAATCAACCTAGAGTTAGTTGCCTTTACTCTCGAAAGAGATATTAGCATAATTTAGGAATTTTTACGGATCAAGATACCAAGTGAATAAATAGTTTAGTTCAGATTCATAATAATAGATGAAGTCTAAGTGGATTCTTTCCTGAGATTGTTTCTTTCATTGGTTATTATTCGATTATTTTACTAATTCATTCTCTGTTGAGTTCTTTAGTTAGATTAATTTAGTAAATCTTAGTTTAAAACAATTACTCCAATTTGTTGGCTAAATAATAGGAAAAGATAATTATTAATATTTTTAGTCCTCGTGGATACAATATCTCTACTCACCATAGCTATACTATTTATCGATAGGTGCACTTGCCTTAGTCGTATTTTTAGTTAGTTTCGTGACATACATCAATGAATATCTTTTAAAACCAATGCATTAACCATCACAATTTTTTTTCCTTTTAGATATAGATATATTAACTCTTCTGAAACTTTCGACTAATTTTGTACTACCAAATATTGGAATAATATTGGTTTATATTTTCTTTTGTGTTCACTTCGGGGACTGTAACAAATATACTAGGATGAACTTATAAACGTTCTAAAAAATTATTTATTTTATAATCACCATCGCAAGCATGTGTGAACTTCAAATTAAAATATATCTATTCATATTGTCATGATTAGTCTTCAATTATAATAAACATGAAGATTTAAAGATCTGGGCAGTTAAAGGCTCTAATAATTATCCATAATGCGCAGGCCTCAATTGAAGACTGAAATTACAATAGCTCTAGAAGGCAATCGACAACAATTTGAGTAGCAGATTTGGAGTGACCGTATTATAAAATAAAATAGAATCATGTTGATAACATGTTATAAAATAAAAAGACAGAAAGCAAAGAACAAATAAAACAGGGGAGCAAAAGAGAAAGCATATTTTATTGATCAATCGGAATATTTATAATGCTTCTCCAAAGCCTATATTTATAGGCATAAGAAGTGTAAATGAAGTAAATATCTAAATCTAATGTCTATTAGAATTTAAAGTACATCAAAACTTATCTTAATTTTGATGGACGTGCACTTAATAAAATATTCATAACACATAATATTTAATTTTTATATTATTTAAGTGAAAAAGCTCTTAGTAAGGGTTATGTATTTTCTTTATGAAAACATCAAATGAAATTTTGGTTGAGAATAAGCATAATTATATAGTCATAAAATTGATTGGTAATATTTATGATTTTTTTTTCCAGAATAGTAATGTGTATGATTAAAAAAATAGAAGCACCTTTTTATAAAGCTTTTGTAGTTTGCTGGTGGGGGACCATTAATGCTGGCATTGTTTTCACCCACACATTAATGAATACCCATGTTATGTTTCTTTTTTCTTTCATTTTTCTACGATAGCTTTCTACCACGGTGTTCATTCAAATTGATAGAATTCAATTGGTATAATGATATAGATAATTGATAAAAAACTTAAAATCGGGATAAAAATTAATAGTTAAATCGATTTATAATATTTTAATTATTGTTGGATGATGGTAGGTTGGATTAAGAGATATCATTTTTAATTTTGTGACTTTTTAATTTAGATAATTAATATATATTAAATTATGGCAGTGAGTTAAAAAAAAATCACTTCTGGTGCTATGACAAATTGTACTTTTAAAATGAAATGTAAGTCTAAATTTTATAGGTGATATTATTAAAAATAATTAAAACTTTAAATATATATAGTATGACTTTATCTAAATTTTAAAATCAGTACATTTTCTTAAATTTTGAAAAATAACCTATTTAATCAATTAAAAATATATATTTGTCATATCTAACTGTTATGTAATCTTGTTAGTTCTAACACTTGATTTGATTTAAACTTTTAAAATTTTAAATAACTTAATTAATTCAAAATATTTTCACTCTATTTGATAATGGAATGTTCAATCCTATACGGATAAAGGGATATTTTATCAAAATAATACAAAAAATAAAAAAATATCAAAATAGTATAATGTTCTTTTTATTTACCAAAATGGTACAAAAAAAAGTTTTAAAAAAAAACTTAAAAGAAGGGCCTGCCACAGGCGGCACCTTTGGTGCCTGTGGCAGAGGCAACACCAATTGTTCGTATTTTTTTCTAAATTTTATTACTTTTAAAAAATATACTATTTTCTAATTTTATTATTTTACATTATTTTAGTACATTATGGTTGAAATGTATTCATTTAGTGTGTTTTTTAAATAAATTTAAAAAAGCTCTTATTTCAACCCTTTATTCGTATTTTTTTTCAAATTTTATTACGTTCAATAAAAAATACTAAATAAATACATTTCAAATATAATGTATTAAAATAATATAAAATAATAAAATTAAAAAAATAATATATCTTTTAAAATACCCCGAATAAAGAGATTAGATATTTTTTATTTTTTTGGTACTATTTTTATAAGATACCCGGAGTAAAGAGATTAGATAGAGTAAGAAAGAAAAATGAAAAACAGAATCTAAAAGATATGACATCAAGGGAAGGACAGATATCTCTGCCAAGTTGATGTGATGCTTTGGGCCCACTCCCCTTTCCCCCTGAAAGTTGTCTATATTCATGACAAAGAAAAATGAAAATAAGAAACTAAAATATTGACACCGTCAACAAACAATGAGATTGGATAAAAAATAAATGGGCAAAAAGAAACCGTTCTTTTCAAGGGCGAAAATCCTTAAATGACCCCAACGTGTACCTTATGTTGGGAAGTACAAAAGTCAGTGGCATTAATTATGAAAGCTACCCCCTTTCCTAAAATTCCCCCTTTTTTTTATACATTTTTTAAGTTATTTAAATTTAATTTTAATAGAGAAAAAACTTAGTATACAAATACATAAAAAGTTTTCAAGCATTTTTTTTTTACCAAAGCCGAACTCGAATTTTCAAAAAAGAAAATAAAACTATTGTTTACTCACTATTTTGCAGCTATTTTCCCAGTGTTATATTGTTACTATTTTACTGTTATTATTTGGATATTATATAACTTATGTTTTGTTGTTAATTTTCCTACTATTTTAGACACATTTGCTTATTAAGATCTTAGTGTTATTTAAGTATATTTTTTTGGGTCAAATACCAAAAAAAGCAACTTTTTTTAAATTTACCGAAATGGGCCCGATATTTTATTATTTACCAAAATGGGCCTTTTTCCCCCAAATCGCATCCACGTCAGCGCGATGTCAGGGGACGTGCCAGCAAATCACAGCCACGTCAATGCGCTTTGCTTACGTCGCAACAAAGCGCGTCCATGAAAGCGCGATTTGTGTCCACGTCAGCAAAGCGCGTTGACGTGGACGCGATTTGCTGCCACATAGCGCGCCCCTAGGGACGCGATTTGCCCGTTTTTCTCACGTTATGTTTTTGGATTTTAGGGTTTAAGGTTTAAGATTTTTAGGATTTTTAGGGTTTTAGAGAAAAAAGTAAACAAATAAGGTATCAAGGTTTAGGGTTTCTTAATTAAATTAATTATAATTTATTCAAAATTAGATTACGTTTCATGTTTATGGGTTTTTAAGATAAAATCAAAGCAGGATGCTTTATCAGATGGATTTCTGAAGTCGCGCCCACGTGTACATGCTTTTACTACGGTAGGTCCTAGAAAAATAATTTCGAGTTGACGTTTATGAGCAAACAGTATAAAAAACGCTTCAAGTAGGATGCTTTATGAGAATAATTTGTGAAATCGCGCCCTCGTGGACGCGCTTTCACTACAGTAGGTCCTGGAAGAAATAATTTCGAGTTGACGTTTCTGAGCAAATAGTTTTAAAAAAACGCTTCAAGCAGGATGCTATTTGAGAAGAATTTGTGAAATCGCGCCCTCGTGGACGCGCTTTTGCTACAATAGGTCTTGAAAAAATAATTTTGAGTTGACGATTCTGAGTAAATAGTATAAAAACACTTCTAGTAGGATGCTATTTGAGAAGAATTTATGAAATCGTGCCCTCGTGGACGCGCTTTTGCTATAGTAGCATGTTTGGGCTGAAGCTATAAATGAGGCAGAAAATGTTTTCAGAATGCATAAGTAACAGCAGAAACAATTTAGAAAGGCTAAGAAGGTTAGGGTTTCAAATATGAATGAACATATTAGTGCTGTTATTTACTATGATGGTAAGGTTTGCCACATCGAGAATGGTGTTGTTTTTTTGTCCGAGAATACGGTGCGACTGGTTTTTAACCAGAACATAGATTTGACAGAACTTCGTAAAAGAATTAGGCGTAAAATTTTCGGAACGATGCCAATGAAAGTTCTGTCTATTACGTATCGATTTTGTTCTTCTGTTGATCCGGTGACATATGACTCGTTCAACATAAAAGGTGCTCATAGTTTGGAGGCAATGGTGCAGACTTATCTTGCTAGTGGAGCACCTTATATTGTGTTATATGTACAATTTACATCACTGATTATCGAAGAATGTATGTCCGACCATATCGGATTCCTTCTACTTCGGTTGAATCATCATCCAGATCCAGGAATGTGTCTCGTAACTAACCCATTTCGATCTTACCACCGTCCATTTTCTCTGGAATAGCGCCCAAAAGCTCGTAGCACACCGCTCCCCAATCGCTAGATTAGGCAGACCTAGTGACTGGGTACCCGTCCACCGGTAATCCCAATTGCAGACTGACATCTTCTAACATGATAGTGCATTCCCCACATGGAAGATGGAATATGTGTGTCTCGAGTCTTCACCTCTCGATTAACGCACTGATAAGTTTCAGGTCCACCTTGCATCCCCGGCCTATCCCGTAGGTAGTTCTCTACCAACGGTGATGGAGGAGCATGCATATTCTGGATATTGCATTCCAATATCCGATCTACAAACTTTTATAACAAATAATAAATTAATAATTATCTAATAACGCATAAAAAAATCTTAAATAATATTTAAAATTTAAATTTAACACTTACCATTTTTATTTGTTCAGTGGATATATGCTTGTTATCAAGACGAATCAAATCTCCGGCTATTGCTAAATTCGTACAAATTTTTTCGATTTAAAAATAATTAAAAAATAGGGATTTGAGAGAAATTTAAGAGGAAATTGAGAGCAAATTGAGATTAAATATGGATTTCACAAAAATTTGGAAGGAATTTGAGAGCAAATTGAGAGGAAATTTGAGAGAGGATTAGTTTGTGAAAAAAAAAGTGTGGGGCTATTTATAGTTTTTTTCACCGTTGGGGGGCAGCAGTCAAAAAATGATCATTCCACTGCTCATGCGCGGACCAAATCGAGTCCCCAGGGGCGTGCTACGTGGCAGCAAATCGGGTCCATGTCAGCGCGCTTTGCTGACCTGGACACAATTCGCGCTTTCGTGGACGCGCTTTGTTGCCACGTAAGCAAAGCGCTCTGACGTGGTCGTGATTTACTGGCACGTCCACTGACATCACGTTGACATGGACGTGATTTGAGGGAAAATGTCCCATTTCGGTAAATAATAAATTACCGGGCCCATTTCGGTAAATTTAAAAAAATTAGCTTTTTTTAGTATTTTACACTAATTTTTTAAAATTTATTTATAAATTGTTAGGAAATATTTATTTTAATATTTTTAGTGTTTTGATATAATATATATATTTTAAAAATAATATAAAAAATTAATATGAACGGGCTAAACCCAAATTTTAGCATTTTTATTCGGGTTAGACTTGGATAAAATTTTATGCTCATTTTTCAAGTTGGGCCTATAAAACGAGCCTAAAAATTTGTTAGGTCCCAACTCATGGACACCTATATTGGGAACCATAAAAAATATTTTTTCGTATTTTCTTTACATCCAAAAATACAATTTTTATTTTAAAAAAATGACAAGTGCCGCCTAACAAGTCGGAGATACCCATTAAATTTTTTTCTTCACTATGAATACTTGTATTTTCACGTGTATTTTGAAAAATACATACGAGTGCCTCTTGACACAATGGCAACACCAATTTTTTTTAAAGTTGATGATTGAGTCATCATTTCATCATTTCACTATGATTGAGTCATCATATGTCTCCTTTGTTGATGCATACTCTACATACACTTGGCTGTATCTCATAAAAAGCAGGTCTTAGGCCTTTGAGAAATTTCTTCAGCTACAAAAGTTTGTTGTAGTTCAATTTGGATGTCAGATAAAGGTTCTTCAGACTGAATGGGGTGAAAACTTTCGGGCTTTTCTAACTGTGCTTTCTCAACTGGAAATTCACCATTGACTTTTTGCCCCCATACCTCTGAGCAAAATAGTTTGGTAGAAAGGAAGCATAGGCATATACTTGAGCTGCCGATAATCAATGCACATTCTAATAGTTCTGTCTTTCTTTTTTACAAACAAAACTCGTGCACCCTAGGGAGAAAAACTCGGTCGTGCAAAACCTCTATCTGTCAATTCTTGCAACTGAGCTTTCAACTCTTTTAATTTGGTCGGTGCCATTCTGTATGGAGCTATCGATATCGGAGTTGTTCCTGGTGGTGTTGCATCCACTTTGGTAAGGGTTTCCTTTCGCATTTCAAGTCATTTTTTTTCCACATAAATTTGCATTTTGAGGATGCTTTTTCTTTTTGGTATAGACATTGATTCGGTAAAAGTACCATGGAGGCCCCGAGTAAGATTGTGTTTTTTTCTCTCTCATCAAAAAAATTGCAAAGTAATCTCAAGTTACAAATTGATGAAATTTTAACAGAGTTAACGGATAAGGATTAATTTGCCTATTTTATGAGTAGAGGGCAAAATGCAATCTGACTCTTAGTATACGGGCTTCAATGGTATTTTTACCCATTTGATTCATTTTTACAAAGTTACCCTCATTTTTATTTGCTAAAAAAGTGTTGCAAGTGACCTTTATTGCACGAGGAGACGTTTCGTTATCGACGATAATGAGGTTTGCACTACTCTTGGTGCAGTGATCCTCACACCTCTTTTGACTATGGTTCTTGCAAGAACATATGTTCCTGTTGATGTTATTGCACTTTCCGTCAACACCCTGTAGGTTTAGCCAATTCTATGCTTTGCCTCATACGATCTTCGACATGTTGACACGTATGCCATTGCCATATGTTTATCATTTGATCATGTTTTGTCTAGGTCGATGTGGCTCTGCCTTATGCGATCTTCGACATGTCGAGATGTATGCCATTGCCATATGTTTTATCATTTGATCGTGTTCTGTTCCAGGTGGCTGTGGCTCCGGTTTTGCTCGGTTCTTACTTACAAAGCACATTTCCTTTAGGGGTGAAAATGATTACACCATTTGTTCCTTTATTTGTTGTTTTACTTTCATCGCTACTTGCATGCAGGTTATTTTATCATCAAAATTTATCTATTGAATACTCACTGGTTTTAGTTTTTACCTTCCATTTATTATTCCCTCTAACTTCTGGTTTTTGGGATTCCTTGCCAGCATTTTCTCGGGACATGTCGTCCGTTTTAATTCCTCAATAGTTAATGCATCATTGGCTTCTGATGCCTTTTTAGTGTAAAACCCCAACCCTAAACCGTTGTCAGAATAGGGTTACGAGGCAATACCGGACATATCAGACAATTTACAAATAATGCTTAATATAAATAATATACATATTATAATATAATCATAAATTCATATAAATATTTGTATTACTAATTGACTTTATTTTTTATTTTTTTATTTAAAAAAATTAATATAACCTCTTTATAAATATCTAACCTTCCCTGCAAATTCAAATCGAAACTAATCCAAACAAAAATCACAACCAGCCCAATTCACATTTAAATATACCTAAATTATGTCTAAAACATTAACTTAATATCAAAGATACCAAAATGTTATATTCCTTTCCTTTCGATGTCGATGCCTCGAGTTCTTTGTTAGCTATGAAAATAATAATTATTTTCACTATTTACTACAACATTAAATTATAATAAATAATTAAATTTTATTCAATTCCTACTTATTCCCAATTTAATTCTAAGTAAGTTTACTTACTTTTCTAACTTAATTCATACTTCTTTTCTACTTAATTCCTTGCCATATTTAACTCAACTATTCAATATTCATAATAAAACCCTAATTTAAAACTTCTTACAACTTAATCCCAACTATGTAAAACTTATAACCTAGTTTACAATTTAATCCTTTTATCAATTCTAACTAGAAATTCTATCAACCAAACCCCTAATTTAACAATTTGTTCAACATGAATCATGTTCAAAAATCTAAAACTTTCAACATTTTAGCTTAAATTCAACAAAACTTTGTTCTAAGACTTCTAAAACATGAAAATTCAACAAATATGTAACGAGAAGAGAGTATATGTGTGTATATATATAATTCTTAAAGTCGTCAATTTTTGGTATATAGATAATGTAATTAATTGCACTCATCTCACAAGTCAACTGATACTTAATTTCTTAAAAATAGATTTAATCTTTTTGATGTGCTATAGAACAATAACATGATAAAGAATTGGAATAGATTTAATATTCTTAATATGTTATATTTACTTATTTCAATTTTTTACTCACAAATTAAACTATTTTTCTATTTTAATTTTGTATATATTACATATGTATCATTATCATTATTATTAATTCTAAACCTTGCATTTCATTAGTTAATACATGTTATTTTTAAATATATTTTTATGTTCTAAATTTATAGTTTTCAGACTCATACATGCTTGATAGAAGTTTTAGTCACTAAGCAATTACAATAGCAACATAAAATCAATAACCTCTGATGTCTTTCTGAACTAAGTCCTGCACAGTTTGAGGAGATTCGAAAAACACTTATATATTTGTGAATTCTGTAGTAGTATACTTAGCCATAAAGTCTGCAATTACATTGTGAGTTCTGGAAATATAACGGTTACAAACTTTCCAAGCTTGTGAATTTGTTAAATATTTATTAAAAAAATTCAAATTTTTATGCATTAAAAATATTCCTTTTAAGGTTAGTGAAAGACCAAGATGTCTACTCCTAAAACAGCGGGGACAGCCAAGTGGTCCTTTATGCATTAAAAATATAGACCAAGATGCCTACTCCTAAAACAGCGGGACAGCCAAGTGGTCCCAATAAAAATTTTATTTTTTTAATCTTAAATTTCATTTTTTTTTGTGTTTTATGTCAATTTTTTTTAATGTCAGACGATGGATTAATCGATAAGTTATAAAGATTAAAATATTTTTATTCTATAAGGACTATCTTTTCTTGTTTAATTTAAAATAAATAATTTATTTATTTCTTTTAAAATTTTAAATTAGTAAAGATAAAACTGTACTTTAATCTCTCTAAAAGGATAAATTTTTGATTTAATTTTTAAAATTATAAAGATTTAAATTATTAAAAATTAAAATTTAATTTCAGCCCCTAAAAATATTTTCTGGTTTCTTAAGGATAAATTTAGAAAAATTAAAACATTTAAAAATGTCATATAATTTTTGTTGGTGAAACAAAATAAAACAACCAAAAGAAATTAATCTAAATCCTCTAGTGAGATCCTCCAATAAGCAAGTCGTGCTCTCCTATGACGAACCGTCTTAACCGGGTCATCTCCAAAATTATTTTCTTTTTGAGGAACATGTTGAATACTCTAATGCTAGAGATTTGTCAAGTTGAATGACATGAATAGTTTCAAGACTATCAATTTGAATTAAAATGCTCTTAAAGCTTCGATTTAGTGAAAGATTCAACCCATCCAAAATGCCCCTAAGTTATAATATTAGCATTAAGATTAAGTGTAATAACATTATAAAATTCATTTTTTTAAAAAGTACTAATAACTAATTTAAGTTTTAAACATAAATTTTCATAAAACTAACGGTATTGTTAGTATTAGACGAATAATAATTTATACAAAATTAACGTTTATCATTTTACTCTTAATTCTAAAAAAAATCAGCCTATTGATATAAATATTATTGATAAATTTATTAAATTAATAAAATGTATAGATTTTGAAAGTTAAATTTATTAATTTATTAATAATATTTTTTTATAAAATAAATTTTACTTTAATTTTTTTTATGGGTAAAATCACTTTGACTATCTCGCATGTTACATGTGCCTTTATTCGGATGTTCCAAAGTAAACAATAGTTTAGGGGTGAGTATTTGATCGAATCGAATCGAGTAAAAAAAATTCAAGTTAGTTGAGTTGACGAATCCTATTTTTGCAACCGAATTCAATTTAATTTTTTTACAAATCGAACTGAATCGAGTCAAAAAAATTTCAAGTCGAGTTAATGAATCTTATTATTTATCCTTAATGATGCATTTACATGAATCAATTATTTAATTAGTAGATGAAGTATAAGAGTATTTAACTACATAAACAGTATAATAGTTTTGCCTTTTAACTCAATGAGTAAATATTTATCAAAATAACGTAGTTTTGTCTTTTTATTCAAATTTTGAATAACTTAAATTATATAATTTATATTCGAGTTAAACTGAAACTTAATTTTTATTTGAGTTAATCTAAATAATTTAATCAACTCAAATAATTTAAATTATTTAATTTAAAATTTAAATTTTTTATCGAATTTTCCAAATAGAATCAAAAGTTATAAAAAGTGGCACCCTTTAAACTTCACATTCTAATGCGACTTTCACATGTGTACTCATTAAATTTTGGTCAATATTTTCGGAAAGAGAACGAGAAAATTTGTTGTCATGACTGAGATGGACTTATAAATGTTAATTTTAAAACAATTTAGACTTATTTAAATTTTTAAATTCATTTAATAATAAAGAGATTAATTTAATTATACCTTATTTAATTTTAATTTTTAATAAATTATATATCATACACACATGCAAATATAAATTTTAAAATTATTAATTAGATTAATAACTTAATTTAATAATTTATATTTTAAGATTAAATGTAATTTTTAAAATGTTTTAAGATAAAAAAATGTTAAGCTTAAAACAATGCGTATTGGTTGGTATGATTGCAGTACAATATCGACTACCATGAAAAATACAAAGCAAAATAGAAGTAAAAGAACACTACCAAAGAAGGATATATTAAACCATGGAAATATATTGCCTTACCAATATTTGTTGGGTATTATTGATAACAAATATTCCAAGTTTTTAGAACTAGACTGGTGGTTGAATCAATCAATCCATCGACTTATCGATCTAATTATATAAATCATTAAAAAATTCAAAAAGTATTAAAATATTTAGAATAAAAACAGTCCAATTCAACCATTCATGTCGATTCTCAAATCAATTAATCTAATGCCTTTCTCCGAATCGATATTCCAATCGATTCCCAATCTAATCCAATTGAAACACCATTAGACATATTGAACTTTAAAAAAATATATTTTGGTTGGAACTATAGGTGCTCATGAATCCGGTCATAACTGAATTTTAAGTTTAGGCTTAGCTTGGTTCAAAAAATAAACTTAAATTTTATTTAAGCTCAACCCAGATTTAAAGTTTTTATTTTTATAATCCCATAAAATAAAATTGAGTTGAGTTAAAAATAAATAATAAATAAATAAACCTACAAAATCAAATAAGTTCATAAGCTTCTAATATGGTCTGAAACCTACACATTACAAAACTCATGAAACCGTCGCTGTTGTTTCCGCAGCGATGGACCCTACTTTAGACTATAAATATTGCCCTTGGCCCTTATCATAGACTCCCTTTACCCACCATGGCGGCTCACTCCGGAATTATTTTCTTTAAGGAACTCACTGACACTGACGTCAAGAAGAGATTGGTAGTCCCGAAAGAGTACCAGGATTTCTTCCTACCTTCATATGGACGCCTTCCAGCCAAAATTAAGCTCATGTACGACGGAAAGATCTGGGAAGTTAAGTGCACTGTTCGGAAAAAGGGGTACCTTAAGCCTGTTCTCTCCGTTGGATGGAAAAAGTTTGTTGTTGCTAACGAACTCAAAGTTGGGGATAGAATCACCATGTACAAAGATGAAGATGGCTTTTCCCACTATATGGTTGAAGTGGAGAAGCCTCCCGCAAGCAACCAACACGACACCCTTCCTGATTCGCCTGCTCTCTCTTTCATTCATCATAAACCCGATGAAACGACTCTCAAATACAGAAAAGAAGTACCTGAAGACTTGGCCGGAGCACACCACCAGCCTGATATTGCACCGATGAACATTCCTGTCAACGCTTGGCAACGGCCATCCATCGGGATGTTTGGTACTAACGTGAGTAACGAAAGAGCTGATCATTTCAGTCTGATGACCTACGGCAGTGGCACTAGTGCTGCTGGTGGAATTGGAGAAGCATGTCCAGAGATTATTACTGATCATCATCAAGACCTTAGCTTGGACTTGGTTCGGCGACAACCCGGTACTATTCCACCGCCATATGTGGGAGAAGTGAAGTTAGATTTGACATTGGCGCCACCCAATTAATGTGGTGAGAGCGGATAACCAATTGAGACAATAAGACAAAGTTAGTGTGATCATAACCAGTTGGTTGTTATATTCTGGTTTTATTTCTATTATTCTGTTATTTTAGAAATTTGGAAACAGTTGGAGATATTGGTTAGGGAATCCTATCTATTAGAAGTGTTCTGTTTAAGATGTCTGCCTGGTTTGTTTTGTCTATGATGCTATTCTATAAAAAATAATTATATTTTTCTTACATGTAGCAGCTTAGGCTTCTTTTGGGGACAGATTAGTGCGGTTCAAAACAGGAACTTGAAGATCAAGATTGAGGTTGAACTTGAAAATTGAAACCCACCCTTTTCTTTCTTTCTTCTTCATCATTTTGTATCATCAAAGTCAATGATGTGTGTATTTTACATCGAAGGGGAAATCTAAATAACATGTTTTGCATTGATTAGAATGGCAATGGCAGCGATAAATGATTAACCTTTATTCTCACTTATCAATTTTCAAAAAATTTTAAACAAATATGTAATATACAATTTTTAAATAAAGGGGCAGTACCACTATAATTCTTTTTTAACTGAGAAAAGAATTAAGTGCCATTTAATTTTTTTAATATAAAGGTTTCTATCATACTTTTACCATTTAATTTTATTGTCATGCATCCAATGGTGGTACCTTAACGATTGAATAATTTCTTTAAGTTTATCAAACAGGGAGCCCTAATTGGACAACAATTCCCATGCAGGTAACGTTAAAGGTTGGTTTTCAAATATACCATAAGTTTTTATACTCTTCACAAATTTAGAATTTAATCATTATACTTTTATTTCTATGAATTTAGTCTCTTTACTTTTCGAATTTTAAAATTCGGTTCGATTGTTAACACTGTTAAATATATTGATGAGACATTTTGAAATAAAAAATACTCACCTCATAGCCGTGTAACTAAAAATGAACTTTAAATTAATAAAATAAATTTAACAATATTAACAATTAGACCTAAAATTTGAAAAGTGAAAAATAGAATGAATAAATTTTTAAAATAAAAATAAAAATTTCAAATTTCAAATTTATAAAATTACATAAACTAGCTAACGAGGGTTATAAATGGTTGTTGATTTACTAATTAATATACCATAAAATCTAAAGAGAAATTGAAAATTTTCTTAAAAATTTTAATTATTTTAAAAATCAGGCTCCCTTAATGTGATTATTTTTAATAAAATAAATGTTTAGAAATAATTTGGATAAATAAATATTTAATATGATATGAAATTGGATACGAATTATGTGGTATGATGTCGTATTCCATATGACATTATCATTATAGTCGCCACTCTGATGTCATCGTATTGACATTAGCGTTACTAAAAGTCTAAAACATCATCATACAGAAATCGTTATATCCAAAAATGTGAGGGCCCGCATTGTAAGGACAGAATCTTTTTATTATTTAATATATCAATTTAATATTTATATAA
Source organism: Gossypium raimondii (assembly GCF_025698545.1). Lineage (NCBI taxonomy): Eukaryota > Viridiplantae > Streptophyta > Magnoliopsida > Malvales > Malvaceae > Gossypium > Gossypium raimondii. Next base: position 1,534,236 of record NC_068568.1, read on the forward strand.
ATGTTAATTTTAATACAATTTAGACTTGTTTAAATTTTTAAATTTATTTAATAATGAAGAGATTAATTTGATTATATCCTTGTGATAGAGAGTGGTGTATTATTTTAAATTTACTGGTTTTTAAATTTATATATGCTTGTAATTTAATTTTTAATTTTTAATAAATTATATATTATACACACATGCAAATATAAATTTTAAAATTATTAATTAGATTAATAACTTAATTTAATAATTTATATTTTAAGATTAAATTTATTTTTAAATGTTTTAAGATGAAAAATGTTAGGTTTAAAACAATGCGTACATATCGACTACCATGAAAAATACAAAGCAAAATAGAAGTAAAAGAACACTACCAAAGAAGGATATATTAAGAAATATTCAAAGTTTTTAGAACTAGACTGGTGGTTGAATCAATCAATCCATCGATTTATCAATCTAATTATATAAATCATTAAAAAATTTAAAAAATATTAAAATATTTAGAATAAAAAAAAGTCCAATTCAACCATCCATGTCGATTCTTAAATCAATTAATCTAATACCTTTCTCCGGATCGATATTTCAATCGATTCCCAATCTATTAATCCAATTGAAACACCATTAGACATATTGAACTTTTAAAAAATATATTTTGGTTAGAACTATAGGTGCTCATGAGCCCGATCATAACAGAATTTTAAGTTCAGGCTTAGATTAGTTAAAAAAATGAACCTAAATTTTATCCAAGCTCAATCCAGATTAAATTTTTTATTCTTATAATCTCATAAAATAAAATCGAATTGAGTTAAAAATAAATAATAAATAAATAAACCTACAAGATTAAATAAGTTCATAAGCTTCTAATATGGTCTGAAACCTACACATCACAAAACTCATGAAACTGATGCAATACAACGAGAAAATCTGTTGTAATGACTGAGACATGGAAACGACTCATTCCAATGATCTTCTCAAAATCACTCACTGCCACAACCGTCACTGTTGTTTCCGCAGCGATTGACCCTACTTTAGACTATAAATATTGCCCTTGGCCCTTCCATTGTATCATACGACACTCCCTTTACCCACCATGGCAGCTCACTCCGGAATTATTTTCTTTAAGGAACTCACTGACACTGACGTCAAGAAGAGATTGGTAGTCCCGAAAGAGTACCAGGATTTCTTCCTACCTTCATATGGACGCCTTCCAGCCAAAATTAAGCTCATGTACGACGGAAAGATCTGGGAAGTTAAGTGCACTGTTCGGACAAAGGGGTACCTTAAACCTGTTCTCTCCGTTGGATGGAAAATGTTTGTTGTTGCTAACGAACTCAAAGTTGGGGATAGAATCACCATGTACAAAGATGAAGATGGCTTTTCCCACTATATGGTTGAAGTGGAGAAGCCTCCCGCCGGCAACCAACACGGCACCCTTCCTAATTCTCCCGCTCCCTCTTTCATTCATCATGAACCCGATGAAACCACTGTCGAGTACAGAAGAGAAGTACCTAAAAACACCACCAGCCTGATATTGCACCGATGAACATGCCTGCCAATGCTTGGCAATCGCCATCCATCGGGATGTTTGGTACTAACATGAATGACGAAAGAGCTAACTTCAGTCCGATGACCTACGCAGTGGCACTAGTGATGCTGGTGGAATTGGAGAAGCATGTCCTGATATTATTACTGATCATCATCAAGACCTTTGCTTGGACTTGGTCCTTCGACAACCCGGTACTATTCCACCCCCATATGTGGGAGAAGTAAAGTTAGATTTGACTTTGGCGCCACCCAATTAATGTGGAGAGAGCTGATAACCAATTGAGACAATAAGACAAAGTTAGTGTTCATAACCAGTTGGTTGTTATATTCTGGTTTTATTTCTATTATTATGTTATTTTAGAAATTTGGAAACAGTTGGAGATATTGGTTAGGGAATCCTATCTACTAGAAGTGTTCTGTTTAAGATGTCTGCTTGGTTTGTTTTGTCTATGATGCTATTCTATAAAAAATAATTATGTTTTTCTTACGTGTGTGCGTGTGTATGTAATAAAACCCCTTTTCTTACATGTAGCAGGTTAGGCTTCTTTTGGAGACAGATTAGTGCGGTTCCAAACAGGAACTTGAAGATCAAGATTGAGGTTGAACTTGAAAACTGAAACCCACCCTTTTCTTTCTTTCTTTCTTTCTTCTTCATCATTTTGTATCATCAAAGTCAATGATGTGTGTATTTTACATCGAAGGGGAAATCTAAATAACATGTTTTGCATTAATTAGAATGGCAATGGCAGCGATAAATGATTAACCTTTAATATTCTCACTTATCAATTTTCAAAAAATTTTAAACAAATATGTGATATAGAAGAGAGTATTAATATATATCAAATTGCTAAAATTGCAAGAGACCAGACTGCATGCATAAATAGTCAAAGTGATGAATATATATCACGTATTTATAGGTTAAATCAATATTTATGTTTTAATTTTGTAATTTTTTTCACATTGAGACAACATTTTTTTGTCTAGCGTTAAACTTAGCAATTGTTCCCATTTTAGGGTTTGAACTTTTGTTTTGTCTAAATTATGTCTTGAATTTAGTAATTGTTCTCACATTGGAACCTGAATTTTAAGGTTTTCAAGGACTAACTTTGACAAAGAAAAGTTCAAATCCCAATGTGGGAAAGTTTGCCAAGTTCAAAGCCTAACTTTGATTAAAAAAAGTTAAAGCCTCAATTTAGGAACAATTACAAGTTAAGGGCTTAACTTAAACAAAAAAATGCGCATGCCTCTATATGAGAAAAACACTAAATTTAAGCTCCAAAAAATAATTTAATCTTATTATGATACTTCCTGTTACAGACGCGAAACTGAGCTGCAACTCGAGCCTGAGCCCTATAAGATAGATACATTAAGAATATATAGTAAAATGCACAACAATTTAGTTCGGTAAAAATGAACACAAGTTGAATTGTCGCATAACCAAGTCCAAGATGTTCATCAGCAGTACTGCCACTGCCATGGGCCATTGCATTTATGCCAAGGTAGTGGATTTCTCTCCCCACTTCTACCATATAGTAGGAAGAACCATCTTCAACTTGCACTTGGTACAAGGTGAACTTGTCACCAACAATTAAGGTGCATGAAATTTGTAAATCCTCATCAGTCATTAGACTTATTAGTAATATCTTACCATGTCTCAGTCAATGTAGGGTCCACGTGGATTTCACTCCTTGACAAATAATGTTGTAAAATTAATTCAATTTTATTGTTAAATCTCAATTAATTAAATTAACATAAAATAATTTTCAACTATTTTTAATCTTATATTTTATAATTAAAAAAAACCATAATATTTAGTTTGATGACTCAAAATAAAATTCTTTTAATTTAATTTTTAAAGTATTTTATTTTAATTAAACAAATATTAAATTTCTAACCATCATATTGAATTGCTAAACTATTAAAATAGTCACTTTTGTTTGTCTTAGGTTACATTTTAGTCACTTATGTTTGAAATGTTATGTTTTAGTCACTTACATTATCTTATTGTAATATTTTAATCATTGAGTCATTAATTGTTATTAATAATAGTAACGATACTGGTGTGACATGTTAAATCATCATTTCAAATAAAAATTTTAGGTTAAATTCTACAATTAATTCTTATATTTTTTTCATTTTGAGTAATTTAATTTTTTCTTTCATGTTCTTTTAACTTTTTTTCATTCTCTTATGCTTCTCCTCTATTTTTCTCTCTTCTCTATTTCTTTTGACGTAGTTTTTTATGTTTTCATTTGTTAAAATTAGTCCACAAGCTCGCCTCACTCGAAAAAGTTAAATTGTTTTAAAAAATAAAAGTATAACGACTAGTTTTAACATATGAAAAATATAGAAAAATTACGTTAAAAGAAATGGAGAATGGAAAAAACAGAGGGGAATCATAAGAGAATGAAAATAAAAAGAAAAGTTAAAAGAACATAAAAAATTAAATTTCTCAAAATAAAAAATATGGGGATCAATCGATAAATTAATCTAAAATTTTTATTTGAAATAATAATTTAACGTACTACATCACTTATTATTACATAGGTAATGACAATTAACGACTCAATGACGATAATATAAATTACTAAATGTGACATTTTAAATATAAATAACTAAAATATAATTTAAGATTAATAAATTTGACTATTTTAATAATTTACCCTAATAAAATTTTATTCACTCAATTTTTGGTTAGCTTTCGTTTTGCTAAACAACTCTCAGTAAATATTCTGCCCATCGAAACAAAGCAAACAACTTGTACGACAGAATCCGCCATTTTGGTCATTCCACTTGCACGGCACCGCTCCTCCATAGATATCCTGCCATCTGTCTTTCCTTTTACAAGTGTAAATATGCCATAGAGAGAGAACAAACAAAAGTGAAAGCAAAAAGGGTTAGACAGAAAGAGCGCGATACTTTTTAGATTTAATTTTAAAAAATATAATTAATTGGTTGAAATTATTAAAAGATAAAAAAGTTTTTATAATTTATTTAATTATATTTATATTTTGAAATTTAAAATTAAAGATTAAAAAAATTCATTATGTTTAATACTAATAATACGATTGGGTTTATGAAAATTTGTCTGTAGTTACTATTTTAATAATTTTATAATTTAAAAAAAATTTATATGCTGTTAGGTTTGATCATATTATACATTCTTCTTCTTCTTCTTGCCTCTTGATGAATAGATTATTCTTACCTTTAAAAGACTCGACGTTTTGCATGGCTACCACGGGACCCACAGCTTAAACAATTAATCGGCTGTCCCCCGCCGTTTTAGGACAAGACAGTACATTTAAAACTGGGATGTTTTTAGAGGACACACTTTTGTTTAGCTGGATTTGGGCTTGTTTTGCCCTTTTCAATTCGCCCTTTATTAGGCTTTTGAATAAAATTTAGTCAATTCAATAATTATTAAATTGGTTCATATATATAAATATATTTCACACTTGATATCGAGCCATTATAAGACAAAGTTTTTTTTATTTTTTTAACATAATTCATAAGTAGCTTATTATGAGCATTAATTTCTCATTCATCACTTAATCATTTTGAGCATATAATATATTATTTTAAAGGTCTCATAGAGTAGAATATAAAGCCATAATTTTATGATTTAAATCTCTACCTTTACTAATCGAGAATATACCTCAAAATTTCTAAAAATCTATTTTTCCAACATAAATATGATTATTTTGAAATGATACATTTTAAAATACCTTAATTTCTAATTTCATTTTTAAAATATAAGTATTTTCATCTCCATAAATTAATTTTTCAAGGTTCATAGTAAAAGACACCATTAATCCAAATTGCCCCAAAATCTTTTAACCCCCTTTTTTTTGTGTAGAACACGAATCTAGGGATAACAATCTCGAAAAAGCACCCCATAGTTCAAAATGACGATGAAACCCTTTGGTTTTCCGCATTTTGAAGGGTGTCCGACACCTTCCCTGACGAGAACTCCGATGAACCAAGGTTGATTCGGAGGACGGTGGGTCTTTTATCGCCTTTGTTATGTTTTTTTTAAATAACAAATTTCGAAAAAAACAAAAAAAAAGATGTAGTACAAATTCCACATGATTGGGTCCGATTCTTCTTTTCCCATTAACCCGTATTGTGGGTTCTGAATTCAGCCGATACTGTTGAGAATTTGCCGCCATGGTGGATATCAGTTCTCTTGCCCTTTAAAGAGTCATATTGACAAGCGCCCCTCCACTTGCAGCGTCAATCATCTTTATTTCCATAGGGAGCAAACCCTCGTAGAAATATTAAAGAAGTGATTGCTCGGTCAAACCGCGTTGAAGACAACTTGCACACAATTTTTTATACCGCTCCCAATAGTCGTAGAGCGATTCACTCTCCATTTGGCGAATTCCCACTATGTCTCTCCTTAGTTCAGCTGCTCGCGATGCTGGGAAAAATCTGTCAAGAAAAACACGAGATAAGTCATCCCACGTTGTAATAGAACCGGGGGTAAGTAAAATAACCATTCTTTTACTGTATCAACTAAAGAAAAAGGAAAGTTCCGAAGTTTAATTTCATCTTCGGTTACTCCCTGTGGTTTCATGCTTGAGCAGACCATGTGGAATTCTCTCAAGTGAGTGTGTGGATTTTCATTCTTCAAGCCTCGAAAAGTGGGCAAAAGGTGAATTAGGCCTGACTTCAACTCGAACAGGGTTTCTCCGGTTGGATAGTTGATGCATAACGGTGTTTGCTCGTTGGGAGCAGCGGCTAGTTGACGAATGGTTCGGTTCGCCATCCTTTCTAGTTCACCGAGGTTGTCTTCTGCTTCTTTTGTTTCAGGAAATGGTTTGGTCTCAGGTTCAACCATTTCGACTTGTTTTCCACGTTGAATTGCTTTTACACGTTTAAGAACTTCCGTCTCTTTACGTCGTGCTCGTGCTGATTTTTCGATCTCTGGGTCGTATTCGAGATCTCCGGATGAAGATCTGGTCATGAAGATGATTTAAACAATTGTGAGTGTTGCCAGTCCCCGGCAACGGAGGCAAAATTGATGGGTGTCGAATCCGCCAATATAAACCTACACCTCATTTGCAAATTAAGCAGTATAGGAAGTAGGGTCGATCCCTCAGAGACTGGGTTTACTGCAAATTGTTCCTCTCTTGACCATTGTCGGGGCAGTTGTCGTGCCCAAGAAATTCGGGGGGATAAAATCTGAAACCTGAAATAAATAAATAAAAAGCTTAAAAAGTAAAAGTTGAAGACAAAATAATAAAAACAATTAAATAAAATATGAAGGAGAATTAATTAAAATAAGCTCAACCTTAGGCACGGATTTTCCCTTGTCTTTGAACCGATCCTCGAAATTAAATGAACTGCTCTTCTCCAATAAGCTAGTTATAGCTACCAAGGACGCCTCGGACACCAACTCTTCATTGTGTAAATTAGTTATGAACGTCCAATAACTAACCCTTACCGATCGAACAACCACGAAACGTTCGTGATTTAGAACTCCCAGACTTTATGCTCTAGAAGAGCCTAGCTCGAACCAGTGCCCTCAACCGCGTGGGGCATTTAAATCCGGTTACTACTTCCCTTGACGGAACCAAACAACAATCTCTACTTGGCACGCCAATGTGTTCATAGAAAACCGATTAGAAACATACCTTTCGGAATTCCAACTGTACGTCTAACCATACTAAATCAAATGACGTCTTTTTTGACTTAATGTTGATCTGACTTTGTGAGTTGACAAAATCATACTCTTAATTTGGAGAAATAATAAGTACTGGAATTTAGTAGTTAATTTGCTTGGGTTCGTAACTCACTGATCTTGACGAAGTTAACACCGGCCTAAAGCTGAAATGGATACTTAATAATAATAATAAACTTGGTAATTAAAAACTTGATTAATGACTTGATTCAAGACTTGATGAGTGAATGAACATAGTAGCCCCTATTTATACTAGTGGCTTTGCCAAATTAAGAGACACTAACTATAGAAAATCAAGGAAATAAAATATTCCATGATACAAAAAATCCCTACATAATCTCCCACTAAGTCAACATAAAATTTCAGCTAATTAATCTTGGAAAAATTCTACTTTTGCCCTCCTTCTTTGCTTCTTTCTTCAATCTAGCCCAATTGTTTCCTTTTTCTTCTATTTAGCCCCAAATTACATACCGCACAAAATTCAACATAAACATGGAAAAATACACATGCTGTTCTGTATAATAGTGAGGAATATAGATACAAAATTCTACCTCGAAAACCACAGCTTTTAGCCCATCAGCTAGAAAGCCATGGCCTCTCGGCCCACAAAGATGTTCTCTAAAAAATTTAAAACTACTGATATCAACAAGCGGTTGGCGATTCCGGGAAAAATCCTGCCTTCTTTGCCAGCCTTCAATGGAGGCCATGCAGTCATGATTCAGCTAAAGTATGGGATAAATATCTGGCCAATTTACTGCACTGTTCGGGAAAATGGGTACAAGAAACCTGTTTTGTCCGTTGGATGGAGAAAATTTGTTGCTGATAACAAACTCAAAACTGGGGATATAATCACCATGTACAAAGATTTTGAAGATGAAGATGGTGGTTCCCACTTTAGGGTTGAAGTGGAGAAGCCACCAGCTGCCAGCAAACAAGACAGGAGTCACGGGACCCTTCCTTCTTCTTCTGTTATCGCTTTCAATGATCATGAAGTCCATGGAACCAACTCCGGAAACGAGGCAGACCGAATACCTAATAAGGCGCTTGATGATGGAGCAATCAACCTGGAGGGAGGTATCCCCATCATGGAGCTTCCAGATGTTGCAACTGACACTTTGGTTGATGGTCATGTTATTGCCAAACCGTCTGTTACGATATTTGGTGCTATTATGACTGATGAAATGAAGTGCTTGGGCATTACCAAGGGTACTGACATGGCTGAACCCTCTCTCTTCTCGCCCTGTATGGCCAAACCAGAAAGAGAAATCGACTTCCTTGGTATCGTCGAGGGTGGTGATGCAATAGCCTATGGCAGTGGGCCTAGTGATGCGGCTGGAGAAGCATGTTGCAACTTTATTACTCATCATCGAAGTATTACCTTGGACTTGGTTCTGTCGCAACCCAATCCATATGCAGGCTAGTGTAGTTAGATCAGAAAGGAAATGAAATGACTTCAACCAGTAGCAGGTATTAATCTTGGTGACATATTTAAAGGTTGGTGGTGAGTATTAATTTTAACTGTCAAATATTTATTTTTCAATTACAGGAAATGTTTTATTTGTAAGATGAATGAAGGAAAAGAAAAGCTTAACATACCTTATATATATATATATATTACTTGTCTAATAATATCTCGTGACGACTTAACTGTGAAAGAATTGGATAAAATAGAAAGAAATATCTAGCCAAACAGATAGCAAAATATAAATGGAAAAACTTCTTTTGTTTGTTTTCCAAAAACCTTGCTCACTGAATACACATGTTCAGTATTTATAGACATGAGTAACCGCTCCATATTGAGCAACAACCTTCACCGGATACCTAACTAATTAACTAAAACCTTTTAATACTCTAATATTCATCCATCTTCCCCAGGCAAGACCCAGAGAAAACTCAAACCGAGCAAAAATCGATAGCGAAAGTGGCTTAGTTAGAACATCAACAACTTGATCACAGCCGAACCTCGCCAACGCAATGTACCATCAACAACCTTTTCACGAACAAAAACAAATCTAATTCAACATGCTTAAACTTTGAATGAAGAACAGGATTAGCAGTAACTGCAATCGCACCAGAACTATCACACCAAATATTTGGAATACTAGAAGACCGAACATGTAATTCTTGCAGTAACGACAAAAGCCATGTAACCTCACTAGTGACCGCAGCAAGACTCTGATATTCTGCCTCAGCAGTAGACCAAGCAACAACCTGTTGTTTCTTCGTACACCACGACACAGGATTATACTCGAAATAAACACAGTACCCAGTAGTAGACCTCCGGTCATCAAAATCTAACCCCCAGTTTGCATCAGCATACCCAACTAAGGACAGATTAGTTGACGGACGAACCACAATCCCAAATTCAATCGTTCCACCTAGATACCTCAAAATACGTTTTAGTGCTGTCATATGAACAGAAGTGGGACAATGCATTAACGACATATTCAATTCACCGCATATGCAACATCGTCGCGTAAGAGTGACATCTTGTAGTGCCCAAGAAGGCTTCAGATTCGATTGGATCCTCTAAACGCCACCACCATCTTTAGTTAAGAAAGAGGAACTAACCATCGTGTATTAACACTCTTCGCATTTTCCATCGAGCAATGAATAAGAATATCACGATATACTTCTTCGACATAGATGAAGACAACCGATGAAGAACGAGTAACTTCTATCCCAAGAAAATAGTGAAGATCTTCCATGTCCTAAGCGAGAACTCACTATTCAAGAATTGAACAAACCACTCTATCACGGAGGGCACATCACCTAACAATAATATCATCAACATACACAAGAATATACAACGTTGAACCGATATGACCCGAACAAACAAGGAAGCATCCGACTTGACACAACAAAGCCCATAGATACTAGAAATCCTTTTAGCTTCTCAAACCGAGCACGAGGAGCCGCGAAGACCATACAACACTTTCTTGAACGACATACCGTAGGTCCGCCACGGAACCATCTTGGACATAGCCGAAGTTGATGCATGAAGACTTGATATCAAGATCTCCATTTAGAAACACATTATTCACATCCACTTGTCGAAGGACCACCCCTAGACACGCAATAGACAAAATAACTCGATAGTAGCCGGTTTTACCACCGGCTAACGTTCCTTAAAATCACAACCGGAACACGAGGCGACCTTTTGCTACTAATCGAGCCTTATGAGGAGCAATAGTACCATCAGAATTCCTCTTAATCCTGAACAACCATTTGCATCCTATAACCTTACGACTAGACGGAGCTGAGACTAGCTCCCATGTGGAATTGCGATAAGAGCATCATACTCACTATGCAGAGACGCCACTCAGAAGAGCCAAAGCTTCTTCAATTGTAGAAGGTTCGTTAGCCTCAACATGTAAAACCTAAGGCTTGTAAACTCCGCTTTAGCTCGAGTGACCATTGAGTGAGTATTACCCACGTGGTCTACTAATTTGACTGTCAGACGAAGATGAAACTCCTTCAGACATTCTTGAGATAGAATGAGGAAGATCAGTAAAATCACCTGGTGAAACCGACTCATGTAAAATTGGAAGAGCATCCGACCCAGACCCAACATCATCCGAAGAAGCATGAGATTGCACCAAATCTGTATCTGAAGTAGAAACATTAGGCTGAGACTGGAACCCTTGAAGAGATGGTGACACCACACAAGGCACATGAGACGACGAAGAAGAAAAGGTAGGCCACATAATGAGAACAACATTCACACTAGTATGACTAGTCGTCGTCATAAACTTATCGGGCTAGACTCAAAACAAAACCTCTGCTCATCAAACATGACATGTCTCGAAATAATAACCTTACCATCCGGTAAAAGACACTAATACCCCTTGTGACGAGGATTGTAACCCAACAACGTAGACAGCTAAGACCGAAAATCCAGCTTATGACCGACAAACGGACGTAAATAAGGATAGCAAAGCGACCAAAAACTCAAGATGATCATAGGTCGGATCATTACCATAAAGTGCCTTAAACGGAGAATTGCCCTGAAGCACAACAGGAGGAAGTCGATTGATCAAATAAACCGCGCAACAGAACGCATACCCCGAGTACTCCATAGGAAAACTCGATGAGCCAATAACGTAATACCCACTTCAACAATGTGACGATGTTTACGCCACCACTCCATTTTGTTCAAAAGTTTACGGACACGTCAATCGATGAATAATTCCAGGATTCCAAAAGGATGTAAAACCACGGTATTCTCCTCCCTAATCACTCTGGAACTGCTTGATAGACTTGCCAAACCGTGTCTCAATCAACTTTTGAAACTGAGTGAAACATTCTATTGCTTGAGCTTTTTGACGAAGAAGATAAACCCAGGTAAACCTAGTGCACATGTCAATAAACGAAACATAATATCTCTTTTCATCACATGCAACAGATGCGGGACCCCAAAGATCAGAGACAACTAACTCAAAAGGTTGATACCTAGTAGTAGAAGGTGAAAAAAGCAACTTATGTGACCGCCCTTTTTGACATGCAGTACATACACCATCAAATTTATTTTTACTCGAAACAATATTACATTTATTTAGAATAGTCTTGACCACAGACGCAGACGGGTGGCTTAAACGATTATGCCATAAAGCAAACACAGAACAATCATCAACGATGGGAACTTGCGAATGAGCAACAAATGGATCAACATTGGTCGAATGAGAAACCACCAAGACGAAAACGATATAATCCATCACGAATGCGGCCGTCGACAATGTCTCTTGAGTCACAACATCCTTAATAACACAATGGGTAGGGTGAAACTCAAAAACACACCATTATCACGAGCAAACGGAGACGGATAAGAGGTTTTTCAGATACTCGGTACACATAAAACATTTGACATTCAGTAACGACTTAGCGAGTCGGTAAAATAGTAGTACCAATTGAGGAAATTACCACGAGTACCATCACCCATTAAAAGAGATGACTTACCGAATATGGCGTGACATCACGTAAAGTCGACACATCACGATACGTGATGACTAGCCCCAGTCGGGTACCAAGGCGTGGTTCCACCGCCTACTCGAACGAACGAACCATTACCACCAACTAGACCCAAGTTGAGCGGATGAACATGTGAACCAGATTCTGACGACTCAGAATAATCAGATGCACATAAGTCCCCTAGTCGGGGAAGCCCAATACACGGTTCGGACCCAGTATACACCCGAGCACGCGGTTTGGTAAGTCGAAAACCTGAATCCCCAAACTCTAGTCCATCACACATTTGTTCAGGCGAGCCAAGATCAGTTTGATCCACTTGAACAAATTAGATGATGGTGCAATATTTGACCCATCATTAAAGTGAACATTTTTAATATTGGACCCATGTGATAGATGTTGAATATGCGGCCCACTTGATGAATGTTGAACATACGGCCCATGTGACGCACAATGTCCATTTACATCATTAAACCCATGTGACGTGTTACCATTATATCCTTGCCCATCATCAAAACCAAATTTGCACACATTTGACTTGTAAGCATCTGAACACATTCGGCCAGAATCATGCTGAGCATGAGACACCTGTGGCCCACGTGCCAATGGCCTATTTTGTATGCCAGCACACACATTTTGACCACCATACCTCTGTTGACCCGCATAACTTCCTTGACTCCCTTGACCATAACCAATTCTTTGACTCTTCTGATGAGGAGCCACAAATTGATCTTCACCATGGTGCACAAACCCCTCTGAATCAGGACCTTCAACACCGGACGACTCATTCGAATCTCGGTGATAACGACAATAACACTTTTGCACCACATGCCCGAAACGACTGCATATTTGGCATTGCACACGAGATCTGAAGACTCTGCCACGACCACGAGCAGGCGCACGACCACCACGACCGGCCCTTCCACCGACAGCTCGTTTTCAACAAGATTTGCATTCAAATTGACCTCCTGCAACACCTGAACTTGACGATTCTCACAATCAACCAACGCATCAACTACACGCTTTAACGGCAGTATATCAGTCGACAATCGAACAGACGAGATGACAGCCTCATATTCCGACGGCAATCCCGCAAGCACCTTCAAGACTTGATGAGTGAATGAACATAGTAGCCCCTATTTATACTAGTGGCTTTGCCAAATTAAGAGACACTAACTATAGAAAATCAAGGAAATAAAATATTCCATGATACAAAAAATCCCTACATAATCTCCCACTAAGTCAACATAAAATTTCAGCTAATTAATCTTGGAAAAATTCTACTTTTGCCCTCCTTCTTTGCTTCTTTCTTCAATCTAGCCCAATTGTTTCCTTTTTCTTCTATTTAGCCCCAAATTACAGCCCTGCACAAAATTCAACATAAACATGGAAAAATTAGTGGTGCACTCTCATAAATTAACCAATTTAATTACATAAAATATGTAACTTTAGCATTTAATCAAAACAAATCACCTTTGAACTTTGTTGTTTTTATTTGAATCGGTTTTTGTATTTCAAGAAAATCTCCCCCCATATTACAAAGGTCCAAGATGGCTTTATAGCTGATTTTTACACATTTTTTTTTCTATATTTATAAACTGTCACTTCTATTATTGATCTTTGCATGTGCTAGTGGGTGACATGACAGTGGCGGTGGCAGTGGAGTTGGTGTGGCGCAAAGGAGTTGGAAACCCTAGGGTTTCTGAATTAGATTAGGTTGTGTGCCTATTAATTGGGCTTAGAGTTTTAATTTTGGGTTTGTAATAATTTGGACTTGGACTCTTTTACTTTTTGGTTTTATTTATTTGGTTTTGGTCCTGTACAAATTGGGCCTACTACAGATGTTATATTTTTTCTCCATCCACCGTAGGATCCTCCCACTTCGGGGTTGATCCACACACCTTCTATCCTTCTTTGTGACTCCACCCAATCCGATACTCCCACTTCGGAGGTTAATCCATACACCTTCTATTCTTCTTAATGACTCGACCAATTCCATTATCCAAATTCAAAGAATTCAAACCAATCACAAATTCCAGAGGTCGACGAACGAGTTAAAAGAATGTCGACATCTTTTGACGCAATTAAAGTTCTTCTAAAAAAGAAAAAGCATACATTTTTATCTATTGATAAAGAAAGGAATCAGAATATTACTTTTATTAATGCCTATTGATCAGTGCATTAAAACAAATTGTATCCGTTTAAAAATGGAAAGTACGATTAGTATATTAATATTATACATTTAAATTCAGTATTTTTATACCAAACCAATCTTTTAAAAAAATCTCAAAATTAAGTTAGAACCTGAAGGGCGACTTTATATTCAGCCCCTTTATAATATTTTTGCCTTCGACCTGCCTGGGGTTTTTTTTACATATAGAGTGAGTGTTGAACTGAAAATTTTATAATAAGTTGTTTGGTGTTTAGGGTTTAGGGTTTATGAGTTAAAGTTTGGGTTTGGGGTTTGAGGTCTTGATTTGAAGTTCGGGGTTCGAGTTCAGGTTCATGATTCAGGAGCTGAGTTCACAATTTAGGGGTTGAGTTCAGGATTTGGGATTGAGAGTTCAGAATAAAAAAAATTATCAAAATTATGTGCTAATGACATGAAAAAATGGTTGAAATGTCATTAAATAATTCGAAAGAGACTATGAAAAATGTGATGTGAAGGATTCATAAAATAATTTCTCGAATAAATTTATAATTGTATTTGTAAGAATTGAATTTTATTTTATTTTTAATTCTCTAAACCTCTTTCGTTCATAAAATACTTTGAGGAAAAAAAGGCTTACAATGATACAATAAAAGGAAATACCATAAATCCCTCATTTCATGTCTATATACATAAGTATCGAGAAGTGTACATGATACACATTTTACATTATTAAAAGTCATTCAAAAATCAATTGACCTATCTACGAGACAAGTCACAACTTACAAAAAATTACAATGAATTTGAAGCCACACAAACAATCGAATCTATTCAAAGAAAAAGACATAGGCATATAGTCATTAAGAAAAAGTAAAATGAAAAAGTTGTATTAATGAATGTCTATACAGCTCTTGTAACCCTAAGGGTGAGTTTGGATGGGCGGTGCGTTTACCTGCGATTAGTGTAAAAATAACGGTGGCAGTGAGATTAGATACTGTAGCGATACTTAAGCGTGCGACAAAAAGTTCATATCTCTTTGTAAAAACAGCGGTGGCGGTGAGATTAGATACTAAACGCACCGCACCCAATCGCGCATCTAAACCCACCCTAAAAGTTCATATCTCTTTATAAACCCTAAAAAATTATATTAGAATTTTATAATCTATGGCATGTCCAAATACAATTTGCACTTCTAATAGTACGACGTATTGTACTTTTAAAACCCGGGCAAATATCCTAGAAAACATAGCAGCTTTATCTCATAGTACACCATTAACATCATCTTAAACTTATATTCTATATGTTTTCTACCTTATGAACAAAGAGAATGTTTCTCTACTTCTGACATTTTCCACCAACTCCAAACAAATTGATGACACTGTTTAGCTAACGTATAAGATTCCATTTTATAATACTTGACTCTTTATGTGGATTCATGGACAGATCAATGGCAAGGGTCTGTTCAACCATAGGGTCAAATACTGGGGTCCCTTTCAAGTATTTTATTACTTGAATATTTCACGTTCTTGTCCACCAGATTGGGTTTCATGTGGTAAAAAGTATTTTTGTTTAATTCATGGTTTTCATATGCCAACTCAAGCCTGGACTAACATACTACAACAACAACCATGCTATATGCTTGAAATTAAGCGTACATTAAAAAGGAATAAAGTATTTTTGTTTAACCATGCTATATGAATGTCGATTTCCTTTTGAGAATCTAATTCAAAGGTAAATTGTTGCACAATCGCAAGAAAAAAGGGGTTTGCGTAGAAGGGCATGACTAATCTCGACATTTCGTGCCCCAATCCTAACGAGTTTAGATTTGTGTCCCCTTACGTACAAAGGAGAGTATTAATTTAGTCATTCAATAATTACTAAGTTGGTTCATATATATAAACATATTCTACACTTGATATCTAACCAATGTAAGACAAAGCTTTCCATTTTTTAACATAATTCATAAGTAGCTTATTTTGAACATCAATTTCTCATTCATCACTCAACCATTTTGAGCATATGATATATTGTTGTAAAGGTCTTATGGAGTATAATATAAAGGCATAATTTTATGATTTAAATCTCCACATTTACTAATCGAAAATATACCTCAAAATTTCCAAAAATCTATTTTTTCCAACATAAATATGATTATTTTGAAATGATACATTTTAAAATACCTTAATTTCTAATTTCATTTTTAAAATATATCCATAAATTAATTTTTCAAGGTTCATAGTAAAAGACACCATTAATCCAAACTGTAAGGGATAAACTCAATTAATGCAACGAATACAAACGAATACAAAAAAAGTGGACACAATATTTACCTGAAAAAACTCAAAAATAATTATAAAATAGCTTTAAAATTTGATTTCTTTAAGGGTCATAGTGAAAGACACCATTAATCCAAACACATATATTAAAAATAAACTATTCTAAAAATAATTTAAATTATATTTATATGGATTAAATAATAATTAAAAATATTTAATATTAAATAACAATATAGTAAGGATAACAATTGAAGGGAAAGTTTATGGAAGGTGCCAAAAAAAAAGTTACCAGACAACCCTACCGGGCTTTCACACACATGCTGTTCTGTATAATAGTGAGTAATATAGATACAAAATTCTACCTCGAAAAGCACAGCTTTTAGCCCATCAGCTAGAAAGCCATGGCCTCTCAGCCCACAAAGATGTTCTCTAAAAAACTTAAAACTACTGATATCAACAAGCGGTTGACGATTCCGGGAAAAATCCTGCCTTCTTTGCCAGCCTTCAATGGAGGCCATGCAGTCATGATTCAGCTAAACTATGGGACAAAGATCTGGCCAATTTACTGCACTGTTCGGAAAAATGGGTACAAGAAACCTGTTTTGTCCGTTGGATGGAGAAAATTTGTTGCTGATAACAAACTCAAAACTGGGGATATAATCACCATGTACAAAGATTTTGAAGATGAAGATGGTGGTTCCCACTTTAGGGTTGAAGTGGAGAAGCCACCAGCTGCCAGCAAACAAGACAGGAGTCACGGGACCCTTCCTTCTTCTTCTGTTCTCGCTTTTAATGATCATGAAGTCGATGGAACCAACTCCGGAAACGAGGCAGACCGAATACCTAATAAGGCGCTTGATGATGGAGCAATCAACCTGGAGGGAGGTATCCCCATCATGGAGCTTCCAGATGTTGCAACTGACACTTTGGTTGATGGTCATGTTATTGCCAAACCGTCTGTTACGATATTTGGTGCTATTATGACTGATGAAATGAAGTGCTTGGGCATTACCAAGGGTACTGACATGGCTGAACCCTCATTCCTCTCGCCCTGTATGGCCAAACCAGAAAGAGAAATCGACTTCCTTGGTATCGCCGAGGGTGGTGATGCAATAGCCTATGGCAGTGGGCCTAGTGATGCAGCTGGAGAAGCATGTTGCAACTTTATTACTCATCATCGAAGTGTTACCTTGGACTTGGTTCTGTCGCAACCCAATCCATATGCAGGCTAGTGAAGTTAGATCTGAAAGGTAATGAAATGACTTCAACCAGTAGCAGGTATTAATCTTGGTGACATATTTAAAGGTTGGTGGTGAGTATTAATTTTAACTGTCAAATATTTATTTTTCAATTATAGGAAATGTTTTATTTGTAAGATGAATGAAGAAAAAAAAGAAGCTTAACATACCTTTTATATATATATATATATATATTATATTTTACTTGCATAATAATATCTCGTGACGACTTAACTGGTTTTTCTATAAATATTTTTCTGGGATGATTGGTTTACTAGCAATATGGTGTTTTAATTAGATATAGAGAGGAAAAGCTTCTTCATCTCCTTATCCATAAACGCATCCTTCACTGTCAGTTCGTCGACCTTTTCAACAATATAATATGGAACTAAGTATCTGTGTCTTCTATGTTTAATGTTTCATCTTTAATCTCTCAATTCTTTATAATTTCTTCAGCTACCTACATATTTTGCTGTATATGGGTAATTATTTGATATACCTGCATATTAATCCGCTTGTAAAGTGTAAAAAACTCTATGTATCAAATGATTTTCGTATGTATATTCCTAGTGTTTTCTTGCAGAAAATACATAGGTAACCAAATTTTCTTCTAGTTTTTACTCTCCCTTTCTCCAAATCCTCAAGCACCCACCTATGTACTTTCACCCCTCCCCACCTATATAGCAGAAAATACATAGGTAATAAACTTTTCTAGTTTATACTTTTGCTTTGGTGATTGTGTGATTGGGTTTGCTTATTACTAAGGGTGTTTGTTATTTTTTGGTTGTGTGGAGACTGTTGGGGTTGGTAGGTTTTTTATTCTTGTGGTGTCGAATTGGTTGCTGGTGTTAGAGTTGTATTTATTGCTGTTTCTTGGTGTCTTTTGGAGTTGTTCTTAGATGATTATTGTTAAGTTCTGGGTGATTTTAGGTGTTGGCTTTTGCTTCTTGTACCTTTCACTCAGTTTCTTGTAAAATTATTATAGATATCTTCGTCCTACAAATTCGATTATATTTGATCACTTTATTTAAAAACAAGTAAATTAGTTCTAATATATTAGATTAAAGAGCAAATTGATCTTGTTTCTTAAAAAATTCATCCATTTTCTATTATTAAAACTAGCATAGCTAACAAATAATTAAACAGTGGCACATGGTGTGCCGATGTACCTCATGTTGACATATAGAAATAAGTTTTAAATAATAGAAATTGATGAAATTTTAACAGAAAGATTAAATCTAACATATAAAAACTAATATGCACAATTTTTAATAAAGGGACAAGTCCTCTATATGCGACTTCTAATAATAATAAAAATTTTGAATGAGAAAAGAAATAAGTGTCAAAATTTTCATTAATACACAGTGAAATAATGTAATATTCAATCATAAGCTTCCAAACCTTGGTTTTGTTTTAATTTTAGTTTCTTTTAATGAAACATGGTATTATAAAATTTGGAAATTATAAATAAAAGATTTGAGTATAAACGGATAAATTTGAAGATGATGTTGTTGAGAGAAACCATTACAAACCTTAAATATGGATTGTAAAATGGACAACAAAGTTAAGCATAAGAACATTTAAAATAGCATGATACACTTAGACGAAAATTTTCGAATAAGCATTCGCCGGTGGAGGGGAATCTCGTGTCCAACGATCTTTGTTAACAACTTGCCGCGAGGACTGCACTGAATGCGTGACTGATGCAGAAAGGGCGACAGAGAGATTAAACAGTTTTAGAATCTATGGATTTCGGGTTGAAATTAATAGGGCAAGGTTTCGAGTTAGGAACACCTTTTGGAGAAGGGTGTGTAGAACATAAATTAAACTCATATCGAGGCTAGGGCTGATGAGAAGGTGAGCCGACATCTGCTTATGGAGCATGATACCATTAAGGAAGTTGAAACAAAACGGGTTGTTGTGCAAGATGTGGTCGATACGAATAAACTTAATTGGCTGGAACACTGTGCTATTGCTTGGATTGAAGATGGGTCGTCCTCGTATTCTTTAAAGGAAAACTTCTGTCAGAAGGAATTGATGGGGTGAATATTTTTAAGCTTTCTGGACGTTCGATCTTGATTTTGTTCAAGGACAATGACTTGTTTCAATCTTTCGAAGACTCAAATTGGGAGTAAAGGGACCTTCCAAAGCAATGCGTGCCACTGGGGGAAGTTCCTTAGAGTAGACAACGATACTGAAAATGGGATCTCATTATTTGATGAAAATTCAATCTACTTGTGATTCAGAAGTAGATTTGCGTGATATTGAGGGAAGTTGAAGAAGTAACTATGACTTGGATTATGAGGAAGCAATTTGATTTGGCTATGGATGATTGAGCTGAAGAAGGGGGATTGACTTGGCAGATGGATGAGTCAGAAGTTGATGGAGTCCAGATTTAATGGGCATGCCATTGTTTCATGGGTTGGAGCTTGGGGCGTTCTTTGTTTATTTTGGTCAGGCCATCGAAGCTTGCTTTGATTGGAGTTGATTGATTTTGCGAGTGCAAACTTGTTCCTTATGTGGGTTGAAGCTAAAGAGTATGAAGTTGTTTTTTACGTTTAATCGGGCGTTTTGTTGATAAGTGGTGCAGTTTGCTATTTGGGCTGACGAGGTCTGTTGGTTGGTAAGGTTTCGAGTGAGTTGTTTCAATGGAATTATCTTTTAATTTGTAGGAGTCTCTTTATTCAAGTGCTCTTTTCGGATGGAAGGGTGGTCTTACAACGTCCAAGTTGCTGCAAATTCGACGCTGAGTTGTATGCATGCTGGCACAGGTTCTTAGTCCAATGGTATTGGGGTCTCTCTGTTAGGTCAAGGTGATAAGTGGAGTGGGAAAGGAAGGTTGTTTTATAGGTGTTTTGGACTGTTTTCAGGTGTTTGATTTTTTTATAATAATTTTTTGAAGTTCTTACTAATATGTTAGTACTTGGTGTTTACCCATATTTATAATATTTAATGTTATTTTAATATTTATTTTTAAAAAAATTAAGATTTAATGATCAATTAAACCCTCAACGTCGAACATTAGTTTGCCATGTTAGGTTTAATGACTCGTCTAGGGTTTCGATGAAAAACTAAATTCAAGGGATCCAATTGAATACACTTTTTCTCTAAAGTTTATTGTATTCATAATAAAACCTCTAAAAGAAAAAAGTTACAAGGAAGAAATACACACCTAAAAGCACTTTATGCAGAACAGCATATATGTGTGTGATATATTGTATTGCAAATTTTGTGATTGTGTAATTAATTTATTGAGATATTAGGAAATAGATGAATTGTGTGTTTTTTTGGTGAATTATAGTAATAAGGTAAAATCTGAACAATCGATGCGACTAGTGCAACTTAAATTCAGGTCACACCTAGAACAATGAATACCCTAGATCATCAGGTCATTACATGAAATTTAAATATGTGAACGTTTTGATTTAAATAAAATGATGTTTATAATTTTTGTCAAATATTTATTTGACACAAATTTAAACCATAGATCTTATCCGTTATATTAAATATAAAAATAGGTAAAGTGACTCTCACCATGAATATTTTAAATACAAAGAATATCTTATCATGATGACTCTGATTACTTTAGATGCACCCTATACGTTTTGGATGTATGCATCTTAAATACGAAGACTATCTTACCATGATAACCCTTTTCTTTTATTTTCCTTTTTTTCTTTTTAAGTATTTTATGAACGAAGGCAATCATCATAAATCCATTCACTTAGAAGCACTAGAAAACAACGATGACACCAACCAAAAACAGACAAATAAAATCAACAATACAATAACAAAAGCCAAACAACCCTTAGAACCCTTGTAAGGAAACCATTACAAAACACAACCCTCTTGCAACAACTAGAAAATCAAAACATTAATATAACAAACAACTCACCTCAATAACTTTAAAAAGAAAATCCACAACTGTATGTTGGCCTAATAATGAGGTTCCCCACCCAGATGTGATATGGGTTTAAGTTGCGTTAAACGCGTTGTTCTATAAATCTGTATGTTAACCTAATAATGAGGGTATTTCCTCATCCAGATATGATATGAGTTCGAGTTGCGTTAACCACGTTATTCTTCTCTCATAATTCAAAAATATTTTCCATTTAGAAGCAATTGCAATTAAAAGTTAAAAGAAAATAACAATCAAAATAGAAAAAGAGGAAGAAGAGTACCTTAACAATCTATATTAAGTCTTCTCCCTGTAATTTGCGCCAGCTCCTTTATCACCACTTCTTCATTATCAATCACACGTAAACCCTCCTTTTATTCTTAATCCCCAGTCGAGCAATTCTTGGCTCATCAATTAAAGGATCTCCCCTTTATTTGCTTAAAAAAATTTTTCTTCTAAGACCTCAACATCCCATTCTCTCCGTTCCTATCCTTCCAAATAAAATAAAATAAACTTGATTGCTTTACCAAACCCACTTTCGAAAGTTCGAAAGAATCGTCCATTAAAATAACCAAGAACATATACTAACAGCTCTACTAATTGAAAGCAACATATTCCAACACCTTGAAAGAGACTCATCCTCACATCATTAACATTCCAATAATTTCTTACTTCATCCTTATTGTAATTTTATTTTTAGAATATTATTTAGTTCAAATTTAATATTAAAATTATTTTACCAAATAAGTTGTACTTGAATTGGTGTTCAAAAATTTAACTCCTATGCAAATATTGTCGACATTGGCTTGATTCTAGTCATAACTTTCCTCACTTTTAAATTGAAGGAAAGAACACACTTAAATACACTCAAATTTATGTTTTACTTATTATTACAATAACAACAATATTAATTAAATTAAAACTCAACTGAAAACGTGATTATCACCTGCTTAATTAACATAATCCATTAAACATACCCAACAAACAACAATTAGGAAGTGAATGTCTTTTTATT
Source organism: Gossypium raimondii (assembly GCF_025698545.1). Classification (NCBI taxonomy): domain Eukaryota; kingdom Viridiplantae; phylum Streptophyta; class Magnoliopsida; order Malvales; family Malvaceae; genus Gossypium; species Gossypium raimondii. The sequence goes on from NC_068568.1 coordinate 1,556,990, forward strand.
TTTATTAGTAATTAACTACTTAAGAAGAGAATCAGAGTCTTAATATTCAAATAGATATGTTTTGCTTATATGTATGTAATAAAATACATAGCTCATTTTAATGCCGGAAGTTGTGAGAAATAGCATAATTTTCAAAATTTTAGATAATTTTTTTACTTTCACCCTTTAGAAATTTAAAATTTTACTCTAATCCCTCAGCTTAATATGTGCCACATGTTGATTTAAGTCTACATCTCTATGATCGAACATCATTAGGTGTTTAAAGTATATTACGAGTTTATGTGTGTGGAAATCGGGTTGGAAGAAATTGAATTAATGAAATTAAGAGTGGTTATGTTTTGATTTTAAATTAAAATTGTAAAGATTATGTAAAATGAGTTTATCTGGTTTAATGGTTAAGTGTTGTGCTTTTGTGTGGGAGGTTTTGGGTTTAAATTCTTTCTCTTCCATTTTTGTTAAGTTTTGTCCAACCTCTTGCCTTTGATATTAGAGTTATATGTTATTTTTGTTAAACTGATGACTAGAGTAAGTATGTTGGTTTAGTGGTAAGGCTTACCTTTAGGTTTTGTATTTGAATCCTCACGTGTGTAAATTGAAATTTTTTATTTATTTTAAATTCTGGGAAAAATCAAATAAGGATAAGGTATATGATATTGAGATTAGTGGGGAAGTAGTTAGTTTTTAAGAATTTTTATCTTTGAAATTCTAAACTTTTTTCCTCAAAGTCCTCCACATTCTGCCGTACACTTCTTGCTACACTATTCAATTTATTTATTTTTTTCTCTCCTCTCTTTCATGCTCCATTTCTGAAATTTTCATTCTTTATGCTTTAGAAGTTTTGTTGTTTTTCTTTCTCGTTTTTCCATACGGTTGCCTCTTGTGTTATTCCATTCGTACGTTGTGGAAGCTCTGTCACTTCTTTGAGTAAGTGTGGTGGTTGTTTATTTCAGGAAGGTGGTTTTTGGGTATTTGATTTGAGAAATTTTTAGTCAGTGGTACTTGCGTTTTGATAACTCTCTTTGGTGTGGGAATCTGTCAGGTGAGGTTTGTGAATCGCATGACTTACTTTTGGCGAATTAGAGGTTTTTGAGGACTATCGTTTCTGTTCGGTAAGTGGTCGAATGCTGAATTAGTTACTTGGAATTAGTGTTTTGTTACTAAAATTGGTTGTTTAAATCTTGGTTTTAGGTTTAGGAATTCTTGACGTGGTGTTAGTTTCAGAAATCAGTAAGATGTGTAAAGAAAACTCGAGAAAATAGCAAACGGCGAATGCCAAAAGACTATACTGTTGACATCATACAGTCGTGTAACAGGTTATGTGCTAGATCATGTGTGACACACGGTCTAGAGTATTTGGGCCACAAGAGCATGTGTGAGGCCATGTGAGCCACACGGGCTAGCTAATATTTTTATAAAATATTATTTATTCAATACTTACCATTTGGTAAGTTACGGAGGTAGAGATTTATCGATAGAAGAAAGGAGCAAAAAATTTGAACATCGAAATCATGGACCTCAACTAACACGCAGCAAGCACAATGCCTCAACGCCTAAATACACGCACTCCCGCTCCGAGCTCTAGTGCCCTTGCAGCCCGGTCCTTGAGTGACTTAAGCTTGACGCCATTGCGCTCAAGATAAGGTGCCCCAATACCACTAGCACACCCTTATGCGCGATTGGACCGTTATTCGTTGGCACACTTGTGTCAAGGCAACACCCCAGCGCCTCAATGAGATGTATGCCATTGCCATATGTTTTATCATTTGATCATGTTTTGTTCCAGGTGGTCGTGGCTCCGGTTTTGCTCGGTTCTTATCTACAAAGAACATTTCCTTTGGTGGTGAAAATGATTACACCATTTCCTCCTTTATTTGCCGTTTTACTTTCATCGCTACTTGCATGCAGGTTATTCGTTCATCGAAATTTATCTATTGGATACTCACTGGTTTTAGTTTTTACCTTCCATTCATTATTCCCTCTAACTTCTGGTTTCCGGGATTCCTTGCCAGCGTTTTCTCGGGAAATGTCGTCCGTTTTAAGTCCTCAATAGTTAATGCATCATTAGCTTCCAATGCCTCTTTACGGAGACCACGTTGCCGTAATACTTTCCGTGATGTTGCTACATTTTACGGGTTTCTTTGTAGGGTGAGAATCACTAACTTGCTCCTCGTTTTTATTACACTCGGTACAAACTTCCAACGAAACTAAGGAAGGACTCGACTTCACCATTTTCAGGTACATATCAGCAGCCATTTGTAGATTCCGAGAAGCAGAGCGGCGAGCAATATCAATCGAGGTACGCATCTCTGAGTTTTATACCAAATCCTTTATGAACTTTTCAAATATTGCATTACATGTATTTGATGAAATCTCCCACCCAGGTTGGCATGCAAAATTCTTCATTAGGAGTGGTATTGGCGACAACTCATTTCACTTCTCCGGTGGTAGCGTTACCGTCCGCCATGTCGGCAGTGATTATGAATATAATGGGTAGCAGTTTAGGCTTCTTTTGGAGACAGATTAGTGGTTCAAAACAGGAACTTGAAGATCAAGAGTGAGGTTGAACTTGAAAATTGAAACCCACCCTTTTTTTTCTTTCTTCATCTTCATCATTTTGTATGTATGTATGTATGTATGTAATCATCAAAGTCAATGATGTGTGTATTTTACATCGAAAGGGAAATCTAAATAACATGTTTTGCATTAATCAGAATGGCAATGGCAGCCATAAATGATTAACCTTTATTCTCACTTATCAATTATTAAAAAATTTAAAACAAATGTGTAATAAAGAAGAGATTATTTATATATATATATCAATCAACTTGCTAAAATTACAAGAGACAAGACTGCAAGTCTACGGTTACTTCTATTCAACAATTGTTTTAAAATTATTAGCTAAATTTAAGGAAAGTCGTTGAATAGCCGTCTTAGCTCAGCCGGTAGAGCGCGTGTCTTTTAACCCAGTCGGCGCCTTCTGTTAAATTTTTCATTTTATACACGTGTAGTTTTTAATACACACTTTTTTCAATTCTCACAGTCGGCGCCTTCGGTTAAATTTTCATTTTATACACGTGTAGTTTTTAATACACCGCGAATATAACACGTGCACTTTTTTTTTACACGACAGGAAGTTACTATTTTCAGACAAAAGATAAACCGTACTCAGAGAACATAACTCTTCAAAATATTTTACCATCTAATTAGTCAAAGGTTAAAATTTTATATTTGAAGTTGGCCTAAATAGGCCAATTGTCAACATCCACATGATATAGCTCTCAATACAACATGATAAAAATAAATTATATTTTTAAAATTAAAATGAAAAGTATATCTATATTTTATTAAAGGATTGTTATTACATTTTTTTATTTTTATATAATTTTTAAACAAAAGAATTTAAAATTAATATGTTTAGATATTGAATCAATATTTTTAATGGAGCTCTAAATAATTTTATCACTACATTAATAATAATTTTTAAATAAAATTTTAAAAGATCAACTTTTAAAATGGTTTTTTCTCCAAATTTGTATATAGATAATATCATTGATTGCATTCATGTTAGAAGTTAACTTGATATTTAATTTTATATACACATGCAACTATGTACAATTATTTCCTTTCTTTTTTAAATAAATATCAAAATTATATATAAAATTTAGCTTAATTGCAATTTGATATATAAAGTTTGACTTGGTGTAATTATATACTGAAACTCTAATTTTAATTTAATTATATGCATCTAAAGAAATTGTTGAAAGATATGGAATGACTAATATGTGTATGAGGAAGTGTCCACTTCCTAATACACTACGCATATTTGTAAAATTGACAATTTATTAAATCAAATTTTTGGTCTAGATCTATTGGGTTGAGTAAGCTGCTCGACCATTGAACTGCTCTAGCTTAGACAAGTTTTGTGAGAAAATTTTTTTGATTATTTTAAATTTTATTTTTTGATGTTTTCAGATTTTGTAAATTCTAAATTATAAAATAAATTTTTATCTTTAAAAATTAAATTTAAAATTTTTATAAATTTAAATTCATATTTTATTAAAATTTAAATTTAAAAATTCAAATCTAACTATTATTTTAACAAAATTTCGGTTCCTACACTATTTAATTTGTAATCAATCATTTCAATACTATATATAGAAAGAAACATTAATTCCATAAATGGAAGAAACCATTTTAGTCCAATGCTTCAATTTGTGTTTATTTTAATAAAATTTTACTTGGCTCAGGCTGGCAAGTTATTCTTATTTTGGAGGTAGTTAATGACTAGCTGTCTTAGCTTAGTGGGTAGAGTGTGTGGCTTCTAACATGTGGTAATGGGTTTGATTCTTATAGAAGGCGTCATGTCTTTTCGCCAACGTAAACTTTGTTCTACAAATTACTTATGTCTAGTTGGATGGTTAGAATATGTTAATGATAAATTAGGCTATTAACGTTTATATGTTTTGCTAAAATGATTTTAATTATATTTTTAGTTTCTTTTACCATCAATCTTTGATTTATTTTTCAAATTATATTTTAATAGATTTAATGAATAAATTCACGATTTTATTTTTTCTTTTAAAGAGTTTCAATCTTTCGTATCTTTGTTTATTGAGAATTTTTCTATTGAGTTAATTTTTAGACAATTACATTTATTTTCTTTAAATTAAGAGTTATTTTTTCAAATTTTAATGTATTATTTATTTATTTTATTATTTCTTACATGTAATTATCTTATTGAGTTATCTAAGTAATAAATTATATCTCATTAAAAATATTTTACGAATGAAATTCTACATCAACCCGTTAACTTTTTAACGGTATTTTTATTAAATCTATTGAAAAAGCCTTTTTAACAGTATTTTTACTAAATCTATAAAAAAAACCGATTAAAAAAAGAAGAAGAAAGATTTAAGGTAAAAAAAAAAGTTCAAAAATATAATTAAGAACTACATCTCTTCCCACCTTTCAATGGAAGCCTTGAAGCTAGAATTCAACTCATGTACGCCGGAAGGATCTCGGAAGTTGACTGTACTGTTCGGAGAAATGGGTGCCTTAAACTTGTTCTCTCCTGTGGATGGATAAGGTTTATTGTTCAGAACAAACTCAAAGTTGGGGATAGAATCACCATGTACAAAGATGAAAATGGCTCTTCCCACTATATGGTTGAAGTGGAGGAACCTCCCGCTATGAACCAACACGGGACCCTTCCTAATTCTCTTGCTTCCTATTTCATTCATCATGAACCCGATGGAACCACTGTCGAAGCCGGAGCACACCACCAGCATAACATTGCACCGATCAACATGTTTGTCAATCCTTGCTGATAGCCATCCATCGAGATGTTTGGTACTAACATAAATAACAAAAGAGCTCACTTCAGTCTGGTGCCCTAAAAGTGGAATTGGAGAAGTGTTAGTATCTCAAGGCTGCAACAATTTTTTTAAAAAAAAAATAAGACTAAGTCCTAGGGAGATTTGTTAGCTTGTTAGTAGGAGTAGGAGTTGTTAGCTTGTTAATAGGAGTAGCAATTTGAATTTTTGTTGAGGTTGTTACTTGATATTTGTATATAAGGGTTGCATTGATAATGAATTATTTAATCCCTTCATTCCATCTTTTGTTCTATACTTCAATTAAGTATTTGCTAAACCAACAATGGTATCGAGAGCCATTTTTCTTGAAGGACTTGTGAGAAAAGTTTTGTGAGAGTTCTAAGAGAAAATTTGAGAGGTACACTTATGAGGTTTTTGAGAAAAATGGAATCGGGATTGAGTAACCTGTCTATCTTAGCCCCACCTGTGTTTGATGGAGAAAATTATCAAGCATGGGTTGTAAGAATGCAAGCATACATGGATGGTTGTGATTATTGAGAAGTTGTCGAGGAAGACTATGAGATGACTCCACTTCCCGACAATCCAACTATGAACCAGATCAAAATGCACAAGGAGAGAACCACTAGGAAGGCTAAGGCAAAGTCTTGTCTTTATGCTTCGGTTTCACCAACAATATTCAATAGAATTATGGCTTTGGATCAGTAGAGGAGATATGAGACTAAGTATCAAGGAGATGAGAGGTTCAAGAGCATGAAGGTGTTGAACTTGATTAGAGAATTCAAGAGGCTACGAATGAAGGAGTCTGAGTCAATCAAAGAATACTCAGACAAGCTAATAGAAATTTCCAACAAGGTAAGAGTTCTTGGGACTGGTCTCTCTGATTCTAGATTGGTGCAGAAGATACTTGTCTCTGTGCCTGAGAAATATGAAACAATTATTGCCTCTTTTGAGAACACTAAGGACTTGACTCAATTGAGAGTAGTGGAGTTGATCAGTGCTTTACAAGTACAAGAGCAGAAGAGGCTAATGAGGCAAGAAGGAAGTATAGAAAGAAGCATTGAAGGAGCATTGAAGGCTAAGATGCAGAAAGGCGAAAAAAAAAGGAACAGAAGTGGAATGGAAAGAAGAGTGATTACAATAGTGGTTCAGAAACTGTTGCAAAAGGTAATAGTACTGAAAATTATAATAAGTATTCTTCATATAAGTATTGTAGAAAACAGAATCATCCCTATTTCAGGTGTTGGAGAAGGCCATATGTGAAATGCATAAGGTGTAACTTGATGGGGCACATTGAGAGGTTCCGTAAGGAGTCAAAAAATCAGCAGCAATGTGGAGCACATGTTGTAGTTAAAGAAGAAGAGGACCATTTGTTTGTTGTCTCTTGCTTCTCATCAAGTACTCCATGTGAAAATTGGTTAGTTGATAGTGGTTACACCAATCATATGACTTATGATGAGAAGTTGTTTAAAGACCTTGATAGGTCATTGAAGTCGAAAGTAAGGATAGGAAATGGATAATACCTAGAAGTGAAGGGAAGAGGCATAGTAGCAATAGAGAACTGTGCTAGAACTAAGTTGATTTCAGATCTTCTGTTTGTACCTGAGATTAATCAAAACTTGTTGAGTGTGGAGCAATTGGTAGATTTGTTAATCAAACTATAAATGGTATTAATCGCAAGTATAGTGACAACACAAGACCTTGGAAGAAGGGAAAGCACTTTGACCACTCTCATGACTTTTCTGGAGCAGCTTGTGATGATTTTGAATTATGGAAGTTTGATTTAGATAGCATTGCTAGGAAACTATTAGAGATAACTCTTGAAGCTACACTAGTCAATAAGGAATTCATAGAAGGTGAATATTGAAGAAGCTGGTTTATTGCAAATCAGAGATCAGATGACGAATATTTTTACTAAATTTTTCATGTAAGTCGTTTTTGAGTTTCTTAAGAATAAACTTGGTGTCTGCAGCACTTTGACCACTCTCATGACTTTTCTGGAGCAGCTTGTGATGATTTTGAATTATGGAAGTTTGATTTAGATGGCATTGCTAGGAAACTATTAGAGGTAACTCTTGAAGCTACACTAGTCAATAAGGAATTCATAGAAGGTGAATATTGAAGAAGCTAGTTTATTGCAAATCAGAGATCAGATGACGAATATTTTTACTAAATTTTTCATGTAAGTCGTTTTTGAGTTTCTTAAGAATAAACTTGGTGTCTGCAGCACTTGAGTTAGGAGGAGAATGTTAGTATCTCAAGGCTGCAACAATTTTTTTAAAAAATAAGACTAAGTCCTAGGGAGATTTGTTAACTTGTTAGTAGGAATAAGAGTTGTTAGCTTGTTAGTAGGAGTAGCAATTTGAATTTTTGTTGAGGTTGTTACTTGAAACTTGTATATAAGGGCTGCATTGATAATGAATTATTTAATCCATTCATTTCATCTTTTGTTCTATACTTCAATTAAGTCTTTTGCTAAACTAACAAGAAGCATGTCTTAAGATTATTTCTGATAATCATTAAGGCCCTAGCTTGGAATTGATTCTGCGACAACCCGATACTACTCCATATGTGGGAAAAGTGAAGTTTATAACTAGTGTGGAGAGAGCAGATAATTGAAGCCTACCGCAGGTAACAAATATTGGAACGTATTATGATATTATGGTTGAGACAATAAGACAAAGTTAATGGAGTTTATAACCAATTTGGTTGTTGTGAAAACTTTTTAGAAATTGACTTTTTATTTTAAAAAAACAAAAATGGAGTCATTACTTATCCTTTTTATTAGATGTGATTGGATCATCTCGTAATTTGATCATTTTAATAAAATGTTAGATTTACTAAAACGATGATTTTCGGCCTACAAAATCTAGGAAATGAGTTCGGGAGTCAGTTAAGCACGAGGAAAGATTAGCACCCTCGTAACGCCTAAAATTAGTATCTAGTTGATTACTTGATGTCTTAGTGTCGAGAATTAAGAATTCAAAGAAAATTTAAAGTACGATCTCTTTTTTTTGCTTGATGTTATTTGATTAAAACATCACTAACTAAATTATATTTTGTGGAAAAGACCTTCTTATTTTGAGTTAATCAAGAAGAAAATCATCCCCCATTAGTTAGGGCACGATGTCTCGAATAATCGAAAACAAGAATAATCGCCATTTGATTATTACCTAAGTCCTATGTGTCTTGAATTTAAAAGGATGTCCAATTATTTTGGTTCAAGGAGAAAGTCGTACATCATAAGTTAGGGTACGATTTCTCGAATCCCCTAATTAAAGAACATCACTTGATTCTAATTATTTCCTATGTGTCGGGTAAAAATGAATATAACATTTAATGCAATGTGCAATTAATTTATTTGGGCATAGTATGAAAATAGATAAACATATTTAAACATGATACATAGTACGGTAATGGAAAAATAAAATAAAATAGTTACGTGGGTACAAAAAAACAAAATGATAATATTAGAATATTAAAAATAAATAATAAAATAACCATGCTAAATAATAATACAATTATAATAGTAATAACATTAATTCATAATAATAATATCATAATAATAGCAATAGTGATGACATGACTACTACCATAATACCAATATTAATAAATATAAAAATAATAATAGCCATCTAAGGATAAAATTGAAAATGCATAGTTAAAAAAAAGGAAATGCAAATAACATAAATTTCAAGTGCTAAAATAAAAAAAAAGTAAGTAAAGGAGTGAAATTAAATAAATAAAGGATTAAATTAAAATTTAAACAAAATTTAAAACATGAATTGTAAAAAAAAAAAAGCAAGATAAATGACTAAATTACAAAATGCAAAAATGAACAGGGACCAAAAGGTTATTATTCCCATTATTGCACACGTGTCATAACCAAATAGGTTGCCTATGAGTCAAGTGGACTAAATTGCACGAAAATAAACTAAAAGGGTAGAAATAAAAAAAAGAAATAGGACAATTTAAAATAATGCCAAAAATTATAAGGACCAAAATGGGGCTTCGGGTCAGCGTCAAAACGACGTTGTTTTGGGGCTTCTGAAGCTAGGCCAAAACGACGTAGTTTCATTAAACCTATATAAATTAAAAAATATTTAAAAAATCATTTTAAAACCTGTTTTTTTTTAAACATTCTTCCTCTCTTTTTTTTTTTCTCTCAAGACCTCTCCTCTCTGGCCATAGGGTCGATGAGTCTCCGCCATAGCCACCGGTCATCGACGATGGCGACGGCGACTGCCGCCTCCGGTGACCGAAAAATTGAAAAATTTCCCCTCGAGCCCCTTTTCTTGTGTAGATCATAGATCTAGTAATAGATCATTCAAAAACTCAATCAAAGTTCGACTGAAGCCCGAGAGAACTTTTGATTTCTCTTTTTCGATGTGGCTGTAGACGAACCCTAAGGGGTTCGAAGACCTTTCCGAGCGGAGGAGGGAATGGCGATGAACGGGTAAGATTTAAAATCTTATTTTATTCTTTATATTTTTTGAAATAAAAAGTAACAAAAGAGATGAACAACTTAATTTTTTTTTGTATTCGATCTTTTTTCTATTCGATTGCTTGTTGAAAACAATACACGTGTTTGTTATGGCTTTTATAGCCAAATTGATTACATATTTTATTGTTTTTTCTTGCTTTTCTGTTTCTGCTTTTGTGTTTTTTCCTCTTGCAGGTGGTGGTGGTGGTCAACAATGATGGGGAGTTGTGTCTTTGCCATTTTGGTGATGTAACACCCCGTAACCCTTATCCGTTGCCAGAACAAACTTACGGAGCATTATCGGACATTTTAGAACAAATATAAACATTCATATAATAACATAACATACATATCATAATTTAATCATAATGTCCCTTTATTAAGCCCTCGAGGCCCAAATCACATGTTAGAAACAAATCGGGACTCAATCAGAAAGTCAGAAAATTTTTTTTCATGAAATTTCAAAATTTTTCCTAAGTACAAGGCTCACACGCCCGTGTGGTTTAGAGACACGCCTGTGTGATCCTAAATACGCCCATGCTTCAAGCCGTGTCTGACCTCGGGTAACTCTCTGACTTAGGCCACACGGCTAGCCACACGGCCAGTCACACGCCTGTGTGCCTTACACGGCTGGGACATACGCCCATATCTCTGTCTGTGTGTAATTTACTGAGCATTCTATTCTAAATTTTAAAGATGCAGGGGACACACGGCCTAACCATATACCCGTGTATAAGCCGCGTGTCTCACACGGTCTGGTGACACGCCCGTGTGGACTCAAAATAAGCCTTATACATTAAGTTTACCAACCCTGCAAATTTTGAACTTCAAGCAACATACAAGCCAATCATTCAACCAATGCAAAATATATTCAAGTACACCTAAAACATGCTAAAACTATCAACCTATTGACCTATCTAACGTATATTTATAAATATTTCACATATACTATTCAAACCAATTCAATTAACTTCATTCAAACCAAATCTAATTTCATACCAAAACATAGTATTTTATAATCTCAACATAACATTTAAACCTATATATATATAAGTAACCAATAGCATCTTATATCATCTTTTACATTCACTATTCAAATAACAAACATAAACATTCCTAGGTACATGCCATTACTTAAATAGAAATATAATTCACCACTTTGAGTTCGGGATCATCTTTGGATGCTGATTCAATGTTCTAATTTTAACCTAACTTGCGCATGGAAACAAACCGTGCGCTGAGTATAAACTCAGTGGTGTTTCTATAATCTGAATATTTATTAATAAGACTTTACAATATTTATATATATAAACACACATAACAAAAATCATTCAAAAAAAATCAATTTCATAACACATCATTTATAACACTATCAATTCTCATTTCTTACTATTTCAATTTCATAATTGATATTTAAATAACTTTCTCAATAGGATACACATATAATTTCACTATACCAATATTCATTTCATGAACCCATTGGTTCATACATTTCAATTTCATAACTCTATTTAATATCCCAATACAATTCATGTTCAAAATCATCCAATATCATTCATATTGCCAATTCATTTATTTACCCCTATTAACAAGACTCGAACTTTGGCGGATACACGGATCTAACCAAAACACACCAGTATGGCACCCAATGCCTCATCGAATAATTCAAAGCTATAAGTTGACACCTAGTGTCTCATCGGCCATGTCGAAGTAAGTTGGTACCCAATACCTCATCAAATTTATCCGAAGTAATAATTTGACACCTAGTGTCTCATCGACTCGAAGTCAAAGCATCCTTAAGCACTTTCGATCCTATGGCATACCAACTATATCTGGCTCAGCCCAATACTGTTAATAGGGTTTCAGATCACTTTTCAATTACCAAAATCATCCAATATTCAAATATCACATTAATCATAAACTCACATATTTTCAATTCAATATCATAATACTATTTACTCACCTTATTCACTTACTATAATCATTAAATAAAAAATACAACAATTAATATTTACTAGATTCGGATTATAAAAATACAAACCGTAATTCCCGAGCTATTCCTCGTTAACTTTGTTTTTCCTTTCTTAGCCGAGGTCTCTGGCTCAATGTTAGTTGCCTAATTAAAACAATTAAAAATCATCAATATAACACAATTTAACATTGAATATTTCAATTTATACTCAACTTTTGCCTAAATTCCAATTTAATCCCTAACCAAAACTAACTTTATTTTCTTCATAATTTATTCTATGTTTTCATTCAATTAACACTTAAAACTAAATTTAACTCTCTAATTTCACCATAAATCCCTAATTTTTAAGTTCTCTCGATTTAGTCCCTATTACTTAAAACTTATATTTATTTTACAATTAAATCCTTTTCACTTCTAACTTGAAATTCTATCAATTTAACCCTAATACCTCAATTTATTCAACATGAACAATATCTAAAAATCCATTAACTTTCAAAATTTCAACTTAAATCAAATAATATTTTTTCTAGGATTCCAAAACATAAAAATTACAAGAAAGGGGATTAAATTGACTTAACAATCAAGCTTTGAACCTTAAACCCTAATTTTCTTTTTCGTTCTTCTTTCCCCTTCTCTGTTTCAGTTTCTATTTCATTTGTTTTATTTTATGTTTATTATATTAATATAATAATATATTAACATAAAATTATTATTTCTTAAATAATAAGTAAATACATATATGTATTACAAATGTATATATGTATTTATTACACATGTACGTTATTATTACCTCACAATTGTCACAATTTGGTTTATTTATTTATTTAATCTTCAACTTTTCTTTAATCTATAATTAAGCTTTCACACTTTATTCAATTTAATCCTTATACCTAATTAACCTTAATTCAAGCTAATTCTCCTAACTAAAACCTTATTAACCTCACAACTAACTTCGTAAATATTTTTAATAAATATTTACTAATTCGTTTTACAAATACGATGACCTAAAAATGCACTTTTCTAATACCCGTGAATTTCGAGTCGTTACAGGTGAAACGATGGTAGGGGCAGACCTTAGGTGACGTGCCTACTGGCGTGGAGAGGAGCAGCAGCGGCTGGTGAAGTCTTAGGGGAATTAAGGTTTTCTTTCTTTTTTTTTGTTTAGGTTTTGGGCTATTGGGCTTTAGAGTTTTTTTGTAATATGGACTATTTAATGAACTTTGATTTATTTGTTTTGGTTTATTTATTTTTGTTGGGCTGAGCAAAATTGGGCTACTACAGTTGTTGTATTTTGGGTTTATTTCTATTATTATGTTATATTATGGTTTTATCCTTAAACTTTAATTACAAATGGGGTTATTCAGTGTTTAAACGATACAAAACGGGGTATATAGGATCAACATTGTGACACTCAAAAGTGGGTATCATGACATTGAGTGGGTATCGTGATACTGAGCTTTGGATATCGCAATATCGGAAACAAATTCTCACTTGAGCCTCCCCTGCCTCAATGTTGCAATATTAAGGGTTGGGTATCGTGACATTGGGTTGGTATCGTAATACCGAATTTTGAGTATCGCGATACTGAAAATAAAGTACTTGTAACATGTTTGTAACACTTAAAACCAAGCTCCAACAATCATAAAAAATTTCATCACTTCCAAAATATCATCAAACATGTTTCCTCATCAAAATATCACATAATTCAATTTTAAAAACTAATTTAAGCATGCCAAATCCAACATTGACTATCACCTAATTCATCTCAATTTCAACACATATAAATCCAAACAACAAGATTTGCAAAATGAACCAAAGTATAAACTCTTTCATTGAATTCGACCATAATCATTTCTAACATTTTCCCATGTACATGTCAAAAACTAATGCCCAAAATTCTAGGTTCATACTCTCTTCAAAGCTTGATTTGGGATGAGATGAGTAGAGATCAACCTTCACCTTCTAGCTTTAAAAGGATCTTCGTCTACGCATTTAAAAGAAAAGCGTTAAGCTCATGAAAACTTAGTAAGTATATCAAGAATCATGCCATGCAATTAAAATTAATTTCCTATACATTAACATATATAAATATATATACATATATAAATATATACTACTAATATTTCATTCAATCACCATATTCAAATATTGTTTCCATAATAACTTTATTGAAACATCAATTCCACAAGTTTCAATTTACTTACCTATGCCACTTTCATTCACTTACCTGATATTGCTATTGCCCAAATATAGACTCAACAGAATATAATAGGATATACAGAAATATAAATAAGATGCACCTAAGTGTCATTATTCTTCGCACGGAAGTGCGGATATCACTTTGCACTGTAGTGCCACAATCACTTGCGTGCTTAATCATTTTCCTAATGACATTTCATTTATATCCTACTAGTTCTTATTTTATCTACATGAGCATTTTAACTATAATGTTATTTCATCTACTCAACAAGTAAACTAATTCAAACTTTACTCTTGTTACAATCTAGTCATTATCTACATAGAATCAACAATTATCAAATTACACTTTGACATTTGCTTTATTAGCACTCAACATTTCACTTTAATACTTCGTATCAATAACTATTTCACTTACCTAACTTTTACACTCTTACAATTTAGTCTTTTTCATCAAATTTCACTATACATACACTTTTGAATTCATAACAAAATGAAATTTCATATTCCAGTAATTCCATAAATCAAATCATCATTTTCATATATAAATAAATTTCATGTATAATACTAAACTAATTTATCAAGCTTTCCATTTAGGGTTTAATTAAATAAGTAAAATTCTTGATATACTTACAACAAAATATTTGAATAACTTTTCTCTTCATTCTTTACTATTTGGCTACTCCTTTGCTTTTATCCCCAATGTGATCTTCACTCTTTTTCTCTTGCTCTTCATTTACACAATACATATACACAACATTTTTACATCAACACGATATTCACATATCATTTTCCATGTATATTAAATGAAATGTATATGAAATTTCTTAAGAAAAACCCCATATTCCTTACCTACTCAAATCCTTAATTTTTCTTCACTTCTGAGATGTACTCTTACTAGGTTCACCAAAAACTAATCATGCCATGAAATTTCTATTGTAGTTTCACTAAAATCTATATACCCACACACGGTACGCCAAATATCCAAACATCGAAACGCATTCATAGACAAACAACAATTATTGCTTCTTTTGTCTTTGACAACTTAGTTTGTCCGAATGCTAGAGGTGTTCGACCTTTAAAACCCAGAATCCATCATTATGCAGAAACTTTTAAGCATTCTTACTCTACATCTTTATTCAATCCTTAGGTATAGAGAGGTAAGGAAGCTTACTAGTTCTTCAATTTCTCTACTACTAGACTTCAATTCACACGATTATTGCGACATGTAGAGCTTCCTTCAACTACATCCTCTTTTTCTTCAAAGCGACTAAAGAAGATGATGTTATAGAAAGAAAATTTTGTAAACAAAATTGAGGAAATTCTGTCTCCACACACACCTATATATATACTCATTTGGCATGATCTTCACTGGCTGTGACAACCATTCACCATTAATCATTTTGTTTCCCACTATGGAACCGGTCAGTTTTGTCCTAACCGAACCAAAATTGAGATCCAACTAATCACAATTCGATCATTATAATTTTTAAATTTTCTGGTGGAGTTTGACAATTTACTAATCCTTTAAATTTAATCCTAGCTTTCCTTAATTTCTGGTTAACAAAGATAACCGGGTGTTTTACACACTTAGTGTCTAGACGTGTTTTTTGAGGGATGTTTAGCCTACGGATTTGACACTCAATGCCAGGTGTGTTCTTGGATGGTAAAGCTCGTTTGAGCAATCAGACATGTTTTGGGTGGATAATCATGTATCTGTATTTATTTATTATAGTTCATCCGGCTAAACTGACATTGTTTTTGAAATTAGATGAATGGTAAAAGTATTATAATGAGATGAAGTAAGTTATATAATGTAAAAGTGCATATGTTTAATGGTTTGATGTTATAACTTCGATTGAGATCGAATTATATTGAATGAAATGTTTTATGTATTATATACTCGATGAATTCACCGATGATTTGAATTGTAGTAAGAGAAAATTGTTTAGTTAAATATGTTATTTTGTAATTGTAGGATTTAAGGTAAGGTGTATTGTTTTGAATTATGAGCTTATTAAGCTTATTATGTGAGATGGTAATTTGGTGTTTGGATATCCACCTTATAAGTTATAGATTTGACATTTTTGGTCAATGTTAGATGATTAAAAATTGACATTTAGTTTGTGCATAAGATAAATGTTTGATCAATATCCATTTTTGGAATGAAATAGGAAATAATTTGAAATTGATTCTTGTTTGTGATGGTGCCTTGGGCATATTGGTTAGAAATAGGAAAATGAAATGTTTCGGCAGGTTTTTGGTGCATTTTGGTTGACTTAAGTAATGATTAAATGTATATTAATGACCTAGATAAAGTTTTTTGGTTTGGTAGCTTGTATATTAAGGTATTTATTAGCATACACGGGCTTGTACATGAGCAAGTGACACGACCGTGTGGTCTGTTTTGAATTGGGAGGTTTCGGTTAAACACGGTCTTAGTCTCTCACATGGCCCAGCCACACGACTGTGTGATTGTTTGTGAAATTTTGCATTTAGGTCCACACAGTTTCAATGAGTTACACAGTCTGGATACACGGTTGTGTGACTCCATCTTACATTGTCTCAGTTTTTAATATGGTCCAGGCATACGGTCGTGTGACCCTGCTTTGTGATTTTTCCCTAGTTATTTAAAAGTTTGTAATTTAGTCATTATTTGTCAAAGTTCATTCTGAACATTGTTTTTTTATAATAATTTCATAAAAAAACAATTTCTCATTAAATTATTTTTATAATTTCTATAATTTTTTTATGGTTATTTAAAAAACCAGGCAATGAGCTTGGACAACCATATATCTAGATTCATTTTGGATGTAATTTTAAAATAATTATTAAAAGAATATTTATTTTTGAGATTTGTTTGATTTTAAATATTTGGTGATATGACAAAATATGTCATATTAGCATGATATATACATGGCACACTACATATTACTATTTGGTTGTTCCATCAGTCAAGTCATTACTTAAAATTAGAAATAGATGAAAATTTTAAGAAAAGAACCAATTTACTTTTTTTATCTAACACATAAATTAATTTACTAACTTTTCAGTAAAAATATAGAATCTAACTTTACAAAATTTATATCTTAATCTACTCTCGAATTCACATACAATTCATCATCTACTCTTTGCATACACAGCCTTATTTTGTAGGGATCATTTTTCTTCGTGTTCAATTTAGTGTAAAATTATATGAAAATTTGTGTTCCGTGTTTGCATCTTTTATTTAAAATATTATATTTTGTTACTAATTTTAATATATATTTTAGGTTCGTGCGAAGGGGTGAAGCTAGAAAAGTTTTTAGGGTTCGAAATGAAATTTTAAATTTTAATAGTCTATATATTTATAATTTTAAAGGATTAAATTAAAATTTCATAAATTTAGGGGGTAAAATATAATTTTACCTTTACTAATTTAATTTTTTTTTAAAAGTCAAAATAACAACTTTTCATTTTAGGGGACGAGACCTCTAACAACTCCTTAGATTCACCTCTGGTGTTGTCTGGTGTTGTGCTCATATTATTTTGTGTTTGTGTTATTGTTCGTGCGTATATAAATTTTTATATATTTTTTATGTTATTAGAGTAAAACAATTTATTATAATTTTTTAATTCAACACACAGTAGAACCGTTACAAAACCCCAAACAATATTGTAAGGACGCTGGCTGAATATGGTCAAGTCGACCAAGGACACGTAACTTTTGAAAATTGACGTCTCTTTCATGCACACGTAAAGTTTCGAAAATTGAATTTAATCAAATTATATTAACGAAAGTCATTTCTTATATTATCTCACATACCGAAAATTTCGCTACTTTTATCAATAAGCCTAGTAGTTGGTCCAAAAGAAAGTTGTATAAGGTGTAGTTTAAGAGTCAATAGTGGATTCGAGAGTAGATTAGCCATAAATTTTGTGAGACAAATATAGTAAAATTTGAGATATTTCTTGGCTCATAAATTATCATTTTCATGTTAATTATATATTTCACTTACAAAATTATCTGCTTCCAATTAAAATGTGAGACGTATCACGTTGTTATTGGGAAATTTTATTTTGGATAAATTAAAGCAAAAATGATAGTGTAAATATTAAAATAAAAAATATATAATTTAAAGGTTAAATCATAATATAAACATATGTAATTTGTCATTTTGGCCTTCTTATCTTAAATATCATCCAATGGTGTCAAGTAGAGATTCTGGTGCCCAAGATTTAGGCTGTAAGTACATTGATCACGTTATCTACAAAAATAATGTAAAAAAATTGCAACCGGAGAAGCAAAAATTGACCTCTAATTAAAATATATGAATTTTATATTGGGTATCAACAAAGTAGTAGATCAAAGACTTCCGAATACCAGACAATAAATTTATAGCCCTTCCCACATACAATGGATCATCCACTCTTTGCACACACATTCTTCACCCAGCTATCATGGCAGCTCACTCCAAACTTGTTTTCTCAAAATTTCTCTCGGAGAGTGACATCAAGAAGAGATTGGCGGTTCCGTCAGCAATCCAGAGGTCCTTGCCGCCTTTCAATGGAGGTCCTGCCCTCATATTTCAGTTTTTGCACGGCACAAGATTCTGGCCAATTCTTTACTCTATCCGCACGAAAGGGTACAACAAACCCGTTTTCTCAGGTAGATTATGGAGAAACTTTGTTATTTATAACAACTTAAATGTTGGTGACAGATTCACCTTGTACCAAGTGCAAGTTGAAGATGGTTCTTCCTACTATAGGGTTGAAGTGGGGAGAGAAATCGACTTCCTTGGCATAAATGCAATGGCCTATGGTAGTGGCAGTACTGCTGATGAACATGTTATTACTCATCACCATCAAGAAGAACTTAGCTTGGAGTTGTCTCTGGGACAACCCAATGTGGAGGGAGCCGATAATTGAAAAAGTTTGCTACCCGCAAACCAATGTCGTGCCATTCCTTCTTCTACTTTCTCTTTATAAGAAAATACAAGACGTATTATGATATTGTGGTTCAGACAATTAGTAAAAGTCGGTGTCAGTCGAGTTTATAACCAGTTTGGTTGTTATATTCCGGTTTGTTTCTGTTATCATGTAATTAGAATCTATAAGAACTGTAATAATAAGTGTGAGTTTGGAATAAAAAATCTGTTTAAAGATGTGTGCTTGGCTTGTTTTATCTGTGAAACACCAAAGCTTCCTTTACACCAATATTGAAATGCATCCACCCCTCCCAGCTGCCATTGAGGATGCAACTATAATCTTAACAGTCCCTGTTGCTTTCCAAAACCCTGACCTTGTTGCCCTGTTTGGCCTTGCACCATTTGGGTACTTTCTGTCTCTCGGGCAGAAGAAGTACCATTCTTTCTCACCGAGCACAGCTTTATCTGATCCAACAAAAAAAAAAAAAAAAGAAACAGTACGACCACAAGAACAAGCTTTAAACTATAACAAGAAGCTATGTAATGATTTATGAATGATTCTTTAGATGATAACATTGAAAGGGTTATTAAAGCGAGTCTCACCTGGTAAGTCCCAGGGATCGAACTGATAGATATCGACGTCCGCGATGATGGAAACGGGGAAAGCTGAGGAGCTCAGTTTCTTCATTAGATAATGAAGGATGAGTTCTTCGTCCGTGGGGTGAAACCTAAATCCTGGAGGCACAGTTGAATGTGGGTGTCTCATGGTGTTAACTAAAATTTTGAAGGATGAGTTCTTGATCAGTAGGGTGAAATCTAGGAATGTGGGTGCCTCAGTTTCTTCATTAGATAATGAAGGATGAGTTCCTCATCAGTGGGGTGAAATCTAAACCCCGGGGGCAAACTTGAATGTGGGTGCCTCATGGTCTTAACTAAAAATATTTCCTTACTGCTATGTTATTAACTATGAAAAAGTTGCAGTAAAAGAAGAAAAATATGAGCTCTGAAAATGGAAACAATAAAGGGTTTAAGAGCTCTCAAACCAAACACACAGGCAGAAGAAAAACAAAGGAGTTGAAATTTTTGAGAGAGGAAGAAAGGTTGGCATGTTTTGGTCGTAGGATTTCTGTCGTTTTGTGGAGAAAATATAAAATTAAAACTGAAGCTAAAAAAAATTATAACCAGTAATGCTAGGTTTTATAATAAAAAATAAAAAATTAATACGAATATCTTTAAAGATTTTTATAATATCTCATTCATATATATATATTTTAAGTCAACTTAATTTTTCTCTAAAATTACAATGTATCTTACTAATTTCACCAAACAATTATAAGTATATAGCATGAAATATTAACCTATCAATATCTCTACAATCATAAAATATATTAGGATTAATATTTTAATGGACGATAAAATGATATATCATAAAAAAAAAAAGATAAATGAATTTAATTTTAAAACACTTTGATACGAGCATAAAATTAAATATTATCATGTTATGGTACAGAAATTAAGAGAGAAAAGACGGGTAGAAAAGAGAGAGCACGAGAGACGAAGAACCAATTTTCAGAAATGGAGTGTCCAAAAGCATAACCACTGTGCGGTACTGATAGGTGGCTAAAAGGGAAATAAAGCGTTGACTTCAAGGTCGTTCCATAACAATTGTTCCCTCTTACAATTGATCCTTGTCCTCAAGGATCAAAGGATGGAAATTTTTGCTGGAGCTCTTGCAGGTTCTCCCATGTCGCATCTTCTGGAACGGTGTTTGCCCACTCAACTAATACCTCAATAGCAGCACAATTCCCTTTTCGAACCACCCTTCGATCTAGGACTCCTAATGGTTCTTTGCTGCAGGCGCCATCGGAACCAACCAAGGGGAGGTTAGGTGAAACAGGAGCTCGACCAATGTGTTTTTTGAGGTGTGATACGTGGAAAGTGTGATGGACTCAAGACCCTGTTGGCAGAACTAGCTTGTAGGCAATAACATCAATTTTTGCTTCCACTGGAAAGGGCCCAACATATTTTGGGGAGAGCTTTTGATTTCGTAGCTTCCTCACAGTATGCTGTCTGTAAGGCTGCAATTTAAGGTAAACCAAGTCCCCAACTGTAAACTCCCCCTCAAACCTTCTTCGATCCTCCATTTGCTTCACCCTCTCTTGAGATCTTTTGAGATAAAACTGCAGGAGCTTCCTAGCAGCTTCCCTGTTTCGAAGGCTTCGATCAACAACAACCACTCAAGAGGCCCCTGATAGGTATGGTAGATGGAGTGGAGGGCCTTGACGATAGAGCTCCTCAAAAGGAGTAGTCTGAATGGATGAGCGGTGGGCAGTGTTGTACCACCACTCGGCCAAAGGTAACCACAGGAACCAGTCATTAGGTGTCTCTGTTGACATACAATGTAGTAGATAGCCCTCAAGGCATCGGTTTAAAACCTCTGTTTGGCCATCGGTTTTGGGGTGATAGGCTGTGGACATATGCAATCTGGTTCCCAACTGTTTAAATAACTTCTGCCAGAATTTGCTCACAAAGATTTTATCTCGATCAAAGATGATAGACTTGGGGACCCCAGATCTATGCTATGTACTCGTGAGCTACATTCAAAACATAGTCAATCATCATTTCAATTGAATGCTACCATTTCATCAATTCATAACTGAAATTGTATGATTCATCTCAATACGAATTTAATTTCACATTTATAATAGTACACAGTATTTTTAATATTTATTCAATTGAATATTGATTACAAACAACTAATCAAATTAAATCAATTTCACTTATATTATAACTTTATAAATATTTTTATTAAATATTTACGGTTTCGATTTACGAAATTAAAGTTCTGAAATTATATTTTTTGATACCACTAACTTTTGGATTATTACACGTAACTTTATAACAACTTAAATGTTGGTGACAGATTCACCTTATACCAAGTGCAAGTTGAAGATGGTTTTTCCTACTATATAGTTGAAATGGGGAGAGAAATCGACTTCCTTGGCATAAATGCAATGGCTTATGGCAGTGGCATTAATGCTGATCAACATGTTATTACTCATCATCATCAAGAAGGGCTTAGCTTGGACTTGGTGCTGCAACAACCCAATGTGGCGGAAGCCGATAATTGAAAAACCCTGCCACTGGCAACCAATATTATCGGACCTTCCTTCTTCTACTTTCTCTTTATAAGAAAATACAAAGAACGTATTATGATATTCTGGTTCAGACAAGAAGTAAAAGTCGGTGTCAGTCAAAGTTAGTCGAGTTTATAACCAGTTTGATGGTTATATTCCGGTTTGTTTCTGTTATCATGTAATTAGAATCTATAAGAACTGTAATAATAACTGAGTTTGGAATAAAAAATCTGTTTCAAGATGTGTGCTCGGCTTGTTTTGTCTATGATATTACTAGGGGCGTTAACGAGTCAATGGTGGCTTGCAAACTACTTGAGCTCGGCTTGGTCAAAATTCAGTTTAATTGGAGTCAACTTTGAAATATTAATGAGCCGAGTCAAATATGTTTTGGCTCAGCTCGAAAGCTCGTAATTAAGCTCGTAATTAGACTCGATTATTTTTTATATTTATTATTAATATAATAAAAAAATAATGTCAATGGGCAGAAAAAAAAATTATACTACTAATTACTTTTAAGTATATCAAGTTCTAACTTCCAATTTTTACTCAAACGGTTCACGGCTCACCAACTTTCTTTAATTTTATATTACTTAAATAGATAATTTATGAATTTTCATAATCTTTTACTTTGTTAACTACAATGATTGTGCTCGAGATGTTTTGTAAATTATTTCTTTGTTTATTTTGTAATAGTTAAGAACTTGTGAAAATCTAATGCTTGAATGTCTCGAGCTTGAGTCGAGCTCAGCTTCTAAAGCTCGACAAGCTTCAAGTTCAAGCCAAGCCTACCTAGCTTAATCTCGGTTCGACTTGTTAACACCCCTAGATATTACTGTGTTGGATTAGTTGATATTATTGTTATTATTATTGGAACGTATTAAATTTAAATATTATCATTGTTAGTACTAATATTGTAAATATATATAAAATTCACATGATAAACTAAAAGTTTATTTTAAAAAATAATAAGTTACACATGTAAAAATAATAGGTTACAATTTAGTCGTTGAACTATTCGAAAGTTTTAACCTAAGTCACTAAACTATTCAAAAAAATTTATCTAAATCATTGTATTGTTAAGGTTTTTTTTTTTTTATAAAAAAGTTTTGCTACTGTAATAACACGATTTTCAGTGATATCGGTGGTCTCGGAATCACATTTGCGATGTTCGAGTCTATAAATATTATTATTTAATATTCACGAGGTTAGTTAATGTACAAAGACTAAATTGTAAACATGATAAAAGTTAATTGCTATGAATTTTTAATTAGTCAAAGGACCAATTGAGAAATTGGACCATTTCTTTTTATCCATGCGGTGGTGGAGGGTAGTTGTAAGCCGCCAAATTTGTTAATTATGTTTAAGTTTAATTAATCAAAGGTTAATTAAGTTAAGTATAATTAATTAATTAAAAGAACAAAAATGGCTCATCTTCTTCCTCACGAAGCAAAGAAAAGAAAGAAAGGGTTTTGAAGCTTTCATATTTTGATTATTTAATTTAGTTATTTTCTTGTAATTTTTATATATTTCAAGTTGGTGGAAGTTTAATTTAGGTAGTATATATACTAATATGTAAGATTGTTAAAATTTTTAAAAGTTGTTATTGATGAATCCTTGATAAAATTGATACTAAATTATTTTTAAGCTTAGAAGTGAAAAATAATTACTTTGTAATATTTATTTTATTTCGCCATATTCATTAATTTGTTTCTTATTTCACTAAGATAATCTACTAATTTTAATTTTGGTCAAGAACCTGTAGTCATTGATCTAATCCTTGATTGAAAAGGAAAAAGGTGAAGCATATACCCTTAATCCCTTTTCAATAGTAGAATGATAAATTAGATTTCTCCTCTTTATTTTTAGCATTTTTGTTGAATTTAAATTTTTCAGGAGAAAAAGCTAAAAATTAAAAGGAAAAATCTGATTTTTATTTTCTATTGGAAAGAAATAGAGATGACATGGAATCACATTTGAAATTAAAATTATTTTTGTTCATTATATAAGTCATTTATAAATTCTTATAGTTTTTCTTTAAATTTTAATTTTTTTATGAAAATTTTTGAGATTTAATACAATTTTAAAGTTTACTTTAGAAACCATAAATAACAAAAATTGTTGTGAACAAAACGTTTAAAATAGCATGATGCTTGTTGATTGAGTCTTAGCTCAATTGGTATGGGTATTGTTGTCAGTACAAGAGGATGTAGGTTCGAGTGCACTCACTTTCTTATTTAAGGATTGAGAATAACTCGTGTATGGTTGGAACTTATTTTTAGGCGCTCGCTATCTATTTTCATTGTTCAACTCTTTGACAACATGAAAAAACCAAAAGTTTTGCCCTCTCTCTCTATCTATCCATGGGATGGAAAGACGGAGGCCTTTGGTGTCTCCTCCAGTCAAGAATTAGGGCCTCGTAATCACTAGCCAACATGTTCTTCCTTTTCTCGCATGTTTTTCTTCGTTCATGGTTTGATATGTGTTTTCACAAATAAATTATTAAAAATTTTGAAGTATTTCAAAAGAACTAAATCTCACCTTTTTTAAAATAGATTTCGAGACACTAATTTATAAATTATTATACATCATTGAACTAATAAAAGCAGGTTAATTTGATGTTCATTTTAACATTTTGTTTTTGGACTTATTTTTAAACCAAATTATTATAATTTAATCCATTAAATCTATATTCAGAATAAATATTTCGAAATATGTTGACTCTCGTCGTCGTCATACTAAGTACTTATCATTTAATTAATAGTTTGTGCAGTAAAATTCAACCTTGATCGCCAAACCCAAAAATGAAATGATTAGGTAGATGATTTCTGCTCCCTTAGGTGCCGGCTCAACCAGACTTTAATTTGAGTATAAATATGCCTTGCGGCTTGTACGTACAATTGGATTATCAATCATCTCCCTTAGCGTCTTGCATTGGATCATCAACCTTGCATAAACAGCATCAATCATGACAGCTCAGTCCAAACATGTTTTCTCAAAGATACTCACAGTTACTGACATCAAAAAGAGGTTAGCAGTCCCGTCAGCAATCCAGCGTTCTTTGCCACCTTTCAATGGAGGTCATACAGTCACATTTCAGTTTTATACGGCACAAGACCCTGGCCAATTCGTTACACAATCCGCAGGAAGGGGTACAAGAAACCCGTATTCTGAGGTAAACTATGGAAAAACTTTGTTATTTATGACGACTTAAATGTTGGGGATAGATTCATTTTATACATAGGGCAAGGCGAAGATGGTTCTTCCTACTATAGGGTTAAAGTGGGGAGAGAAATGCAATGGGCTAAGGCAATGGCACTGGTGATCATGAACATGCAGCTGCAGAAGCATATTCCCAGATTATTAATCGTAGTCATCAAGGCCTTCTGCGACAACCCACTACATCCTATGGTGCTGAGTTAGATTTGACTTTGGCGCTGGCGCCACTCAATGTGGAGGGAAACACCATGATAGGATCCATGGCCAGACTTTGAGTTCCTGGACCCGTCAGGAATCAGGATGTTTCGTTTGTATACGTGTTCCTGTTTTTTTGGTTTTGTTTTGTTACAGTGTGATGGGCTTGTATTTTAGTTGCAGAATAATATTCTCTTGTCTTAAATTTTTTTGTTTTATTATTATTATTTTCTTTTTCTGAGATGATTGGTTGGTATATTTTTAAGTTGATATAGAAGGGAAAGGGTAAGTCTTAGATTTTTTTGTCTTTCTTAGGCTAAAAGTCTTTAGTCAACGGTACTGGCTTGATCTTTAAGCTCACCCTTCTTCATCTCTTACATCTCATACATAATCAGATCCAACTCCAATACCCAGTTCCTCCCCCGGTGAAGCTTCAACCTTTTCAACGATGCAGCTAAGTATCTCTCTCTGCTATATATAAATGTTTCATCTTTAATCCTTGAGCCCTTTACTCTTTTTTTTTTTTTCGACTTTTGGTGTTTTCATGGAGAAAAATACATATGTAATATCAAGTTTTCTAGTTGCTTGATTCAAATTAAGTTTAAAAAAACTATATATATATATTCGAGTTTTTAGTCTCGTTTGTCCACAGATATACTCAAGCACCCACCTATTTTACAAGTTATTTCATGTTTTTAAGTCATGTGTCACTGCGAATGTTAATGTGTACCATTGTTGCTTCTTGATGCTTATGGATTCAGATACGAAATGGGGTTTTGAGATTTCTTTTTCTAAATTTAGGATTAAATTGATTTAGAGGGGCGTTCTTCTACATGGTTGAAGATTCTATTTTTATTCCTTCTGTTTTAGGTAAGTGTTTTGATTTTAGGGTACCTTTTTTTATGATTGATATCTTCTAATTTTGTAACTCTCTTTTGGGTTGTTTTAATCAATAAATTTTAATTGAATTAGGAAAAAACATTTTGATGAGAGATAGTGTCTGAAATTTGAGAGAAAAATGGAATATTGATTCAATTTTTTACATTATTTTCAAAAATATATGGGTTGAACATGGGCGGAGACAAACTAGAGAGAATGGTGCAAAGGGCAGAGGATGAGGATTGTTGGCATGCCCATCGAAAGCAAGGTGGAGGGAGAGGAGAGAGGAGAGGGCGGTGGAGAGGTAAGAAGGGGCAGTTCAGGTTAAAGAAAAAAAAATGAAAGAAATTTAAGGTTATTTTAAATTAAATGTAGATTTCGATGGGCGGTCGGATATTCTCCGCAGACTGTTTAACTTACTTAAAATCATAAAAAAAATCTTTACAATTCAAATTAAAGTTAACTAGTTGTCTACATCCTAATTTTTTTATACAATACTTATAATTATTTATAAATTTATCACACAACTTTTAAATAAGAAGAGAAACATGTTTCAATACGCTTAAACCAACGTCCTTTTATATTAATAATAATATTGATACCAATTAAACTAAAACTTAATCGACTCGCATATCTCAATTATTGAACTAACAATTAATTGAGACCCTAATTAAAAATACATCTAATTGTGCACTTTAGTCACATATGTGTTGTTATTATGATTAATTTCAAATATTATGTTTCATTGTTTATTATATGTTATTTTTAATGCATACATATATTCTAAGTATGTGGTTTTCACATATATATATATACACACGTGTGTGATAAAATATTTAGCAATATATTAAAATATATACTTATAATTAAAATAATCACCAAATAGGTTTTTCTCGACATTTAACTAATTACATTTTTTTATTTTGAAGGAACCGAGACGGTGTTGTTTGAATTGCATATTTAAAAGGGAGAATATTTGATACATTGTCGATGGATAATAACATGACATCTCATCATTGAATAAAACAACAAAAATAAATGGACTTATAAATAAATATTGATAACTTCATTTAAATATAATTAAACAATAATTAATTATAAATAAATGCTAAGACCCTAAACTCTTAAATCCAATACCCTAAATTTGATAGTTATCAATAATATTGATTTATAATAGTTACAACTATTGTTTAATTATGTTTACATAAAGTTATTAGTATTTCTTTACAAGCCCTCTGCATTTTTTTGTTTAATTTAGTGATGATGTGTAATGTTGTTATTTACTAACGATGCATTAAATATTATTCATTTATACTCAAAGAAGTCCAATTTATGAGAGTAGTAAAAAGCATTGAGAGTTGAGACGAATATAAAGTTGATTGATCGATAAATGTTGGGTGTAGTAGTGAGGTACACTATTCGACCCACTATTATCGACTAGGGCCGACCAATCCTCTTCATTTCAGTAGTGATAGTTTGTACATTATGAGTTTACACTGATGGGTTTGCATTACCATGCAAGCGAAACCATACTTAGGAGACACATGTTAACCCTAAAATAATGTACGTATTGACATGTATGAAAATCTACTTAATATGTCACATCTAAAAACTGTACGATTTGAATAAAATAATTAATCACAAAAATACTATCACTGTTTTCGAAAAGTAAAATCAAATGAGTATTCTAACTTTAAAAAAACCATTTAAGAAAAATATTGTAATCATGGAGAGATACTAACTAGGAAAGTTCCTGTTGGCTTTATCTGCTTGCTAAATGCCAGGCATACAAAAGATGTAATTAAAGTAATTTTATTAGAATTTATTTCAAAATTACTTCAATACAATTTTAAAATTATTATTTTATATTATTTTAAATTTAAAAATAAATGAAAATTGAATAAAATATATATGTATTATAAATGATTTTTATTATTTTTATAAATATAACTTTTATATTATATAAATTACATAATATGCAGTGGCGGAGTGTAGTGGAGACCTAGAGGTCATGCCCCCTAAAATGTTAAAATTTTTAATTCAAACTCTTTATAATTTATAAAATTTTAAATTAATAATGATAAAGTTACACTTTGTCCCCCAAAAATGATAAAAAAATTAATTTAACTCTTTAAAAATTATAAAGATATAGGCCATTCAAATGATGAAATTTTATTTTTACTATCGTAAAAACATACAATTTAATTCCCCTCGAAAAAATAAATTTCAGGTTCCACTATTGATAATATGTAAAGTTAAAAACAATATATTACTATATTAAAAATAATTTGGGCACCAATCTTGAATGTTGAATTCCAAATTTGACTCATATTTTAAATGCATCAAATTTTATTACAATTTTTCGAGCCTGATTATTTTTGTTCAAATCTTCTAAAATATTAAATCAAATTTTAGATTTGGAAAAGTAATCTATCATTGAAAAAAAGGTTTTATAATTTTTTGAGTTTTCAAATTTTTTACATTTTAGTATTTTTATAACTTTCATAAGAAAAAATATTAGATTAAATTCGAAACTACGATGTCTCACCATTGTTGTGTTAAGTATGACCAACTTAATTAAATTTTTTTGCTCACACTAACTAGAATTTAATGTATGGAATTAATTAACTGTTCCATTATTTCTTAAAAGTCTCTAAAGGTTGCTTGCTTAATGAGAACAGCTGTTTGATTGATGAGTCTGTGGTGCGACGTGCTACCACGCAATTTCTCAAATCGGGAAACGCTAATAGGAACGTGACTAGTAACAGGAAACCCTAATCCTATAAACCCAACACGGAATCATACGTGAAACATGCATCTCTTTGTGTGTGTGTGTGTGTGTGTGTTTGTGTGTGTGGGTGTATATATATTTATGTCAGTTGACTTGATACCCACCCAGTAACCATGGAATCTCGATCTAGAATGGTGTTCTCAAAGCCACTCACCGATACTGATATCAAACAGAGGTTGGCGATACCATCAAAAACCCTAGCTTATTTACCAAATTTCGATGGAAGCAACGGTGTTAGAATTAACATAATGTACGGGACAAAGATCTGGCCAATTGATTGCACTGTGAGGAGAAAAGGGCATCAGAAAGCTATTTTCTCCGGTAGATTATGGAGAGCCTTTATTATGAGTAATGAACTCAAAGTTGGAGATAGAATCAGCTTGTACAAAGTGCAAGGTGAAGATGGTTGTTCTCACTTTAAGTTTGAAGCGGAGAAGCAGCCAGCATCTGCCAGCAACCAGTACGGAACGACTGTCAGGATTTTTGGTTTTAATATAAGTGATGAAGCCACCGAAATGAAGTTTATGAAAGAGCGAGAAATAGACTTCTTTAAGGGCGGTGCAATTGCAATGTCCGCCTATAGCAGTGGCACTACTACTAGAAGCCATGCTGGTGGAGATACACGTCACAAGATTATGACTGATCATCATCATGGCCTGAGCTTGGACTTGAATCTGAGACCACCCAGTAGGAACTGTCATGCTTGTTGAACTTGTTTTACTTTGTTTTAGTAGTTGCCTTCCATTGTCTTGTTCCTTAGAGATAGACTGATACGAAGGGTATGAAATTAGAAATGCTTGGTGTGTTTTCTTTTCATCTCTTTCATGTGCCAAAACTCTTGGTTGACTTGTATTTGTTATACGTTGACTCTTCATCTCCTAAATGGATCCAACTGCGATACCAGTTCGCCGGACTGTAAAGTACGACCTTCTCAATAACATATGTGGAGCTAAGTATCTGTCTCTGCTAGCTATAATGTTTCATATTTAGTCACTGAGCTTTTTACATGTTCTTCAGCTAGCTATATATATTTTGGTATTATCCATGTCATGTCGGTTTTAGAATCTTGGTGTTTCCATAGGGAAAGCACCTGGTTGTCATTATTTGTAATTTTTTTTCCAATGATTTTATTTTTGAGAAGGTGAACAGTCTATGCATAAGTTATATTTATTGAGTTATGCAGTTGACTATATGTTCTGATAAAACTTGTTGAAGAGATGAAATATAATTAAGGTATATCTTTTTAATAAAAGGTTAAATCGACCAGAAGAAGAATTAAACCAAAAATTAGGATACATTTTAGGGAAATAAAACTTCCATAAAAGAGAAGCTAATGAAAGGCTTTCATAAAAATTCTCGTAGAATCGAGAATGAAGTTTTCATTCTGTACATGCCAGCCAGATCATAAATTAGTAACTATATCTAATCTCCAAAAAGAATCTCATTTACAGAATCCCCATAAGTAGGATCAAACCTTATTCCATGGTATTTACGTGAGATTCTTCTTTCTTGTTCTTAAGCAAGCCCCCAAGAGGGCTTAGTTGATCCATGATTTATATTTCAGCTTTCGTTTCCTTTTCGTTTGTTTTGAGAAATATATTGATCAATCCGATTCTTTCTTTTTCTATTGATTCTTTTTTGATCGAGATGTATGGATCCAATAATGTGCTTCAGTGCACTTGAACCCACATTTTCCTGCATTAACAATAATGTCTATGCCAATCGAACTAAGACTCAATTCATGATTGCTCTTCTTAATAATATTGTTTCCTGAATTCTCTTCGAGAATAAAATATCTTTACTATTATATCCATTATTGCTTTCTTATTTATTTTTTCTCTTATCATATCCAAAATTTTGAATAATATAGAAAATGAATAAATATTACACTTTTAAAAGAGAATTCATATTATTATTAAGAAAAAGTCACAAACCTCGAAAGAATTAATCTCGATGAACTATGAGATAATTATAAAAATGCTTTAATTCCTCCATTATAAAATTAAAAGAATATTAATATCAGCCTAAAAATAAATAAGCAGGCAATTAGCTAGGTAAATGTATGTTAGGTTATTTTTGTTGGCAATTTACTATGATTTTCATACACGCTTCGTGTTAGATTGATTATTTATTTTTAACTATATTGTAGAGAAAAGAATTAAAAGTTACAATTTTCTCAAAGTTCTTGTACTGTTTGTGTTTTCGGAAGTTAATCTTTATACTTTTATTTCAAGGAATTAGTCCTCTATTTTACAAAATTAGAAATTTAGGTTCATTTGTTAACATTGTTAAAATATTTTGTTAATATTTTTGGTGTGACATTTTGAAACATAAAAAAACTCACTTGGCATCCATGTAACAAAAAATAACATTGTAACGGACTTGAATTTAATAAAGAATTTTAACGATGCTAACAATTCTTAAAATTTATCATCATCATTTTAATTAGGATAAAGTACAATTGAAAAGGATAATATAATTCTTGACCTGAAATAAAGCTCGTTTAAATTTGAAATTTAATCTGTTTTAAATTTAATATTCTTATAATCTAAAAAATAACATTGTAATGGACCTGAATATAATAAAGAATTTTAATGATGCTAAAGTTTAGTTTTTTTTTCATGAAATACCTTTCAATGTCATGAATCTACAAATGAAAATTTAAATAATTTTCTTATTCAATCTCCAATACTAACCACTAGAATGACTTAAAACTAAGGTATGTTCTTCTACTCGTCGATGGACAGATCTACTGTAGCGATCATCGAATCGTCACTTGGAGTTTTACCAGCGAAACTTTTTAAAGGAAAAAGGTTAAAAACCCAATAGTTTAAATAAAAAATTTTGAATAATTTAATAATTATTTTGTAATTTTTTAAAGATGAGTACCTGAATATAAATTTATTAATAGTTTAATGACCTTAAGTAGAATTTAGCCTGAACCACCCATCGTCAAAGGTTTTGATTTGGGGCTTCTGGAAGACGCCTCCTTGGTCTTTCAAAACAAGAGGCGAGATGGATTTAAACAGCTTTTGGAGGATGCAACCCCCCTTGATTGAAGAAGAGATGGGAGATAGGCTTCACATTAGGCTTCAATGCTAAACATATGCTTAAAAGAAACAGTCACAGTTTAAACATGACGCCACCAAACTTAGAATTCCACACAAATTATGAGTCAAATGGATTAGCTGTACCCCAACAACCATAGGAAATATGGCAGAAGCTCAACTTCATGGCCCCCTCAAGAAAACATCAGATAGACCCACATGATCCTTACAAGATATACAAGTTTTTTATAGCAGTCATCTAGCCGTCATATCTCTAATTTAATGAATATCTCGTTAATTTGAATCCTCCATAAATATTTTTCTCCACCTCGGGGATGGACATATTCACAAAAAATTCAAAAAGTTAATTTAACTAATCTTTTGGTTAAACCCCAATTAATATTTATATTTTAAAACTACATCGAAGAATTTAATGATATTTGCCCTCTATAAATACTTTTCTCCACCTCGGGGATAGACATATT
The DNA here is from genome assembly GCF_025698545.1 of Gossypium raimondii. NCBI lineage: Eukaryota > Viridiplantae > Streptophyta > Magnoliopsida > Malvales > Malvaceae > Gossypium > Gossypium raimondii. The sequence continues at coordinate 1,589,628 of NC_068568.1, forward strand.
CACAAAAAATTCAAAAAGTTAATTTGACTAATCTTTTGGTTAAACCCCAATTGATTACAATGTTTGTGTGGACACAAAATTGATGTTACTTTTATTATTTGAACAGCAATAAACGCTTCTCTTTTAGAATAACTCAATTATATCCCTGTTAGAGAAAGCAGAGGTTTATGTCCACACAGTCATTGAAATGTAATTCCTTGCTACCCACCCACCACCTTCATGCCTCAAGTCACAAACATGTTGAATTATGGACGAAATAAGAAAATATTTTAGAATTAAATTTTTACGATAATAAAAATATAATTTTATCATTTTAATATTTTATATCTTTATAATTTTTAAATGATTATATTATTTTTTATGTTTTTAGGGGGCAATATGTAAATTTACCTTTATTAATTTAAAATTTTAAAAATTACTAAGGACCTAAATAGAAAAAAATTATTTTAGGGGAGTCGGGGCTCCTGCCAGCCCCCTAATTTTGCCTCTATTATTATATAGGTTATTTTTGAAATTTGATAATTTTTATAATTTTGATTTATGAATTTAGATTTTATTAATGTGTGGCCATAAAATATTTTAAAATTGTACCATATTATCATAAAAAAATGTTTATATAAAATTTTAAAAAATATATAAAAAATTTGTAATTTAAAAAATTTTCAAACAATGACCCATCGTATCTTTAGGAAATCTAATTTCAAAAGAAAAATAAAAATCTCCAAGGACTGCTTTCCATTCCGAAATTGATTTGGGAATTAGATGGTTGGGTCCCGATTAGAGGTGTTCATCAGCTGGGTTCGGTCGGGTTTAGGCCAGGTCTAAATATGATATTAATATATTTTATATTTATCCAAGTCTAGTTTGGCCTGAAATTTGGACCTACAATTTTGCTTAAACTTGTACATATTTGTAAAATATTAACCTAAACTCATTTTAAGCCCACCCATTTCTTTTTAATTTTTTTAAAAAAATTATCTATATTATTTTATTTTAATATTTCATAATTTGATAATTTTTTATTTATTGAAAATTTTTATATAGTCACTTTTAACATTTTTTAATGTTTATATCAGAGTAGAATTATATATTTAATATAGGTTTTTTTAATATGTTCTAAATAACATAATATATAAAAATAATATAATATAAAGTATTATAAATTTAAAACAAGTTGGGTCGGGTTAGGCCGAGCTCGACCTTAAATGTTCAAACCCAAGCCTGACCTATATTTTAAATGGGCCTAATTTTTTTTGCCCAAACCTAATTTTCAGGCCTAATATTTTTGCCGAAACCTTTTCAAATTTCGAGCAGGCCTTCGAGCCTGGATGGGTAACCTGACCTATGAACAAGTCTAGTTCCGACTTTGTAGCTTGTTTAATTTATGTTTTATAAAAAAAATTATTTAAAGTTGGAATTTGAAATTTTTATCTTCTAATTTTGATAAATAGTTTGATTTATGGTAAAAGATTTTTGTATTTTGTCTTTTTTCACTTAAAAAAAGGATAAAATAGTCCATATAAATTAAATGTTTGATGGAACAATCAGACAATAGCGCATGACGTACCACATATGTGTTGAAAAAAAACAAGTTTCAAAAATGCAGCAAAAAATAAATTTAGAAAAAAATCAAAGTTTTAAAATTTTCCAAAACAAGAACTTTGTTGTGATGTCTAAAGTAATAAATACTTAATCAAAATTGTATCCTTTCGATTCGTCTAAGATAAACGCTTTGACTGAGTAGTCTTCTCTGCTATCCTCAATTTCATTGTGCATATATAAATTAAAAGACAAAAATACAAAAGACATAATAGTAAAATATGAAATTAACTTTATTTATTTATTTATTTATCGTTTAAATAAATAGAAAACAGTTACATGTTTACTACAATATGGACACATTTCCCAGCAATATGCCTCATGCAAACGTGTAGATAGGGCTAACCTTAGGGGTTGTTTGAGATTGTAGCCGTCCAGGGCTCAAGGCTGGAAAGGACCCAAAAAAAACATTTTTTCAGCCTTTAATTTGAGAAAAAAAATTTCAGACTAAAATAAATTAATTAAATGTCTAGAGTTTTTAAATTTTCTTCGTAAATGCTTCATCTCTTACGGCCCAAATTTTTTTCCAGCTTTTATTGTATTATATTTTATATATTTTTTAAAAGGGGCTCAATTTATTGTTTCGCTTAGGGCTCCAAAATTGTTAAGAGAAGGCTTGCATGTAGAGACTAATTCAATTGAAATAGATGGAATTTTTAATAGACAATGAAATGAAAGAAAGGATTTTTTTTTTTATGTGAAGGGACTATTTCAAGCAACCAAATAGTGATAGATCATCACTTAACTGTAAAAATGGATGAAATTTTTGACATACTACCGGTTTGGTCTTTGATATAATGTATAGAGACTAATTTGTAAAATGAGCAAAGTTCAACCTAACTTCTAATACAAGAATGTCAATAGTATTTCTACCTATTGCTATCTTAAGTTATCTTTTACTAAAAATAATACTTTCTTTATTACAAACAGTACCAAATACCAATTAGCAACCAGGCATGTTCTTGACATTTTTAAACCCTAAGCGAAATAATAAATTGGGGTCTATTTTAGAAAAATTATAAAATGTAATATTAAAATAAAAAAATTGGAGCCCCTTTTATTTTCTTTTTCTTTTTATTTGTAATGAAATATCAATCAAAATACTTTTTGAGATGTCTCCAATCTTAGACCCTAAATCGCGGCACTCTCGAACAAATTCCAATGCTGCACCTATCAACAACTCTAGCTCATTTTACCTCCAACTTCACACAAATACTAACCTAGGGTGAACTTGGATGGGTGGTGCATCTACCTGCGTTTAGCGTAAAAACAGCGATAGAGGTGAAATTAAATATTGTAATAACACTGTAGAGTGATATAAAAAGTAGGCTAAATATACTGCACCGCACTCAATTATATATCTAAACCCACCCCTAGTATGGATGGGGTTTGACAATTTCCATATGAACAGGTTGTCAAAAGTTCATTTTAATGGCCAAACCAATTAGCCCATCTTCTGTCTCCTCCATCAATAATTGTTGAGGAATAAGTTTTTTGTCCCCCCGTCAATCTGTTTGTCAGTTTTGATTTAATATATACTTTTATTATGATATTTGATTTTGTATAATGTTATACATAAAATATAATGATTGATATAATATTATTTTATGTTTATAAATTATATATACAAATAACTATATTTATCTAATATAAAAATAAATTAATATATTTATTTTTGTTAAATGTGTATGATTGAATCAAAACTAAAATTCACATATACATTTACACCACGATCAAAATTTCATATGTATAATTATACTAAATCAAAATTAATATACCAAATCATTTTTCTTACGGGTGTCTCTCAAAACTTATTCCACAAGCAATGAGGAGACAAAAGTAGACTAATTGAATTGGTATTTTTTTATTAAAGAAGTTTGTTAAGGTTTTTGAGAAAAAAGATTGAGTTGAAAAATTTTAATAGCTTGGAAAATTTTAGGAGAAAGAGTAAAAACACGTGAATATAATTTTTTGTAATTTTTATTTGTATAGATTTTTTAAAATATTTTTTCTTAATTTATTATTTTAATAAAATTTCTTAATTATTTTAAATTTTAATTACTTTATTAATATACATATAAGATAAAATGGCTTACCTTCACTTCTAAATTTTAAGTGATTTTTATAGTATATTAATTTTTACATAATTAAATCAAGTATATATTATAAAAAGTAAGAAATTATAATAAAATATATAATTAATATATATGTTACAAATTACCCTAAAATTAAGAAATTATAATTAAAAATATAAAATAGTTATAAAATTAATATAAAATATTTTACTAAATATACTATTACAAAACCCAAGTGAACATTAGTAACGATTAATTGCTAAATTCAAGTACTAAAGTAGATAAAAAAGTATAAATATTAAAGTGGACTTAGTTGCTAAGTTCATGTGACAAAGTTATATTGTACTGATTATTTTTGTCTAAACCTTCTTAAATATGGGATAAATATTGATACTTCACGTAAACTTTGTTTTTGCAATGTTATACGTGAACTTTGATTTTGTACAACTTTATATATAAAATTTTACTTTGATTCAATTTTTATAAATCACTAGCAACATGATCGACATAGCACCATTTTATGTTTATAAATTGCACACAAAAATAATTATATTAATCCAATATAAAATATTTATTTAAATGGGTATAATTGAATCAAAATTAAAATTTAATATAAATATTTGAGCCACAATCAAAGTTTCATGTACATAATTGCACCAAATCAAAATTTATGTATCGAACTGCACAATTTCATATGTACATTTGAACCACAACTAAAATTTATGTATCGAATTGTACATTAAAACAAAATTTATATAAATATAATATTAAACTTTAGATTTGGAAAGATAAATAAAAGTGGATTTCATCCCAAACTGAGGACAGCAGTTGGATTGATCCACGCAAATTCTAAAATATACCAATCGGGAAACCCTAAACTCTAAACCCTAAAACCTAAAAGTTTAGAATACTTATTTTTTCTTGAATAGAAAATGATGAATATTTAAATTAATTAACAATTTAATACTAAAATAAAAAAAATTAGGGTAAACTACCAAAATAGTCACTTTTGTTTGCCTTAGGTTACATTTTAGTCACTTATGTTTGAAATGTTACATTTTAGTCATTTACGTTATCGTGTTGTAACATTTTAGTCACTGAGTCGTTAATTGTCGACAATGGTGTAACGGTAAGTTGATGTGGCACGTTAAATCATCATTTCAAACGAAAATTTTAGGTTAAATTCTACAATTGATCCCTATATTTTTTCATTTTCAACAATTTATAAATATTCTTTTATGTTCTTCTAACTTTTTTTTCCATCCTCTTATGCTTCTTCCACTATTTTCCTCCATTCTTCATTTATTTTAACATAGTTTTTCTATGCTTTCCATTTGGAACTAGTCCACAAGCTCGCCTCACTCAAAAAAAAATTAAATTATTCAAAAAATAAAACATAGAAAACTACGTTGAAAGAAATGGAGAATGGAGAAAAATAAAGGAAGAAGCATAAGAGAATGGAAAAGAAAGAAAGTTAAAAAAACATAAAAGAAAAAAATTAAATTGCTCCAAACGAAAAAATATGGGGACCGATTGTATAAATTAACCTAGAATTTTATTTGAAATGATTATTTAACGTACACATCAGTTTCATCGTTACACGTTAATGTAAACTAACGGCTCGATGACTAAAATATTACAACGTGATAACATAAGTAACTAAAACGTAACATTTTAAACATAAGTGACTAAAATGTAACCTGAGCCAAACAAAAGTGACTATTTTAGTAGTTTACCCAAAAAATTAATACATTTAAAATTTGGAGTCATTATTATTAGCAAAATTTTATCTAAATATCACCTCTGATCTTAATAAAATTAATATCAAACCTTAAAACGGACGAGGACATGCATATATTAACATTTGAAACTTCTTTTCCAGCCGTAGTTCACATTAGCACTGAAACCTGTACAGGAGAGTCCTGCAATCAAGAAAAGAATCTAAGCTGTCTTGCACCAACGGCGCTATATAATGGCCTGGAGATTAAGAAAGGATTTCCCGTCACTTTTTTGTTTTTTAATTTCGTGGTCTTCTAAACCCACCCAACCAATGAGTTTTTACAGTGCTATGTTTTTCCTTTCTACAGTCATGATTTATGAACAACACATTTACAGCTATCAGTTTTTGTACCCTTTACAGGCTTACTCGGATGTGTTTTCAAGTTTCACCGCGTTTACCTTGTCTTATCTACGTATAATGACCGTGTTTTTGTTTTTTCCTTTACTCCAGGAACTCATCTTTACTAACACAGCAAAGCAGCCTCATGTTGTTTAGTTATATATGTGCAGCTGATTACAAGCACATACAAATAATTGGACCATCCCCTCTTTGCATATACAACTTTTTACCCACCTTACATGGCAACTCTATCCAAATGGTGTTCTCAAGGTCACTCACAGGTACTGAAATCAAAAAGAGGTTGTCAATCCCCTCAAATATCCTGCCTTCTTTGCCAAGTTTCAATAGAAGCCATGCTGTCAGAATTAAGCTAATGTACGGGACAGAGATCTGGCCAATTGTCTGCACTATCCTCAAGAAAGGGTACAAGAAGCCTGTTTTCTCCGGTCCATTATGGAGAAATTTTGTTATTAGTAAGAAGCTCAGAATTGGAGATAGAATCTGCATGTACAAAGTGCACGATTCTGACTATAGGCTCGAAGTGGAGAAACCAACAGCAACCAGCAACATGGAGCTTGCCATGGCCGTTTGGTTGAGCATCATGTCATTGCCGCCTGTCTGGCTATTTGGTACTAATCTAAGCGATGAAACCACCGAAATGAGTGCTGGAAAAGAAGTTAGAATCTTGTGAATTTGTTTTCATTTCAATTGTAGTTTTTTTTTGGTAAATGTCACTCAACTTTCAACTTTGATGCAGTTGACAAAATAGTTACTCTGGTTTTAATTCAGTAACTGAACTTTTGAAAAATAACAAATGAATCCTACTAGCTATTTTTTGTTATAGACGTAACGGAAAGATGACCTATCATCCTATTGTATAAACAACCCAATTTAAAACCCTAGCTGGGCTAGTTAGTAAAAGAAAAAGAAGAAGAAAAAGAAGAAGAGAAGGAGAAGAAAAAGAAGAAAAAGAGAAAAATTCTAGAGTGGTTCAACAACAACATGAGGTTATGGATCATGGAGACGGTGTGGGGCAAGCTTCACAAAGAACAATTCCGGTGACGAGAAAGGTCAAGAGCTTTTCTTCGTTGTATCCAGACAAATGTACCATCTGATCTCTACTTAAAGACTTGTATAGTGTTGGCTTGTTCTTTTTGTGTTGAGGAAATGAGAAGAATTGCGAGAAGAGTAGAAAAATAAGAAGAGAAAACAAAGGCGGGAGGCAGAGCAGAGGCAATAGCGGGGGTGATGTCTATTGCAATGGCAAGGGTCAGCGACCTTAAAAATGTCATAACTTTTGTTTGGCATCTCCATTTCTTCTTCTTCTTCTTTTTCTTTTACTGTTAACTAGCCATGATAGATGCTTTGGAAATAGAATCTGCCATGGTTTAGGGATAAAATGGTGTGGTTGTTGCTGTCGCAGACGAGTTCAAGTTCAAACCAATGGTCCCCGAAGTTGGGAGGTTAGGTTGATAACCTAAAAGGGTAGCTTATTGTGACATTTCCACAATCAGTTGAGTTCCAATATTTGTTTCTGGTTTTGACATTGATTGGAAGGTAAAGAAGTTGTGGTTTCCACTATGGTTTGGGTTTGGGTTATTGTAACACCCCTTACCCGTATTCCTTGACGGAACAGAGTATGAGATATTACTAATTTTTTTTTACAAAATTTCGGCAGCATTTCTGCTTATTTTTACATAAAACCCCTGCAAATTTTCAAACACAATTTCACACAAATTCAATATTCCAACCAAATACAGTTGTATGTTCAGACACAATTTATCCATTATAAACTCCAACATTTTCAACCGAATAATATTTTATATACATATTCATACCACATTACATAAAGTCATCTATACATGCCATGTTTCAAAAGTGTTAATTGCTAAAATACCCAAAAAGATGATGATAGTGTGGATGATATTCTAACTTCGTCCAAGTTCCGAGCTGATTGATGTCACTATAATCAAGGGAAAATAAAAACGAGTAAGCATATAGCTTAGTAAGTAAACATATGACAAATAAATAAATTTCTCACATGATTACATAGTAACATAATTTTAATCACACATAAATTTCATTGTTTGCTCAATTTCCAGCAAACTATTTTTCTGCATCACAATCACTAATTTATTTTTATCGGGAGCTACCGGGCTCCAAATTAAGTTCCATAAATTTTCCCCTAAACTAGACTCATATAGCTTTCCACCATAAAATTTTCAGAATTTTTGGTTTAACCAATTAGTACAGTTTATTCTCTAAAGATTCTCCTGTTTCACTGCTCGATAGTTCTGACCTCTCCTTACTAAAATTTACTTCACTCTGTGTAAAAAATTCAAACAATGTTCTCGTTTGTTTCTAATAAAAATAGACCCAATAAGTAATCCAAGCATATAAATTCCAGGCCATAATTATTTTTGTACAATTTTTGGTAATTTTTCAAATTTGGAACAGGGGAATTCGAAATTAATTCAACCCTGTCTCAATAAAATTCAAATATCCCAAATATACAACTCTTTTGCTTGCTCATTTCTTTCATATGAAAATAGACTCACTCAGATTCAATTTCATATATTATTCAACTTCTAATTCATTTTCCACCATTTATGGTAATTTTTCAAAATTGCCCAACTGCTGTTGTTCAAAACAGTTTTGTATTTAAATTACTCTTTTGTAGTTTTGATATTTCCTCCCATCTTACGCATGGGTTGATAAAGTATCAAACCCAAATATTCCTCACAAAATCTTGTCGACCATATATAGATATTCATCTTTCCAATTTCCTCGTTGAACACTCGGAATGTTATCCGTTATCGGTGGATTCAGCACTTAGCAACCACCAGTGATTCGGGGAATCAGCACTTAGCAACCCCTTTCACATTCAAAAATACGGTGGAATCAGCACTTAGCAACCACCAATGATTCGGGGAATCAGCACTTAGCAACCCTTTGGGGGAATCAGTACTTAGCAACCCCCTTTTACATTTTAAGATACGGTGGAATTAGCACTTAGCAACCACCAATGAATCTGGGAATCAGCACTTAGCAACCCCTTTCACATTTAATATACGGTGGGATCAGCACTTAACAACCACCAACGATTCGGGGAATCAGCACTTAGCAAACCCTTGGGGGAATCAGCACTTAGCAACCCCCTTTTTATTCAATGTACTCCGGCTTATTCCGAATGTTCAACCGGAAACCGTGTTTTTCAACACTTTACCACCTTTCCCAACTTAACCACATATTTAGAATCTTTGCCAAATATTTATTCTATGTTCAAATAAGTCTCAACATATATCAAATAATATCAAAATAATGTATTATTTCACATGTTTATTTACCTCGGTGCAAAATATCAAAATTTTGCAATTTACTCCACTATCTTCTCTTTTCCCCGTTTGAGATATTCTTCTCGTCTTTCTTGATTATGGAGCTTGGAAGCTTGAAAACTCTAACTATGGCTTCCCCCCTTGCTGATTTCGTCCAAATGAAGAAGATGAGCACAATTTGCCATCTTTTTCCCTTTTAATTCATTTTAATTACTAGATTACCAAATTGCCCCTAACTTAAAATTTTCCTATTTCACTTATCTCATGTCCATTTTTGTCTACCAACTTAACCTAAGGACTTCCAATTTAAAGTTTCATAACAAATGGACACCTCTAACAAGTAGAACTCAACTTTTTCACTTTTTACAATTTAGTCCTTTTGACTAAATTGAGTGCCCAAACGTCAAAATTTTTGAACGAAATTTTCACGAAATCTTTCCGTGAAATTGTAGACCATAAAAATATAATAATAATCATATTTTCCCTCGTCAGATTTGTGGTCCTGAAACTACTATTTCGACTAGGCTCAGAATCGGGCTGTTACAGTTATGGTTAATTGGGTTTCCACGTTAGTCAATTTGGTTTTCATCGTTGCTAGTTAACTGATCATATCAGCTAGTTAACTGGCCACGTCAGCTAGTTAGCTAGCCACGTCAATTGTCCCACTAAGTCTGTGAAGAAAAATGTTAATTAATGACTGATTTTTCACTTTTCGATAATGTTAATTATTGATTTATTATTTTTTGAAAGTTGAGTGACTGAATGGAAACCAGAATGACACTTTTGTCAGTTCTATTAAAGTTGAGTAACTTTTGGTGTAATTTACCCTAGTTTTTCCCCCCTAAAACCAAGCAAGTTTTAGGTATGCAATCCCTTGCGTACCTAGAAATATGAGATAGTTTTAATACAAAGTTTTGTGTTATTTTTGATATTACAGCTCAAAATTTAAGAATGTTTGAATAAAAATATTAGTTAAAATATGGATTTTGGTAAAAAGAATTAGGCAAATTTAAAGTATGGATTGAGCTCAAATTTAAACATTTAAAGTTCGAGTCCGATTTTTTTGAGTTTATAATGTTTGATGTTATGTTTTTTTATATAATATAATTATAACACACAAAAATCAAATCTATCATAGTATATAATATTAATATAATTTAAGCATTAAAATATTAATATAATTATATATAATCTTAATAAATAAACATATATTAATTTACTAATTATATAAAAGTCTTCTAAAATGGCGAGTAACCAGCAAATTAAGTAGCTGCACATAGAAATATGTATTCCTCTACTCTTGCACTTTTATTCTATGAATTTAAGATAAGTTTTAATGGAGAATTGGATGTAGTACATGCGTTACGCTTAATTTATTTTTATCTTATGTTATAGTATTGTTATAGTCTCTAATTTTACCGTCCATTGTTGTTTTTACACAAATAGTATCTCTCTATTTTTAGACTTCAAATTTCAAGTTCAGCTTTTAACACTGTTAAATTTTTTTGTTAAATTTATTGATGTGACATTTTAAAATAAAAACACCCACTTCGTAATTATGTAAGTTAGAAAATGATGTTTTAATGAAATAGAAATTAACAAAATAGTTTTAATAATATAAACAATTAAACCTAAATTTTGAATTTACAAATAATATAAAAATACCCTAAAAACTATTTGAATTTTTTTAATTATATTAAAATCATGTTTTCTTAATGTGATTATTTTAAAATTACAGAAAATATATTTTTAATAAAATAAAATAGATATTTAAATTTCATCAATTGTGATATTCTTTTAAAAATATATTTTTATTTCTTATTTTATTTACTATATTAATGTGTATGATGTCATTTCTGTATGATGTCATCTTATCGCATCAGCTTGGTGACATCATCTTCATTATGGCCAGTCTGATGTCATCTTATCACGTTAGCGTCACTAAAGTCTATAATTTTAGGCTGCGTTCTTCATTGCTTAACAAACGAACTTTTCCTTGAAAAAATGCTTTTCTTTGAAAAGCAATGAAGAACGAGCTTCGTTTGGTAACAAATTCTCAGAAGCTGAGAAGTGTTTTTGGGCAGACGGAGAAGTAAAAATTTTTAACTTTTCAGCCAAGAAGTGCTTTTGGCTGGTTCATTTACTTTTTTAGCCACACACGAACGCCCTTATCTGCTCTCTGCTGCTTCTTTGCCCTCATCTCTGCCCTCTGCTGGTTCTGTGTTCTGCCCTTTGCTGGTTCTTTGTTTCTCTGCCCTTTACCGGTGAGTTTATTTTTTTCTTCTCTTCTTCTCTTCTTCTGTATATTTTTGTTTGTCTGGGATTGATTTTCAAATTCCCTGCCCTCTGCCCTTTGCTGGTTCTTTGATTTTCAATTTCCCTACCCTCTGCCCTTTGCTGGTTCTTTGGCCTTGAAGCTGCACCAAACAGTAAATGCTGTTGTGGAGATTGTGAAAGAACATTACTTGGTATGTAGGCAATGCTGTTCAATTTGTTGTCAGCTTACTGCAGTTGTCTCATAAATTCTGAACTCCTTTTAATGTTTTATTAAGTTATTGCAATTCCTGAGTATAACCATGCCATAGGGTATGCATCAATAGCAGATTACAATACACAAAAGCTTCCCCATAAACAATTTGTGAATGGGCAGAGGTGAGGTTGATTTTAGTGACCAATCATTTTTTGCTTATTTTTCGCTTATTTGTATATGTAAATTGGCTGCAGTAATCTTTACAACGTTGTAATTGGTGTTTGGAATTAATATCCTCCATTGTTTAATTGCTTCAATAGCAGCTCCATTTTTGCCTTATGGATAAGGTGTCATTTTCATTTTTGTTTGGTTTCTTTTCAAGTCCTGTAGTGTTCTTGCATGCTTGTTGTGGATGTGTTACTAATGCCTATCAAGCTTAAATACACTCAAAATGATTGATGCAGGGTTATTGCAACTGTTATGGCTCTTCCAAGTCCTGAAACGTCAGGAAGGTTGCTTTTGCTCCTTAATTCGATTGGTGAGGTCACTGAGACATCCAGTTCAAAATGGGCCAAAAAGAAGTCTAGTTATAATGTGGGATCGTTGGTTCCATCAGAGGTGAAAAATTAGTGTTTGATCTTTTAGCTTTTTTGTGCTTGTTTGATTCAAATACATCTATTGAATACTTGTGCTAAATGCTCCATAGGTTACTGAAATAATGCCCCTTGAGTTGAGATTGAAATTTGGAATTGGTTTCTGTGGACGGGTTCATATAACAGAGGATTTGTCTATTAAACCCGCCATGCTTGCTGGTAAGACAATTTCTTGGAAACTTCTGTCGAATGCATGTGAATCTACTTTCAAGCCATGATATAAAAATAAAATTTGTTATATATTTAAAATATTAACTACTAGGCAAATTACTTTTAGTTTCACTTTTTCTATAAGACTCGAGCTTGACTCATATGATCAAACCACACTTTAAAGTCAAAATCAAGATCAATTCATTTTTCTGTTCCTTCTTTGGAAATGATTTTACAATTAAGCTGATTCAGCCCCAACTGTTAGCAAGCATCTGTGCTCATGTCCCCAGAATAACAGTATCTATATTATTTGAGTGAATGAATCTATCGAAACATTAATTGCTTTCTTTACTTGTTTATCAGAAATTTCCATATCATATTATCATAGAAACTGTCATGATTGCTATCCATTGCTTCACTAGTTTCTAATCCTTGGGGCTCTTATAAAGGTTTAGCCCTCTTTCGCACTTTATTTCTCTGCAACCTTAATATGTATTTCTATCAGATGAATAACTTTTGGAATTAGAGTTTCTCTTGTCTTTTATTTTTGAAACATTGGTCTTTTCCCCTTTATGAAGTTTTTGTGGTAGACTTTGTTTTGAGCCTAACTTGAACTTTGTTGATCTTAGAAGCGCAAAAGAGAAGCTTCCAAGGCCTTGGAGCTGCACCAAACAGTAAATGCTGTTGTGGAGATTGTGAAAGAACATTACTTGGTATGTAGGCAATGCTGATTTTGTTGGTCTATTCAAAATATGTTCAACATCTGAGTGGGCTGAAATTTGCTTTTCTGTTTCTCTTGTACTTTTTTACATCATGGTATGTACTAGTTTTATTACTATAGGTCTGATTCTGTTTAAAGATTTTAGTTGAACCTTTAAATGAAATGCAATACACGCTAAACTGTTCAATTGAAACTATGTTTGCTTTTATAATTCTAAGTATTTTGTTTTATATTCTCAAACATTTAATCTAAGGGGTGATGAAATTGTTAGTTCGATCCATTGTTAATTGAACTATAATTATCTAAACCGTTAGTTGAATTGAGCTTTTTTCTGTTAAAATAATTAACCGAATCGAACCAACTTCAATTAATTTTGTCGGCTTTCTATTGAATTGTTATTTATATAACTTTTTTTTTTTCTTTTGGTCCAAAGTTCATACCATTTTGAAACAATTATTGGCAAACATTACACTAAAATAGTAGTGTGCATTAAATCGGAACAAAAGTATGACAAACAATGTGCATTGTCATATATTAGAACAAAAACATTATAACATTACAATACAATGACAGTTGGAACGAAATTGATAGGTGTTTAATTAATTAAAATTAAAATATAATTTTATAATAATACAATCGTGTCAATATCTAATTACAAATATTTAATTTTATATTTAAATATTTAAATATAGTTTATATATTCTAATTAAATTTCATAAATAATTAATATTAATTACTTAGAAATATTTAAAATTAATATTATTTATTAAAATATTAACAATAAGTTATAATAAATTATTTTTTTATATTTTTGCTAAAATATCATAATATTAACTAATTTGAACACTATTTAAATACATATTTGTTACTTTATAATCTCATGTCTAAAATGGACATTTTATTCTTCAAAAGCACTTTTTGATAGCAATGCCAAACACTGAAATTTCTCAAAAGCACTTCTCAAAAGCAATAAAGAATTGACCCTTAATCATTATACCAACATCATCGTTAAATCGAAAAACTGTCAGGGCCTGTATTGTAAGTACAAACTTCAATTATTTTTTATTAAATAGGTGATTTTAGTATTTATAGGCTATTTTACCCAATTCACCTAAAATAATTAAATAATTACAAAAATAACTCCGCTACAGAAACATTAACCGGAATAACCTGGAAGGAGCAGTGTCAAGAGGATATGGCCACCTCATGGCCGGCACACATGTCTCCAATCCCCAAAAAATCAAAAATTTTGAAAATGGGTGTTGGCAACTTGGTTCACAACACCTTAAAAAAATTTATTTATTTTATATCAGTATAACATGTATTTTAAAAAATACAGATGAGAAAAAAAATATACATAGGTGTCTGTCATTGCACAGCAGCACCAAAAAAATACTTTTTAATCACTGCTCCAATCATTAGGTGGTTTTTTGGGGATTTGAGGCATGGGTGCCAGCCATGGGTGCCTTCCTTCCATGTTATTTCGATAAATATTTTTAAACTTGGGTAATTTTTATAATTATTTATTTATTTTAGATTCGTTTAGTAAAATAGTCGTATTTATATTAAAATGATTTTTATGGCGTTTTCTATAGAAAAATTTAATTTTTATTATAATTTTGACTTGATTTTTTAATGGTTTTTTTATCTTATTAATATAAAAAAATTTATCTCAAATAGTATGCACATTAAATTATTTATTAAAATGATATGTTTGCAATAGTTAGAGTGGTGCTTTACAATTTGGCACCATAAATTTTTTTCCACAATCATCATGCCATAATAGGGTTTAAAAATTTATTTTTTATTAGTGGTGTCAACCTATATGATGCCACCAGTATTTCTTGCCAAAATATGAGTTTGAATCGAGTTGGAGGGGTGGGGGAGACTTGTTTGGCGGCACCCAGGTGGAGGGACATTGTCAGGCGGCACCAGGCCCTATTAAAACAAAGCCTTCTTAAACGGTTTAATAGTTAACTGAGAAGAATAAAGGAGAAAAATATTTTAAAAATATGTTGAAAATCGGTAAAAACTAGTGAACATGGGTAAATTTTGATTTCAACATTTTTTAAAAATATCCTTAATACTTTCACAAATTAATTTGAAAAGGTAACGTGTCTTTTCGGAATACATACACAGCGTATGAGATAGAACAACACCATTTTAGGCAAAAGTTGACTAGGCTTGAGGGCAATTTCAACATAATTTTTCCTTTCCTGTTATTGATTAACTGTTAAACCGTTCAAGAAAATTTTGTTTAAATAGGGTTTGGTGTCGCCTAACAACGTCCCTGGGCACCACCACTCAACCAGTGCCGATATTAAGTTGGCCCTCAACTCAAACACATTGATTAATGCCGCTGATTCAAATCTTGTGACATATAGGTGGGGCACAATCAATTCGTCCAGTCGATAGGTTCGACTGAATCATGGCCACGCGGCCTCAACTCGCGATATGCATCCTAATCATATTAAATTACAACATTAGTTAAGATCTCACAATTAATTAAAAAATTACGTGCAACTATTATGAAAAAAATTCCGTGCAATATTAGAACCTTTTTTTTACTGGTAAATGGATCGTCTTTACTTTGTGATCATCTATTGTAATTAAAGAACCCGTCTCGATATCTGCACAAACAATTAAAATTTTAATCATTGACTTAACAAATAAACAATATAAAAATAACAACAATTATTTAATTTGAAATTTGATCCATACACTTTGATTTGGTGTAATTATATATATGAAACTTTAATTACAATTCAAATATATACATGTAAGTCTAATTTTAATTTAATATACATATTTAAAGAAATTATTAGAAAATATGAAATGACTAAGATGTGTACGAGGAAGTGGCCACTTCTTGAGGCACTACAAGAGACTAGTTTATTTCTATATTTGTGAGTTTGAAAATTTATTGAATCAAATTTTTGATCTAGGCCTATTGGGTCGAGTAGGTTACTCAACCCTTAGACGGCTCTAGCTTAGATGGATTTTGTGAGAATATATATATATATATATATATATATATATATATATATATTCTAGAACCAATTTTAGAATCTTCGCAGCTAATGCATCCTAACAAACTGGTTGGCTGGAACTTGTTCTTAGGCGCTCGCTATCTATTTTCATTGTTCAACCCTTTGACAACATGAAAAAACCAAAAGTTTTGCCCTCTCTCTCTATCTATCCATGGGATTGAAAGGCGGAGGCCTTTGGTGTTTCATCCAGTCAAGAGTTAGGGCCTCGTAACCACTAGCCAATATGTTTTTCCTTTTCTCACATTCGTTTATGGTTTGATATGTATTTTCACAAACAAATTATTAAAAAATTTAAAATACTTCAAAAGAACTAAATATCACCTTTTTAAAAATAGATTATTATTATTATGTTATGATTATATTATATTTTAATATATATTTATATTAAATTATATAATTATAATTAAATTTATTTAATAATATTTAATATAATAATTTTAGAATATTATATTTATTATTTTGAAATTATTCATAAATATTAACTTCATAAATTTGATTATAATAATTATATTATTAATAAATTTATAATTTAATTAATTTATAAAAATTTAATTACATTAATAAATGTAATTATGTAATTAAATGTAGATTAATTAATTTAGATTTTAGTATAATTTATATTTATAATTATTTATAATGTCTATTTGACTAAATATTTTTATTACATTTCTAAATTTACAATTTTAAAAATTATTACTAAATATTTTAACATTTTTAATTTTTTAAAATTTATATAATTAAATCAATATGTTTAATTTTAATAGTTTAATTATATATTTATATATAATTTTTTTAAATTTATAATTTTATAATTTTAATTATATATATTTTAAATTTTATTTCAACTGTAATTTAATTGATCTTTTAATAATGTTACAATTGTAATTAATTACTATAGTACTATTTATATTTAAACTTTTAATATATTTAAATAATTATTAAATATATAAATATATTAAATATATAGATGAAATTTTTAAATTATATAAAATTCATTTTATTAAAAATATGTCATAAATTAATTGAAACTCTATTATGTCAATAGTGTTGATACAATTATTTAATATGATTAAAATTAATTTAAGATTAATTTATAATTATATACTTATATTATCAATTTAATTTTAATTAGTCAATAACTAATAAAGATATTTAATAATAATGAAATTAATGTATATTATAAATTATGAATTCAAAATTAGAATCAAATTATATTGCTATCATATTGTGATTATGTATAGTAATTAATCTAAAAATTGTTATAGCTATAATAATAATAAATTTTATTAATATTAATTTCAATTATTAGATTTTAATTTAAGTTCATATATTAAGTTTATAATTAAAATTAAAACAAATTAATTAATTAAAAATTTTATAAAATAATTAAGTAGTTATTTCACATAGTAACATTAAATCAAATGATTACTAGTCTTAATTAAAATTATTTTAACTAATTAATATTAAATTTAATTATGCTGTAATTAAAAAATTCATTTATTTAATTTATTAAAATAAATAATTAAATTTTTTTAATTTAAAATTATATAAATTTTATTTTTTATTAAAAAGTAATAATATAAATTTGGAAAATAAGCAATAAATAGTAAAAATAAAAATAATAAAAAATTAATTTAATTTCAATTTTTCAAAATAATATAATATGACTTTTTTTAAAATTAATGAAATTTTTTTTAAAACAAAAAACAATAATTAATTAAATATTATATTACTTATTAAAGAAAATTATTTATATATTGCCATTTAAATTCCACAACTTAAGTATATTAATGAATGGTTAGCAAAAAATTTACTTAATTGAAAAATTAAAAAATTATAAATACTAATTTAAATATTAAAATCATTTATTTAGATATTTTTTATAAGGATATAATATGCAAAATTAGATAATTTCAATAAATCTTTATTAATAAATATTTATGAAAATTCTAAAATAATTAAATGATTTGAATAGTTTTAAATTGAATTATAATAATATAATATATTATTCTTAGTATTACATTATAAATTAAACTAATCATAGCTTTAATTAAATATATGGTAATTAGTAAAAATGTATATTAAAATAAAATTATCTTTTATTTAATATTAATAATATTAATAATCACCTTATCTAAATCATTACATAAATTATATTACATTTATCTCAATAAATTATAGTTTAATTAATATCTATAATAATTATATTATATTATAATAAATGAATATTATTACTAAATATTTAATATTAAGTTTAAATTATTATAACATAAATACTTCCCAATAATTTTACCATATTAAATTATTTATATATTTATTTATAAATTTATAAATATTTTTAATTTTTATAAATTTAATTATTCAAAATTATTAAATTTATAAATAATAATAATAAATTATATATTTTATAAAATTTTCAATTTTTAAAATATTGATTAAAAATTTTAATGATTTATAAATTTAATTTTTAAAAATTTAAATTAATAGAAAATTTTAGTAAAAAATAAAATTATTTATACTATTTAAATTTATTATTTAAAAATTTATATATTTATATTAATAATATAAATATTTATAATAAATTAAATTATTTAAATATAATATTTAATAATTATATTTTAAAATTTAATATTAAAATTACAATTAAATTAAATTAATTATAAAATAAAAATTTTATAAATTATAATTAAATAATAATTATTTAAATTAAAAAAAATAAAATTAATTATATATATTAAATTTTTAACTTAATAAGATTAAAGTATTAATAATAATTTTGAATATAATTTAAATTAATAAATTATTAAATTTAAACATTACTATATTAAATTAGAATAAAAAAATATTTAAATATAATTTATATAATTAATAAAATTATTTCAATCAAATTTAAATATTAAATTATTAATATAAATTTATTAATATATAAAATTTAAATATTTAAAGTTAATAATAATTTTATATAAAATTATTATCAAATTATTACAATTTATACAAGATTAATTACTAACATTTAATAATTTTATAAAATATAATTTATTATAAATTATATTATAATAATATTATATTTATAAATTTATATAAATTATATTTAAAATTAAATAAGTTAAATATAAATTTATAAATATTACAAATTATCAATAAATATTTAAATTATTTTAATTAATTTTTCATATAATTTTCAAATTTAAATTTATTAAACATTATTAACATAAATTATAAATTAAATTTAAGTGAAATAATAATATGATAATATAAAAAACAAAATTATAAAATAATTATTAATTTTAATAAATTAATTCAATTTACATTAATAAATATATTAATAAAAATTAAAATTAATAAATTAGATAAAATATTATAAAATTATTAATTAAAAATTAATAAATTATTAAATATAATTTATAAATATTATTAATACAATTTTATATAAATAATTTTACAATATATCTATTAAAAATTTTTAATTTTCATGTTTAACTCAAAATCTTTTTTTTATTATTAAAATCAATTTAACAATTTACTATTTTCAATGTTTATTTTGTTAATTTTAATTTAAATCCTTTCATAAACTTTTTATTCATTAAAAATCAATTATTTTAACATACATTCATTTGAATTATACAGGATAATTAAACTAATCTCATTCCATGATAAATACAATGATCATTAAATAAACATTAAAATTACTTAATCAAAAATTTATGAAAAGTATTATTGAAGAAATAATTTATTAAATGGAATTTAAAAATAAAATGTTAATATCAATGACTAATTATAAAATATTAAAAACCAATTATAATTAAAATAATTTATTTAATAGTAAATATAATTTATATAATTTAATAATCATTTTTTAATTTTTTAAAGATGAATACCTAAAATATAAATTTATTAATAATTTAATAACATTGAGTATAATTTAGCCTCAACTACCCATCGTCAAAGGTTTTGATTTGGGGCCTCCGGAAGCCGCCTCCTCCTTGGTCTCTCAAAACAAGAGGGGAGATGGATTTAAACAACTTTTGATTCGGCTTTCTGGAGGATGCAACCCCCCTTGATTCAAGAAGAGATGGGAGATGGGTTTCACTTTAGGCTTCAATATTCCTAAACATATGCTTAAAAGAAACAATCACAGTTTAAACATGACGCCACCAAACTTAGAATTCCACACAAAAATGGATTGGCTGTACCCCAACAAGCGTAGGAAATACGGCAGAAGCTCAGCTTCATGGCCCCCTCAAGCGAACATCAGATAGACCCACACGATCCTTACAAGATATACAAGTTTTTGATAGCCGTCATATCTCTAAGTTAATGAATATCATTAAATCGATTCTAATAATACTCTCAATTGATATCTACATTTTAACAATGATATTTAAAGAGTTGACCTCAATAATAAATACTTTTCTCCACCCCGGGGCGGGCATATTCACAAAAAATTCAAAAAGTTAATTTGACTAATCTTTTGGTTAAACCCCAATTTGATTACAATGTTTGTGTGGAGACAAAATTGATTTTTACTTTTATTAGTTAAACAGCAATACACGGTTCTCTTTTAGAATAACTCATGTATGGCCCCATTAGAGAAAGCGGAGGTTTATGCCCACACAATCATTGAAACGTAATTCCTTGCTACCCACCCACCACCTTCATGCCTCAAGTCACAAACATGTTGAACCATGGACGAAATAAGAAAATATTTTAGGATTAAAAATTACGATAATTTTATCATTTTAATGATTTATATTTTTATATTTTTTAAAAAATTAAATTAATGTTTTTTATATTTTTAGGGGCAATATGTAAATTTATCTTTATTAATTTAAAATTTTAAAAATCACAAAGGACCTAAATAGAAAAAAATATTTTAGAGGAGTGGGACTCCTACCAGCCTCCTAATTTTGCCTTTATTATTATATAGGTTATTTTTAAATTTGATCATTTTATAATTTTGATTTATGAATTTAAATTTTATTAATGTGTGGCCATTAAATATTTTAAAATTGTACCATATTATCATAAAAAAATTTTATATAAAATTTTTAAAAATATATAAAAAATTGTAATTTAAAATTTTTTCAAACAATGACGCATCATATCTTTAGGAAATCTAATTTCAAAAGAAAAAAAATCTCCTGAGGACTGTTTTCCATTTTGAAATTGATTTGGGAATTAGATGATTGGGTCCCGATTAAAGGTGTTAATCAACAGGGTCAAGTTGGGTTTAGGCCGGGTCTAAATATGATATTAATATACTTTATATTTATCTAAATCTTGACCTAAAATATGAATTTAAAATTTTGCCTAAACTTGTACATATTTGTAAAATATTAACCTAAACTCATTTTAAGCCCACCCTTTTGTTTTAAATTTTTTAAAAAATTTATCTATATGATCGTTTATTTTAATATTTGATAATTTGATAATTTTTATTTATTGAAAATTTTATATAGTCACCTTTAACATTTTTTAATATTTACATTAGAGTAGAATTATATATTTAATATAGGTTTGTTTTTTAATATGTTCTAAATTACATAATATATAAAAGTAATATAATATAAAGTATTATTGTAATGACCCAAAAATTCACGGGCATCGAAAAAGTATAATATCGGGCCTCCGTCTTAGTAAATTGAGTTCGAAAATAATTATTAGAAATATTTATTAAACTATTTGTGTGTTTAATTTGGTTTTAGATAGGTGAATTTAGCTTAATTAAGAGTAATTAGTAAAAAGGATTAAATTACAATAGAAATGAAAGTTTAATTATAGATTAAAATAAAATAAGAGGGACTAAATAGGTAAATAAGCCAATGGCTTGAGATTAGGCGGCAATACATGAAAAATCTTAGATTTTTCTTGATTTATATTATAAAATATTATAAATTATATTAATTAAAATTAAAATAATATATTATAGGAAACAAATAAGATAAAGACAATTGTGTGATGATAAATAATACATGTGTAAAATATATAAAACACACTTGTAATAAAATAAAATAATTTCTTATAATTTAAGTAAAAGATATTTGTGAATAAAATATTATTATATGATTATTATAATATATTATTATTATTATTATTAACTAGAAATAAAGTAAGTAAGTAAAACAAAAGAAAAAGAAACAAAAGAAGAACAGAAAAGAAACAGAGAAAGAGACTAAAACAGAGGAAGAAAAAGGGTAAGAAAAGAAAGGGGGAAAATTTAGATTTTGGAGCTTGAAGTTTAATAGGTAAGCTAAATCAAGTCATTTTCTCATAAATTTGATGTTTTTGGAACCCTAGAGCGAAATACTCTTGGATTTAAGTTAAAAATTTGAAAGTTAATAGATTTTTGAGTAGGGTTTATGTTGAATAAATGATGAAATTGAGGTTTTATTTGATAGAATTTCTAGTTAGAGTTGATAAAAGGATTAAATTGTGAAGTAAGCTATAAGTTTTATGTTTGTAGGGATTAAATTGAGGAAAATTCGAAATTAATGAAATATGCTGAAAATTTGGTAGTTAAATTTGAGTTTAGAAGAAATTTGAATAGAAATAGAGTGTGAATTAAATTAGAAAAGTAAATAAATTTAGTTAGGATTAAATTGAAATTAAAGTATAAATTAGATAGAAATTTTATTCTTATTATAAATTAATGTTGTAATTGATGGTGTAAATTATTATTATTTTCGTAGCTAACAAGGAACTCGAGGCATCGGCATACAAAGGAAAGGAGAAGGTTATTGAGGAATAATCGAGTAAAATTCGGGTTTGTATTACTATAATTCAAATTATTTATTATTTGATGTTAAATTTAAATTATGTGTATGGTAAGCATATGATAAGGTAAGTGACTTTATTGAATTGAATTTGGAAAAAAAAATTAAAATTGAATGAGAAAAGTATGTGTTGGCATTGAACTGTGTTTTAATTAGTGAATGAAAAAAAGAAGAGTATAATTGATATTGAAAATGAATTTTTGAAATAAAAGTGAAAATTAGATTGTGAAATTTATATACCCTATTAACTAGTCGGGCTGAGTCGGATATAATTGGCATGCCATAGGATTTAGAAGAGTACGAGATTTATCGGCTTTGCCGATCAGGCACTTTATGTGTCTTATCTCAGGCACTTTATGTGCCGTATCAGGCACCTCGTGTGTCGTTTCAGGCACCTATGTGTCGTATACTGATTAGGTACTATGTACCGTTTTAGGCACAATGTGCTGTATTGGTGTGTTTGGGTTGGAATCCGTGTATCTGTCAAAGTCCAGATTGTTAATAGGGTGAATAATTGAAATAAGAAAATTTAAAATTGTGGATTGAAATTTGAGATTGAAAATGAAAGGCATGAATTTAATGTTTATATAGTGATTGAAATTATTACATGTGATATATGATTGAAATTGAAGAATAGCTAAAAATTGTATTGTTATTGTTAGTTAATGAAAGTTTATAAATTAATTGATATTTAAGAAATCGGATAGTTACATGCTTGGTAATTATAATTCTTTGTTGTTATTATAATTTGAATTATGGTAATACCACTGAGTATACAATACTAAGCGTACGGTTGTTTCCGTGCGCAGGTTGAAAAGGGATCAGAGTCTCGGTTCAGCATTTAGGACAATCCCGACTCCGACATAAAGATTTTGGTGATGTTTTCTTCCTTTAAGAGAAAGTGGCATGTATATAAGAATTATAATAGTTATTTTGGTATGTTATATAGTTTTGTTGTGAAATAAGATCTTATGTATTATGATCTCCAATCTTAGACCCTAAACCGAACAAATTCCAATGCTGCACCTATCAACAACTTCCATCAAATTCCAATGCTGCACCTACAAATACTAACCTAGTATGGACGGGGTTTCACAAAGGTCCATTTTAACGGCCAGACAGACCAATGCTTATATTTAGTTTTTCAAAAGAAACGGCCAATCGAATCTCCTCCGTCAATAATTGTTGTAGAATAAGTTTTGATTTAATATATAGTTTTAAATCAAAATTAAGGTGTCAAATTATTTTTCTTGTCCTTGTCTCTCGAAAACTTACTCCACAAGCAACGAGGAGACAACAAATTTTAGGAGAAAGACACGTGAATATAATTCAAAATAATTCTTTTGTAATTTCTATTCGCATAGATTTTTTAAAAATATTTTTCTTAATTTATTATTTTAATTCATTTTTATTAATTATTTTACTAACATGTAAGCACATGTAGAGTGTTACGTTAACGCGTGTTTTTGATCATTAATCAACTAACGACCATATCATTAATTCTGTCAAAAAATTATCATTTTAAACAATAACGAAACCTTCTTATAGTAACGACCCAAGTGGACATTAGTAGCGATTAATTGTTAAATTCAAGTACTAAAGTAGATAAAAAAATTATAAATATTAAAGTGGACTTTGTTGCTAAGTTCATGTGACAGGTTATGTTGTACTAATTATTTTTGTCTAAGCCTTCTTAAATATGAGATAAATATTGATACTTCACGTAAACTTTGTTTCAATTTGTAATGTTATATGTGAATTTTGATTTTGTATGACTTTATATATAAAATTTTACTTTGATTCAATTTTATAAATCACTAGCAACATTATCGACATAGCATCATTTTATGTTTATAAATTGCACACAAGAACAATTATATTAATCCAATATAAAATATTTATTTAAATGGGTATAATTGAATCAAAATTAAAATTTAATATAGATATTTGAGCCACAATCAAAGTTTCATGTACATAATTGCACCAAATTAAAATTTATGTATCGAATTGCACAATTTTATATGTACATTTGAACCACAACTAAAATTTATGTATCGAATTGTACATTAAAACAAAATTTATATAAATATAATATTAAACTTTAGATTTGAAAACGTAAATAAAAGTGGATTTCATCCCAAACTGAGGACAACAGTTGGATTGATCCACGCAAATTCTCAAATATACCAATCGAGAAACCCTAAACCCTAAACCCTAAACCCTAAAAGGTTAGAATACTTATTTTTTTCTTGAATAGAAAATGTTGAATATTTAAATTAATTAACAGTTTAATACTCAAATAAAAAAAATTAACACATTTAAAATTGGGAGTCATTATTATTTGCAAAATTTTATCTAAATATCACCTCAGATATTAATAAAATTAATATCAAACCTTAAAACGGACAAGGACATGCATATATTAAGTTTAACATTTGAAACTTCTTTTCCAGCCGTAGTTCACATTAACACTGAAACCTGTACGGGAGAGTCCTGCAATCAAGAAAAGAATCTAAGCTGTCTTGCACCAATGGCGCTATATAATGGCCTGGAGATTAAGAAAGGATTTCCCCGTCACTTTTTTGTTTTTTAATTTCGTGGTCTTCTAAACCCACCCAACCAATGAGTTTTTACAGTGCTATGTTTTTCCTTTCTACAGTCATGATTTATGAACAATACATTTACAGCTATCAGTTTTTGTACCCTTTACAGGCTTACTCGGATGTCTTTTCAAGTTTCACCGCGTTTACATTGTCTTATCTACGTACAATGACCGTGTTTTTGTTTTTTCCTTTACTCCAGGAACTCATCTTTACTAACACAGCAAAGCAGCCTCATTGTCTATATTTTTCCTGCTCTTTTGCTTAGTTATATTTGTGCAGCTGATTACAAGCACATACAATAATTGGACGATCCCCTCTTTGCATATACAACTTTTTACCCACCTTCCATGGCAACTCTATCCAAATGGTATTCTCAAAGTCACTCACAGGTACTGAAATCAAAAAGAGGTTGTCAATCCCCTCAAATATCCGGCCTTCTTTGCCAAGTTTCAATAGAAGCCATGCTGTCAGAATTAAGCTAATGTACGGGACAGAGATCTGGCCAATTGTCTGCACTATCCGCAAGAAAGGGTACAAGAAGTCTGTTTTCTCCGGTCCATTATGGAGAAATTTTGTTATTAGTAAGAAGCTTAGAATTGGAGATAGAATCCGCATGTACAAAGTGCACGATGTTTGTTCTGACTGTAGGCTCGAAGTGGAGAAACCAACAGCAACCAGCAACATGGAGCTTGCCATGGGTGCAAGTGCAAATGAAAGTTTGGTTGAGCATCATGTCATTGCCGCCTGTCTGGCTATTTGGTACTAATCTAAGTGATGAAGCCACCGAAATGAAGTGCTATGTGGCAAAAGAAGTTAGAATCTTGTGAATTTGTTTTCATTTCAACAGCAGTTTTTTTTTTGGGTAAACATCACTCAACTTTGATACCGTTGACAAAACAGTTACTTTGGTTTCAATTCAGTAACTTAACTTTCGAAAAATAACAAATCAATTCTTCTAGCTATTTTTTATTACAGACGTAACAGAAAAAGAAAAAGAAGAAGCAAAGAAGAAGAAGAAAAAGAGAAACATTCTAGATTGGTTCAACAGCAACATGAGGTTATGAATCGTGGCGATGGTGGTGGGGCAAGCTTCACAAAGAACAGTTCCGGTGACGAGAATGGTCTAGAGCTTTTCTTTGTTGTATCCAGACAAATGTACCATCTCATCTCTACTTAAAGACTTGTATAGTGTTGGCTTATTCTTTTTGTGTTGAGGAAATGAGAAGAATTGCAAGAAGAGGAGAAAAAATACGAAGAGAAAACAAAGGCGGGAGGCAGAGCAGAGGCAATAGCGAGGGTGATGTCTATTGCAATGGCAAGGGTCAGCGACCTTAAAAAATGTCATAACTTTTGTTTGGCATCTCCATATCTTCTTCTTTTTCTTTTAGTGTTAACTAGCCATGATAGATGCTTTGGAAATAGAATCTGCCATAGTTTAGGGATAAAATGGTATGGTTGTTGCTGTCACAGTCGAGTTCAAGTTCAAACCAATGGTCCCCAAAGTTGGGAGGTAATTAGGTTGATAATCTAAAAGGGTAGCTTATTGTGACATTTCCACTATCAGTTGAGTTCCAATATTTGTTTCTAGTTTTGACATTGATTGGAAGGTAAAGAAGCTATGGTTTCCACTATGCTTTGGGTTTGGGTTATGGTTAATTGGGTTTCCACGTTAGTCAATTTGGTTTCCATCATGGCTAGTTAGCTGGTCATATCAGGTAGTTAATTAGCCACGTCAGCTAGTTAACTAGCCATGTCAACTGTCCCATTAAGCCTGTGACGAAAATGTTAATTAATGATTGATTTGTCACTTTTCGATAATGTTAGTGATTGATTTGTTATTTTTTGAAAGTTAAGTGACTGAATTGAAACCAGAATGACACTTTTGTCAGTTGAATTAAAGTTGAATAACTTTTGGTGTAATTTACCCTAGTTTTTCTCCTAAAACCAAGCAAGTTTTAGGTATGCAATCCCTTGCGTACCTAGAAATATGAGATAGTTTTAATACAAAGTTGTGTTATTTTTGATATTACAACTCAAAATTTAAGAATGTTTGAATAAAAATATTAATTAAAATATGGGTTTTGATAGATAGATTTAGGCAAATTAAAAATATGAATCGAGCTCAAATTTAAACATTTAAAGTTCGAGTCTGATTTTTTTAAGTTTATAATGTTTTATGTTATGTTTTTTATATAATATAATTATGACACACAAAAATCAAATCTATCACAGTATATAATATTAATATAATTTAACCATTAAAGTTGTTAATAAAATTATATATAATTTTAATAAATAAATATATATAAGTTTACTACTATAAAAAAGTATTCTAAAAATGGCGAGTAACCAGCAAATTAAGTAGTTGCACATAGAAAGATGTATTCCTCTACTCTTTTGAGTCGCAACACTTCTACTCTTTTGAGTCGCAACACTTTTATTGTATGAATTTAAGGTGGGTTTGAATGTAGGATTGGATGCGATACAGTGCGTTACGTTTAGTTTAATTTTTGTCTACCGTTATAGTATCTAATCTTATCGTCACCGTTGTTTTTACACTAATTGCAGGCAATCGCACCGCCAATCCAAACCCACCTTTAGTCTCTCTATTTTTCAGCCTTCAAATTTCAAGTCTAATTATTAACACTGGGGTTTTATTCGAAGCCCATTTTCGTAATCAATAAAAATATAATTACTCAAACAAACATATAATGTTCACTTTTATATATTAAAATATACAAATTATTATTAAAAAAAGATACACTAGTCAAACCAATCTTAGGATGAATTTGGATGGGTAGTATATTTATCTGCAATTAGTGTAAAAAAGTAATAGCTATGAGATTAAATACTATAACGATACTATAGTGTGAAACAAAAAGTAAACTAGACGCATCACACCGCCCATCTAAACCAACTCTCCTTATTACTTTGAACACAAATCTATCGTAATCCACAATTCTAATAATTCTACTAAAATAAACATGCACTACCAAACCTATCTTAATAAACATACACTACAAAAAATAAAATAAAATAAACATAATCTATAAAATTGGCATACACAATTCTAATTTTTCAAAAAAAATTACAAATATCAAAACTAATACAATTCTAATTATTTTCAAAGTTAACATATTATTGCAGAACAAAAAATAAACTTTTGACACAATTCTAAAAATTATAAAATACATACTTTTTTTTGGGACCTTTGGTTGTGGGGAGGAGAGAGGAGCATATAAGTGTTTGTAATGCAAAAAAAAAAAAATCAAAGGTGGAAAATAATTAGTACTAACCTTAATACTAAATAAACTTTTAATACGCACACAAAAAATAACTACTAAAATATAACTAATTATACTACTAAAGAAAATACAATGTCATTTCTTCTTGATTTTCCCAAGAAACCTTCAGCTAGGTTGGGGAACAAACCAACCCCTTTTATAATAATGAAAATAATATAATTTTAATATTAATATTTTAAACAATAGATAAAAAACCTTGAATTTTAGCTATTAAAATCTAAATTCATGACCGACGAGTCACATGCCGTTTGACGGCCTGCCACTAATGTGACCCGTCGGTCACAGGTCCAGATTCCAATACCTAATTATTTAATATTTTTTCAGTTTAATAAAAAAATATATGTTAAAATATTTAGATGCCACCTGACATGTTGGCTGCACCATTAAATTTTTTTTATGATTTAACCGTATAAAATATTGTGGTATCTAATCCTAGTCTTGTCGATTGCCCAGGCTCGAGATATAATCGAACTACTCAAGCTCAATTAAATTCATTTAACAATTTTAGCCTCATGTTCAAACTCAACTTACTAATTAGGCTTAAAGTAATTAATATATAAAGCTAATAACATAATTTAATAATTCGATAAGACTCACAAATCATTTGAATCAAATAGTATTAAGTTTAAATTTAGCTTATTCAATAGCTTGAGCTTGATTCGTTAATTATTGAATCAAATTTAAAGGTTTTTTCAAGTCAAACTCGAATAACTCGGACAAGCTTTTTATACTAGGCCTATCTGTGTTCCCTGCTTAGGTTTCCACGTTGTCGAATGTTTTTAACGTTTACTCGTTTTTAAATCGAACGCCATTGTTGAATTGAATTTAGAAAAGAAAAAACAATATACTTAGGACCGGCAATGGCATCCAAAGAGAGAAGAGTATGGAAACTATGAACTATACAGCAGGATTTTCACTATTCATACAAGCCTAACAACAACAAATGCTATATTTGGTAACTATTTTGTTAAATCTTAAAATATTGCATTGGAATCATAAAAGTTGAACGGCGGCAATGGCCGGAATTTTCTCTCGCAATTTTTGCGTTACGGCTACTCTAACAGTCATGACCCCTGCTGCAGGACCTGTGATTCTAACTTTCACGATCGGCTCCTCAATGGCAACTAATTCAAGAGATCCACCCGCTGCACCAACCAGATAGGGCCTAATCTCTTCAAGTACCTACATAGTATAAAAAGTTCATAATAAGTTGACATTTATGCCTAATTTCATTTATGCATATGTAAGAGTACCATAGAAACCCCTAAAATAGGAGTTGGATTCAATTTGCCCTTTATACTAAAAAGTATACACATTAGTCCCTGTACATTAGATCAAAGAGTAAATTGATCCTACTGTCAAAAATTTCATTCATTTCTAGTGTTAAAAACTGATTCTTGTATGTTAACATAAGGTACAAGTGACATGTCATGTGACACTGTTTGATTATTCCATTACCCACATCAGTTTTTAAACGTACAAATGGATGGAAATTTTAAGAGCAAAGACCAATTTGCTCTTTGATCTAATGTACGGGAACTAATTTACCTATTTTTTAATAGAAGAGGACAAAATACAATTTGACTCCTAATACAGGAGCCTACATAGTAGTTTACCGCATCTGCAATGTTTGTGAGAGAGAACAAATTGCCCATAAATAGAAGCCAAAAAAGGCCAATCAACCATCAAAACAATGTGATAACTTTGACCAAGGATTTAAGCCAATCTTAAGAAACAATAAGTCGAGAATAGTAAACAAAGAAGGCGAAGAAGTCACATATGTATTATCATGTCTGCATGATATTTCTGTTCATTCAATTTCCATATCGTTCTTGCATATCTCCCACCACATCAAAGTAAAGGTGCCAACGCATGCGCCGTGCACCTTAGCATTATACAACAAAAAGTGCCTCAAACTTGTTCAAGCAAGGCCCATTTGATCAGGCACACGCCTGGTGTTTCATTTTTTTTGACTGATAAACCTTTATAATAAGGAAGGGATAACATCAAACTCTATACTTTCCGATATTTGAGCATTCAACAACAAACCTTGACCATAAGGAAATCATGCATACTGACAAATAAAAAAAGCAGGTTTTGTAGATAAACTAGACCACAATTTACATATATACATAGAAAGAGAGATATGTACACATGCAAAAACTAACACATTTGAATCTTGCACTTTATTTCACTAAGGTTAGCTCTCTTTTGTGCCTTGCTCGTGAGGCAATACAAGGGTTCTAGCACCTAGAGAGCACGTTGCGCCTATATAATGATTAAATTTGAAATGCTAAAATAATATGCTATGGAGAAAAGGAGAACAGTTACGAGCTAATAAACCAATGAAGTAATTACCTTCTCAATGTTCTCTTCATTCATCTCAAGGCCAGTTTCTTCATCAGTCACTGGTTCTACAGCCACAATTTCAGGTATCTTTTCCATTAGACGTCTCTCAATACCCATCTTCATAGTCATAACCGAACTCGGACATGAGCCACATGCCCCTTGTAGCTTCAACCGCACAACATTACCATCAATCTCGTGTAATGCTACATTTCCCCCATCTGCAATGAGGTACGGTCGAACTTCATCCAAGACGTTCTCAACATTCTCTGCCGTCAGCGGCAACTCCAGGGCTGAATTTGGAGTGGCCACAGCCCTTACAACTTCAATAGATTCAAAACACTTAATAAAGATTTCAACAATCCAGAATTTTAGTGAATCATTTTTCTATTACTAAAGATTTTGAAAAGTAACAAACTACAAAAGGATTAATTCCATCAGATGTCCTCAAACTGAAACTATAACCCAAACTTTAAATTGGTCCTCAAAATTCAAAACGATCTAATCGAATCCTTAGGTTTTCAGTATCATATCAATCAAACCCTTCCATCAACCTTGCTAATAGCTGTTGGTCAAATTGTCTTGGATCCAACCTATTAAAAAAAATAGTCTCTCCAAATTTTAGATATTATTTGTCTTTTTAACATGTCATGTCCAAACTATTCATACAATACAATAGATACAAACCTGTTTACAATTTCATCCACATGTTCTAATGATACTCCAAGCCATAACCGAACTATCATTTAACATCTAAACTGACTGTTAGACTAATATAAGTACCTGGTTAACATGAAAGAATAAGGGACCAATTTAAAATTTAAACGATAGTTTGGTGACGTTTAACACAATTAACCCTACTTCAAAATTAACCTAAAATTGTAACAAAACAAATCTAAAAAGAAAAAGGAACTTACTCAGCCTGCGCGTAAGAGCAGGAGATCGAACCCGAAGACAACGCCATGTGCAGCGCCTCGACGGATTACGCCCTTTCGCGACCGAGACGCGGGCGCCAAATAAACTCGATGATGGCTGGGCAAATTCGAAAATCATCATCAGAACCTTGAAAAACCGAATTAAAATATCCAGAAACATAAAAAAAAAATCAGAGAGAAAAGAAAAACGAACCTTGGAAGGATTAGGACGAGAAGAGAAGCGTTCTAGGGTTTGATAATGGGTGCTGCAACAATATGTTGGGGTAATAACAACGGATTGCATCTCCAAATCAGTTGACTTGGACGAATTAGAGATTAAAAAAACAGTCTTTTCTTTATGAACTTGAATCAAGTTCTTTCCTCTTTTTTTTCTTTGGTAGATTTGAAGGTGGAGCTTGAACGTGTGCGTGTGTTAGGCGAAAGTGTGGCTTTTAATCGAAATTTGTGAGGTGGGGATATTTCATATTTGTTTTATAGTTTAATTTTCCTTTTTTTTATATATATTTATTTAAAAAATGATTTCAAATATATAAAAACAAAAAGTTGAGACAAAAATTAATAGTTTAAGAGGTTGAATCGGTTGATTTTATTTTAAAAAGTTATGAACTTTTAATTAATTAATTTATTATTATTGATTTAATAGTTGAATTGATCAAATCAATTAAATCAGATATTGATGTTTAATTGTTTTAACTATTGGTTTAGTTATTAGAGTATTGTATCTAATACTTTGAGATTATAGTATATTATTATCTGAAATTTTATATAAAATTTCTAATTTACAAGTGATAAGGTGGCATAATCTCATATTATTATAGGTACGGGTTACTTAAGTCTGAGATTCGAGTTTCTCATGTTGAGTCATTATGGGTTCTAATTATTTTAAATTTTAATCTTATCAAATTTAGAATCATTTTGAGTTACTTATTTATGTTCATTCGAGTTTAAATTCATTTTAATTTCGGATTCAAATCAATTTGTGTTCGTATCCATTTGATTTTGGATTGAAAAAAGTTTAAATTATTAACTTTTGAGCAAATTACATAAAATTCAAATCACGATTGTATAATTTTTTATCATAAATCTAAAATATATTTTTCTAGTCATGTAATAATCCTAGAATTTAGTGGTAAAGAAATAAAAGAGGCTTTCTGTACAGTTGAAATATAGGTACCTCTCAAGTCTCAACCTTTTCCCAAGCTTTCATCAAATGGATTTTAGTTAAATCTCTCTGGATTTAAATCAACAAGTTCCATAATTGAGAACAGAAATCAAGTTCTAACGAAGAAGGAACATCCCCGAATTCCAAAATGAAGAGACCTAAATCCATTTCTTCCTTCAACTTGCTTCTTCTCCTATCTGTATTAATAACCCATCTCTGTTTCTCTCTTGTTTTCGCCGATTCCCACTTCGAAGGATTCGATTCTGAAGACGACGACACTGTTGAAGAAGAACCCTTTGATCCCCACTCTGTTAAATCACCTCCTTTAACTCAGTCCGAGTCACAGCCTTCTCTTGATCCTGATCTGAACACTGTTCCTACTTCGGATCCTTCGTCTCAATCGGATCTTCAAAAGCCATCGACCACCACATTTGAGTATTGGGATGAGGATGAATTTGAAGGTTTACCCATCGAGCAACCACAACCGGAGCCTTCGAAAACGACTGAAAACGCTTCTCCAAATGACCCAGATCCTAAAACAGCTTTACGACCTGGGAATGTTTCGGGTTCTAAAAAGTCCTTTACGGTGGAGATTATTTGTGGGGTTTTCTTGATTGCTTTTATGATCAATTATTTCATCGGTAAACGTGAAAACGAAAACATTGCGTTGGCATGGGCAGCGAAATTCGCTACCAAAGGTTCAATCTTTGAGAAAAATTTCAGTCTTTTGGGTATCGGGGAAGGTGAGGACTCGCCGTTGTTGTTAAAAGAAGGGCAAAACGTGTTCAAATTCTACGCCAGTGGACGAAGGTATTGTCAGGGATTGTTGGCGACGATGGAGTTGAAAAGCAGGCATGATTTGATATCGAGATTGTTTAACTTAGTGGTTCCTTGTAAAGACGAGATTACTTTTGAGGTTTCTATGAATGAAGAAGCCATGGATCAAGTGGTTTTTGCATTAGCAAAGAAGAAAGCTGCTAAAGGGATGCAAAAAGAAGTTAGAGATCTACAGAGATTTGCTGGGTTGGTGGCTAATCCTAGTGGAAGGAAATGGGTGGTGGATGAACTATCTGTTATCTCTGAATCTAAGGAAGTTGCTGGGGATTTGATTACAGAGACCGTGCTCGAACAGGTCGGTTTTCGAGTTATTGATTTATGTTATGAACTGGATATTGATTTGATTTAATGGAATGCTTTATTTGTTTTCAATGTGTTTAGAATTGTTGTAGGTGCTAGCGTGTGCATTATATCGTTGAATATCTAGATTTCAATTTTGTTGTTCTTAGGATCATGAATCCATTATGTTTACATTTGAATTTATGATTGTTGTTGTCTTTCCGGTAGTGGATTGGGTTTAGGCGGATGGATGTACTGGGATTCGAGGTTCCTGTAAGTTAGCTAGGCATGTCGGAGCGGTGTGGGCAAAATAAGGAAGCGAGACAACTTAGGCAAATAGTGAAGCTGAGAGTGTAAAAAGTAGGAAAGAAGGTCATATCTGGGTGTTTATACTTGGTTTATTGGTTGCTTGGACATTGGTCGTACATTTGGCCTATTGACATGCTCGTCTGTCTGTTGAGCAGCGTGTTGGTGTTGCAACATTGGTCGCTTAGTATCCTTTTTGACTAACCAGCTGATTCTAGGTAGTTACTTGTTGTCCCAAGTTGCTGGCTCTTTGGTCAACAACTGCACGAGCTAAGTGCTTGGAGTTTTATGAGCTTGAGTTTTGTTTGGTTTCTGACCTTCTTTGGCATTGGGTTGCTTTGCTTATATGCCAGTATAAGATTATGTTTTCTTAGGATTCATTCATCCATTATGTTCACATTCAAGTTTTCTGAAGATGATACTATGACAACGGTATCTTGTTCATTTTGTGGTTTTCTTGTATGGCTTCCCTTGTTCATACTATATTCTTATATGGGATCCATTGCATTTAACCTTTTTATTGTTCCAAAATTGCCTGGTAGCTCTGTGAATTGCTTTAACATGGGTGAAATCGATTGTGATTCATATATTGTAGGTTTTTGGTGACAAATCTTTTGAGAAATATGGAAAAGATTTCATTTGGATGCATTTTTCGGATCAACATCCCGACAAGCACAAGAAAATGCTTTTGTTTAAGTTTTCCCTTCCTGATGCCAACCACATGGCTGACATGACTCGCTTGGTGGCTCTTGTACCATACTACATCGATTTAATCGGGCGTTACAAGCTCAGCTCTCAGGTGTTTCATCTTGAAATTACTTTATGCATCGAATACTCGATGCATCCATTTGGTAACATTCTTACTTCTTTTTTTGCCTATCGCAGGCTCGATCCAAAACCGAAGCTGCAAGAGTGAAGGCAGCACAAGAGGCATACAAAGAACTTCAAAATGCTAGGCTAGAAGCTTTGCAGAAAAAGAAAGCCGAGAGGAAAAAGATGTTAGAGGAGGCTGAAGCAAAGCTCAGTGCGGAAGCAGTTCGCAAGAAAGAAGCAAAAGAGCGTGCACGGCAGATGAAGAAGGCAATGCCAAAAATGAAGATGACTCGTGCTTAGATGTTTTTGGATCATTAATACACACTCTCGACGCCATTAACCGTAGTAGTTCAGGGTTGTTCTTAGCATCTGCAGGTAAATTGGTATCTTTCCTGAGAATTTATACTAGTTTTCAGTTACCTTTAAACAATGCTTTTTGTCGGTTTTGAGTGTACCACAGGACAATGCATTGCTCGAGAAACTTGATAATTTTTTCTTCAATTGATAGACATTTCAGAGAATTGTTTAGAAAAACCCCTAAGTAATAAATATGATTATGTTCTGATTATTTCCTTAAAGAACAGAGCCAGCAACCATATTGAATGTACTTGCCTAGTTTATGTTTTTAATGCTTTAATTTATTACAATAATCTTAGTACCCTTTGGATGCGCGGTAACTATGGTGTGGTGAAATCTTTTACCTCATAGTTACACTAACTAATTTCACTATCACCGTAATTTTTAACTATACCGAAAGTAAACGTACCGTCAATTCTCCTCTTGTTATGACTTTTTTCTGTAAATCTTGGCATAGTAAAGAAAATGCATTATGATGAACAGTTCAATATTTCAATGTGCATATGTATATATATTATATTTGCCAATTCGATTTTCTTTTAACTTTATTTTTACAAATTAAAAATTGTAGTGAATTGAAATGAATTTTGTTAAATTTATAATTAATTTTAATTTTTATGATGTAAAAATAAATATCTTTTATTTAAATACTGAAAATAACTTCAAAATATTATCTAACAAATTTAATTTTCTAAAAACACTATATAAGTGAAATTGATTATTTTATTTATTTGAAAAAAATTCTTTCTAGAAATATTATGAATAAAATTTACAATTTTATCAAATAATATCCAAAAGCAATAAAAGAGAGCAGGTTTTATCAAAACTAAAACCCAAAATTAATATGAAAAATTCAAAACAAAATTAAACATATTTATGATGAAGTGTTTGTAAAAATCTAAAAATCTAATCAAACAGAACTCTGTTTTATTAGTCGAAAATGGAATTAGATTAATAAAATAAAAACTAGAGTACAACTGGATTCAAAGTATTAGGGGGAGTACCATAAACATTAAGTAAATTTGGAAATTTTAAAACATCCAAGAAAGAAGGGAGTTGAAAATTACTCCTTAATTGAGCTTACTCATCCACACAATTATTTCGTGAAACATTTATTTTTTTCACGAAAGACATGCTTCAAAGAATTATCAGTCATGGAACATCCTACCCTCTTCAATAAGATTAAAATTATTATCATTGGACAAAAGCTGAATAATAGTAACAAAGTTAAGATCTTTGGCAAGCTGATTGTTCAGCCTAAACGTTAGTGGCATTAGGAATGTGCTGGAACAGTCCAATGATCACGTATGGTGGCTCCCACTCTTGCCTTGGATTTCCCAAGGGATACCCATCGACATTAAATATTAAATTTAGTTGAAAAGGAGAGAGAGATACTTAGCTTATCTCCATAGATAGTGGAAAAGTTCCAACTTTAAGAAACACGACAACTTTAAAAAACAACTATTAGAAGCATGTTCAAATTAAAATGTGTAAGGTCCATCAAAAGTTCGAACAACCCATCCGGCCAAGACCCTCACTTATCTATCCTACCATGGCTTTCGAGTGAGCAAATAATGGTGTTTCCTCATCTATACTCCCTCCATATTGGGCGGTGCCAAAGTCAAGTCCAAGCTGAGCCTTTGATCAGTAATAATGTTGCAACAACATGCTTCTCCACTATTGATTTCTTTTTCTCCTTTGGCCATATAGGGCGAAAGGAGTGGTGGTTCACCCATGTCGGTATCTTTGGTATCGCCCAAGCACTTCATTTCATCAGTCGTATTAGTACCAAATATCCTGACGGGTGGTTTGGCAATAACATGATCAACGAAGGTGTCATTTGCAACATTAGGAAGCTCCATGATAGGGATAACTCCCTCCTGTTTGATCGGTGCATCAGACGCCTTATGTAGTTGAAGATCCCCGTATTGGTTACTGTCAGCTAGCTTCTCCACTTCAACCCTATAGAGGCAAGAACCATCTTCATATTGCACTTTGAACATGGTGATTCTATCACCAACATTGAAGCTATTACAAATAACAAAGTTTCTCCATCCACCGGAGAAAACAGGTTTCTTGTACCCTTGTTTGCGAACAGTGCAAACAATTGGCCAGATCCTTGTGCCATACATAAGTTGAATTCGGACTGCATGGCTTCCATTGAAACCTGGCAAAGAAGGCAGGATCTTTACCGGAATAGCCAACCTCTTCTTGATGTCGGTTTCAGTGAGTAACTTTGAGAACATCTTTGTCGCTTCCATGGTTGCTGGTTGTGGGTAATGATTGCCTGCAAAGAGGATGATCCAATTGTATGTGCAATGGAAAATATACTTTGATGTCAGCTGATATATAAACGCATGTTCTTCTCTAGGTGCGGCTTTTAGCTTTTGGAGCTTCCTCCGGAGTGATTAAGAATAAAATTTGGACGAGGGCGGTTTGGACATGTTTTACTAGGGGAATAAAATTGAGAACAAGTCTACTCGTCTTGTATAGCAACCATCAATCTTCACGTCAAAGCATTCCTATTAGATGCAACACATAGTTGTCAATGGGGACAATTTTGTTTTAGATTTTGAATCATTTATTATGATTCAAGTTTGCACAATGCTAAAAATAAAAATTAAACCATTAGTAATTAAATTATAGATAAATTTTCGTTTTAGTCACTTAATTAAAATAAAATATAATTTGGTCACTGAATTATTCAAATGTTTTCATTTAAGTTAGTGACGGTAAAAATCAATACCAATCAAAAGCCCTCTTTTCCCTTCTGTTTTACGGTTCAACTTTTTTCCATGAAACAACTTTGGACGTCAAAGATCTTCAAACCAAAATTCAAAACTTTTTTCTCCAATCTCCGACACTGACTGTTAGATTGACTTGGATCTAAGGTATGTTCTTCTACTCGTTGATGGATATTGATCCACTGTACTGATAATCGAATAGTCGTTTTGAGCTCATTGGTGGAACTAAGGTATTGAGCAATTTAATACATAATCGAATAGTCGTTTGGATATTGATCTAAGGTATGTTCTTCCCTTGACAAAACACAAAAATATTTAGGTGAAAATATATCTTTGGTTGTTTTCAATTTTCATATTGAGCAATTTAATCCCTATCAATTTCAAGGTAAACAATTAAGGATAATTAATTGTAACGTTAATATTTTTCGTTAATTGTGCATAACTTTAATTAATATAATAATAAATTTAACCCGATATATTTTATATAAATGTTAATAAAATATATAAATATTGTAAAGTAATTTTATTAAATGAAGATGGAACTCAAAGATTATAAGAAGCTATATTATTATGCCCAATAAAAATGATGTACAATTGCCATCATTGTGGGCCTTAATTTACGGTTGTGAATGTGAATTTTGTGAAAAATATGACAAATTTGTAAATTATAATTAATTTATGATTATCATATTGGTGAAATATTTAAACACTAATGGGTTGACTTTATCTACAGCTTAGCCGACCTAATTGTTGGAAGTTTTGGGGGCAAAATTTATACATTTACATTCAAACACTCGTCACTTTCTCACACAAGTCCCCCGGGACTCTCTATCAATTTTTTGAAAATAATTGAATCGATTTGTCAAATAGATTAAATTAAAAATTATGAATAATCAATTTAAAATAATACTTTTAATTATTATTGTATTGACGGTTAAATCAGTTCAATCATTTTTTTTTATCTCGTATTAATTTATGAAAAAATCGATTTAATCTCTCGCTCTTCAAATCAATGACTATATAATTTTTGATTCAACTGACCAGTCCGATTCTGAAAACAATATCGTTATTCAGTGACGGAACTTAATAATATATAAAATTATACTTTGACCCTCTAAAATAATAAAAATTAATTTAATAAACTATTAAGATCGTAAAAATATACAATTTAAAACGTTGAGGTTTCCATCTCTAATTTGGTCATTGGTGAACGGCTAGATGGCTAGTCGCGAGTTGCATGTGTGTTGACGAGCTCCATCGCGCGATTAAGGCGCGCATATAATTTTAATTAAATAAAGGTTGCCTTCGTTTTGGGAGTGGTCCCAATATCCTGACCTGCCACATTACATTCTCCTTTAGTAAAGAATGGCTGTATGTAGGTTGAATATAATTCCATAAATTTCTATAAAAATTTTCCACTATTATTATCTAAATTTGAATTTGAATTAAATGCTATTAAACATTTGAATTCGTAAAATAAATTGATTTCAAATTTTCAACTATTTTTGAATACTGAAATTGCAAAATCTGAATTTAAAAATTCTTTTTATTCATATATAAAAGTAAAATTATAAGATGAATTTAAACATTTGAATTTGAATCTGCATTTGTCTATTTGCAAAATTGAAATTGCAAAAGGTAGTTTAAAACAATAAAAATGAATAGTAGAAATTATATATGGATATGTCAAGATGTTTTCTTTATTTAAATTTCACTAATACAAGATAATATAAGTACAAGACAAGGTGTAATTTGTAAGCACAAGTACAAATATATGTCCAACAAATTTTAATGGTATAATATTGAATTTATCAATACAATGCATAGACGGAAAATGAGAGAAACCCTACGCAAAGCATACGTACATAGTGGTAGAAAGACCCACATATCCAAATAAAACTTTTTAAAATTTACATTGAATCAAGTTGCGGTTTATTAGTCAGATATGCACTAAGGGCCAGGCTATGACAATTGATGATTGTGATTCCAAATGCATTAAACCCAAGAAAACAACAATTTTGGGGGTCTCAATTCATTATCCCACCGACTTGTATCATAAAAAAAGCATCCCATAATCCTTCTCGTCACATTCGACAATGAAATGTTGATCCAATCCACTTGGAGCTTAATTACATTTTTATCCCTATTAATATCAACCAATAAGTTGTTTATTCTCATGGTAATAAAGGGAAACAAATATCTTTGGAAAAGTGTTCGTCGACCAAAATATCCATGTCTAAAGGGTTTACTAAATGAATTCCTTCTAGAAAAAGTACGCCCTTTTGAGATTTAAGTCATTATTATTTTTAAATACATTGATTAAAGACCATATATGTGGTTAAGATTCAATGATGACGTATATGTGTTATATTTTTTTTAATAATAGAATGGAGCTTACCCATACACAACACGACACCTTATAAATGAAACATGTGTTATGTCCTATTATTGCAGAAAGCTCACCATGGCAGTTCAAGCCACAATGATGTTCTCTAAAAAACTTACATATACCGACATCAACAAGAGGTTGGCGATCCCGACAAAGATCTGGCCTTCATTGCCTGGTTTCAATCGAAGCCATGCAGTCAAGATTCAGTTAATGTATGGGACAAAGATCTGGCCAATTGACTGCACTGTCCGTAAACAAGGGTACACGAAACCTGTTTTCTCCCGTGGATGGAGAAAATTTGTTGTTCATAACAAACTCAAAATTGGTGATAGAGTCACTATATACAAAGTGCAACATCAAGATGGTTCTTCACACTATAGGGTTGAAGTGGAGAAGCCAGCTGCCGGCAACCATGAAGTCGATGAAACCACCGTCACACGGCACCGGCGAGAGCAACTGCCTAATGCACCGATGATCAGCATGCTTGCCAGTGTTCCAATTAACACATTGGTTGATGATCATGTTATTATTACCAAACCACCTGTCTGCAGGATATTTGGTACTAATATAAGTGGTGAAGCATGTTGCAAGATAAGTACTGGTCAAAGGCTTAGCCTGGATTTGGTTCTTAGTCAACCCACTATTTGCTAATTCAAAAGCTAGCTTGGCGAGCTTGGAGTTGGCCAGGATGGGGTTGTTTTGCCTATGGTGTTTTTTTTTTTTCTTTTTTGAGTTTGTTTTACCTATGATGATGCAGATAGTGTTTTTGTTTTGTCGGCATCTTTCATGTTTGTTTTACTACACATATTCTGGTTGTTTTGGTTTGTTTTTCCATATGATGATGCTGATAATAGTTTTTTCTCATCGGCATTTTTCATATTTGTTTTATTATCTATATTCGAGTTGCTTTGGTTTGTTTTTTTAGGATGCCATTGATAATGTTTTTCTTTTATCGGCATCTTTCATGTCAGTTTTATTGTTCATGTTCAAATGGTTTTAGTTTGTTTTAGCTATGATGTTGAGTAAATTTCTTTTATCGACATCTTTCATGTTTGGTTTATTATCAATAGTTGGATTGTTTTGGTTTGTTTTATCTACGATGTTGACATTTTTTTTGGCTTCTCAAATATTTATTAGAATTAGTAATTAAT
The DNA here is from genome assembly GCF_025698545.1 of Gossypium raimondii. Classification (NCBI taxonomy): domain Eukaryota; kingdom Viridiplantae; phylum Streptophyta; class Magnoliopsida; order Malvales; family Malvaceae; genus Gossypium; species Gossypium raimondii. The sequence goes on from NC_068568.1 coordinate 1,631,800, forward strand.
CATTCGTAGATCCAGTAAAGGTCATACCGGGATTGTTATAAAATATTATGATAATAATTATATTAGAAGTTTCCTTTTTACTTAAATACGAAAAAAGTATTGTTAAAATAATTAAAAAGTTTACCAAAAAAATAATTAAGTTCTTAATTCAAAACTTTAATCTAAATTTTGCAACCAATTCAACCTTTAATTTTTATAATATATATTTATAAATAATTTATGTATTTGCAATTTTATTTTTAAATTATTTCTAATAATTTGTAAAAACTTTTTAATAAAAATTTATACTTAAATGCTCTACATCAAATTATAGTCTATCTCTCGTATCAGTTCTCCTCAATTAAAATCATTACTCATCGCTTATCACTAAGCATTAAACTCATTGTTACTCAAATTCCTCACTCAACAATCACCCTCCTATATATATAAGTCCGTTCGCCATCACTCTTCATAAAATATTTAGCTAAGCCTTTGATGATCAGTAATAATCTTGCAGCATGCTTCTCCAACAGCATCACTATAGGCGGTTGCATTTGCATCACCCTCAACGATATAAGGTGAAAGGAGTGGTGGTTTACCCTCCCTATTCGTAATGCCTAAGCACTTCATTTCAATGGCTTCATCACTTATATTAGTACCAAATATCCTGACGGGTGGTTTGACAATAACATGATCATCATCAACCAAGATGCAGTTCCACTTGCACCATTGGCAAGACAATAGTCCAGAATATCACACCAGATGGCTACGACAACAAAGCCATCACAGTCACAATGCCCTAACAAACTAGCAAACACTCCCAAGAGATGAGTTTAATGTACTAACTAGGGCTAATGAAAGTATTAGACATGGACTTTTTTTAATCTTATCATCCCACATTCATTTGAAGAACGTGTGATATTTTTTATGCTGAAATGCATTTGAAGAAAGTTTTATGATATTCAATCAAGGCATTTGAAGAAGGTTATATGATATTTTTTATGGTGACAACGTGGGACAAATCACCGGCCCATGAGATCATCCTCGTATTGTCTTATTTGTGACGGCACCGCGCGTAATGATGAACCACAGTTTACAATCTGATTTGTTTATACTGTTAACTTAAAACCTTTTTATTTTATTTTTTTACACAATACTTAAAATTATCTATAGTCCCTCTTCTATCCATAAATAGAAGGATAATACATTTTAACACTTTCAAACTTACATCCTCTTATATTGACAATAATACCCATACCAATTGAGAATTTCTTTTAAAATTAGCTTGTTTGGTTTAGCTTATTAGTAATATATCAGCGGGCATTTTTTAAAACCAAATCCAACTTTATTGTCACTAAATGGCTTTTACCATCATATGCTAGCGTATGAATAATTAGCGGCGTTGTTTGGATAAATCAAAATCTAATTCAGTGAGATAAATTCACTATATTTGAACTCAATATAACGAGTGGTCTTAGTTCTATTACTCTTAATATAAAATTCTCATTATTGTACTCAAAGCCTAGATCTGTCTCTACTATTTCAATTGCACTTTAACAATAATGTTCCTCTACAAACTGATAAATGCTATCGTGTTGAAACTAGGTGTAAGCTATCAATTAAGCACACTAACCTAATCTTCCTTCTTTTTGCCTTACACGATGTAAACAATTAAGGCGATGGTTGATTGGTCCACTAATCACTAAGTGAATAAATATAATTTGATTATACTGTTTGTTATTCCTAACTAAGAATTTTCTCTCGATCTCATCTTAAGCTAGAAATTACCACCTAATGTCTCCTCTCGGTCTCACTACTTGGCCCAATCGTATCAAAATTCTACATGATAAACTCTTATCTCAGTCTTATTTATCTAGATATTTCACTAGAGGCATCAATTCTAGTATATTAAACATTTTGATACAATGAAGGTCTTAGGCATGTGTCTTTTTACATTTATTGGATTCAAATCTAAAAGTTTCCAGAAAACAACCCTTCCTCTATGACCAAACTATCAACCTAGTCATAATGTTACTTTTTAAGGTAAACTAGTCTAAAATACTTAAAAATTCATAAAAGAATTCCTAAAATTTAAAAGTCAATAAATACATTATTGGGTTCATACATCACTTGCCTTAAATGATTTAAAAGCTTATACAAACTCAAAACTCATCATTATTGACGCAAGCACATGTAGAATATACAATTTTCATTAAAATAGTCATAATTTTAACTCCAAAAGTCGAAATAAGATTATTCAAAATGCATTTCAAGATAAGAGATAACTCTTTTAATAAAAACATCTCAATTTAAAAATATTTGAATCCAGTAAAAAATGTATTGTAAATCTACTGATCTTCTAGACTTACAAAAAATGACAGCTTTACTAAACTTATTTGAATAAGTTTCGACTCATATGTACATACATTACTCATCAAAATTTTGACGAAAAACAAAACTAAAACTACTTGTCTTTTGTTGAAAAACTAATCAAGAATTTATTGATGAATGAAAACTAACAGTACATTCAGTGAGTAAAACTGCCAGTCTATCTTTAATCAAAAACTCATTAGTTTTTATAGATTATCTGCTAACTAACTAACAGACTAACTTATGCATACTAAGCTTAACTACCCAGCTAATTGTTTGCTTTCTTCTCAACACCCCCTCAAGTTAAGGGTTGGTACAAATCTTTAACCCCTAATTTGGACACCAAATATTCATGCTGCTTGATTCCAAGAGTTTTAGTCATCAAATCTACAAGCTGTTTAGTCGTCCCAATATGGTGCATTTAAATCAAGCATTCTCTAATTTTATCTCGTACAAAATGACAATCAATTTCTATATGTTTAGTGCGTTCATGAAAAACAGGGTTTGCTGCAATCTGTAGTGCTGCTCGGCTATCTGAAAAAAGTATAGACTTGTCAAGCTGACTAAGAAAGACCTCTTTTAACAAGCCATCCAACCAAATAACCTCTGCTACTACTGCTGCCATGCTTCTATATTCAGCCTTTGCTGACGATCGAGAAACAGCAGTTTATTTTTTTTATTTCCATGAAATGAGAGAATCTCCAAGTTTAACACAAAAACTAGTGACGGATCGTTTGGACATGGGACATGAAGCCCAATTAGAATCACAAAAGGCAATAAGTTGTGGTTTACTAGATGCAGCCAACAGGATACCCTGACTAGGATTTTTTTTATGTATCGAACCACACGAAAAATAGCCTCCAAATAAGATTTTTTGGGTTTGTGCATGAACTGGCTTAAGTGTTGAACTGCAAACATTATGTCTGGTCGTGTATTGGTCAAGTATAGTAACCTTCCCAAAAGTCATTGATATAATGCAACATCAGTTATCAATTCATCCCCATCAGCTCTTATTTGTACAGATTCATCATACTCAATCGAAGTGAGTTTCTGATTTTATTCAAGAGGCGTACTCGTTGGTTTTGCTTCTTCTAACCCCACATCAACTATCAAATTCAACGCATACATCCATTGATTCAACACAATCCCTTCACTTGATCTCATAACCTCTATTCCAAGAAAATACTTCAATGCACCTAAGTCTTTCATCTTGAAGTTTTGGTGTAGGACCTTTTTTAGCTCATTTATCATACCAATGACACTCCCTGTGATTAGCAGATCATCAACATAGATAAGTAGGATGACTATGTTTCCCCATCGTCTTTTGAAAAACAAAGAATAGTCCTATTTGCTTTGTGTGTAACCTTATTGCAGCAATGCCTCAGTAAGTTTTAAATTCCATTGTCAAGAAGCTTGTTTCAAACCGTACAATGATTTGAGCAGAAGACACACCTTGTGCTCCCCCTGTGTGCGAAAACCATCCAGAATGTCCATTTGGAAAAGGGGCCATTCATACATGGCAGCCAAACTAACAACAGTTCGAACAGTGACATGCTTAAGCACAGGGGAAAAAGTCTCCTGAAAATCAATACCAGCCTGCTATTGTATCCTTTCCCTACCACTCGAGCTTTAAACCGTTCAACGGAGCCATCAGAGTTATACTTGATCTTACAAACCCATTTTCACCTACTAGGAACCACACTAGTAGGTAAAGAAACAACCTCCCACGTACCATTAGCTTCCAAAGAAAAAAATTTCTTGTTGCATAGCATTGACCCATCTTGGATCTGAGATGGCCTCAGCATATGTTTGGGGTTCAGTTAAAGAAGAAATAGTAGCTGCAAATAGCTGAGTGTGAACAGTTAAATGCAATGAGGAATAAACATGAGAAATAGGATATGAACCTGCAGCAAGGGAAGTGAAAGATTGGTTGGAACAAACATAATCTCTCATCCAGGTAGGTGGCTTGACAGGCCATGTGGTGCGTCGTAAGGGGGAAGAGAAATTGGTTCAGTAGCAGTTGGTAATGTTTGAGAAGAAGAAGGTGCTGGCAAAATAAGTGATGGGGAATGGATAGGAATAAAAGACAAAGGCTCTAGATGAAGAAAAGTAGAGCTATCAGCTGTAGGGAAAATAAAAAATGTTTTGTAAGAAAGGCAAAATGAAACACGGTCTCATGAAATAAAACATCGCGATTAACAAAAAAAAATTTGGTTTTAAGCTTCAATAACAAGTAACCTTTCTGAATAGAAGGATATCCCATAAACATAGAAGGAATAGCCTTAGGAGAAAATTTATCATGATAATTAGGTGTGGTAGTATAACAAAGACATCCAAACACTTTTAAACTGGAAAGATCTGGAGGTTTACGATATAAAAGTTCAAAAGGACTCTTCTAATGTAAAAGAGAAGTAGGTATTCGATTTATCAAAAACATGCAGTTAACATACACTCACCCCAAAATTTACTAGGCATATGAGACTGAAATTTAAGTGACCTAGCAACGTTAAGCAAATGTCTATATTTTCATTTAGCAACTCTATTTTACTAAAGAGTATGAACACACAAGCTTTGATGTACAATGCCTAACAAAGTAAAAAATTCGTTGCACTCAATCTTAAAAAATCCATACCCATTATCACTACGAACAACTTTGATGCTAGTGGAAAATTGATTCTTAACCTAGGCAAAAAATTGTTTGAGATATACAAGAGCATCACTTTTATATCATAACATATGCACCTATGTCATCCTAGAGTAATCATCAACAATGGTTAAAAAAATACCTATGGCCACTATGAGTAGAAACTCGATAGGGCCCTCACAAATCTATATGAAAAAGGGAAAAACCAATATCAACACGAGACGTACTTATGGGAAATGAAAGTCTAGTTTGTTTAGCAAGAGGACACACAGGACATTGTTGTATGCTATCACTATTCAAAACTGTGCAGGGAAGATTAAGCAACTTATTCAATCTTGAAATAGAAGTATGGCCAAGTCTAGTGTGCCAAAAAAAGATGGTTCAACGAATGTAACAGATGCAACAGACAGAGTCAAAGCCACACTAGTTTGTCGAGACGGTTCAAGGATATAAAAACCACCTTGCTCCCTACCAATCTCCCTCATCTTTCCACTTGAGAGATCTTGTATAAGGCAAAAATGAGGGAAAACAAAACAACACAATTGAGATCATTAGTAAGTTTAGAAATAGAAAAAATGTTATAATGGAAATTTGGAACATAGAGAACTTTGGTAAGCTGAAGACCAAGTTGAATAGTATAGGTGCCAACATGAGTAATTGAAATAGAAGAGCCATTTGGGAGTCGAACACAGGGTGAATGCAATACACATGCAATAGGAGATTCTAAGAATTGGAAATTAGAAAGCATGTGGTCAGTAGCTCCAGTATCCATAATCCAATTTTGACCAACATCAACCATACCTGTTAGGCTTGTAGTAGGTTCAATTGTAGGCTCCTTGTTCAACAAACTCAAGATTTGTTGATACTGTACCTAAGTAAATACAGGTGTTTGTGGACTAGACATACCAACATCACCAGTCATTTCATTGCCACTTGCAGGATCATTAACAGAAACATTGTTCACTACAGATCTAGAAACATTGTTTGCCTTCTTATTAGTGAACTTAAAATCTGCAGGGTAACCAATTATCCTATAATAATTTTCCCTTTTATGCCCTTTAATCTTGCAATGATCACAGGTTCTAGTAAAACATTTCTTTTGTACCATGTGTGTTGAGTGAAAAGAGACCGGATCAGACCCAACAGTACTGGAGCTATGTTACCTCTATGACTCCTCTTGCACAAGCATAGAGTATACGTGATTGACAGATGGTAATGGGTTCATTAACAAAATTTGACTACTCACTGCATTATATGTTTCATTTAATCCCATTAGAAACTGGAATAGACGCTGCTGTAAAATATGCTCAACATTCTGTCGTGATTGAACACATCTACATGAAGGAAAAGGCATAAGAGCATCGTATTCATCCCAGAACAGTTGCAACTTAGTAAAATACACAGAGATGGAAGCAGTAGCTTGAAGATGCGGGGTGATTTCACGATGCAAAAAAATAGATTCTAGAACCATCAACTTCGTGGAACCGTTCACCAAGATCGTTCCACATCGCTACTGAGCTGGATGCAAAAATGATCCTCACCGAGAGCTCCCTGCTAACTGTATTCAAAATCCAAGATAAGATAATGGCATTACACCACTCTCATTGATAGCCCATCTCATCTGGTAACGAATCCTTAGAACAAGTACCATCTACAAACCCCAATTTGTTTTTGGCCAACAACGCGATTTTTATGGTCTGGCTCCAAACATTATAATTCTCAACTCCAAGCAACTGGTGAGACACCAACAGGGTACCTGAAGTATCAGAAGGATGCAGGTAAAGGGGATGATTAAAATCAATAATCGATTCAGAACGAGTCACCATGATTCAAAACCTCCGATGGTGAAAATAGAAAACGACGAGCAAGAACAAGAAGAAACACCACATATGAAGAGTGCCCTAGATTAACAACCGTATTTGGGCCAGTAGAAACCAACAAAAATGGGCTTTGTCAACCAACTTGTAGAACCCAAAACAAACCAAGACCAACTAGCAATATGGAGTAAACTGGAATGACCAGAAGCAGTACCGAATAACCATGAATGACTGAAAAGACGACAATCATGAACAATCGGAAAAACAATGATCACCGGAGCTTTGATACCATGTTGAAAAATTGATCAAGAATTTATTGATGAATGAAAACTAACAGTACATTAAGTGAGTAAAACTACCAGTCTATCTTTACTCATAAACTCATTAGTTTTTATAGATTATCTATTAACTAACTAACAGACTAACTTATGCATACTAAGTCTAACTACCCAGCTAACTGTTTGCTTTCTTCTCAACATCTTTACACCCCACTTGTTTGCATCTTGTCTATTGCATCATATCTATGTTTCTATATATAAGTATATTTATATATATTCCTTAAAAAAAAGTATATTTATATATATTTAACCACTAGTGTATATATGTCATTCGAATGGAAGTATATATGTCATATTATGTACTTTTAAAAATTTTATCATAGGTATAATTACAAATTTAAAACATAAAAGAGTTTTTAAAAATAGCATTTAATAAATAATAAATCGTATCATTTAAAATTAATTAATAATATATGAAAAAATTCAGCATGTGTTATATTTTTTTAATAATAGAATGGAGCTTACCCATACACAACATGACACCTTATAAATGAAACATGTGTTCTGTCCTATCATTGCAGAAAGCTCACCATGGCAGTTCAAGCCACAATCATGTTCTCTAAAAAACTTACATAAACCGACATCAACAAGAGGTTGGCGATCCCGAAAAAGATCTTGCCTTCATTGCCTCGTTTCAATCGAAGCCATGCAGTCAAGATTCAGCTAATGTATGGGACAAAGATCTGGTCAATTGACTGTACTGTCCGTAAACAAGGGGACACGAAACCTGTTTTCTCCCGTGGATGGAGAAAATTTGTTGTTCATAACGAACTCAAAATTGGTGATAGAGTCACCATATACAGAGTGCAACATCAAGATGGTTCTTCACACTATAGGGTTGAAGTGGAGAAGCCAGCTGCCGGCAACCATGAAGCCGATGAAACCACCGTCACAGGGCACCGGCGAGAGCAACTGCCTAATGCACCGATGATCAACATGCTTGCCAATGTTGCAGTTACCACATTGGTTGATGATCATGTTATTGCCAAACCCCTTGCCAAGTTTTTTGGTACTAATAACTGATGAAGCATGTTGCAAGATAATTGCTGATCAAAGGCATAGCCTGGGTTTGGTTCTAAGACAATCCACTATTTGCTAAGTCAAAAGCTAGCATGGTTGGTTGAACTTTTGATAACCCTTGGACGTTTTTGGACGTGCTTCTTAAAGTTGTTTGTCTGTTTTCTTTGTGGCTGTGGTGTTCCTTTTTTGGGTTTGTTTTACCTATGATGCTCCTCATAGTGTTTTACCCACTATTAGGAACTGTTGAGTATATATCCAGATGGGTTAATTTATGTATTTATATGATATGATTATTTATAGATGTGATATATTAGGTAGGTTACCATGTACGTTGCCATGTCCTCTATTCTAAGGTTACCACGTGTTTATACAATGTGGGTTCTCCTATATGGTGCGAGCCCAGACACGAAGTGCGAACCGTTTTATACAATGCGAGTTCGCCTATATGATGGTGTGAACTCACATCATGCTTATAGAAAACACTGTAATAAAGAGTATGGATCAGGATCCAATCGAGTAATAGATAGATAATAATGAGTATCATAACAGGAACACATAAAATGTTAACCTATACATTATTAATAAAAAATATGGTATGAGCTAAAACACATTTCCCCGTTCAACAGTATGAGCTGAAACATATATATTTACAAACATTTCCATCAACATCATCAGACGTCAAAAAAAGGGATTTAGTGACATGTTTTAAACACCACCAAAGGTAAGCAACATAATCATGCTAGATAAAAAATATTAGTATTAAAAAGAAATGGTGGAGCAAACAAGGGAGACATTTATACCCAAAGGCTCGAAACGTTGAATTGGAGTACGTTGTTGGACTTGGATTTCACGACCAAGCTTCGGGACATCTTTTTCTTCTGGTCTGAGTATTCTTAGAACTTTTCTACCTTACCTTCTTTGCGCATATCTTGTTTGAGCGCAGACCACCTAAAGGGTATACGACCACCGCTTCAGATTCTCCAACACTAATGGTTCATTGTCGTTTAGGTCTAAAAAATTTTGGATTTACCCTTGGAAAACTGTAATAACATGACAAATAAGATTTTTCAAAAAAAAATCTATTAGAACTATCTCAAATTTCTGGGTACCGAAAGGATTGCATACTTAGCAAAAATTAATTAGGTGATGAGACACATATAATTTGAACCATCTATGTATGCCTAGCAAGCAGATAAGCAACTAAAACTTGATTAGCTATGTATTTCTCCATGAAAACACCAATATTCTAAAATCAATTGAGGAGTATGTATATAGCAAAATATACTTACAGCTAGCAGAAGGAAAAAGAAATTGTGAAGAAATATTATATATAGCAGACACATGATAAACATAGCTACATATACCTGCCGAGGAACTGGTATTGGAGTTGGATCCGATTATGTATGTATGGATGTAGGAGATGAAGAAGGTACAGCATAGAAACAAAGTCAACGAAACGGAAGGCTTTGGCGTGAGAAAAATAAAATAAAAACCAAGCTTTTCTAATTTCATACCCTTCTTATCAAATCATTATAAGGAGAATAAATCAAAAGCAACAATCCCAGCCCAATATATAAATATATATATGTATACATATGCCCCTAGCTTGAGCGTCTTATTTATATATGACTTGAAGAGTCATAAAACACGAGAGGGTGAAAAAGACGGTACGACAGCATCCTAGATAAAACAAATCAAAGAAACACGAACTGCAAAAGCAGACAGATACATGTTCAAAACGTTTGAGGACCATCAAAAGTTTGAACAATCGGTCACAGACAAGGTCAAGCACACAACTTGAACGGATTTTTTTGTTGCAAACCATCAATTAGGGGTCCTACAATGGATTGGGTTGTCGCAGAACCAAGTCCAAGCTAACTTCACTTTGATGATGAGTAATAATGTTACAACATGCTTCTCCACAATCATCACTAGTGCCACTGCCATAGGTCATTGCCATTGCAATTGCACCACCCTCGTCGATACCAAAGAAGTTGATCTCTTCTTTGGCCATAAACCACTTCATTTCAGTCACTTCATCACTTAGATTAGTACCAAATATCTTGACGGATGGTTTGTTGATAACATGATCATCATCAACTAAAGTGTCAGTTGCACCATTGGAAAGCTCCATAATACGGATAACTCCCTTCTGTTTGATCGGTGCATCATCAGGAGTCTTAGCTAGATGTTCTACCTCGTTTCCAGAGTTGGGTAGAGCGTTTGCATCGGCATCATGATTGAAAGAGAGAGCAGGAGAAGGAAGAGCCCCGTATTGGTTGCTGGCAGCTGACTTCTCCAGTTCAACCAGATAGTGGGAAGAGCCATCTTCATATTGCACTTTGCACATGGTGATCTTGTCACCAACATTGACGTTGTTAGAAACAACGAAATTTCTCCATAATCCACCGGAGAACACAGGCTTCTTATACCCTTTTCTGCGGATAGTGCAGAGAATTGGCCAAGTGCTTGTGCCGCACAAAAGGTGAATTATGACTGCATGGCTTCCATTGAAAGGTGGCAATGATGGCAGGCTTTTTGCCGGGATCGCCAATCTCTTCTTGATGTCAGTATCCGTGAGTAACTTTGAGAACATCTTTGTGGTTTTAGAGACCATGGTGACAAAAGAAGGTTTGAAAGATTTAGGCATACTAAAATGGGATGATCCAATTGTGTTAGGGAATTATATTAGAAACCAAGTGATATATATAGACAAATCAAAAGAGGTCCATGTTTCATGTATAACGTGTTGTATCCTATGTAACATTTATTAAGAGAGAATCATAAAACTGCATTTACAAAGTAAGACAATATTGTGCAGCTCGACAATAGTCCAGAACAACTAAAACAATTAAGCCATCACATCACAATGCCCCACGAAACCACCAGAATACTAAACCAGCAAACTTCCAAGAATTGAGATGAGTTTAGTATGGGTGCTGAATGCACCAAAAATAATATTTCTATGTCTAAATGCTATGTAAATAGTAATATAAAGAATAGGATCGATCTCATAAGAATTGGAATAATTAAAATTAACGTTCTAATTAACCAAGTTTGCGATGGGCAATTATTGTGCCCACAATGATAATTTGTGCAAAAATTTTGACTAAAATAAAAATGATAAAAATAAAAAATATAAAATAAGATTGAATAAATTGATATGATCAGAGTCTAATTTTAGGCTTAATTTTGTATCTAAATGTAATATATATTATAATTAGTAACAAATAAAACCTAAAATTAAGAGAAGGATGACTGTGCGCCCTTCTTCTATTTAACACCTAAATATAATAACAATAATAATAACCTAAATTAGTAAAAAATAAAATAAAGAGATAAGCTTATAAATACAAACAAAATTAAAAGAAATAATAGTAAAAATAATTCTAAAATTTTTGTTATTAGATAATAATTATATCTACACAAAAATTAATTAATTAAATGCGTAAAATTCATTTCCAAAAATAATTAAAATAAATAATAAAAATATGTGGATTAAGCGCATTATTAGTTTAACGTACTAAGTACTAACTAGGGTTAATAGGGGATAAGACATGAGTTAATTATTTGAGTTAATGCATTATTTGGAGTTTGAACTTCACAATTATTCTCACATTGAGGCTTGAATCTTTTTTTAATTCAAGTTATAGTCCTCGAGCTTGGTAATTGCTCTCACGCTAGGGTTTGAACTAGACAATTGTTCTCCCATTAAAACTTAAAAACTGTTTTTTTAGAACAATTACTAAATTTAGGAATTAAGCTGTAATATTAAAACAATTGCGAAATTAGATCCCAAATATTAACCCTAATTTTTTTTTATCTTAGCATGTAGGCCCTACAATGAAAGAAAGTATCGTCTTTTCTTTTGACTGAAGTGGTGAATATTGATATACAAATAAGTTGGGAGTTTGGAATTTGGAGGTGTAAACTCACCAAACTTTTTGCCGGCCACTTCTTCTTTCTTCTTCACAAATTGTGTATTTTTTTTTTTGTCCTTTTGGGAATTAATATATTGTTAACCAAAACCATCCGATGTGATAGCATAATTAACCAGTTTCTACAAGTTATCAAACATATGGACATACGTGAGCCCTCTATGTGCCTTCTCTCGCTACTCTATGCCCCCAACCAATGCATCTACTTCGACGGGCATTAACTTATGGTAAATACTGTAACTAGATGAGTTTGGTGGAGCGTCCAACAATGGCTTGCATAGTTTTCCAACTTTTAGTTCCTAAATTCGGCAATTACATCCACTTTGATACTTGAATTTGGTAAATATGTTTATTTTGATTTCTGAATTATAAACATAAAAGTTGAATTATGTGGTACTCTGACATTGTATTTTGTCATAATCTAAAAATAAAATATAAGTTTAAGGACCAAAACGAATCTAGTTATCAAATTTAAATACTAAAGTAGACCAAAAAATAAAAATAAAAAAAGCAAAGTAAATCTAATTGCCCAGTTTAGAGATTAAAAATTATATTAGCCCTTTCAAATGTGGCTGGTTGGCCAGTAGGCTACTCATGAGTTTTATGTGTCTATTAATAGGGATTAATATAATTTTTTGACTCTTGAATTTAGTAATTAGGTTCACTTTGGTATATTTATTTTTTTTATCTACTTTGGTATCTTAACTTGACAACTAGTTTCGTTTTGGTGCCTGAACTTGAAAAATATAAAAGTTTGATGAAATGGTACTTCAAGATTGTGCCACATCTTCAAATGAAATTTTTAAAAAATTATATAAATTTTCAGGTGAGGATGTAGTACAATCTTATAGTGTCATATACAATATTATAATAAATGAACCAGTGGTCAAAACAATTAGACCATTGATTCTTGATTCAATCGGTTTAACTACGAGACCAACAATAACTAAATAATTAATTAATTAAAAATTCATAAAAAAGTTAAAAAATATTAACCCGGTTCAACCTATTCAATTACTGGTTTTTGTCCTAGCTATCGATTTTCACTAGTTTCAAGTAGTTTCTAATTCAATCGGTTCAACCCTTTCATTTGGACCAGTATGCCATCAGTTCCCAGTCTAATAGATCCAACTGATCAATCTAGTCAAGTTCTAAGAACACTGATCTTATCATCAAATCTTGACAGAATCCAAGTCTAGAAACCAAAATGGATCTAGTTGTTAAGTTTAGGTACCAATATAAACAAAAAAAAAAAAAAGTTCAAGTACCAAAGTGGACTTATTTTCTAAATTCATGGACCAATAATTATATTATCCTTTAGTTAAATAAAGTTTTGCCTTGCAAACCAGTGATGTATTTTTATCCCCATATTGCCTAGCCTGCCCACCAACAATTTTTTGCATATTATTCTTTTAGGATGATATTGATATTCTTTTTATTTCATAATCAAAATTAGGAGATGGCTTCTTAATTTATTTTTAGGGATAAATTTCAAAACTATACATGAATTATGGTTTAATGTGCAATTGTATATATGAATTTTGGTTTGATCCAATTCTTGTAAATTATTAAATCAATTATTGATTTTCGATTAAAAAATTAGTTTAATAAATTTTTTAGTCGATTCAATCGGACTATATCAATTTTCGATCTAACCAGTTCAAAGCTATTTTTTGGATTGATATCTTGATCAGTTTTTGGTCCAACTGATTAATCCTATTCGATCTGGTTCAAACAACATTGACTATCACGGAATTATCAAGGGTGAGTCAATTGACCAAGGGCAAAGTGAGGGAGCAAGCAAGGGTTTTGGCTCTCCCTTGGAATGAAAAAAAAAAATCTATTTTAGACCCCAAAACTTAAAAAGTTATAATTTAATGCACGGTAAAACAATAATTTGATCCTAAAGAAAAATGAAATTTTGATCTCTTCCGCTGTAAAAATATAAGCCAATATAATAGTAAAATTCGATTTTAGCCCAGCTGAAGAATAATAATAGAAGGAAGGAATAATAGTATATAAGGAATTGAAAGAAACGAAATTGAATTATGGAAGAAGAATGGAGTTGGGTTTAGCCACGTTGAAGATTGAATCTTTTGGAATCTAGGTTTTGATCGGAATTGGGGAAAAATCTTAAATAAAACGAGTTCAAGTCTGAATTAAAGTGACAATGATAGGGGCCCTAAGGATAAGGGATGAAATTTCTAAATTTCACTAAAGGTATTGGAACTTGTCGTATGTTATACTTGTTTGTTTTTTAATTTTACCATAATAATAAGTTTAATTTTTAATGTTTATGTTTTTTAATTTAACCCTTATTTTTTAGTTAAATACGTTTAAAAAAAGTCAAATAAATTTTTTAACGAAAATGTCGTCTAAATATTTCTTTTAACGATGTTATTGTGGCGACCCGCATGACAATTCACGTGTAAATTCATGCTGACGTGTCACTATTTATCTTATATACTACACTAATAAATAATTTGAAAAATATAAAAACAATGAAAAAGATTAAAATTTAAAAAATTAATATGGAGTATCGTCGTTTGTTATGTGAGTTGCTATATTTAAAATTTTAATGTTCTAGCTAGTATTTTTCAACTCGTTTATGGAATTAAAAATTATACTGCATGTGTATTAAATAATTACCTTAAAACTAATGATGATGGAGTGGTTTATATTGAATATATAACTATATATATATATATATATCCATTGTTTTTTACTAAATGATCCAACCGAATTTTACACACAATAACTATTATATATATCCATCGCGTTGGCATTGTTTTTATATTGAATATATGTAGGAGATGAAGGCACCACATAGAAACAAAGGCAACGACGTTAACTCTCGAGCATGATAACTATTATATAAGTAATATTAGAGGCAACAATCCCAACGCAATAGACAGAGACATTTATATATATACACACACAAATCCGTTATTTGTATACGACTTGGAAGTCATAAAACACCAGAGGATCCAAAAGATGGTACGACAGCATCATAGTCCATAGATAAAAACATATCAAAAGAGACACGAAGTACAAAAACAGACAGAAGTCTGTCCAAAATGTCTACAAGGTCAACCCCATAACTTGAACAGATTGCTGTTCCGAACCCTCACCTAGCGATCCTCCTACCATGGTTTTAGCCTGAGTGAGCAAATAGTAGTGGTGTATCCTTAACTATAGTCCCTCTATATTGGGCGGCGCCAAAGTCAATTCTAACTTCACTTCTCCTGCGTATGGAGTAGTGGGTTGTAGAAGAACCAAGTCCAAGCTAAGCCTTTGATGACAGTGATAAGCTTGCAACATGCTTCTCTACCAGCATCACTAGAGGCCGTTGCATTTTCGTCACCCGCAACGATATAAGGTGAAAGGAGTGGCGGTTTACCCTCCCTATTCTAATGCCTAAGCACTTCATTTCAATGGCTTCATCACTTATATTAGTACCAAATATCCTGACGGGTGGTTTGACAATAACATGATGATCATCAACCAAGATGCAGTTGTACTTGCACCATTGGCAAGACAGTTTGTGACGGCACCGTAATGATGAACCACAGTTTACAATCTGATTTTATTAAAAAATCATGCTGTTAACTTAAAAGCATTCGCATTTTCTTTTAAATTTAGCTTATTAGTAGTATATCAGCTGGCGTTTTTTAAAACCAAATCCAACTTTGTTGTCGCTAAAGGGCTTTTACCATCGTATGCTAGCGTATGAATCATTAGCGGCGTTGTTGGGATAAATCGAAGTCTATCTCAGTGAAATAAATCCATTATATTTGAACTTAAAATAACTGAGTAGTCTTATTTCTATCACTCCCCAGTATAGAATTCTCACTATTGTACCTATAGATTCCAATTGCACTTTAATAATAATGTTGATTTATGAACTCATAAGTGCTATCATGTTGAAACTAAGTCTAAGCTATCAATTAAGCACACTAACCTAATCTTCCTTCTTTTTGCCTTCGACGATGTAAACAATTAAGGTGATGGTTGATTGGTACACTAATCACTAACTAAGCTAATAAATCTATTTTGATTATAATGTTTGTTATTTCTAACTAAGAATCTCCTCTCAATCTTATCTTAAACTAAAATTACCACTTAAGGTCTCCTCTCAATCTCACCTAGGTACGTATTAGATCTTTTCTCAGTCTCACTACTACAGAGGCAAATCTAGAGGGGGGCGGCATGGCCTCCGGCCCCCTAAAATGGAAAATTACTATTTTGACCCTCTAATTTTTTTAAAAATTTAAATTAGTAAAGGTAAAATTGCACTTTGGCCTCCCTTAAAATTATAAAAAATTTGATTTAATCTTTTAAAAATTATAAATATATAGACTGTAAAAATTTAAAATTTCATTCACCCCCCAAACAATTGTTCTGGCTTCGCCCCTGCACTACTACATGATAAACTCTCATTTCAGTCTCATTTATCTGGATCTTCCACTAGATGTGTCAATTCTAGTGTATTAAGCATTTTAATACAATTAAGGTCCTAAGCATGTGTCTTTTTACATTTATTGGATTCAAATCTAAAAATTTCTAGAAAACAACCCTTCATCTATGTCGCAACTATTAACCTAGTCATAATCTTACTCTTTAGGGTAAACTAGTCTAAAATACTTAAAAATTCATAAATACGTGTAGAATTCCCCAACTCGTCATTCTTTAGGGTAAGAATTCCCCAAATTTTAAAAGTCAATAAATACATTATGGGGTTCATACATCACTTGCCTTAATGATTTAAAAGCTTATCCAAACTCAACAACGACATAAGTACGTGTAGAAAACACAATCTTTATTAAAATAGTCATAATTTAAACTCCAAAAGTTGAATTAGCTGATTCAAAATGCATTTAGAAGATAAGAGACAACTCTTTCAACAAAAATATCTCAATCTAGAAATATCTGAATCTCATAAAAAAAATGTATCGTAAATCGAACTATCTTTTAGACTTAAAAAAAATGACAGCTTTAATAAACTTAATTTAAGTTTCAACTCATATATGCATACATTACTCAACAAAATTTTGACGAAAAGAAAAACTAAGAGTGAGTTTGGATGGGTGATTGGGTGCGGTGCGGTGCGTTTAGCCTACTTTTTTCTCACGCTACAGTGTTGCTACAGTATCTAATTTCACTGCCACCGCTGTTTTTACACTAACCGCAGGTAAACGCACCGCCCATCCAAACTCACCCTAAAACTACTTACTATCAATTTAAGACTTAAACAATACATAACAATCAATATAACAATTATCCTTTTTTAATGATCTTTTTTATGGTTATGCCGGCAATGATAGGTGGATCTGGTAATTGGTATGTTCCGATTCAGATAGGTGCAACTGACATGGCATTTCCGCGATTAAATAATATTTAACTCTGGTTGTTGCCACCAAGTCTCTTGCTCCTATTAAGCTCAGCCTTAGTAGAAATGGGTAGCGGCACTGGGTGGACGGTCTATCCGCCCTTAAGTGGTATTACCAGCCATTCTGGAGGAGCAGTTGATTCAGCAATTTCTAGTCTTCATCTATCTGGTGTTTCGTCCATTTTAGGTTCATATAACACCAAATACTTCATTTACAAGCAATGCGAACGATGTTGGAAGCCCGTAATCGATGGCTTTTTTCATGTTCACTTCATATACCAAGTACCTTTCGTTAACAAGAATATTAGAAAGAAGCGCTAGTCACCGTAAAAAGGTAGGAGAAAAATGGCGCTACCACTGACTTTACACCCCACTTGTCTGCATTTGTCCATTACATCATAGCTATGTTTCTATATATAAGTATATTTATATATTTTCCTTAAAAAAAAGTATATATATATATATATATATATATCATGTACGGGTTTTTTACAAAATTATTATAAAAAATAAAAAATAACCAAAATATTATAACTTTTTTTTAATTTACCAAAATATTATAAAATTTTTTTATTTACCAAAATATACCCAAAAAAAACAAAAAACAGAAAAAAAACCCTGACAATAGCCTGATCAGGCCAATCACATTGGCGGGTGCCAAAGAGTTTGCGGCACCAAAGGTGCCAAAGGACTAAAAATGTAACTATCTGTAGTTTTAAGGACCTGAAATGCAAATTTACCATTTTAAATTTTGAAAGTAAAATGATGTTGCTGTGCGTGGCGGCACTAAAATTGAAATGTGGCTAATTGCCTTCTAAGCCCTCATTATATATTATTTTCTTTTTATTCCCCTTTAACTCACTTTTTTATTTAATAAACAAGCCCTCAACTTATTTTTGTAGTTAAATAAGCTCTTAATCTATGATTTTTACTCATAAAAGCCCTTTATTTTATTATTAAAATAAATATATTTTACCTAAAATAAAGCTATTTAAAAAGTATAAACTAATTCTCATTTTATGTATTATTTTGATAATTTGATGAGAATAGTTTATTTAAAAATTTACTAAATAGAGTTATTAAGAGTATATAATATAATTATAATTTATTTTTCTATTTGGGTTACATTTATGGGTGATCAGTTTTATTATTACTTCGGTTTTTCAATAAGGCATGCCTGGTATTTCTATTAATTTTTTAATTAAATCTAATATTAATTAAGTGATAATTAAGATACTTAGAATTCTAATTAAGTAATAACTCTATTTTAATTTAATAAACTATTCTCATTTAATAACTCTATTTTAATTTAAAAACTATTCTCATTTAATAACTCTATTTTCATTTAAAATATAAAATTTACTGAAATATAAAATTTGTAGCTTCATAATATCTTAAGAGACTATTTTAATTAAAATAGTCTAACATGTTTATGTTATAAGTCTATTAAGAATATATTAAATTTATAAATAGATAAAATAGTTTATGTTTCCATTATTTTTTCCTTTTGATTTAATATTAGTTAAGGAATATATTAAATTAATAAAATTAAAATAGTTTAATTTAATTTTTAAAATTAAAATAGAGTTATTAAATTAAACTATTTTAATTTTATAAATTTAATACATTCCCTTAACTAATATTAAATCAAAAGGAAAAAATAATGGAAACATAAACTATTTTATCTATAAACATAAACTATTAAATTTAATAAATTAAAATAGAGTTATTAAATAAAAAAGTGAGTTGAAGGGGGAAAAAAAGAAAATAATAAATAAGGAGGGCTTAGAAGGCAATTAGCCATATTTCAATTTTAGTGCGCACAGCAGCAGCAATTAACTTTCAAAATTCAAAATGGTAAATTTCATGTCAGGTCCTTGAAACTACAGATAGTTACATTTTAGTCCTTTGGCACCATTGGTGCCGCCAATGTGATTGGCCTGATCAGGCTATTATCAGGTTTTTTTTTTTCCTTTTCTGTTTTTTGTTTTTTTGATATATTTTGGTAAATAAAAATTTTTTTATAATATTTTGGTAAATAAAAAAAAGTTATAATATTTTGGTTTTTTTTATTTTTTTATAATAATTTTGTAAAAACCCGTCATGTACTTTTAGAAATTTTATCATAGGTATAATTACATATTTAAAATATAAAAGAGTTTTAAAAATAACATATAATAAATAATAAAACGTATAATATAAAATTAATTAATAATAATATAGGAAATATGTACTATATTAAAATAAAAAATTAATTCTTTTGAGTAAAATGAAATTTGAACATTAAAATACATCACATTAAGACTACTAAATGTACTGCAACTATTTATCATAGTATTATCATCAATTTTGAATTGATGTCGAGTTAACTTGTGACATTAACTCAATCAACAACATTATTAATATATATATCTATATATATATATAAATTGATGGAGGTTATAAAGTATGCATAATAAAATTAAAATGTTTAAAATAAATTAAAATGAAATTTTAGTTAAGTGGTAAAATAAAAGTTTTATCAATGCAAATAACCTGGGTTTATATCGCACTCTATACAATTTTTATTGATTTTTAAAAAAATTAAAGCTCCTTCAAATAAGATATATATATATATTTTGGATGAATGATGAAATTCATTAATCCAAGAATACAATTAAACTGCTACAAAAGAACATAAAATATTATACAATAACTTTAAGTTATACAAACAAATTA
This sequence comes from Gossypium raimondii, assembly GCF_025698545.1. Classification (NCBI taxonomy): domain Eukaryota; kingdom Viridiplantae; phylum Streptophyta; class Magnoliopsida; order Malvales; family Malvaceae; genus Gossypium; species Gossypium raimondii. The sequence continues at coordinate 1,652,013 of NC_068568.1, forward strand.
CCCAATGATACCCCAAGAAGCACAAAGTGAGCATTAACAGGATCAATTCTATTGATTGGTCTTCCTCCTAAGCGAGCCCGCACAAACTCTTTAATCTGCACCAAGACATCATCTTCAGTTAAGAAAAATGCACCAAAATGCCTCTTGTTCCTCTGTCTCCATATCACATACAAATATGCACTCCAAGCAAACTTGAGTATAACAACAAGGAAGACCTTTCCTTTTAAGTTTCAACAACACTCAAGCTAACTCTTGCCTCCAAGTTCCCACAACCCTATGAATGGAGCAAAGGCATAAAACTAACTGTCACACCGTCCTTGAAAAACTACACTCAAATAATAAATATATTTTAAAATAAGAAAATATGGCATTATAAATTTCTTAACCGAATTAATACTAGTAATACTAACTTAATCATAGGTGTCTATGTATACAACTAGGGGCTAAGTCAGAAAATTTTTGGAGCAGAATTAAATTGTATATTTTACGATAGTAAAAATACAATTTTATCATTTTAATAGCCTATAATTTTATAATTCTTAAAAGATTAAATTAATTTTTATCACTTTGAGAAGGTTAAAATATAATTTTACCACTACCAATTTAAAATTTTATAAACTATAAAAGCATTTAAATGAAGAATTGTCTAGTTTACGGGTGTGCATGTCAGTCCCTATGTCTGCCACTTATACAATAATAATTATATATATATATATAAGAAAGAAAAAGAAACTAGAGTCATCATTGTATACAACAATAATTAAATATAAGAAAGAAAAAGAAATCAAGCACATGAATCTACATCTAATTTGATACAAAAGATATTAACAAGTTATGCATTAAAAATGGAGGTTTATCGCTTGTTTGGGAAGTGAAAATTTGAGAAGAAAAGTTGAACTTTTAACAAATGTACCATTTTCATCAAATATATATTCTTCACTTGGTTTTGTTTTTTTAATAATTAATCTTTCACAAATTATAAAGGTGTGATTGTACCAATGGCTTTTCATCATATGCTATCTTTCTTCTCCCTCCATATGACCGTCATCAGTGTATGCATGCTTTGCTACTTCAAAATCCGAAATTTGAAGAAGACGACAAACCTCACGACATACATGCTGATAATTGAGCGATCCTGCTAATCGCGCGACATTAAAATGAAACAGTGAATCCAATTGTTTATATCAAGCCATTTTCATTGTTTCTCAGTGTAACACGAAAACCCTTTAACCTCTTCAACTCACTCTGGCTTGAACAATGGCAATAGAAAAAGAGCTATTCAAAAAAAGACTAACCAAAACGGATGTTGAGAAGAGGTTGTCTATTCCATCTAGGAAGAAAAAATGTTTCTTGAATTTCCGTGGCAAGCATATGGCGGAGTTTAAGGTGAAGGACAAGCATGGCAAAGAGTGGAAGTTTAATTGTTCGACAAGGAAGAAAGACTATCCGAAGCCAGTTCTCACTAGTGGATGGCTTCTATTCGTGCAGTGGTGGAATCTAGCAGTCGGTGATGAAGTTAAAGTTTATGGGAAAATGGATCAAGCTGGTGAGGAGCATTATCGAATTGAAGTGGCTGTTGCCACCGACAGCACCGCCGATGGAACCGTAAACGATGACCAGACTGAAACGCATTTCTTTGAATTCATTAGCCTGAAGCCTGATCTAAATGTTGGCAAATCCAAACTCATCAACTGATATGAGTTGGCCTTACTTATGTAGCACATAGTCACTATGTATTTTGAAGTTTATGTCTCGTAGGTCGTGCATGTGGCTTTTCGCTTTATCAGTATTGTATGACCTTCGATGTTGTTTGGAAATGTACTTTCTTGAATCTTTGTGTTACCTTTAATGGTGTTCTTAAACGTACTTCTTGTGTTATCTTAAGTTGAATGTTTAGGATATGACGAAACTTGTGAAATAAATTTGTGATGGTGTTGATCTTGCTCCTTGTGTGAGCATATGAATTCTTGATATGCGATTTGCACGATTGAGATGCTTAATGAAATCTTTATACATGTTTTAATTGCTTAAACAGACGCATAAAGTAAATTTGGAATATATTTGGGTATAGTTGATATGTCATATGATATTGAGCTCTTCAATTTTTTGTATATTTTGTCTGGTTGGTTTGATGCACCTGAAAATTGGTGCGTTTGAAGGGTATCTTGATAGAACATTATGTTAATATTGGTGAGTGTGGAGAGTATATTATTGTGCTTTACACATTCGACCTGTTTTTTGTTGGAAATTTTGTTATACTCACATGAAGTTTTGTTATTTTATATAGTGTATTTAGGGTTTATCTATGTATCCGCACAAAATGTCCATGTTTGATTAATAGGGGCTATGATCTAATGATGCTTAATGGTATCAATGGTTCATATTAAACATGTCAAGTGAATTTTGATGTTGATAATAATTTTTCCATTTTATGTTATGATTGAGCTTAAGATTTATTGACGATGAAGCCACCTTTGTTACTCTGATGTGATTGTTAAATTGAATTTTAATATGCTTTTAATTTATTTGACATATTATGTATTTTCAATAACTTTAAAGTACTATTGAATTTAATGAAGAGCTCGGCATGACAGATATTTGCTCCATGCATAGATTACAGATGACTTCGATTTGTATTGAGTTTTGATTCACTATAGCTATAATATCTCTTTTACATTTGACAAGAGTTTGACATGCACTTAGGATCACCTATTATCTCTTGAATATTTGTTTGTTGAAGATTTGATGTTATGTTGGTCACTTGGAGTTATAGATTTTTGGTTTTGTATGGTTTTAGAAATTCCAAATCTTTTTTAATTTAGGGTTTAGCTTATATTTAGGCTTTATTTATTTTTCTCAATGTAAGAATAAGGATTTATAGTAGGTAATCAAAAGAATAGTTAGTAAAGAAGTTGAACTATAGAGATTTGAAGGATGACAATAAGAGAATTGGTTATCTAGGAAGATTTTGGAGACATGTACATAAAAGTAAACTCCATTCACAACATGTTTACTTGGCATGCCAATAATGAACAGTAATTCAATGATTTGGTTTATTGAGTCACTCATTTCATCGAATCATTATTTATCTTTTATTACGGTTTCTTTCTTAATAGTTATTCTTTATCGTACCAAAGAAAATATTATTATTGTCTCTATCGAATAGATTCAATTCTTTTTATTCTATTTTTACCCTTAATTATTTTAATTAATCTCAACGTCTTTTTCTTTACCCTCCTATGTTAGAGGGAAAATCAATGGAAGAATTGAAAAGAAGAGATAGAAATCATTGGGGATTGGTAGTATGTTCATTTTTTTTAAAGAGAGGGAACATTTGAGAGTGTAAAAATTAGAAAGAAAATATTATATAGCTGTAACAAAATATCAAATAAATTCCTTACCAACAATCCAAGTAGTTTATCCTATTAATAAAAGCAGAAAAAGTTAAGATGTAGGCAAATGTATAAACCAAAACACCTCGTCACAAGAAACCTAAATATATTCCTTACCAGCAATCCACGACAAATACGGAGCTACTCACTGGCAAATGGTGGGTTCATTGATGGTACACACAGTTGTAGGCTTTGAGTTGATCACACTGTGAGTTTGGTTGGAAGATAGCAAAATGGGGGTACAAGGTGATGAAGCAGAGCTGTGAGTCGAGCATTTGAGAGAGGTGATGATGGATTTGATTCCCATTGAACGCAATGGTTCAACTCAACTCTTTTTGTAGAGGAAGGTTTTGATTTCAAAAACCAATTGAGTTGATCGACCTGTACAAAAAAAAAAAAAAAAGAAGAAGAAAAAGCAATCAATAAGAGCTACACGGCAGAAGAAAAGAAAGTAAAGAAGAACCAAAGACCAAATGAAGAAGGATCAAGGAAGCTATGGCAGAAAAAGAAGAGAAAGGAGAAAGAAGGAGCAAAGAAAAAACCTGAAAAGTGGCTTTTTTACCAAAGACCCGTAAGTGTTGTGCAAGGACTGCCCATGTTGTCATGAGTAATATCGCTATACCTAAAGTTCGGTATTGCGATATCCTCATCACTCTTGAAATGAGAGTTCTTGGGTTTCGCGATACCTTATGACAGATATCGCATATAACTGCTGGTGGCTGGAGCTTCTCTGTTTCAACACTGTTAGAGGTATCACAACTTCCAAGCTTTGATTGGGCCACCAGGAGCTTCCTGCATCATTCACCAACCTCATTAGATACCCCATATGCCAATTGGTCATCTCAAGTCACAAAAATGACATAAAACACATAAAACATTTGCTAAATTGAACAAAAACATAGAAAAGACAATTAAATTGCTTGAGAATAAACTCATTAAGTGTAACGATAAGTCTAATTTGACATATTAAATTACGACAAGTCAAAAAACTATTGTAGATTTCAGTTGTTGCGCCTTGATGTTGCAACACCAAGATATTGGCATCACGACCTTACCAACAATATTCTCCCAAATCCGCTAGGCAGCATTGACGTCACGACTGTGGTCCTGATGTTGCAATTTTGGCTCCTTGAATAGTAATTGGGATCCCTCATCAATGGTGACTGTTGTCGATGTCATGACTTCAACAGCACAATGTTGTGACCTTAACACTTGTATCGTGACTCCATGCTCTTAGTGTCGCGGCTCTGTCACCAATTCACTTGCAATGTGTTAGCTCTTGAAATTCAACTCCGAAGGTGACAAACAACTTTAGTGTTGCGACACCAAGGGTCTAGTGTTGCGATCTCCAAGACATCATCAAGGTTAATTTCTTTATGTTTTGGCTTTAGCCACTTCCTGTGCAAGCTAAAATTAATCGTTAAACCGTAAAAGATAAAATTTTACCACACACTTAAAACACACAAAACTAACTATTAAGATAAAAATCTAATAAATATTGAAAATCACAAAATAAAATCATAAAAATACTTAAATAGAAGCTCTTATTAAGTGTCAAATTGACCATAGCAATCTATGGCATATCAAATCCCCCACAACTTGTCCTCAAGTAAACACCCAAAACACAGACGAACATTGAGCAATAATGATGATAATGATAAGTTAAAAGGTACATACAATGTAGATGGTTACAATTTCTAGAGTTCACAACTTCAAAAAGTATGATATCCTCCTTTATTATTTTTAAAATTTATGCATTTTAAATGTTTTATATTTTTCCTTTTCCAATTCTACCACAAAATAGATAAAAAGAAAATTATTTTTTATTTATGTTTTCTATCATTCTTACTAAATATACTTACGGAAAAAAATATATTTTCAATATCTTTCTAATTTTTACCCTTCAATTTTTCATTTTTATTTTCTTTCCACTTAATAATTATTCATCATCTACTTTATTGGATTGTAAACTATCATAGCATCACATATAAATCAATTCTTGAATCTATCAACATGATTCTTCTTAATCGGTTTTCCATATCTCTTTTATGATTTATAAATATTACCTTCCAGGAATTTATAATCATCCCTTCCAACTAACACTTTTTTGATGAAGGCTTAGGTGTGTGTTGCAGAATTTGGAAACCGCCAATGTGATCATTTCTTGCTTTGAACTTGACCAAAGGCTCTAGATAGTTTAGAAATGACTAGAATATGTTGTTAGTCTTTTTATTTGGATAAAATTTAAAATTTAAAATTTAATCTCTATACTTCAAAATTTAAAAATTAAATCTTTTTTATTTTTCTAATTTAAAAAACTCAATATAATAATTAACATTAGTAGTATTTTCCTTTAAAATTTGTCAACTTCTCGCGTGAGAAAACCCTTCTCGATTTAATATAAATCTTAAATTCTAAACTCTAAACTAACCTACAACATTTTACTAATTGAATTTGATTACAACCCTATTCAAGACCATGGTTTCTTCCATATAGCCTCAGTATAATCTACATTGATGGCAAGGTAGCGCATAACGAAGCGCCAATCCATGCTTCTTTGGTGCTTGTTCCCAATCTGTGATACATCATGGTTTCGTCTTCCATTACAGATTTCGGCTAAGGAACCAATTGATTTGGATCTAAAAACTTGCAGAATAGGATGCTCTGATTCATTAATCAACCGCAACAGCTCTTCAACGTCGGCTAATGGCATGCATTGAAGATCAACATTTATTATACTTCCATTCATAATCACCGACTCAGGCTCCCAAATCTTATTATCAGTAACCATGAAAGACCAAGCCGAAAAAATAGACGAATCGTTGCAAAGGATTTGGAGCAGCCACAGAAAGATTTCATCCGCGGCTGTACTAAAATCTCGGTCGTAGATGATGAAAAGCCAGTTCATGTGGGGGGTTAAAAGGTTCAAAATATGGTAGAGACTGTGGTAAATGGTGGGTTCATTGGTGGTGAAGAATAATCGGCAAAAGCGGGTTTTGCGTTCACAGTTGCAGGTTAAGGTCTGGTTGAGGATGGTGGAGAGCAATGAGTCGAGCATTTGCGAGTGAGGATGAACTTGATTCCTCATTCTTTATCTGCAGTTTAATTGAACAGCATAGTTAGCTCAGTGAGTCGTTGTTCCTAGTTAACTTAAAACTCAACTGTGGAGCAAGCTTCTTTTATAGAGGGAATATTTCGATTTGTTAACCTACTGAGTTGATCCACCGGTCAACACGGTTTGCTGCAGAACTTTCACGGTTAGCTGAAGTTTCTGTCGTTTTCCAGTATTTCGAGAGATATCTGTCGTATATATGACCCAAAAAAAATTCGCTGCTTAATCAATGGAAAGATAATTCGGTAATTAATTATCTGTATTTTATTATGGCTTCTGCGTAGATATTGATTATGAGTTTTAAAGTTGTTTCATACTCAGGACGAGGATCGAACCTTAACCATTTATCATCTTATTTAACTCTTGTGATTAAAACAATCATAAACTTTAAATAAAAATTATAAACTAGATTTAAAAGATATTAAAAAGTAATTATTTTGTTTTCTTTCACATCATCAATTTTATTGAAAAATGAATAAAAAGTGGATATCCCTTAAAAAATTTAAATTCTAAATTTTATAGATAAAAATAGTATTAAAACAGGTTTGCGTTTAGGGATCCAATCGAATCGACTTTAATTTAGTAGGATTTCATGTGATTATTGGATACAAAAAATTTCAAAATCGAAAATATATAGATTGAAAGAACCGGATAAAAGAAGGAAATATCTATCCAAACAGAGAGTGAAATGTAGAAAATAATAGAATAAACTTCTTGTTTGTTTATTCAAATTTGCTTTACTTCGTAGTTCTTAACGTACAGTATATATAGACTTTCTGAATTGAGTAACAAACTCACTAACTGACTAACTACTTTTATTCTCTAATATTCATCCATCTTCTCCACAGGCAAGACCCGTAGAAAACTCCGAAAACAAGTAAAACTCGACAACGAAAGTGGCTCAGTGAGAACATCAGCGACCTGATCACACGCTGGAACTTCTCCAACGGCAACAGTGCCATCAGCAAGCTTTTCACGAACAAAAAATAAATCTAACTCAACATGCTTAAACTTTGAATGAAGAACAGGATTTGCAGCAACCGCAACCGCCCCAGAACTGTCACACCAAATATGAGGAACACTATTAGACTGAACATGTAATTCTTGAAGTAGCGACAAAAGCCATGTAACCTCACTAGTAATCTGAAGAAGACTTGGTATTACGCCTCAAAGATGAATCGAGCAACAACCTGTTGTTTCTTCGTACACCATGACACAGGTGTATGTCCGAAATAAACACAGTATCCAGTAGTAGACCTCCGGTCATCAAAATATAATCCCCAGTTTGCATCAACATATCCAACTAAGGACAAACTAGTGGACGGACGAAACACAATTCCAAATTCAATCGTACCACCTAAATACCTCAAAATGCGCTTCAGAGCGGTCATATGAATGGAAGTAGGATAATGCATAAATTGACATATTCGATTAGCAACATATGCAACATCAGGCCGCGTAAGAGTGACATACTGTAATGCTCCTGCAAGACTCCTGTATTCAGTCAGATCCTATAACCGCTCACCACCATCACGAATCATAACAGAGGAACTAACCATCAGTGTATGAACACTCTTCGCATTCTCCATCGAACAACGTATAAGAATATCACGTATATACTTCTTCTGACAAAGATGAAGACAACCTGACGAAGAACGATTAACCTCTATCCCAAGAAAATAATGAAGATCACCCATGTCCTTAAGCGAGAACTCACTATTCAGCAAATTAACAAACCACTCTATAACAGAAGGCATATCACCAGTAATAATAATATCATCAACGTACACAAGCACATACAATGTTGAAGCTGGTACAACTCGAACAAATAAGGAAGCATCAGACTTTGAAACCACAAACCCCACAGAGACTAGAAATCCTTTTAGCCTTTCAAACCAAGCACGAGGAGCCTGACGAAGACCATACAACACTTTCTTCAGGAGACACACCAAAGGTCTACCATCTGAGCCATATTGAACATAACCGGGAGGTTGATGCATAAAAACTTCAGTGTCAAGGTCACCATTTAAAAACGCGTTATTCACATCCACTTGCTGAAGCGACCACCCCCTAGACACAGCAATAGACAAAATAACTCTGATAGTAGCCGGTTTAACCACTGGACTAAATGTTTCCTTAAAATCACAACCCGGAACTTGAGAGTAACCTTTTGCAACTAAGCGAGCCTTATATCGAGCAGTAGTGCCATCAGAATTCTTCTTGTTTCGGAACAACCATTTGCACCCAATGACATTACGATTATATGAAGCAGGAACGAGCTCCCATATGGAATTACGCATAAGAGCATCATACTCATCTTGCGCAGCAGTGCACCACTCAACAGTAGCCAGAGCTTCTTCAATTGTAGTCGGTTCAACAGCTTCAACACTTAAAACCTTAGGCTTGTAAACCCCTGCTTTAGCGCGAGTGACCATTGGGTGAGTATTGCCCACAGGTGTCCTATTAATCTGACTATCAGATGCCGATGAAACGCCTGCAGACAGTCCCATATTAGACGAAGAGGGAGCATTGGTATTACCTGAGGATCCCGAGCCATGCTCTGCTGGAAGATCACTCAACTCAGTTCCATCATTAGCTGAATAATCATGAGCTAGAAAACTACCCGACCCAGTCCTAACATCAGTTGAAGGATCATGAGACTGAGGCTGCTCCACACTAACATCTAATACAGGATCAGTAGACTGAGACGGCACCCCTTGTATCGACGGTGTCATCATGTATGGCTCAAGAGTCGAGGATGAAGATGGCCACATAAGAGGAACAACTGTCGAACTAGTCTGACCGGTCGTTGATACAAACTTGTTTGAACTAGTCTCAATAAACAAAAACCTCTGTTCATCAAAGACCACATGCCTTGAAATTATAACCTTACCATCTGGTAAAAGACATTGATACCCCTTGTGACGAGGACTGTAGCCCAAAAAAGTAGACGGCTGAGACCAAAATTCCAACTTACGACCCACAAACGGACGTAAGTAAGGATAACAACAGCAACCAAACACTCGAAGATGATCATAGGTCGGATCGCTTCCATACAGTTCCTTAAACGGAGAACTATCCTGAAGTACAACCGTGGGAAGTCGATTTATAAGATGAACAGCACAACAAAACGCATACCCCCAGTATTCCATAGGCAAATTTGCATGAGCCAACAACGTAATCCCCATTTCAACAATGTGACGATGTTTTCGCTCAGCTACTCCATTTTGTTCGGAAGTATACGGATAGGTCAGTCGATGAATGATCCCCTGAGATTCTAAGACAGACGTAAAACCACGATATTCACCTTCCCAATCGCTCTGAAACTGCATAATAGACTTGCCAAACTGTGTCTTAATCAACTGTTGAAACTGAGTAAAACATTCTAGTGCTTGAGCTTTTTGACGTAAAAGATAAACCCAAGTAAATCTGGTACACATATCAATAAACGAAACATAATATCTCTTATCACCATATGCAACGGGTGCAAGACCCAAAAGATCAGACACAACCAACTCAAAAGGACGATAGCTAGTAGTCGAAGGGGAGAAAGGCAACTTATGTGACCTGCAGTACATATACCATCCAGACTAGTTTTATTTGAAACAACATTACATTTATTTAGAATATTTTTAACCACAGAAGTTGATGGGTGGCCTAAACGATTATGCCATAAAGCAAACACAGAAGTAGGCGAAACAATATGTGAAACTTGCGAATGAGCAACAAATGGAGCAGTCGGAGGTGAAGTAGAAACCACTGGTATAGAAAACTGATATAAACCTTCACGAATACGGCCCGTCAGCAATATCTCCCGTGTCACCATTATCTCCCGTCAACAGTAGGTAGGGTGAAACTCAAAAAACATACCATTATCACGAGAAAACTGTGAGACAGACAAGAGATTTTTGCGTATACTCGGCACATATAAGACATTTGATAGTCGTAACAATTTATACTGGGTAGAAAAATAGTAGTACCAATTGACGAAATTACCACAGGAGTACCATCGCCCATTAAAAGAGATGACATACCTGAATATGGTGAGACATCACGTAAAGCAGACACATCACGACAGACATGATGACTCGCCCCCGAGTCAGGATACCAAGATGTGGTGCCACCATGCATTGGAACGTACGGATCATCATGACCAGTACCGGACCCAAGTTGAGCAGTGTTGACATGAGAGCCGGACACCAAAGAATCAGAATAATCAGATGCATGTAAGTCCCCTAGCCGGGGAAGTCCAATACAGGGTTCGAACCTAGTATAAACCCGAGCACGCGGTTTGGTAACTCGCATAACCCGATCAACTCCAATCGGTTCAGGCGAACCAGGATCACTCTGATCAACTTGAACAAAATTAGAAGACGGAACCCCATTTGCATTTTGGCCAATAGTTGGCCCATGTGAAGAATTTACCAGATTCGGCCCTTGCAACACACGTTTGCCATTCCCATTATCAAGGTCTAGTGGCGCATTACTAAACCCATTTTGATTAAAAATAGGCCCATCGTCATTACCATACTGATGCAAAGTGGATTGAAAATTGTTTGCAAATGGCCTGCCATATTCATTTGCAAAAGACACCTGGGGCCCACGTGCCAATTTCTCACTTTGTATGCCAGCACCCCAATTTTGACTACCATTTCTATTTTGACTTTGCATGCCATTATTCCAATTTTGACCATCATTTCTATTTTGACCATCATTTCTATTTTGACCATAAATAGTTCTCTGACTTTTGTGATAAGGAGCCACACACTGTTCGTCTTCTTCTTGCGCACACAGTCCAAAATTAGCTCTCTCAACACCCGACTGAGTCTTTTGATGAGAGGCCGACGGCACCACGGATGAGTCACTTGAGTCTCTATGGTAACGATAGTAACACTTCTGAGCCACGTGACCAAATCGACTACAGATCTGGCACTGGATGCGAGATCTGAACGTTCTACCACGGCCACGAACAGACACACGGCCTCCACGACCAACTCCTTTAACTGACGGTGCATCCTCAACAAGATTCGCGTTCAAACTAACATCCTGGAACACCTGTTCGTGATGACTCTCACAATCGACCAATGCATCCACCAAGCGTTGTAACGGCAAAACTGTAGACGACAATCGAGCAGAGGATATAACCGCCTCAAAGTCCGACGGCAACCCCGCCAGCACCACTTCAATCTTCTTTTCATCAGAGATACGAGATCCAGAAGCATCTAACATAGCACACAAATCTTTAATCCGAGCAACATACGCCTTAATAGAAAGATTACCTTTCTTCAACGAGTGAAGCTCATGCCGAATCCTCGACTGTTTGGCACCCGTATCTGCTGCAAAGAAATTACCGGACATACTCCAAATGTCGCACGCCGTGCAAGCTTCATCAAAAGAGGTTAGATGAGAGGAAGTTATAGTAGACAACAGCCAGGACATCAATAGTTGATCTTGCTGCGTAAACACCTGAGCCGCCGGATTTGGAGCCCGAGAGCCATCAGGTAGAATAATAAATCGAGATGGCGGAGCAACAATGCCATCTAAGAAACCTGTGAGTCCATAGCCATTAACAATCAGTTTTACCTGCTTACGCCATTGAAGGTAAGTACCTTCATCGAGTTTGACCACTTCATGTCGAGGAAGAACGGTTGTGACTCGATCGGCAGCAAACACACCAGAGTTAGGTTCACCGGACACGGAATCAACGGAAGCCATGAGAAGCAACAACCAGAATCAATTGGCGAATGATACCATGAAAGAACTAGATAAAAGAAGGAAATATCTATCCAAACAGAGAGTGAAATGTAGAAAATAATAGAATAAACTTCTTGTTTGTTTATTCAAATTTGCTTTACTTCGTAGTTCTTAATGTACAGTATATATAGACTTTCTGAATTGAGTAACAACCTCACTAACTGACTAACTACTTCTATTCTCTAATATAGATGAACTTTGAAACTTTATACTAGCAAGTAATAATGACTCATTTTATAATTTTATTTTTAAAATCTATTTATATATATTTTTAATTGTTTACATTTTTAAGAATATTTTCTAAAATTAAATCGTAACTCATAGAATAACTTTATGAAAAACATAAAGATTTATTTAATATGTTTAATTATCATTATATGTTAAAATATGATGATAGTAGCAGTTCAAGTAATTCTGAAAAACCCATGGATACTGATCCAACAGATCCATATAGAAAAAGGAAATTAGAGTCAGATAGTCAAACAGATGATTATCTTAGACATTTAAATAAAGATGTTGAAATTAGTGATAAAATTAAATGCAAGCATGCTAAGTGGAATCAACCATAGCCATGCAAAAAGATGAAGACGTGGAAACAACCACATCCACAAAGAAGCCGAATCCTTATCAGAAACACTGTTCGGGATTCAAAATATAATTGTTAAAATATGATGATAGCAACAATTCAAGTAATTCTGAAAAACCAGAATTATTTAAAAAACAATCTGATAAAGAACAAACTTCAACAGATCAGGACGAAGATATAAAAGCTTCAACTTATAATTCCGATGAAGAAACCACTTCATCCTTGCATATTAGGAGCAACCATTAATGATTGATGAAGACATCCAGATGAGGGCAAAAAATCATACATAGGAAAATTCTAAATGCCCTAATAGATACTGGAGCTACAATCTGTAGTTGCAGAAAGAACGCGATTCCTGTAGAAAAATGGGAATTAGTTAAAAAAACCTATAAAAATAATAGGAATAGATGGTAGTAAAACCATTGTTTCCATTAGGAAATGCTAATATCCTTCGTCCGTCCGTCCAAAGTTTATAGACATTATCATGGAGAAGAAAATAGGCTTGTGATAATAAATCTAATCCTGTTTGGACTTGATAATGCTAATATCCTTCGTCCGTCCGTCCAAAGTTTCTTGAATAGATATATCTAGATATTAATTATTAGATAAAACTTAGATTATTGATGTTAAATATGTAATTAGCTATTTCTAAGTGATGGTCCAAGATGTTGGATTAGGTCAATACATTTATGGGTGTCCACTTCATGAAATATAAAAGTAGGTTTTTCATAGAACAAAGAAAATAGGGCGAGTTAGTGAGAGAGTAACGCGAGTCATAATCCGAAACTCGAGCAAAAGCGCGCTACTGTATAACAACACATCAACATGATTTTCTGATTTAGTCTTTCCCCAAATCCCAATCTTCCTTTAATATCTCTTGCACCCAATTTTGTCTATATCAGTGGCTCAGTTTGGGAAAAATAAAAGGGTTAAATCGATTTTTTTTTTATAATTGAAGGGGAAATACACAAATTATATAATCGCCATTTTTGGTGACATAACATCAATAACATCAGTACCAAGTTGATCAAGAAGTACTATTGGAGGAAAATAATAAAAAACACTTTGTAATGTTTACCCCCAAGCTATCGATGCTAGGCCATCGGCAAGTTTATTGCCCCCTATAAACAAGTCATTTTTCAAATAATCTCGAACTTTCCGAATTAATAATCTGAGTAAAAAAAATCATTCAATTCAAATGAATACTTAAATCAGTTAATCTAATTTATCCAAATATTTAAAAATCAAAAATCGAAAAAAAATTAATCTAAATGAAGAGTATAATTGATGTTGGGCGAATATTTGGTATATTGATACTGTACTTTTTAAACATGATCACAAGCGAATTATAAATTTTTCGCATATCATAAACTTAATTTCACTCGTAATGTATCAAATATTTTCCCAATTAATGTTTAGCCATTATTGTTATTATTTTTACATTTTTATGTTCTATTTTATTTACTTTTTAGAATTTTTTAATTTTTAATTCAATAAAATTGATTCAACTGATGAAATCGAAAATCAATGATATGATTAATTTCATCGTAGATTAATTATTAATTATAGTTTTTCAGTACATTAAATAATTTAATCCTTTCCATAAATTAGTGAAAGATCTTAATCTTTAAGAATAAATAAAATTATATCAACTGAGTTAACAATAGAAACCAAGTCCATGTTTCTTTTTTGACTCTGCAGAATATAAAAACATGAACGCGCGCATCGAATGACAATCGACCAGCATCGCTGCCTTTCTTTTTCTTTTTTTTAAGCTTTCCAATGTCATATTATATTAGATTACTTAGGAGGTTGTTTTTTTTATATCCACTTCGTAAAATTAATCCCGTTATTATTAAATAGATCAATTTAATTTATGTATTAATAAATATTAAATAAGATCAGAGTTAACATTTACTCTTTTAGAAAAATATCATTTACGATATAAAAGAGTTAATATTTTTAAAGTTTTATAGTTCAATAAATGAAATTTTTATTTGGAATTAAACTGTAATTGAAAACAATTAATTATCAAGATATTTTAATATGGTAAATGTTAATTCTATTACAACTTAGATTAATTTGATTTTTTTAATAGTATAGAGACTAAATTGATCGATCTAATAATAGGGGATAAATTTGATCCAACCCTATAATATAGAGACTAATAGCAATCATAACTTTTGTAAAGTACACGGACTAATAGCAACCAAAACTAAAGTCCAAATTTTAAATGAGTTTCAATCTTTTATCTCTTCTCGAATTTAAAATTTAGTTTTATATTTTAATTTTGAGATATTAAATCTTTGTATTTTTTAATTTAAAATCTTTCTCCCTCGTCTACTATTGTTGTTAAAGTTAATGATGTCAAATATAAAATAATTTTTAACCCTCAACATTTATAATTTATTATCAATTTGGTCTACATAAATTTTTTAAATTGAATTCTATTCTTATTTTAAATACAAACATAAAAAATTTAAAATATACGGAAAAAATAAAACTCTTTAAAAATTGATTTCAAAAATATAAAAAAAATCAAAATTCAATGTTATCTAAACCAAATCAGACTGGTTAGCTGGATCGAGAACCGATTGAAGTATCGATCGATGAGAGGTAAAAAATCGGTTGCAACTTATTTCCAACTAGTTTCACTAGTTGGTTCCCAGAATAATTGGTCCGACTGATTTAAAAAAATTAAAAACTAGAAATTAAAATATTAAAAAATTATAAAAATCAATTCAGTTGCGAATTCAATTAATTTTTAAGGATATTCAATTATTTTTACCAATTAATTTTAAGCATAAGGATTAAAATATCAAATTATACCAAAGGATCAAAACTATAATTTTACTAATTATAAAAATAGAGAGCTACTTTATTTAGACTAAAAATAATAAAAGTAAAGGACCAAATAGAGATTATATCACAAAATGAAGCATAGTAAGACCACCACCATAATTTTGGCAATTATAAAAGAAAGAGCTGATTACGTGGTTAGACCATGGCTTATTATAATCTATTATCACAATACCATATTTCTTATCACTCCATGTCACTATCAGTGTACTAGAGGCTTTGCTTACTTTGAACTTCCAAGTTTAAAGATGAACGAGAAACCTCGCGCCATATTAGCAGAGAATCGAGCGACACCGTAGCTAATTGCGCGAGATTAAAATGAAACAGAGAATCCACTAATACTCACCATCTACCCCACATTTTTCCCCTATTTATATCAATTTTGGTTTCAATGGGTAAACACTAAAACCCTTCAAGCTCTTCTTCTACCTCTTCAACTTACTTTTTCCTTAAACAATGGCGATAGAGAAACTACAATTCATCAAGAGACTTACAAAGACGGATATCGGCAAGCGGTTGTCTGTTCCATCTAAGAAGAAGAGATGTTTCCTGGATTTCGACGGTCGGCATCAGGTGGATGTTAAGGTGAAGGACGACAATGGGAAAGATTGGTTATTTGGTTGTTCTAAAAGGAGGGGGAGAGATAACTACCCGAAGCCGGTTCTGAGTAAGGGATGGCTTCAATTCGTGCGGTGTTGGAAGCTGGCAGTCGGTGATACAGTGATCGTTAATTGGGTAATGGAGAAAGATGGTAAGGGGAACTATAGAATTAAAGTGATTAGGACAGGAGTTTTACCTCTAGTTCAGAACCGCGATGCTGATCGAGCCATTGCTTCCAACAGAAGCCCCGAACGAACCATAACCTATGACCGGACTGAAGAGCTTCGTAATCTACCTAAATTCATCGACTTCTTTGAGTTGGACTCAAAACAAAGAGAAATGGAGCATCCGAGCAATCTAGCTCTGCATAACATTAACGTGGATGAAGTTCTGATTACTAGTTCGGCAGCTCCTTACTCAAAGTTACATGATGCTGATAGAGTCATGGCGGTAGCAGCTTACACTGACGTTGAACAGGAGGCAACCATAACCTTTGCCGGCACTGAGCTAACCGTAAGCTATGAGCAGACTGAAGGGCTTCATAATCAACCTGGTCTCATGTTTGAATTTATTAGCCAGAAGCCAGATGAAACAGATAGGAAATCGAGAGCCATCGACTGCTCTGACTTAGGCTCACAAGAACAAAGAGAAATGGAGCATCCAAGTATTCTAGCTCTGCATAACATTAACATGGTTAAAATGCGGGTTACAAGTTCGAGAACTCCTTACATAAAGTTTTTTTGATCGTTTTCCACCCATCTTTTTGTGCTTAGTGAGTTGTTAATTTGTAAGGAGAGATGTTCTGTTGTAATTCCCCAAGGATGTAACAAAATTACCTAGCAAGTAGATTTCAACAATTTGTTGGTAACTCTTTTTTTTACTTGTTACTTGTGGGGTCGATTCACCCCACAATCACCTTACTCTAGCATTAAAAAAAAAAAAAAACAAATTAGACATGCATGCTAGATTACAAATAGCTGTCACAATAAGCTGTAAGAATGCGTGATCACTTGATGAATCAAAAACAACACATCGAAGTAGTTTTGTAACACCTCTTACCCGTATTCATCTTTGAAACAAGGCGAGAAGTGTTATCAAACGATCTTTTTTTTTTTTTACAAAAATTTTGACATAATTTCTTTTCATAAATACTCAATTCCTCCTGCAAATTTTCGAAACACAATCTCAAGCAACATCGATATTTCAACCAAACACAATCATATGTTCTGACATGATTAATTCATCCATAACATCCTAAACTATATGAACAAAAAGATTTAGGGAAATAATTCATCAATTATAGATACCAACATTTTAAACCAAACCATATTTTATACATATATATACGTTTATACTACATTGCATTAAGTCATCTATACATGCCGTTTTTCAAAAGCATTGATTGCAAAATACCCAAAAGTTGATGATGATAGTTAGGATTAGACCTATCCATGGGCCGGGCCCGGAAAAAATTTCGGCCCGACTCTTAGGCCCGAACCCGGCCCACCAAACATGGGCCTAAAATTTTGCCCAGGCCCGCCTGGGAAAAATAATAAGCCTGAGCCTGGCCCGGCCCGGCCCGATTTTTAATAAACACAAAAAAATATTTTAAAAATAAAAAAATAAAAAAAATATTTTTAAAGTATTTTAAAATTAAAAAAAATATATTTATTATATTCGGGCGGGCCGGGCTCGGGCCAAAAAAGTTTATCCTGAGCCCGGCCCATTTTTTAAACGGGCCTCATTTTTTGCCCAAGCCCATATTTCGGGCCTATATTTTTACCCGAACCCTCCCATATTTTGGGCGGGCCGTCGGGCCGGGCCGGGCCGGGCCGCCCGGTCCATGGACAGGTCTAGTGAGGATGATGTTCTGACTCCGTCCAATTCCCGAGTTGATTAATATCACTATAAAACAAAGGAAAAATAAAGAGGGGTAAGCTTACAGCTTAGTAAGTATGTATGTAATCGATAAATAAATTTCTAAGATAATATCATATATTATATCATTTCTATCACACATAAATCTATCATTTAGTCAACTTCCAGCAAACTGTTTTTCTGTATCACAGTCGGTAAATTATTTTTATCCAGAGATACGGAACTCCAAATTAATATCTGTAAATTTTCCCTGAAACTAGACTCATATATCTTCTTACTATAAAATTTTCAGAATTTTGGTTTAGCCAATTAGTACAGTTTATTCTCTAAATGTTCCCCTATTTCACTGTTTGACACTTCTGACCTCTCTTCACTAAAATTTATTTAACTCTTTGTAAAAAATTCAAAAATGTTCTTGTTTCTTTCTATTAAAAATATACTCAATAATGAATTAAATAATGTAAATTTCAAGCCCTAATTATTTTTGTACAATTTTTGGTGATTTTCCAAAGTTGGAACAGGGGATTTCGAAATCAATCCAACCTTGTCTCAATAAAGTTTAAATATCTCCAAATATACAACTCCTTTGCTTACTTTGTTTCTTCCATATGAAAATAGACTCATTCAGCTTCAATTTAATATATTATTCAACCTATAACTCAATTTCTATAGTTTTTGGTGATTTTTCAAACTAACATCACTGTCACTGTCCAAATCTGTTTTATTCCAACATTCCTTATTCATATAGCACTATAATAATTTATTTTATAACACAACGCAAATTTCATCACTTCAATCACTTTTCACAACTTATTACATTCCGATCACATACTCATATTTCATCATCATGACGGTATATATAAAATAATATTCGGAGCTTTTCATATAGTACTACTCATATTATTTTTATCATTCGATACACGTAGTAGCCTTCACATAGTACTACACACGTGATCAAGTTTTACGGCTCACGCCTTCACTCAGTACTACACTCGTGCTCAAAGCTTCTTGGTACACATAGTAGCCTTCACTTAGTACTACACATGTAACCGTAGTTTACCGAGACACGTGGTAGCATTCACACAGTACTACACACATGCTCAAAGCTTCTTGGTACACATAATAGCCTTCACTTAGTACTACACATGTGACCATTACTTATCGATACACGTAGTAGCCTTCACACAGTACTACACACGTGTTCATCGATACCTTACTCAAATCTTTAGCATTACGACATTTCCACAAAGATTCTTACTTTCCAAATATATTTACAATTCGTTCAGACACGTTATAATATCAACCCTTTCACGTATATTTTCACAAAATATAACGAAAACAATTATAAAAATATTAATTACATACAACTTACCTCGATACAAAATGTAGAGATTTGCAGTTTAATCCACAATCTTCTCTTTTCCCCGATTAAGGTTGATTTCTCGTCTTTCTTGATCTATAACAGCAAATTGAGCTTGTTTAATATTCACATTTATTAAAACAAGCTTCGACTCAAAATTTATAAAAATTACGATTTTGCCCCTAAACTTTTGCATAATTACATTTTTGTCCCCAAGCTCGAAAATTAAATTTCACACCTTATTCTTATGTTTTACAACATGCTAAACACTTTTCCCTTCTATGGAAACATCAAATTCTCACTCTAACATACACTTATGAACAATAAATATTTTTATCGATTATGTCGATTTACTCGTTTTTGCTTAAAATCACTTAGCAAAAGTTGTTTAACATAATTTATAGCTTCATATTCTACCATAAAACAGCAAAATAAACACATTTCACCTATGAGTATTTTTCCAAATATGAACCCTAACATGAATTATTGATAGAATAAGCTAAACCGAGCTACGAGGATTTCAAAAATGTGAAGAACATTAAAAACGGGGCTAGGATGCACTTACTATGAGCTTGAGAAAGTGAAGAAACCTTATCTATGGTGACTCTTCAAATTCGGCAGCAACTTCTGGAGAAGATGATGATTTTTGTCATATTTTTCCCATTTTATTCTTTTTATTACCAAATGACTAAAATGCCCCCACTTAAAAAAAATCTATTTCACCCATTTCTTATGTCTATTTTTGTCCATCAATTAACTAATGGTCTAATTACCACATAAGGACCTCCAAATTATAATCTCATAACAATTAGACACTTCTACCATGTAAAACTCAACTTTGGCACTTTTTACAATTTAGTCCTTTTGACTAAATTGAGTGCCCAAACGTCGAAATTTTCGAACGAAATTTTTACGGAATTTTTCTGTAAAATTTTAGACCATAAAAATATAATAATAATCATATTTTTCCCTCATCAGATTTGTGGCCCCGAAACCACTGTTCTGACTAGGCCTAAAATCGGGCTGTTACAAGTTTTCTCAAGACAATTGGATGAAGCTCGTACAATTTATCAAACAATATTAACTATTTTTTTTGTAGGTCATTTTGCCCGAGCCCAATAAATCCCAAACAAACCCAAAATAATAAAACAATCCATAAGTCCAAATTACAACAGGCATGATATGACCCAAATCAGAAAACAAAACCTCAGCCCAACAAGACCCAAACCCAAATGACAAAGTCAAACTGGGGTTTCAGAAAAGCTGAAACCCTAAGCTATCCTGCTGCCGCCCTAGCCACTGCCACCGCCGCAGCCATCAACCCCACTTGCCACCGCCATTTGCACCTGCAAAGATGAGAGGAAGAAGTGACAGCCAGCAAATAGAATAAAAAATTGTGTAAAAATGACTATATAGACGCCATTCAAACCAATTGTAAAGTCTTCTTTTTCTTTTGGAATGCAAAAAAACAGATTCAACAAAAAATAACAACAAAAAAATTAGAAAACAAAAAAAAAACTTACTTCAGAGGTGATTTTCGTTTTTCTATTATTCTGTTCTTGAGTTCTTTTCCTTTTCTATTTATTTAATTTTATTTCTACTTTATTTCTTGAGTTTTTCTTTATTTTCCTCCTTCGAAATATATATACCTATATAATTATTTAAAAAAAACAGTTTATATATATATACAAATATACCAAAAATAATAATAATAAAATCTTACCTTTGAACTTTTCGACCATCGATACTGCATAAACGCGGCATGGCGGCCAATGACCGGGCGGTTTCAAGGCTGCTTGGAACCCTAGCAGACAAAAGGGAGAGCATTTTTCAAATTTTTTCTGGAGAAAGGGGAGAAAATGAAGTTTAAAAAAAATTAGTTTTTACAGGGAGTAAAAACGGCGCCGTTTTGTGCCTTGATTGTTGTAACAACCCGGTTTTGACCCTAATCGGAATAGTGGTTTCGAGATCACAAATCCGAATAAAAAAAATAATATTTTAATATTATTTCATGTGTTTATTATATGTTAATTTACATGTGTGAAAATTTCGTGAATTAATTTTATTGTTGTGTGCTTAATTTAATAAAAGGACTTACTCGCGTAAAATGTGAAATTTACTAATTAATGTGTAAAGTGCTAACTTGCTAATGCCTTTATAATGTGAAGTCCTTAATAGGAAATTAGGCCATTATTCAAGATAGTGGATGACATTATGCTTATAAATTATAGTTTTTATATTATGTATAAAGGTTATAATAATATATTATATTATAAAGTTAATATATTAAAAGACAAACAAATTAAAAGCCACACTTTTCATCTTATTTTGACCGAAACTAGAGAAAAGAAAAGAAAGAAACCTAAGCTAGGTTCGGCCATCTTTTGAAGCTTAATTCAAGGTTAGTTTTGTTCGGTTTTGATAACTTTTACGTTTTGAGATCGTTGCTTTGAATACTACCCGACCCATGCTTGAATTTCTGATTTTAATGAATATTTTGAGTTATGCCATTGATGAATATTTGTGCTTTGTGATGTTTGATGATGAATAATGGAAGATATGTCTTAGATTAACATGTTTTGTCTTGGGATTTTTGATGAATTTGGGTATTTAGGGCTAAATTGTGAAAATAAATTTTGAGGGACTAAAATGTGAAATAAATGCAATGTGTGGACTTGTATGAGAACCATGAATATTCGCCCTTGTGTGGTATGGGCAAATTTTGTGTATTTTGTGTTTTGTGCAAAAGGACTAAATTGCAAAAGTGTAAAATGTTAGGGCAAAATGGTAATTTTCCCATTTATGTATTTTGGACTTAATTGAATGTTTTGATGAATAAAAGGTTAAATTTGATTATGTTTAGATCAAGAAACGAAGAAAACGAATTTGGATCGGGAAAAACGAAAGTAATCGAATAGTCGATCGTGTCCGCTGATATCCGAGGTAAGTCTATTAGCAATTAAAAGTTATTAAGTTAATATTTACACATGTATACTAATTGTATTTTGTGTTGATCTATATTTAAAAGTATATTGATTGAATAAATTTTGAAGTATGGATGATATTTATATATATAGCATGTTCGAATATACAAGTATAATCTTGTATAGATTTATGGGTTGAAATAAAGGTAAGAAATGTATAAGAGTATAGTTGATATTTGAATAAGCATGTATATGTATATGTATATATAATGCTAGGATATATATACATATATATATAAGTTATTGAAATTAGTTAAAGTATGAATGTTGCATAGGTATAAATTCTTGATTTTAAGCAGAGGTATGTATAATACATATATATGGTACGAATATATATATAAGTGGTTCAAGGTATGTTTCAATTCTTGTGAAATGAATCTAATGTTATGAATTAAAGATATTTATATATTGTTCGAATATATGTGTATATAAATATATAGGGTTTTGAATTGATTGAAGTATGGAAGTTATGAAAATATGTATATGAAGTCTCAATATATATATGTATATAATTGTATAAAATTTTTTGGAATTGAATTTAAGGTATGAATTATATATTATGGAATAAGTGTGGTTTGAATGGGTATAAACGTATATACAATTATTTGTATTGAGCTAAAAGTATGGATTGTAAGTACAGATATAACGAGCTATGGTCCGCCAATTTCTTGAAAGTGTGGTTAATGCTACATGAATTATACGTATATGTTTTAAACATGTGTAATGCCAAGATGAGAAATTATTCTTGTATTTGTGATATTCGTGTTTCGTACCTAGCGGGCTTTATGCCGTTGAATTTTTCAGACTTTAAGTCTAGCGGCTACGTCTTGGTGATCCGAATCAGGTTATAAACCTAGCAGGCTACGTGCCGGTGATCTGAATCAGGCTATAAGCCTAGCAGGCTAAGTGCCATTGAATCTATTTAAATTAAGTGATTCTATGTATTGAGTATAAATATATATGATTTTGTTTATATGAAATGGATAAGTTTATGAACATTGTATCAAGGTGGTTGATGATTATATAATCGTTCGAATCTTTGTGAATAGTAAGTATGTATATATATATATATCGGTTGTCATGAAATTGTTGGATATATATATATATATGTGTATATATGTATGCATTCGGCATAGGTGGGTATAGGTGTAAATGTGCATTCGGCACTTATAGTGGATAAGTATAAAAATTATGCTTTTGGTATATGTATTTGAACAATTAT
The DNA here is from genome assembly GCF_025698545.1 of Gossypium raimondii. NCBI lineage: Eukaryota > Viridiplantae > Streptophyta > Magnoliopsida > Malvales > Malvaceae > Gossypium > Gossypium raimondii. Next base: position 1,675,760 of record NC_068568.1, read on the forward strand.
ATTTAAATGGATCCGATGAAGTGCGAACAATAAGTACTATAGAAATCAGTATATGCAGTTAATGATTATGTTAGTAAATTGATTATATGCATATAATGTATATACATTTGTTCGTTTATGTGTATTAGATAAATACACATCCATTTAGATTTAAACAAAATGACTTAATATAGCAATGTTTGATTAGTAATTATTATTGATAATTGTGATTTCAATAAATTTAATTAAAGAATTATATGATTCTTTTATATGTATTTTAGATATGCTATAGACTTACTAAGCTATAAAAGCTTACTTTGTTTGTTTTCGTCCATTTGCTTTTATAGATTTTGGAGACGCGTTACGAGCTCGGGGATCATCAGCATAGTCCATCACACTATCGACTTCTTTTGGTATTTTGTTAAATATTTGAACTCAATCTTATGGCATGTATAGGTTTGAGTACGATGTTAATTACATTTTGATTGTAAATTATAATAGCTATGCGAAAGTAATTAAATTTTTACGTTGTGATCAGTTTGGTTTTAAAAATGTTGAATTTGTTCGGTAATGCCTCGTAACCCTAATTCGGCGACGGATACGGGTTAGGGGTGTTACAATTGTAACACCCCTTACCCGTATTCGACACCAAAATAGGGTACGAGGTATTACCGGAGTTTACTAATTAATTTTTAAACATTTCATTTTTATCTAACATTCATATTTATAACCAATCAAAATCAAAACATTTATGAGATAACGTTAACCAATTTAACTTATACATGCCATTTTAACCAGAATCAAGTAATCCAAAATTACCGATAGAACCAATGGATAATGTGATATATCTCCAACAAGCTTCCGATAATCATTTCAAAGCATCTAATAATTATATATATTACCAATAATAATTCGGTTCAATATAAAACACACATATATTTACAATATTCAATGCCAAATAGCATTCACTTCAATTGAAATTAAACAAAATATAGTTCATACGAACTTACCGAAGCTAAATTGCGAAATACCAAAATTTAGGGACATTTTGGAAATTTTCTATTTTCTCAATTTCCACCCAATCTTGATCTAAATTAATATTTCATTCAATTTACTAATTTAAATAATAAAACAATTCATTTCATACAATTTGGTCACTTTTGACATTTTTAAAATTTACTTTTAAATTTTCATATTTGTTCAATTTAGTCCCTGAAACATATAAATTGGTCATTTTAATAAAAACTCATGCTAGTTGAATAATCATATATTTTCCTCCTCCTCCTCTCCATTCCACATTCTTAATGTATATAACATGCTTATAGGTAACATTATCTATAATTTCACCATTTACTTATATATTCATTCAAAGTTGTCCACTTGAGTCGTAGTCACTAAATTATTTATATCTTGAGCTACAGAACTCAAAATTAAGATCTGTTAATTTTATATGAAACTACACTCACATATCTTATTTCCATAAAATTTTCAGAATTTTTGGTCCAGCCAATAAGTACAGTTTATTCTTTAAAGTCATCCCTATTCTGCTATCTTACAGTTCTGACCCTTCTTCACTTAAAATTAACTACCCCCTCGTACAGAATTCTAATGATGTTACCATTTATTTATATTAAAAATAGACTCAGTAAGGATTTAAAAATATAAATTTAAGCCTCTAATTATTTTTCTCCAATTTTTGATGATTTTCCAAAGTCAGTACAGGGGAACCCGAAATCATTCTGACCTCATCTCACAAAACCTATTATATCTCATAATTTACAATTCCATTGCTTACATTATTTCTTCTATGAGAAACTAGACTCAATAAGATTTAATTTAATATTTTTTTCATCCTCTAATTCAATTTATACGATTTTTGGTAGGTTTTCAAAGTCAGACTACTGCTGCTGTTTCAAAACTATTTTAGTGTAAAATGTTGATAACTAAATTTATAACACTTTCCTTTCCTTTCTCTTCAATATTTTCCATCACTTTCTCTTATTTCCCTTTACTAACATAACAAGAATATAAAACCTTATATAATGAAACTTTACCTTAACATTAATTTCCTACTTTTTCAATAATATCAAACTCAAAAGTATATAAAAATCTTGATGTTCTTACCTTGCTCAATTGATTTCAATCTTTAACTTGATTTTCTCCCTCCTCCAGCTTCTATTTCTTGAATCTAACTTGATATTCTAGCTCCCCATAGTCTCCTTGTTATCTTTCTCTCTTGATGGATATGGAAATTCTTTTGATTTCTAAGTGAAAATGGTGGATTTTTGGTGAAATGACCAAATTGTAAAGAAAGCAAAACTTTCTTTCTTCTCCTCTTCTTCTCACGTTAATGCATACAAAAATGGTGGGGATGGAATAGATTAATAATAATAATATAATATCATTTAAAAAAATCAAATTAAAATATTAATAAACTAATATTTATTTATTTATTAATCTAAAATATCTCCAACATCATCATTATCTTCTAGATTTCTCTCTCTTCTAATTGACCATTTTGCCCTTCATGATCTTTTAAATTCCATCCTTGAGTCATCACTTAATTTGGTAAAATTGTGATTTAGTCCATCAAACTTCTTCACCTTTTTCAATTTGGTCCTAATCATCCATTTTTCTTAGTTTCTAGATTATTCCACCCTTAAAATATTTACACCATTGGTCCTTCAACTTTTCATATTTACACTTTAACCCCTCAACTTTTGAGTATTTACTCTTGGGTAACAAAACTTTTCTCACTTTTGCAATTTAATCCTTTCTTAAATTAATATGTTATAATATACTTCCCAATATTGCCATAACTCAAAATTATCCCTTTTTAGCACTTTATTTCCTTATTTTACTTTATCAGAGATATTATCGTACTTTCTTGCTATAGTAATTTTCGGGGTATTACAATTTCATAGCTAGTTAACCCTTCTAGCTTCTAGAATTCAAATTCTACATTTTATACAAATAGGTCCTTTCCTTAATTAATCACTAATTCGATAAAATTTTCATATCAGTATTTTCATGCAACCTTCCTATCATAATGCAACCCATGTCATAATTTTAAAATAATTTTTTTCCTCGTCGAATTTGTGGTCCCGAAACCACTGTTCCATCTAGACCCAAAATCGGGCTATTACATTGATCCCAGTGGTCAATACGACGTCATTTTACCCCATGACCCGCTCGTCGACCCGACCCGACCAAGGGATCCGCTTTTTTGAGCTTTGGGTTATTTACCCTTTTAGCCCCTCCGCTTTTTAGAGGTTTTGCAATCAAGTTTCTTTGGCCTTTTTAAATTGTACTCCATAATTTACTACGAACTTAGTTTGGTCCTTATTTGAACGACGTCGTTTTGGAGGAGAAGGGAAAATTACCCTTTCAGTCCCTCCATGTTATTCACGTGTTCAGAATGGTCCTTCCCTTTTATTTTATTTCTGATTTTGGCCCCAATTTTTGCTTTAAAATTCAAATTAGTCCTTTTCTTGTTATTTTTGTTATTCTATTAAGTAGCTTCATTATTATTATAATTGAAATTTCTTTTATATTTACTTATTCATTACTATTATATTATATTAATTTTGTATTATTATTATAATTATTATTGTATTTCTATTTATATTTACTTATCTAAATTTTAAATATATTTTGTCTTATTATATATTATTATATAATTATTTATATCTTTTGTGTTTTTAACTTTGGATTATTTGCCATTCTATTATTAATATTATTATTATTTACTCATTTATACCTTTTTAATTTCAAACTTTGTTATATATATACACACATACATATATATTTTATATATCTTTATAATTTTATTCATTTTCTTTATCGTTATTATTGTTTTACTTGATATTTATTTTTATTTATTTATTTATGTGTCCATTATTATTTTAAAGGCGTTTTAGTTTCATTTGTTTATTTACTTGTTATTTTTTATAATTGATTTATCCCTTTTTATTTATTTATCTTATTTTTGTTGTTGTTGCTCGTATTATTTTTATTTACATTTTCGCATTTATTATTATTTTGTTATGCATATTAACACCGTACTTTATTTTTACCAATTAGTGTTACATTAATTTTACTCGATACATAAATTATGACTTTAAAATAAATAACACTTCATATTTTGAGATTCGAAAAGGTCGTACTTTAACTTACGGGATTTTGATTCTCTCGACAAATCCAAATATACAAATATTTTTTTCGAACATAAGTTTTTAACGATCTCTGGAATTAATAAAAGATTGTATTCTAACTTACGGAGTATGGTCCTTTCTAAAACCGAGATAATAAAATATTTTTCAAATTAGTAATTTTTGGCATGTATTCTCGTATTGGGGATTCAAGACATTGTGTCCTAACTTACGGGACATAATTATCTTTCTCGATTAATGTAAAATATGCCCCTTTTTCAAAAAATTTTAATCAAAGATCATATTTTAAATCTTTTCAAAGTTTTCAATTTTCGACACTAAGGCACTAATTAATCAATTAGGTATCAATTTTTGGGCGTTACAAGGATGCTAATCCTTCCCCGTACGTAATCGACTCCTGAACTCGTATTTCTGAATTTCGTAGACCAAAAATAGCGTTGTTTTAATAAATCTAACCGTTTATTAAAAACAGCCATTTTTCGAGGTGACTCGATCACACCTCATCAAAAAGGATTGGTGGCAACTCTCAATTTTTTCGTTTTTAAAATCAAAGTCGACCCTTTTACAAAAAAAATGGTTTCGACAATTTTTATTGACCGTGCACTGTTTCTTTTGAAATAGGGCATTGCATTAGTTTGGGGCATGTTGTCATACTCGATTCTTATTAGATTCTGAAATTAAGAAAGATAGTGAGCTAAATTGGAAAAGATAATAAGTTCGATGGACCCTATTGAGAAATCAAGAAACTTTAGTGACTGAATGGTAAACAATTAGGTTTCAACTTTAGTTAAGTTGGAACCAACTGGTTCTTTAGTGGGAGATACAATAATTAGTGATAGTTGGTTATTTGGGACTATGACGAACATGCGAAATAGGATATATATATATATATATATAAGAAGGGTTATTTCTGCAAGAGAATTCCTCCCCATTTTATCTATGTTTTCTTCCCTTCATCATCATCTTTTTCGGTTGATCCAAAGAAGAGAAAGTTGAGGAAAACATTGCATAGGGAAGTCTATTTGCAAACGGTTCTCAGGTTCTACTTTTAAGGGTTTATTTGCAAAGGGATCTCCCAAAAAGTGGGAAGTCTGCCAAGGGCCATCTTGGAGGGAATGTCCGTCAAAGACTAACTGATCGATAAATCTGCTAGGGATTAACAAAAAAAGAGGACATTCGTCAAGACTATCTAGTGTTGGGAATTCCACTTAGGACTATCTAATGATAAAGTCCGCCAAGGTCAATCTAAGGGTGAGATAGTCTGCTAGGAACTAGCGATTGTGGGGAATGTAACAACCCGATTTTGGGCCTAGTTGGAATAGTGGTTTCGGGACCACAAATTCGACTAGGAAAAACATTTTATTATATTTTTATGGTCTACAATTTTACGAAATGATTTCGTGAAAATTTTGTTCGAAAATTTTGATGTTTGGGCACTCAATTTAGTCAAAACAATTAAATTATAAAAAGTGCAAAACTTGAGTTCTAGAAGCTAGAGGTGTCAAATTGCTATGAAATTTTAAATTGGAGGTCCTTAAATGGTAATCAGACCATTGGTTAATTGTTGGACAAAAATGGACATGAAATGGGTGAAATAGAATATTTTTAAGTTAGGGGCATTTTGGTCATTTAGTAATTAAAATGAATTAAAAACAAAATTAAAAGCCAATTTTCGTCCATCTTCAACCCCATGGCCAAATTTCACAAGGGGAAACCATGGCTAGGGATTTTCAAGCTTCCAGGCTCGATTGTAAGTCCGTTTTAGCCCCGTTTTTAATGATTTTTACGTTTTTAAAATCTTTGTAACAAGATCTACATATCTCTACCATTTATTTGAGCTAGGGTTCATGTTCAAAAATTTACCCATTTGTTTCATGCATGTATTTTGATGTTTGATGGAGGAATATGTAAGTTTGATGTGTGATAAACATCTTTTACTAAGTGATTTTCGGTAAAAATGCCTAAAAGGACTAATTTGTAAAAGTTATGAAATATGTCATAAAAGTGAGATAAAGTCAAAATTGTGGGCTGCTATAAGAGGGAATATGAATCAGCTAGGCTTGGGTAATGAGAAAAATGAGTACTTTTCATTTTACGAGCCTAGGGGCAAAAGAGTAAATATGACAATTTAGGGGCAAAAACATAATTTTTCCATAATATGATTTTTGGGTCACAATGAATAATGTGACTAATAAATAAGCTAAATGTGATATTTTAGATCAAGGAAAATGAAGTTTGGACCTAGAACGGGGGAAAAGCGCGTATTTGACAGTTAGGTCTTTTTCACCATTTTTGGTATCGAGGTAAGTTCGTACGTGATAAACATCGTTACAATTTTGTTTTTAATGTTTTGATATTGCATAAATTGTATACACGAGAATACGGTCGGGTTCGACGATAAATCGACTATGTTTAGCACTTAGTGTGCGAATCGAGTCGGCTATTTATGGCACTTAGTGTGCGAATGATGATTAGTTCATGATCATTATGAGAATGATCATTCGTTTGCTTTGTGATCAATGGTACATATATCTAAAACACTTTTATTTATGGTAAAGTGGTTGAAGTTTATGTATTAGATTTTTATAACAAATTGCTTATTATTTTCATACGAATTTACTAAGTTGTATGGCTTACCCCCCTTTCTTTCCCAGCTCCTATAGGTTTGTTCAGCTAGCTTGAGTTGGAGATCGTCGGAGACTCTATCACACTATCAAGCTATCATGTGGGGTATAAGTGAATGTAAGTATGTTAAGTCTATGGCATGTATAGGGTCTTAATCATCTTGTGTATGTGTCATTATGATATGGCCAAATGTATTGGCTTATAATGAATAAGGAATTGATTTGGTAGGTAGCCATAAAAATTGGCTTACATGGGCTAATGGGTTGCAAGCATATTAATTATTAATATGCCCATGCCAATGTCATTGTGTGATGTGGTTTATAATGGTATGTTAATGAAAGTTAGTACAAGGGAATCATGAAAGAGTAAAATTAGCAATAAAACAGTTTTGGACAGTAGCAGTAGTATGAATTTGAAAAATCACCAAAAATTATAAAAATTGAATTAGAGGTTGGATAAGATATTAAATTAAATCTTAATGAGTCTATTTTCAATAGAAATAAATGGGAACATCATCCGAATTTTTTACAATGAGATAATTAATTTTTAGTGAAGAGTTGTCGGAATTGTCAAACAGTGAAATAGGGAAAACTTTAGAGAATAAATTGTACTAATTGGCTAAACCAAAAATTCTGAGAATTTTATGGTAAGAAGACATCTGAGTCTAGTTTCAAGAAAAATTTGCAGAACTTAATTTGGAGTTCTGTAACTCAAGATATAAATAATTTAGTGGCTATGACTCAAATGGACAGTTTTATTATGATCGATTATGTGTAAGTTTGGTAATGCCTCGTACCCTATCCCGGAGTCTGACACGGGTAAGGGGTGTTATATTTATTGGTATCAGAGCTATGGTTTAGTTGATTCTTGGACTAACATAGCGTATGTGAGTCTAGCTATACATGTCATATACCAAATTCGATTCACATGAGTTCTGTGTACATACCTGTATCAATTCATAACGACCTCATACATTCTCGTAACACTATCGAATACTCAATATTTCACACATTAATTTCCATCGTATAGCCAAAACCATTATAATCTCGCACACTAAGTGCCTTACATAGCCGAAGCTATCTCAGTCTCACACACTAAGTGCCAAATATAGCCGAAGCTATTCCCAATCGCACACTAAGTGCCATAAATAGCTGAAGTTATCTCAATTCTCTCACTAAGTGATAAACATAGTCGATTTATCGTCGAACCCGACTGTATTCTCATGTATACAATTTATGCAATATCAAAAAATTAAAATCATAATTGTAACAATGTTTATCACGTACGGACTTATCACGATACCAAAAATGGTGAAAAAGACCTAACTGTCAAATAAGCGTTTCCCCCCCCCCATTCTAGGTCCAAACATCATTTTCCTTGATCTAAAATATCACATTTAGCTTATTTATTAGTCACATTATTCATTGCGACCCAAAAATCATATTATGACAAAATTATATTTTTACCCTTAAACTTTGTCATATTTACTCTTTTGCCCCTAGGCTCGCAAAATGAAAAGTACTCATTTTTCTCATTACCCAAGCCTAGCCGATTCATATTCCCTCTTATATCAGCCCACAATTTTGACTTTATCTCACTTTTATGACATATTTCATAACTTTTACAAATTAGTCCTTTTAAGCATTTTTACCGAAAATCACTTAGTAAAAGATGTTTATCACACATCAAACTTACATATTCGTCCATTAAACATCAAAATACATGCATGAAACACATGCGTAAATTTTTGAACATGAACCCTAGCTCAAATAAATGGTAGAGATATGTAGATCTTGTTACAAAGATTTCAAAAACGTAAAAATCATTAAAAATAGGGCTAAAACGGACTTACAATCAAGCTTGGAAGCTTGAAAAACCCTAGCTATGGTTTCCCCTTGTGAAATTCAGCCATGGGGTTGAAGATGAACAAAAATTGGCTTTTAATTTTTTAATTCATTTTAATTACTAAATGACTAAAATGCCCCTAACTTAAAAATATTCTCTTTCACCTATCTCATGTCCATTTTTGTCCAACAATTAAAAAATGGTCTAATTACCATTTAAGGACCTCCAATTTAAAATTTCATAGAAATTTGATACCTCTAGCTTCTAGAACTCAAGTTTTGCACTTTTTTACAATTTAGTCCTTTTGACTAAATTGAGTGCCCAAACATCAAAATTTTCGAATGAAATTTTCATGAAATCATTTTGTGAAATCGTAGACCATAAAAATATAATAAAGATAATTTTTTTCCTCGTCAGATTTGTGGTCCTGAAACCATTGTTCCGACTTGGCTCAAAATCGAACTGTTACAACTTCCCCCCTTAGGGATTTTCGTCCCCGAAAATCTTATCAAAAGAAATTTCTTTCAACTCTAATGAATCACTTCCACTAATTTCCAAGAATCACAAATCATATCAACCTCGTATATCTCTTTCTAATCACCTTGAACTTTAACACACAATGTCGAAGCACATCGTAAAAGTTTTGAATTACTTTCTTAGACTTACCACCGATTTAGAGGTGTATTACCGTGCCAAGATGCAACTACGTATTCATAGTTTCTTGTAGCTTTTTTTCCAATCCGTCTTTTTAATGTGACATTAACCGTTTGAAAACATGAACCATCACTTTACATTCTTGTAATAAAAAACATTTCAATCCGTTCAATAGTGCATCACTGAAAAATCATAAATTCATTACTCAATTCAAGCTGGACTTAGAACCAGAGCTTCGGTTAATCATATCTTCAACTGTTTTCAACTTTTCTAACATGCACAGATCATCTAAATTTTCATAAATGTGATAACCATATCATTCAGAACAACTTTAACTCATAATAACATCATCAGATTAGATCAAATCTAATAGGTATATCTTGGTATCATACTCTCTAGAATATCAATCCTTCATTCAGATTGTTCATCGATATACTCGTGAATGCACAAAATTTATTACCATAACTGTGGATACTTTAACTACATATAGCTCAAATCACATTTCAACGGTCCAGCTCACTCTGATAAAAGACAACCGAGTCGATTTCGACTATCAAATAATAACATACAAAATGCTCCTTTCTTCCTGCTATTAAAACAACTAAAACACACAATCTTTCAATATTCTCTTATCATGCTAATCAAAGACCTTTACAATCATATTAGCTCAAAGTAACAAGGATATTCTGATTGAATGTATTGACTTTAATTAACTTACCTGAGAAAAGAAATCCATTATACAAATTGGAGCTTCTGATTTCACCACTTATACCTTTGTCGATGTCAATTCCTTATATGAAAATTAAAGAAATCCAGATACCAGAATCACCACATTTCAACTCTAGAATTTCATCGTAGCAAAGATAATACACTTTCTAACTATGCATATAAAACAGAAAAATAACTGGTCATAAACCGACCAGATCAACAGGGCTTTCGTCTAACATCATAGTTAGCTAACATTCTCACAACATAAGAACTCCATGAGAAACTGAACAATTACACACATATCTCTGAGGATAAAAGAATATATAGAATACCCAGAAAGGATCATCATATTCATTTCATATAATCATTACTCATTTATATATATATATTCCATCAAACCTCATACACATAGTATCAACAACCACATGGGTACTGTACGTACCTGTACTATCTTGTATTTATCTATCACATTCTCACCTCTTTGCTCAATACGTTAAACCATCCTGAAACCTTTCAATGCTCAAAGATCTCGCACACTTAGTGAAATATGATTAGTCGAAGCTATAACGATGTTCCACACTTAGTGCCATCACATTAAACCGAAGCTCTCTCAGTGCCGCACACTTAGTGCCATTTATTCAACTAAAGCTATCTTGAATTCGCACACTTAGTGCCATACACTTTCGAATCACCATCGAATGCTATTATAGCCTCACATTCACATTTTAATTCATTCCAAAACATTAAAAAATTTTGATAAAATAGTACGTATTACATACGAACTTACCAATTGTATTTATTCAAACAAGTGTACATAAACATACATTCCATCGATTTGAGTAAGATTAATTATCACGTTCACTTAATCAAATAAGTTAGGCACATAACATCGTATGGATATCGAACAAACATAGGTGAGCTTATCACGATATAAACTTTCATTTCATTTCACTTTTCCATATTTCTCAACTTATGTCTATTTCATTTATACTTAATCACATACATATCATGAACTTTTATTCTTACCTTTCTGAGTTTCGTCTCATCACAAACACATTTTCAAACATCTTAATACCACTTTGGCCTTATCGAACTTATGAATGTATTGCCTTGTATGTAGGGTCAATGAATGACTCAAGGATCGTGTGGAGGGATCAAGCCAAACACCACTAGGCTTACACGAGTGGCGTCATAACTGTATTATGCATATTGAGGGGCACCCTTAGAGGCTATGCCTCAGGGTTGAATAAGTGTATTATATTGAATTAAGTCTAAAGTCTTAGTAAGTGTAGATGCACGAGCCTAGTATGGCGAAATGATTGTAAGAACTTAGTACTTGTATAATATAAAATTTAATTTAAGTTTAAATTTGACAGCTGTATCATGTATATTCATAGGGCATGCTCTTTATCATGGTGAGATAGAACAGATGAAACACCAATCCGACCAAAAATTCAGTTGGGTACCAACACCTATGCGCCATCCTTGATTTCAACAGGCCCCTCCAAGTCGACGATATATTACCCTTTGACTCAGCTTGCAAGAAATTACAATGACCCAAATATTTTGACCGGAAAACATGACACCAAAGAGAATCATGTTGATTAAAAATCCTCCAACTAGATTTAGCAAGCATGGACATAATATTTAAGCGAGCTTTACGCAGTCCAAGACCCCGACTCACGTTTGTACGACAAGCTAGGTCCCAACTCACCTAGTGATTATGAGAATAATATGTAGACCCTCCCCAAATAAAGTTGCAAGTGAGCTTATCCAAGTGACCACAGGCAGAAGCCGAAAGTAAGGCTGTTTGCATAGAATACGAAGGAATAGAAGACGTTGTAAACTGAATAATAACATTACAACCTGCCAGAGATAAAACCTTCAATTAACAGAGCATACAAGTTTTTATTAGCTCGTATATAGATGACGGGAACCACAAAAACGTACCCAAATCAATATTCGAGAAATTTAAGATTATTAAAACAATAAAATTTAACAAGAAATAAATTCAGAATTTAAATATAGCTCAAATACTTAACTCCAAATTATGTCATTCTTATAAGATTTTCTTAAAACACCTCCGAATACCAAATTCATGCCAGAAATAATTTTTAAATAAAAATCTTGGGTTAGTTTTTTTATTTTGAAAACAGCTTTTCAACCCTCTATCCCGACTTATGAAACCTAAAAACTCCACCGACAATGTACCAAATATTTTTCTCATCTTATATGAAATTAAGAGTAAATAAATTTTTTTATTATTTATTTTATAAAAGAAGGAAGTTTCTTATGAATTAAATTAAATTTCAAATTTAAGCATTATAAAAGGATAAAATCATAATAGTAAATAAATGTCAACCATTTAGTCTAACAAACAATATTATAAAAATGAAAAAATCTAAATTAAAATATAAAATTAAATTTCAAACTTAGTAATAACGCTACCATAATTTTTGCAATTATAAAAATAGAGGGCGAATTAGGTGGGTATGTTTTTACCACTTGATTACGTGGGTATAAATAATGCAAATACTAATCTAGGATAAATATATAATTTATTTCATTTTAAATTAAAATTTATTATTAATGAAACAAAATTTTATAAAAACCCAGCGCCAGGGTAACTCTAGTTTTAATATATCAAAAATATATTTTAATAGAATTTCAAATTAAAAATATAAATTTAAACATTATAGAAATAAGGTTTTCTTAATTCATAAAATTAGAGGGTTACCCGAATAGTAAATGGTATTACTTACTCCTAACTAAAACCTTTTAATAATTATCACTTCAAAATTCAAATTTAGTTTAAATATTTATAAAAAATCCTCTTCCACCGATTATCGCGTGCATAATTTTTTGGGTAAATTACATTAGTAATTACACAATTATTTATAATTTTTTCGATCACCCAACTATAAAAAGTACAAAATGATCATTAAACTATTAGTAAATATTTAAAAACAAATTTATCAACTAAATATAATTGAAAACATACAAAAAATGAAAACACAAAAATTTAAGATAATAATCTTAATCTTTTCTCATTCTTTTAAAATTAACCCTCAATATTACAAAGAAAAATAAAATTGTAAAAAAAAAGAAAAACCAAATTACACAATATGTAAATATTGAGGGTTAATTTTTTATAATAAAAAATAAATTGACACAATTTATAAATATTAAAATTTAAAGTTGTTATTATACAAATTTTAAAATATATATAACTAGTTGACTTTTTTTTTTTTAATAAAACCTGTTCTTTCTTGCTTTGTTCGAAGAAATTGCATCCAATTCCTTACAAAGGAAGAACGGCAGAAAAGCGGGAACCTACCCTCACATCGGTCAAAGAAATAAGAGTGAAGGACAAAGGTAAACAGCCATTTTCTTTGTTTCTCTGGGTAGGAAACACTAAAACCCTTAGAAAAATACCTCTTCAACTCACTTTTTTTCCTTAAAGCAATGGCAATAGAGAAACCACTATTCATGAAGATACTTTCAAGGACGGATATCAAGGTGCGGTTGTCTGTTCCAACTAAGAAGAAAAGATGTTTCCTGAATTTCCAAAACCGGCATAAGGTGGAGTTTAAGGTGAAGGACGACAATGGGAAAGACTGGGTGTTTTGTTGTTCAATAAGGAAGAAGAAAGGCTATCGGAAGCCGGTTCTCAGTAAAGGATGGCTTCCATTTGTGCGGTGTTGGAAGCTGGAAATCGGTGATGGAGTGAGAGTTTATAGGATGATGGATAAAGATGGTAAGGAGTACTATAGAATTGAAGTGATCAAGAGAAGAGATTCACCTTTAATTCGGAACCACGATGCCGAAGAACCATCAGCCTTGGCGGTAGCAAGCTACGGTGATGTTGAAGAGGAAGCATATGAAGTTGGAGGTGAGTTCTTGATGAATGCTTGAGTTGAATTGATATGAGTTGGATTGAATATTGAAGCAAGGACTAAATTGAATAAAATAAAAATTTTATGACTTAAATTGATATGTGAAATTGGTATGAACTTGAGTTGGTATATATATGTCACGTATTGAATTGATAAGTTGATGATGAAAATTTGAAATAAATAAGCTTGATTTGAATTGTATATTAAAATTATCCTATTAGTTGTCGGACCGAGTCGAATATAATTGACATATTATAGAATTAAATTATTAATTGAAAATTATTGTTGCCGGATAATCTGTGGTGATAATTTTTATACTTGAATCATCATTGCCGAACAATCCAGGGTGACGTAAATGGTGAGGATTTTGTAAGCTCGTATGGCACCAAATTACCAAATTACACAGTTACAAAAAAAATAAAGGAAGACAAAGAAAAAACATTTCTTAAGCTCATATGGCACCCGAAAATGATTATATGACATAGAATGAATGTGAAATGCATTAAATTGCATGTGTGAGTGGTTGTATGAAGTATATGTGACTCTAATTGCTCCAATAATGATTGTAGCATCTCGTAGCTCAGGACGACCGAATTAAATATTGGATGGTACATATTATATAAATTTAAAATAAAACCCAATTTTTAAATTTGACATGTTAAATTAGAATACAAGACATAAATTCAGAATTTAGATATAGCTCAAATCAAAGGTGAATCTGAGGGGCTAACAAGGCTCGACTCCCCTTAAAATAGAAAAATACTATTTAGACTCTTTAAAAATTTTAAAATTTTAAATTAATAAAGGTAAAATTAAAATTTGCTTCTCTAAAATTATAAAAAAATTAATTTAATCTTTTAAAATTATAAAAATATAGACTATTAAAATTAAAATTTCATTTTATCGCCTAAAAGAATTTTCTAACTTCACCCCTAACTCAAATAATTAAATCCAAAATTTGCCATATCATTCTATACTTAGCCTCAACAATTAATCCAATAAGATTTTCTTAAAACCCCTCCAAATACCAAATCTATGTCAGCAAAAATTCTTAATATACGAAAATAATCTTTTAAATTAAAAATCTCAGGTTAATAAAAATACATTTAAAATATATTTTTTACTCTAAAACAGGTTTAAAAATTTGTTGCGTCTCCTTTTCTAAAATACTTATTTTTAAATATTTTATTATATCTCTATAAAATTGTCAACCCTCTCATTCTATTTGTAGAAAGTTTCCTATGAATTAAATTAAATTTGAAATTTAGACATTATAAAAGACCTAAACCATAATAGTGAATATTGACCATTTAAACTGACAAATAATGTCATAAAACAATATCAAATTAAAATATAAAAATTAAAACTCATACAATACCAAACAAAACCATTAATTATTTTTTGTGAAAGTTGATAAGATTTTCTTAAAAGCCCCCTCCAAATATCAACTCCATGTCAGCAAAAATTAGTGTTTTTAATCTACCAAAATAATATTTTTAAAGTAACCCCCCCCCCCCCTTCTCCAAACAATCCGTGTACTCCATATCACTCCATACCAAAATAATATTTAATCTACCTCTTCAACTCACTTTTCCTTAAACAATGGAAATAGAAAAACTATTATTCGTCAAGAGACTTACAAAGATTGATACTGAGAACAGGTTGTCTGTTCCAAATAAAGTGGGAGTTTAAGGTGAAGGATGACTGACCATGGCAAAGTCTGGTTATTTTGTTGTTCTATAAGGAGGAAGAAAGACTATCCGAAGCCTGTTCTTAGTAAGGGATGGCTTCCATTTTTGCAGCGTTGGAAGCCGGCAATCGGTGATACAGTGATGGTTTGTAGGAAGATGGATAAAGATGGTTAGGGGCACAACAGAATTGGAATGATTAGGGGAGAATGTTTACCACTAGTTCAGAACCACGATGCTGAAGAGCCATCAGCCTTGGCGGTGGCAAGCTACACTGATGTTGAAGAGGAAGCAACTGTTGCCTCCAACAGCAGCACTGGTCGAACTGTAAACAATGAACAGACTGAAGGGCTTCAAAATCAACCTGGTCTGATGTTTGAATTTATTAGCCTGAAGCCAGATATAACAGTTAGTGAACCAAAAGTCATCGAGTTATTTGGGTTGGGCTCACAAGAACAAAGAGAAATGGAACATCCAAGCATTCTAGCTCTACATAACAAGGTTGAAATGCCAGTTACCAGTTCGAGAGCTCCTTACTTTAAGTTCCTTTGATGGTTTTCCACCTGTCTTTTTGGGCTTAGTGAATTATATTAATTTGAAAGGAGAGATGTTTTGTTGTATTTCCCCAAGGATGTAATAAAATTACCAAGCACGTAGATTTCATCTAAGCTAAGAGCGTACATAAAGTGACTATACATTTCAATAAGAACTGCAAACTAGCAGCTATACAAACAGTTCCCCGTAATCATACATACACAATCGAAAAGGGAAACATGTTCTCTAAATCATCGTTTATGGTTGCAATGAGGATTGCACTATCAGAAAAGAAAAACAAACGAAAGAGAAGGGGCAGGACATGTTCTCTAAATCATCATTTATGGTTGCAATGAGGATTGCACTATCAGAAAAGAAAAACAAACGAAAGAGAAGGGGCAGGAGAATGACATTTTAATTAAACAAGGCTATAATACAAAACTTTTGGAGGTTCTTGCTCTCACCAAAGTAGTTTCCAATCCACCTTGGTACCTTAAGACTTCAAAACTTCTGATATGAAATGCAAGTAATGCACCCATGTATTCATCGTAAAAGACTAAAGACCAAGCTTCGAGAGCAGTTCCCTCCATCTTGGGGTCTCTTCGTCGAAAATGTAGGTCAATGGTGAAATTAGCACTCCACTGCCTCCAATCTGAACCAGAGAAAATTCAAATTCATGACTATAATGATGTGCACTACTTAAACTAGTGCTGCAAATAGAACAAGCATTAAAACCACAGTTTCCATAACATATAGGCAGTATTTATCATAATTTGTCATGACTTACCGCTCTCAACTGTTGTACAGACTTGTATAGAGCTTTTTTCGGTACACATATGACTATCGCATAGTAGTCAGCAGCTACTTTTCCATCACGCTTGCAAAGAACTGGAGATACTGTGGGGCCCTGCAAAATGCAAACATGGATATTTCTAAAACCCATCTTAGATTTAGCAATAGATTAGGAAAAAGTGAGAGTCTCCAGGAAGCAAAATCTTTTCAAAACTCACCTGCAACCCAGATAATGATGGCTGGCTCAGTACTCGCTCAGCAACTTCCTCTGCGCTACTGCCCCTCATATTTGCAGTTACCTGCCATAAAAAGATAAACAGGATGAATACTGGGAGGGAAGGGAAAAGATAACAAAACAGGATGAATACTGGGAGGGAAGGGAAAAGATAACAACAAAGAATCACGAATATCCATACCATGAACTGATCAGCTGCCCTCAAATGAGCCTCAAATCTTTCCAGAATCTCGTGTGTTGTGTCTAGAGCTCCCTTCCGCTGGATTAATGCTTTTCTGCTTGCAACTAGAACAGCCTGAAGAAAAATGGACTATTCTAAAAACAAATCCTTTTAAAATAGCATACTCCAGATGACAAGATAACATTCTTGAAAATTGCAGGAACAGGAAAGATATAGAGCTGGTTACCTGACTTTCCAATACAACTCCACCTTCAATCTCTTTCAAGTTGTTTTCCCTCAGAGTTGTCCCGCTACTCACAAGGTCCAAGATTGCATCAGCTATTCCCATCTATATTAATAACAAAGAGAAGTTATTTACATAACATCATGAAGACAAATAGAACCATCATTTTCCAAACTGCTTCATCCATATCTAGTAAGTACTGTCTTTCAAATATCATTTCCTTCAATAAGGGAAAGACAGGACATTTTGTTCAGTCAAATATCAATTGGGTGAAAAACAGGCAGGTAGAACAGCAGAATTGCCTTTAGGGTCAGCTACCTCATTAATAAAGGGCTTCCAACCTGCCACCCCCACCCCTAAATTGAGTAAGAACTCAATATGGAGTTATTAGTTAGGCAGCATATTCGTTGCCTGGTAAGCTTCTTTCTCTTCTTTCCTCTGATTATGTATCTTAGTTTCTATGGTAGTCTCATTGCTACGTTCCCTTGTTACTTCTTCCTTTTGTCATATAAACAACCTCACTTCCCTTCATTCACTCCTTCCATTTTTATCATCTAACCCCAAAATGGGAACGGAACAATCTTTTTTCTCTTATCACATATCAGATAATGCATGCCCATACCGTTTAAATTGAGAGAGAGAAAGAGAACTAATCTATTTATAGTTTATGAATCCGGAAAACAATCTTAAGACTCGTAAGCAGGCAGCAGAGAATTAACTGAGGTGTATGAGCAACTAGACTTGGAAGTCTGAAGTTCAAGCGGGAATATTTTTCCTTTAGGAAAGCAATAATATGCATGATAAGAGTGTCCAGTAAGGTTTAAGTAAATTATTACACACAGAATTGTAGAAGGATGAGCTACTCTTTCATTCAATTTTAAATAACTTCAAATGAAAAGTAAACTACAGGTACTCCGGGAGAATTTAACTCTTACCGCAGGAGCTGCCTCTAAGGCTCCATCAGCAGTTGAAAATATCACATGCTTCAATCCGTTTTCTTGCATAAATTTAGGACCAAGCTAGGTAGAAAGATAGAAAAGAAATTAAAGTCAAATAGAAACAATTGCCAATAGGCAATAAGCTAACCCAAGCAGATGGTACCAAAAATAATTTCTAAAATCAATATAATTATCAAAATCCATTTAAGCGGATATTATACATAAGTGAAGCCAGTTGCAACTCTTAGAGGTCTATCAATAGTCCACCGAGGCATTTGAGCTAGCTCCTTCAGTGAATTGATATTCTCAAAGATCCCATACTTAGGAATCTGAACAAAAATATGCAAATCATCAGTAGCAAGGATATCAGGAAGATGCATCTGGCTATGTACTAGTAACAAAGAATTTGCTTACTGCAAGGGACAAACGGCAATCTCCATACTTGAGGGCATCATGAACAATGATAAGATCTTCATCCCCCTGATAAAAGTATTGAAGCAGTAAAGTTCCATTCTGCATTCATTTTTTCAAGAAAGAATCTTTTTGCATATTGGCGAAAGGATAAGTGCAGTAGTAGAATAAACCAGATCACCTCCAAGCCTAACATTAGATAACTCAAACAATAATGTATAACTAGTTCTAAGATGACATGGCAAAAATAATCGGCAAGGCTGAAATTCTAACATTTTCACTGCATAGAATTAGATATTTGGATTCTCAGTAACATTTTGATAATGACAGAATGAATCAAAAAATGTTTTTGGGCCATGCAATGTCTAACTACTTACCCGCCCATATTCACTGACAGTATCAAGCCCCACAATACCAAGATCTAAATCTCCAGATAACAATTTCCGTACAATGTCTTTGGGCCGCTGAAACCAGACTTCTACATTGGAAAGCTGGGATAAAAACAAATTATGCGTTCAGTATCAATCCTACATATAAATCATATACAGGTCCCAAGTACAAAGCATATTGTGAGAGAGAAAGATAGCACAAACCTGAGGTATTTGTGCAACATACTGTCTAGGATTGACCTGCTTAACCGACAATTGACAATCCTTTTGACAAATACAGAATAATGGAAGGGGTCAGACCAAAGAGTTTGATAGAGATTTTTTTTTCTCTAAAGGAAAGACAAAATGAGGACATGATGACATGATTACTAAATTTATGTACATTTTTATTATTAAAAAAATACATTTTAAATTAACTTATCATAAATGTTATCCACTTTTGTATGCAAAGCATTTTTTTGCACACCAAGTGCCAATGCCTCACTTTTACAGTTTCTTATACAAAATAAACAAATCCATATAAAATTAATTAATAAAGAAAAAAAATCAATTTCTAAAGGTCAAATTGCGCTGCTAGTCCTAATGCAATTTGAGATTTAGCCCTTGTACTTTAAAAAGCTAAAATTAATCCCCTTACATTTTTTATTTAAAAGAGTTTAACTCAGTAGTTGACACCATTAATATTTTCCATCAAAATTAACCATCCATGCAATCAAGCTAACGGTGCAATCATACAAATTTCAAAAGCAAACCATTATTATCCAGTAAGCATACCTGATTATAAGCAAATTTTAACAGAAAATACTATCTTATCAACGTTTAGACCAGAATAGATTCAATTTTTTTAACTTTGTATAGCAATTAAATCTCAAACTTTGTTAAAGCATAAGGACGGAAGGTATATTTCACCATTCCTATACAATTAACAGCTATATTATAGCTCGTAATGCTTGACTCTAATCATAATTCACAAACTTTAATAAGAAACAAGTGTTAAGCCAGTACTACCTTGAGTAGATCGAGAGTGTCACCAGCCATGCGACCTTTGCTAGGCAAGCCGAAACGAATCTCATCTCTTTCAACGATTTTACCATCGAATTTCCCATTAACAACGGTCGTTGTAGACTGCGACGACGAACAACAATAGATGAAGCTGCGTTTAGAAACCGATACGTAGAACGACGGAGGAGGAAGTGAGACCGAGGAGGCGGCCGTGAATGCGGAGGAGAATTGAGACATTTTCTATGGCTGACCCCCAAAATTAAAACCCTAAAGCAATTATCGGATTCTATGAATGGAAATTTTGATTTTTGAGATATTTTGAAGTAAAACAAAATAATAAAAAAGTAAAATCCAAAGGAAAATACAGTGACGACTGACGAGGGACTAAACAATGAGCCGCGGCAAGATGGAAGGTAGTTAGTGTGTTTTTCTGGCATAATATCAAATTTAACCTTCAATATTTACATCTTTTATCAATTTGATCTTTATTTTCTTTAAGCTAATTTTGTCAGTTAACCTTTTTAAAAAATAATTTTTTTTTGTTATTTTAGCAGAAATACTAATTAAAATATTGTTTTTTTAAAACATAATTTCTTGGCCATTCACATGTAATTTATACAATTTTTTTAAAATTTTTTGAATATTTATAAGGGATAATGATAAGTTTTACCCGTATTCTTTAATAAAATTGTCAATGTGGTACTTGTACTTTCACTTTATCCATTGCGGTACCTAAACTTTTATTTTGTCTATTGATTTGGTACCTGACCCTAATGGTGTCAGAAATTTTGTTGATGTGGGAAGATAAGGATCGAGTACCAAATCCCATAGGCGGAATAAAAGTTTAGGTACCACATTGATAATTTCGTTAAAGTATAGCGTAAAACTTTCTATTATCCCTTTTTATAATTTTTAAATTATTTGTTGACGCATATAAGATAAATAATGCCAAATCAATATGAAGTATATAAGGACTATCATGTGGGTTGTCAAGCTGACATTGTTAAAAATTAATGTTTTAGTCGAGCATTTCCATTAAAAATTATTTTACTCTTTTTTTAAAAAGCTTGAGAGCTAAATTTAGCTCAAAAAAAGAATAAGGTTCGAATTGAAAAATGTAAAGTCTAAGGACTAAATTTAGTATTATGCCTTTTTTTTTTGTTGAAACTCAATTGAGGCTGTGGGAAGTGAGCGGTGTGATTTGGTGCGGTCGGAGATATTTCTGGTAGATGAAGGTGACCACTCATGAGGGGCATACAGCCTCCGAATTCTTCCTTTACAATGAGACAAAACTGTCAAGGTAACCCTCCAAAAGAAATATTTCTTTGGTTTAATGAAAATTTATTATTTTTAGTGGTCAATACTTTTTAATTTAATTCTTTTATTTTTTATAATTGGTTATGAATAAGAGTTTAAAAAAATATATTATAAACAATAATTTTAAAGTATTTATAAATTTTAATTAATTAAAATATTTAAAATTAATTGAAGTTAAAGTTTAAAAAATTTAACTTAAAAATTGTTAAATGTTACTTTTTACTAGGGTTGAATTAATAAATTAAAAATTTATTCCCCATTTAAAAATACTATCCATCCTAACTCAATTCAATTCGATTTCATGATAAATAGGTAATCATCTTATTTTGTACAATTTGAACTTAAACTAAACTAAATACAAAATTGAACTGAGCACGAAATAATTTAAACTCTTAATGATTGAAATTTGAAATTACTATTATAAAAATATCAAAACCTATAACGACTCAGCTCAAAAACTTAGACTCAAACTCAAATGATTCGAATCTGAAAAACTAAAACCAAAACAACCCAAATTGATAAGTGCGTATTTTTCAATCTATTTATGATATATTCCTCTTGAATTTTGTTATTTAACTTCTTAATTATATTATTTATACTTATATTTTATTTATTATAGATTTAGGTGAATAATTCGAGAAAAATGAGTAAACTTTCAATACAATATTATTACCGTATTTCGACTATAATTTTAGTTATAAAATTTCATTTTGGGCTCATAATATATAAATTCAAAAGTAATCGAAAGGTTTAACTAATATTATTTCACAACCCAAGCCCAAGAAACATCAAGGTGTCTAAAATGGTTTGGAAGTTTGACACAAAAATTTATCAATCTTTAAAAGTATTTTTTATTAGTTTTAATGTTTTAAATAAAAAAAGGCATGTTTTTCCGTCTTGAATCAAGTGCTATAAATTAGTTTTAAAACATAGTTTATTTTCATATTTAAAATGTTTATAAAGTATTTTTAATTTAAAAATATTTTAAATTTCTTCTTCCTTTAATTGCTTTTTACTTTTAATAGATTTAGATATATTTTCAATCATTTTTAAAATAAGTTTTATAATGTATTTTAAAATATTTTTCAATTATATTTTTTCAAATTGTCAGAAGAGAAGGTTATTGAAAAATATAAAACTAGCAATTTGGTGTCAGTGGTGTCAGAGAGAATGCCCGCTTCCGTGCTAACAAAATTTGCGTGGAGACCGTTTTCATATTCAGGTGTTGGCAATTTATTGAACCTTATATGTGGACTATGCTGACTTCATGGTCAATTTTATTTATATTTGGGCTATACAGCTATGCTTTGGATGTTTTCCTTTTTAAAATATCTTAAGTTAGTAATTTGTTTCTCTCTAAATTGTATGTGTTTATTTACATAAAACATAAATTAGACTATTGGTACAAATAAGTCAGTGAGCAATTTTTGGATTCTTCTGCACCTTCTACCGATACAACTATTGGTATAATTTTGAACCTTTGAAACCCTCAAACTTTTACTAATAAAGTAGACTTCTACCGATACATTGGGCTTCAACGAGAAGACTTCTACTGGCACAAGTCTACTTGTACCTATACAAGTAGTCTACAATTTGTAATTAATGCTCGAATTAATTGCAACAACAGCTCTAATTTACTCCCAACGTCTCCAAACGGCTCCAAGGTTATTAGAAGGCATATATGCGAGTCAATAGCTCCATATTGAAGACAAGAAACAAGTTAATTTATACAGTAAATTACACAAAAATCCAATCTTTTCATTGACATTCTCTTTGTTCTTCATACACACACTTGAGCAACCATCTTTTTTATTCTTTTCAAGTGTTGTATTATTATTGAGTGAGTCTTATCATTGTAATATCTTCTTTTAAGAGTAGTTTTTAATCTTTATTCTTTTTCCTCATCTTTGTAAAGGTTTACTTAAGGTGAAAGTGACTTTATCTTGCCTAATGAAAAGATAGTGCCTTGTAAAAGTTAACCATTACCCTCCAAAGGTTCAAATATAGTGAATTTGAGAAATCCTTAGTTGTGGTAAGCTAAGGTAATGAAAGGTAGGCAATTGGGGTCGAACCACTATAAATTCTTGAGTCTCATTTATTTTTCATATTTTCTTATAGTTTTTTAAACACCAATTCACTCCCTCTTGATGATTATCGAGCTTAACAATATGTTATTATTATATTGCATTATGTTTATGGTATTATTATTTTAATGGGATTGTATTAGATCTTCAAATTGTAAGCAAGTCTCAAAATTAAAGTCTATATATTTGAGAGACTTGCCTAGGTAAATGTATTGAGAGTTAGGCACTGAATTGTAAGAGTGCTATTTTTATAGTGAATCTCGTTGTTGTGTTTTACTTGTGATCACAAGGGGTGATCATAGTTGTAAGAGTATTATGTCTTCAAAGTGCAAGGGTGAGGGAAACTATTACTGTATATGTGATTAAATAGGTTCACCTTGTCATTGTTGAAGAAAGTGCACGTTTCTAACTAAGTTAGGCTCTGCAAAGTAGGGAAACCAAATTGTGTCATCATATCTTTGTGTCTTGTGTGATTATTGTTCTTCATTTAGTGCTTGCAGGAGTGCCCACCATCTCAAGCACTAATGTGGTTATGTTGCATCTGTCTTAGCAACGACCTTTTTACTAACATTTTTAATGGTTTTATAGAAAAATCAATTAAATGATTTTTAAATATTTGATATTGAAGGATTAAAAATTATATGTTATTTTATACAATGAAAAATTAAGTGATAAATTTTTAGTACTAAGTTTATGTATAAAAATGTTGTTAAATTAGTAAAAATTAAATATTAAATATTATGCCATTTGATAAAAGTAAATATTAATTTTAAAAATTAATTATTTCTTAGTTTTATTAATATAACATTTTGTATTATTTTAAATAATTTTGGATAAAAGTGAAATATGGTAATTTGAATATTTTATTTCAGAAAAATATAATTTAGTTCAAATATAAATATTTTTAATAAAATTAAATCAATACTTTTTTCAACATAAGGATAAACATCTATTTACCTACTATTTTATTCAACACTTATTTTATTGAAATTTTATTAAATAAAAATTAAAATAACAAATCATCGATCTAATCACTAAAATACAAAGATCATCAAGTACATTCACCGTACAAATGATTTAAATAATACATTATGCACTAAACTATTCATCATGACCGATATAGTGACAAAAAATAACTCTTTATTTTACAATATAGAATTATTTTTCATCCAAATATTATTTCATGTTTAAGAAAAAGCTTTGAAATCTTCAACCCAACGGGGAGGGATTAAACTATGATTTACGTCATCCTTATCTCTTTCCAATAGGAGAATGACAAATAAGAATTTTCCCCTTAATATTTAACATTTTTAGTTTGATTTGAATTTTTTTCAAGAAGAAAAGCTGAAAATCAGAAGGAAAAATCTGATTTGTCATTCTCTTATTGGAAAGAGATAAGGGTGACTTAAAATCACAGTTTCGCGCAATCCTTCCTCTCAACCCAAATGATCTTTCTTCTTTCATGGGGACCAAAGAAGAGGGACACTTTGCTCGTTTCTAAAGAAATTCATTGGATCAACCATGGTCTTTATTTGCACCAATCTTTTGAAGTTATTCTTGAAATATTTAAGACCCCAAACGTTGGCTTGCTCGTAATTTATGTAGCCGTTAACATTGTTAGTTCCAAGATCTAGATCCTTGTAATTATAATATAACTGTACAGTCTTCGGATCCAACTTATGGATGTCCCGCCATCTTCTTCATTCAGCATGGCTATAAACAAATTGTCTGCTCTATTTGGAAAAGGCATTTTATTTTTCGGGATTTCATCCATTTTGCCTTCCGAAGCCACAATCATCGTTATAGCAATGTCAGCTTCTTCCTCAAGAAACATGGACATGAAACCTTCGATTCCAGTTTTGGGGATCGGTTCCTTGACGAAGTCCGTTTTGGCTTTGAGACTTGACCTTGGAACATTTCTATTAAGCAAAATATCCACAGGTTGTATTGGAAGTTCACCAAAGTGAAGAATTGATTCAATCCAACTCATTTCGGTACAATTCTCTTTGGCAAGTCCTAGCTCTGGAAACTTGTGTTGGATCAATGGAATCAACTCATCAACCCCACCAAGAAACATGGCTTTAAAAGAAGCTTGAATTGTTTTCTTCCCTACTAGACTGGAATTCACTTTTGTTATTCAAACAGTCATAAATATATCATTGGGAAGCTTGTGAGCAATGTATTGCCATCGATGGAAGATTTTGGTTGCATTTTGTTCCAAGTTGTTAGTGCACTAATAGAAAATAACAGACTCGGCAAGTATCTTGTGCAACAAGCCTCGATGCTTGCTGAGCAAACAAATGAATTCGAGCAAAAAGAAAAGAAGAAAGAGCTAGAAAAAATGGAGAGTATTTGATGAACAAAGTTTGATTCATTCATAGAATTAACAATGCAAAATGCCAATACATAAATCAAGCTCTAAGCTTGTCAAAAACGATAAACATCCACCTAATGGTTACCTAACACCACTAAACATTGAAACTTGAAGTAATTAACTTGTGCATACAAGCAAAGCTGAATTAACAGCTCATATGACAGCAAATTACATCAATCATCTACCTAACATAGTTCTAAATGAACTAAATTAGATTTCATTGACAAGAAATTACAAAATGAGCAAAATAAGCTTGCATCAGCAGCTCCTGCATGGCTTGGTTTTCATGGCCTGCTTGCTGCCGAGTGTTTGCTTCATACTGACCAACTTTATCACTCCTCCTTGGTTAGTATGGTGCAAACACCTAATTTTCCTCTCAAATGCTCAAACCTTGTGACATTAAGACCTTTAGTTAGAATGTCAGCAAGTTGATCCTCTGAATTGCAGTGAATCAGCTTCATCTCTTGTGCTTGCTCCATTTCTCGAACAACATGCAACATAATGCTGAAATGCTTTGTTTTTCCATGGAACACTGGATTTTTAGCAATTGCAACAGCAGATTGGTTGTCACAAAAGATCTTTGTTGCTTCTCTTTGATGCACATTCAAATCGGCCAAGATTTTCCTTAGCCAAATGGCTTGGTTCACAGCACTTGCTGCTGCCACATACTCTGCTTCAGCAGTAGATTGAGCCACCAGACTTTGCTTCTTCGAGCTCCAGCAGAACATGGCTGAACCAAGGTTGAAAGCATACCCTGAGGTGCTTTTCATATCATCTATCGAGCCTGCCCAGTCACTATCAGTGTAGCCAACCAACTTCAGATTTCCTTCATTATTGTACCTCAAACCATAGCTTAAGTGCCTTTGACATATCTCAACACTCTTTTTGCAGCTTGAAAATGCTTCTCATTGCAGCAATGTAAGAACCTTGAGAGCAATCCTACAGCATACATTATGTCTGGTCTAGTGGCAGTTAAGTATAACAGGCAGTCAACTAGACTTTTGTAGGTTGTTTCACAAACCTTCTCAAAGTCACATTGGCTCGATAGCTTCTCTCCAACAGCAACAGGAGTTTTAGTTACCTTGTTGTTTTGCATGGAAAACTTAGTCAGAATCTTTGTGGCAAAGCTTCTCTGACTTAGAAATATCCCATTCTGTGTTTGTAACACTTCCATTCCAAGAAAATAGGACATCTCCCCTAGATCTGACATTTCAAACACCTCCTGCATCTTGGTCTTGAAATCAACCAGCATTGTTTGATCTCCTCCTGTTACTAGCAGGTCATCAACATACAGAGATACAATGAGCTGAGTTTGTGTCCCTTCCTTCTTAACATACAGTGTTGGTTCACTCTTGCTTTGATAGAATCCTAAATTAGTCAAATAGCCATCAATTCTGGAGTACCAGGCCCTTGGAGCCTGTTTTAAGCCATATAGGGCCTTCTTCAGTTTATAGACCATGTGCTCTCTGCCAGCTATCTCAAACCCTTGTGGTTAATCAACATAAATGTTTTCATCTAAGAAGCCATTCAGAAAAGCTGATTTTACATCAAGTTGATGGATCTTCCATTCGAGCTGTGCTGCTAAGGTAATCAGTAGTCTGATAGTGTTGAGCCTGGCCACTGGTGCAAAGGTCTCCAGGTAGTCCATGCCATATTTCTGACTGAACCCCTTGACAACTAGCCTTGCTTTCAGTTTGTTCAAGGTTCCATCAGCATTTTGCTTGGCTTTGTACACCCATTTCACCCCAATTACCTTCCTTTTGACTGGCCTTTCAACCAATTCCCAGGCCTGGTTCTTCTCAATCATGCTGATTTCCTCAGCCATTGCCTGCTTCCACCCTTGCTGAGCTTCAGCCTCTTCAAAGTTGCTTGGTTCAGCTATGGCAACATGAGCCCTTTCATAAATCTCAGTCAATGGTCTTGTTCCCCTGACTGGTTCATCATCAATGTCCATTTCAGGACTATTTTGGTCTGGATTAGCTTGGTCTGCTGCAAGTTCTTCTGAAACTTCTTCAGGTTCATGTCTTTCCCAGTTCCAACATGACCTTTCATCGAATACCACATCCCTGCTGACTGACACTTTGTTTGTTGAAGGATCCAATATCCTATAGCCCTTCTTGATAGTGCTGTAGCCCACCAGAATACCAGGTCGAGCCCTTTCAGACAATTTGTCCCTTTTAACAGCAGGTACATGTGCATAACACATGCATCCAAAGACCTTCAGATGAGCCAGTGATGGCTTGAATCCAAATCAGGCCTCGAATGAAGTCTTCTGGTTCAAAGCCTTGGTTGGAAGCCTGTTTTGAATGTATGTTGCAGTGTTAACTGCTTCTGCCCATAGATCTTTAGGTAGGTTCTTCTGAATCACAAGGCACCTAGCCATATCCATCAAACTCATATTCTTCCTTTCACTTACACTATTTTGCTGAGGTGTATAAGTGTTGGTAAGCTGATGTTTAATGCCTGCCTTATCACAAAAGGCTTGAAACTGTGCTGAGGTATACTCAGTCCCATTATCAGACCTTATGGTCTTCAGCTTGCAACCTGTTTCAGTCTCAGCAGCAGTTTTGAACTTCCAAAACACAGAGGCCACCTCAGATTTCTGTTTCATGAAGTAAAGTCAACAATATCTCGAGAAATCATCAATGAACAATATGAAATACCTGTTTCCACTTAATGACTCAGTCTTCATGGGGCCACACACATCAGTGTGCACAAATTGTAATCTTTCAGAGGCTCTCCAGGCTTGATTCGAGGGAAATAGAAGTCTAGCCTGCTTGCCTAACTGACATACTTCACACACATCATCATGCTCCACTATGTTGGTGAAGTTTTCAGCTAACCCTTCTCTGACCATTTGAGCCATTGATCTGAAATTGGCATGTCCAAGCCTTTGATGCCAAAGCTTGGATTCAACTGTTGTAGCTGTGTAGGCAGTATCTGACTCATTTGTCCAATTAACTACAAAGCTCTTATCAGCCATAGGGACTGCCATCAGCTTGGATCCACTTGGATCACTGATTTTGCATTGGTTATCTTTGAACATCACAGAATAACCTTTCTCCAGCAATTGAGCTATACTGAGCAGGTTTCTGTCAATTTCAGGCACCAAGAGCACATTTGAAATCACTTTGGCACCTGTGGGAGTGCATATCAGCACATCACCCTTGCCTTCAGCTTGAATAAAGTGGCCATTACCTATTTTGACATTGGTTCTGCAGCTTTTGTCTAAAGACTTGAAGATTGAAGCATCAGGTGTCATGTGATTGGTGCATCCACTGTCTAGGAGCCAACCAGATGAGAGCCTTTCCTGTGTAGCTGTGCCTGACACAGTAAAAACTTGCTCCGCTTGGTCACTGTCCTCCTTGGCTACTCGAGCCTCAGCTTTCATCTGTTGAAACTGATTCTGCCTTGATTTGGCCTTGCTTTTGCAGACTCTTTCAACATAACCCTTCTTTTTGCAATGCTGGCATACAGCATCTAGATTGAACCAACATTTTTCTTCTGGATGACCAGGCCTCTTGCAATGCCTGCAAGGTTGGTCATTGCTCCTTGCAGCATCAGGCTTAGGCCTATTTTTCCAGGTCTTCTTACCTTTATAGGCAGTATTGGTCTTTACCTAAAAGGCACCTTCCTAGTGCTCTTCCAGTCTGCTAGCTCTTCTCTGCTCTTGTGCATAAAGAGCATTGATAAGCTCTGTCAAGGGAATGCTGGTCAAGTCCCTTGAGTCTTCGAGAGATGAGATTTTTGCCTCATACCTCTCTGGTAAGGTTGAAATGACCTTCTCCACTATCCTAACTTCACTGAACTGCTCACCAAGGAGCCTTATGCTATTTACCACAACCATAATTCTGTCAGAATATTGCTTGACAGTTTCTTCTTCTTTCATTTTCATGTTCTCGAATTCTCTCCTCAGATTCAACAACTGTTGTTGCCTTGTCCTCTCTGTCCCTTGAAACTCCTCTTTCAACTTATCCCAGGCCTGCTTTGGTGTTTCACAGGCCATAATCCTTGTGAAAATCACATCTGACACTGAGTTCTGTATGCAGGACATGGCCTTGTGCCTCTTGGTCCTCTCATCAGCATGCTGCCTTATCTGAGCCACTGTTGGATTGGCTCTAAGTGGCTCTGGTTCAACATCAGAGTTGACCACCTCCCACAGATTGAAAGCCTGTAGGTAGGTCTTCATTTTTACCACCCATATGTGATAGCCTTCCCTATTGGAGACTTGTGGTGCAGCTGGTGAAAAGTTTGATGAAGCCATTCCTTGAATACCAGGTCCCTTAAGAAATAGGCTCTAGATACCAATTATTGGTGCACTAACAGAAAATAACAGACTCGGCAAGTATCTTGTGCAACAAGCCTCGATGCTTGCTGAGCAAACAAATGAATTCGAGCAAAAAGAAAAGAAGAAAGAGCTAAAAAAAATGGAGAGTATTTGATGAACAAAGCTTGATTCATTCATGGAATTAACAATGGCAAAATGCCAATACATAAATCAAGCTCTAAGCTTGTCAAAAAACAGTAAACATCCACCTAATGGTTACCTAACACCACTAAACATTGAAACTTGAAGTAATTAACTTGTGCATACAAGCAAAGCTGAATTAACAACTCATATGACAGCGAATTACATCAATCATCTACCTAACATAGTTCTAAATGAACTAAATTAGATTTCATTGATAAGAAATTACAAAATGAGCAAAATAAGCTTGCATCAGCAACTCCTGCATGGCTTGGTCTTCATGGCCTGCTTGCTGTCGAGTGTTTGCTTCATACTGACCAACTTCATCATAAGTTCTTGTTAACTGTAAACACGGTTACAACAGGTGGAACAGGGACTAACTTTATTTTCCTTGCAAGAACAATGCCAAAAGTATTTCCACCACCTCCTCGGATAGCCCAAAACAGATTTTCACCCATGGAGTTCTGATTAAGAATCCTTCCATCAACATCAATCAATTTAGCACCAAATATATGATCAGCAGAAAGACCGTATTTATGGACCAATATGCCATATCCACCCCCACTTAGATGCCCACCAGCACCTATAGTGTACCAAAAACCAGCAGGGAAAGCAAGGGTTTACTTTTTGAAGTAATTTCGTAATACAATTCACCTAGAGTTGCACCAAATTCAACCCATGTAACTTCACTCATTGTGTCAAACTTCAATTACTCGAAAGTTGACCAAATCAAGGATGACAAATGGATCTTGAGAAACATAAGAAGAATCGTTAAGATCATGACCACCACTGCGAATCCTAAGTTGGAAGCCATGGTTTTTGGAAAAATAAATTGTTGATTGGACATGGGATGTTTTGAGTGGTGTAATAATAGCATAGGGTTTAGGCGTAGTTGGTGTGGAGAACCTTTTATTGTGAATAGAAGCATTCAAAACTGAAGAATATGAAGGACTATTTTGCATGTAAGTAATGGTAGAAAAGTTTGATATATGAAGAGAAAGGCAACAAAGGAAATCCCGATGAGAATGATGAGTTAAATTTGCCCTACTCACACTACACCAAAATAGGCTTTTAGCTGTACTTTTAGCGGCGTTTAGATAAAAAAACGCCGGTAAAAATTGAGTATTAGCGGCGTTTTCCCGTAAAACGCCGCAAAAAACAAAACCCAACGGCGTCGTTTAACATGTGTAACAGCCTAATTTTCAGTGGTGTCGGAAATAGTGATTCGAGATCACTAAATTTGACTAGTCAGTTTTAAAATTTAATAAATTAATAATTATAGGTCAAGTGTGAATTTAAAAGAATTTTTGAATTAGTGAATTTTGTGATTTAAAAAGAATTTAATAGGTAAATTGGGTCTAAAATGAGGTATCGAGACCTCAAATTCATAAGCGAGCCATAAATATTTTTATAAATATTTATGGAGTGTCATTGAGTTAGTATAAAAGTTTCGTTAGAAAATTATAACGTTTGGATAGTCAATTAATGAAAAAGGACTAAATTGAAAATAGTGCAAAATTTGTTAAATCGTGATTAAATAGCTTAAATGACTAATAAGGAGGGATTTAAAAGGCAATTAGGCCTACAGTATATGGGCTGGGCGGTTGGGTAAGAAAAATCAGCAAGAAAGTAAGGAGAAACAAGGGAAAAATTGGAAACTTCACAAATTAAATATATAAGACAAAGACAAAAGTGAAAAATCTAGAGAACTATTCATAATTTATCAGAAAAAACGCCATAGGAGGTCTGAAACAAGCTGTTTTCTCATATTTTTTTATACCATGTGAGTTCAATTCTTACTTTTTCCTTGAAATTTTTATGTTTTGTGACTTTTACAACTAGGTCCAACTATTGAATTCATTAGTTTTTGATTCCATGGGTGATTTTGTAAGTTACTATGAATAAATTCTGGAATTTTATGATGAATTATTATAGATTTTAAGTTTTAATTTCATTATATTATGATCTTATTAAAGTGATTTTAGTAGAAAATGATTTTTAGGGCCTAATTGTGAAAAAGTTAGGAATTTGGGTTTTTACTGAAATTATGAATATAAAAGGCTATTTAGTAGTCTAAAATGGTTGGATAAGGTGTTAATTGAGAAAAATTAGATCAATTGAAGGGTTAATTGAGTAGGGACCAAATTGTAAAAAATTGTAAATTTTAGGGTAAAAGTGTAATTTTGAAAATTGAAAGGCATAAATTGTAAGTAAATTAGTATTGAATGAGATGCTAATGAATGGAAAAATTTATATTATAGATCGGGAATCCAAAGATAAACGCGAAAAAGAGAAAGTATCGAGCTAGTTTCTGAACTTTTACAACTTCTACGAATTGGCCCAGGTAAGTTCATACGGTTGAACGTTTATGATTAATTGTTAATGTGAGAATGATATAATGTATCAATTTGTATATTGTTGCTGAATTATGATTATGGTAAAAATGAAAATAAAACGAGATTGTTAGTTCAAATTAAAGGATATGCAGGATTGAGTACATATGTTCGGTAACCAGTGATGGATTGACGGATGAGTCCATGGTGGATCCATGGCAAAGTGTGAAAAGTAGGTACGATATTTCGATAAAGAAAACCATACTGAGTTGCAAAAAGTAGGTATGGTATTTCAATAAAGAAAACCGTACTGAGTTGTGAAAAGTAGGTATGGTATTTCCGTGAAGAAAACCATACTGAGTTATAACAACGTGAAGTATTCAAGCAAATTGTGGCACCGGGCAAACGATGTACTCAATTCTGTAAGGCGATCCTTAATTTGACAAGTATTTATAAGTGCAATTGAAACTAAATGTTGGAATAGAAGTTGACATTATATTGAGCTCGATTGGATATATTTATTGTTTGAGATTGTGGTTGGCAGGAAATGTTGAATTTTTATTTGTTTGTTAATGTTGTTAGTGAAATTTTGGTAAGATTTTATTATGAGCCTATGAACTTATTAAGCTTTCTGTAAAGCTTACTAGTGTATGTTTACTATTTCTTGTAGATTGACGTATATGTATATTTCGGAGGATCGGATCTACATCAACGATCACACTATCCAGATGTACTCCGGTAGATTTTGTTAAACAACTTTTTGGTTTATATGGCATGTATAAGGAGTTGGTTAGTTTGTGTGTATTCTTATGATATAGCTAAG
Organism: Gossypium raimondii; assembly: GCF_025698545.1. NCBI lineage: Eukaryota > Viridiplantae > Streptophyta > Magnoliopsida > Malvales > Malvaceae > Gossypium > Gossypium raimondii. The sequence goes on from NC_068568.1 coordinate 1,709,431, forward strand.
GAGTAGCAAGTAAATATTTGATAATGATTAGTTATTGAAATGGCTATATAGGAATGTGTTTTGGTGCTGTGTGTGCTTAAATGATAGTTAATAAAAAGAAATGATAAAAGAGTAAGAATTTGCAATGAAACAGATTTTGGACAGCAGCAGTGATGTGAATTTGAAAAATCACCTAGGATAGTATAAAATGAATTAGAGGGTGAATGATATATGGAATTAAATATTGTTGAGTCTATTTTAATAGAAAAATAACGATGTAGCAAAAAGAAATTTATATTTTAAGATATGTGAATTTTAGTGAGACAGGGTCAGATATGTTTTTGGAGTCCCCTGTTCTGAGTTTAGAAAATAATTAAAAATTGTACAAAAATATTTTTGAGCTGTATCTTACATTCTTAGATTCCTTAATGAGTCTATTTTCTGTAGAAATAAGTTAGAACATTATATGAAAATCCTAGAATGAGAAAATTTATTTTTAGTAACAAGAGGTCAGAACAGTTGAATGGTGAAACAGGGGAGACTTTAACTAATAAACTGTACTAATTGGCTGAACCAAAAATTCTAAAAATTTTATGGTAGGAAGATATATGAGTCTAGTTTCAGATAAAATTTACGGAATTAAATTTCAAGTACCGTATCTTGAGTTATAATTAATTTTGTAACTGCTGTGCGATTAGACAGATTTGCTGTAAATAGTGAAATTAATTTTCAAAGTAAATTTTTATGCTCCGAATTAGTAATATAAGTTAAGTAATGCCTCGTGCTCGACTCCAAAAACGGTCTCGGGTAAGGGGTGTTACAACATGGGCAGTGGAAGTAGAGATAACATCAACGACAGATCAGAAATTTTGCCCTTTCCAGAACAAAACTTAAACGAAAATATCCCTAGTACTAGTACACAATTTCAATGGGTTCGCCAGGATACGGATGAAGATATATATGAATTATGATGTACTAAGATTTTACGATTGTTTAATTATATGTAATACATGCCTTCGAGGAGTCAGGCTCAAGCTGAAGTTCAGAGGTTAAAAGACCAGATGGCTCAGATGCAAGCGACCACAGTTGAAGTTCAAAGGAAATATGAAGAACTCCAGCTACAACTTAAAGCAGAGGCGGCAGCGAGGGAAGCAGAGGTTGCAGCGAGGGAAGCAGAGCAGAGCAGAAAGTACGACGAACTCCAACAGCAGCTTCAGAATATGATGAAGATGTTTCAGCAGTCGCACCATCCGCCGTCATAGTGTATTGTATAAAAAATTTTATCATTTTAACTTTTAACATTTTTGTAAAAATAATATGAATTATATTTTATTTATTGATATTTATATTATTTTATTCGTTTAATTTGAAATATTATATAGATTTATTGCTTTTGACTGGTTTAGATTTGGTTGCTTTTGATTTGTTGCTACAGGAGGGCTGAAAATATGAAAAATTTTATTTTACAAAAATCCCAAAATTAGTGGCGTTTATTTAAAAAACGCCGCAAACGTTAGCGATGTTGTCAATAGCGGCATTTTTTGCGGCGCTTGTGGAAGCGCCGCAAATACTTTTAGTGGCGCTAAGAAGCGCGGCTAAAAGCCTACAAAAACGCCGCTAAAAACCTGTTTTAGTGTAGTGTCACTAACAATATCACCATAAGAAATGGAAGCACATAAAATTGAAGGAACTTCATGTTATTGAGCCAGTTGTGAGCATGGGATTGTGTTACACTTAGTTACCTTTTTTATAATTATGTTTGAGATGTTTTATATTTATCATTTCCTTTATTCTTTCATATTTTAGTTATTTAGTATGTATATATTTACAATTTTCTCTTTAAATTAGCCGACCGAGTATTAACTGGATTGGCATGGACATTATTACCAATGCAGAAGGACATGGTCTGAGTACGTTGAAGCGCATTATCCTCTTATTTATGAGTTGAGAAAGTCTATAAATAATTCTAGATATTGTGTTAAAAAGAACAGACATGATCAAAATCTGTAATAAAAAAATGACAAATTACATAGTTAATAACTCTAAATAAAATCGTTCTAATTTTAGTCGCCTTAAACTTTTTCAATTTGATTTGGGTAGCTTTATATTCTAGATTGAATTCCTCTTAATGTAAATAATCTTTTTCTGGTAATTTTGCTAATTAAATATTGAAATACTATGTTGCATATATATGGGTGATGTGGAAACTATAAAAAAAAATTATTTATCATTGATATTGTTGAAATATTGTTTTTCATAGTCGGTTGAGTCTTAACTCAATTGGCATCAACGTTATTATCATTACAAGAAGATGTCAGTTTGAGTGCGCTTACGGATAAACTTATGCACTATATAAAAAAATTATTTGCTCAAATTTCAACCACCTCTTCTTTTACCTCATATGTTTTATTTTTGAAAAAAGGAATTTAAAATATGTTAGTTTTAAAAAATGTAAAGTCACATGTTCTATTTTTTAAAATATGTTGGCTCAAAAGTCTAAGCCCCCGAGACTTGGATTGGTAAATAATGCAATCCCTCCTCAAGAGAGCTCTTTAGGATTCAAACCTTGACTTCAACTAACAGGTGCATTTGGTTTTCTTGATTTTGATGTCGGGTGAGGGGGATTGATCGGTTTTGATGTTTATTTAATTGATTAATTCGATTCATTATCGATTTTTGAATTTAAGAATTGAATCGATCGAAAAAATTGACTTATTTTACATTATTTAAAAATATTTATATTTTATAATATGTATATAATAGATATATAACCATATAAACTCAACTCAATAACTCAAGGTTAGTTAACTGAAAAAATCGACTAAATCGATTGAATCAAAGTCGATTTGGTTGGACTGGTTTTCTCAACTAAAGTTGATCGAGTTGATTTTCTTATATTGAAGGCGGTTTGAAAAAACCGACCAAACTGATTGCTTTCCCTTACCCAACCATATACGCTTTTTTATTTTTAGTTTTTTATCTTAAGATCAATTATTAATCATTAAAAATAAAGTCATTTCCTGCACTTCCATAATTTCCAAATGCTACTTTTTTTATTGAAATTTTTATTAAATAAAAATTAAAATGACACAATCCTATAATGCATTCACCTCACAAAAATTATTTTAGAATAAAAATAAAATTATGATTTAATTAATACATTATGCACTAAATTATTGATGACATGACGACATATATAGTAAAAAGGAAACTCTTTGTATTACAATATAATATTACTTTGCATCCAAATATTATTTCATATTTAAGAAAAAACTCTAAAATCTTCAACCCTGACGACCTTTCTTCTTTCATGGAGACAAAAGAGGAGGGATACTTTGCTCATTACTAAAGAAATTCATTGGATCAATCATGGTCTTTATTCTCACCAATCTTTTGAAGTTGTTCCTGAAATATTTAAGACCCCAAACGCTGGCTTGTTCGTAACTTGTGTAACCATTAATGTTGTTAGTTCCAAGATCTAGATCCTTGTAATTATAATATGCTCCTCTCAGAGATTTCGAAGCATAACTGGACATATAACTGTAAAGTCTTCGCATCCAATTTATGCACAGTCCTGCATCTTCTTCATTTGCCCATTGTACAATGTAAACGGATTCGAACAAGATGCCTGATCTATGTGGGAAAGGTATTTCACTTTCCCGGATTTCATCCATTTTGCCTCCGAAAGCCTCTATCATCGTTATAGCAAAGTCAGTTCCTTCCTCAAGAAACATGTTCATGAACCCTTCGATTCCAGTTTCGGACATCGGTTCCCTGATGTAGTCCGTTTTGGCTTTGAGACTTAATCTTGGAAGAGCACTTCTATTAAGCAAAATCTCCACAGGTTCAATTGGAAGTGCTCCATAGTAAAGAACAGATTGAACCCAACTCATTTCGGTACAATTCTCTCTGGCAAGTCCTAGCTCTGGAAACGAGTATTGGATCAATGGAATCAACACATCAATCCTACCAAGAAACATGCCTTTAAAAGAAGCTTGAACTGTTTTCTTCCCTACTTGACTGGAATTCACCTTCATTACCCAAACAGACGTAAATAAATCCTTGGGTAACTTGTGAGCAATGTTTTGCCATCGATGGAAGATTTTGGTTGCATTTTGTTCCAAGTTCTTGTTAACTGTAAACACAGTTACAACAGGTGGAACAGCGACTAACTTTATTTTCCAAGCAACAACAACTCCAAAGGTATTTCCTCCACCTCCTCGGATAGCCCAAAACAAATCTTCACCCATGGATTTTCGATGAAAGACCCTTCCATTAGCATCAATCATTTTAGCATCAATTATATGGTCAGCAGCAAGACCATATTTGCGGCCCAATATGCCAAATCCACCCCCACTTAAATGCCCACCAATGCCTATAGTGTGGCAAATACCAGCAGGAAAGCCGAGCGTCTGTGTCTTCGAAGCAATCCCATAATATAATTCACCTGTAGTTGCACCAGATTGAACCCAGGCAACTTCATTTTTTGTGTCAACTTTGACATCTCGAAAGTTGACCAAATCAAGGATGACAAATGGAACCTGAGAAACATAAGAAACACCCTCAACATCATGACCACCACTTCGAATCCTAAGTTGGAAGCCATGGTTTTTGGAACAATAAATTGTTGATTGGACATGGGATGTTTTGAGTGGTGTAATAATGGCATAGGGTTTAGGGGTGGTTGGTGTAGAGAACCTGGAATTATGAATAGAAGCATTCAAAACCGATGAATAGGAGGGATTATTTTGGGTGTAAGTAATGGTAGAAGAGTTTGCTATACGAAGAGAAAGGCAACGAAGGAAATCCCGATGAGGATGACGAGCTAAATTTGCCCCACTCACTGACAATATCACCATAAGAAATGGAAGCACAGAAAATTGAAGGAACTTCATGTTCTTGAGCCAGTTGTGAGGATGGGATTGTGTCACACTTTGTTACCTTATTTATAGTTATGTTTGAGATGTTTTACATTTAAAATTTCTTTTATTCTTTTCATATTTTAATTATTTCTGTAGTATATTTGCTAAAAAAACATGTTTTCTAATTTTGTTTAGCTAAGTATAGGACAACTATTAGACTATAGACAATTTTTCTTGTTATTAAAATAATAACTCTAAATAAGATCATTTTAGTTTATTTTAGTCCCTTTAGTGTGTGTAAATATTACCTCAAACTAACGGTTGATTTGGGTAGCTTTATATTCTAGATTGAATTCCTCTTGATGTAAATCATCTTTTCCTACTATGTTGCATATATATAACTATTTAATAGGGTGATATGAAATCTAAATATATATCAACAATTCAATTAACTTTCTCACATAAGAATTTAAGAAAAATTTTGAATTAATTGAGTTGACGAGTCCTATTTTGTCACCCTAACTCGATTTGAAATTTTTGAATAGATTGAGTGAAATTGTTCGAGTTAAATTAAAAAATTTAAACAAGTCAAATTGAAATCTTGTTACAATATAACTAATTCCATGTTTGAAAATATTTTCAAAGCAAAATAATTAAAAAATTCTTTAGTATGATAAACTTGAATCATTAATTAACTTATATAGGTCCTCAAAATTATTATTCTAGAAATTTTTACTTTTTTAACTTTCTTTATACATTTTTTAGATTTTTAAATTTTTTAAAAATAAAAATTTGTAATTTTTATAAATATTTTTATTTTGAATTTTTTTTTTGTAATTTTTGTTGAGAGAGACCAATTTGTTCATTTTCAAACTTGGCATGAACTAAAAGGGTAGTTACACCAATCTGTTATTCGAATTGTAAAATTCAACTCGTTTCGAACGTGAAACTCGAATAACTCGGTTCGATCAACTCGAAGTTTAAAAATGAATTTGATTTTCTTCGGAACGAATCGAATTTTACCCTTTTTATCATATAGTCATATCTTTTATTTTTGAAAAAGGGACAAAAGTCTAAGCCCCCAAACTTGGAATGGTAAATAATACAATCCCCCTTCAAGACTCTGACTTTAGGGAACAGCAATTTAATTCATCCATTTGGTTTTTCCGATTTCGATGTGGGTTCATCCATTTTGACTTTGATTTCATTATTTTATTTGATCGGTCATCCATTTTTTAAATATTAAAAATGAACCCATAAAAAAATTGACTTTATTTATATTATTATAAAAATATTTATATTTTATAATATATATAATACATATATAATCATATAAACTCAACTCAAAGTTAATTAATCAAAAAATTGAACTACAGTTAAATTAATTTTCTCAATTAAAGTTAGTCGAATCGATTTCCTCATATTAAAATCAATTTGAAAAAATTGATCCAACCTACGAATTAAACCGATTGCTTGTCTTTATCCAACCATATAGGTCAAGTTGACCCAAAATTTAACTCACTTCCATTGCACTAACTCTCTTGGATTTACTAAATATAAAGTGAGAAACATAAATATAAATTTTAAATTTTGAAAAATTTAAATATCGAAAAAAAAGAAATTATAAGGATATATATACTTTTAATAATACCCAAAATAATAATATAATAAAATAATTAATTTAAACTGTTATGATTTTATGTTTATTTAAAAGATAGTATACTATTAAGATAAAAAAATTAAATTATTAATTGGTTGAATGTATTCCAAGTATAAATAACCTGTAATTACTTTTTTTCAATGGTTTTAATAGAAAAAATCAATTAAATGGTTTTTAAATTATTTGATATTCAAGGGATTAAAATTATAGTGAAAATTTAAGTGATGAATTAATGTTAATTCTAAATTTATATAAAAATAAATTTATATACTAAATTAATAAAAACTTAAATATTAAATATAATTATGTGGTTTGATGAAAGTGAATTTTAATTTAAAAAATATTTATCTTTAATATAACATTTTAAATCTTTTTGGATAAAAGTAAAAAATGGTATTTTAAATATTTCATTTTATTAAAAATATAATTTATTTCAAATATAATATTTTTAATAAAATAAAATTACTTAGCTTACCTAAAAGAAATTGTTTAAAAGAGTTTTGATATTTTTGTTGTTCGCTAAACAATCTTTTGTTGGTATATGCATTTTTCTGAAGCATCACTACACCAAAACAGGCTTCTAGCGGCACTTTTAGCTGTGCTTGGATAAAGAACGCAGGTAAAAATGAGCATTGGCGGCGTTTTATGGAAATCGCCACTAAAGATCGAAAAACGTCGCAAAAAACCAAAGCCCAACGGCGTATGTTTCACAATCTTCAGATTGGGTTTTCTCTTTTGTGATTAGTGGGGAATGTATTCTCTTAGATTTTATAGTTGATTTGTGGTATTGGAGCGCGAGGATAAAAATAAATTTATGAGAAGTTAACAAATATTTTAAGATGTGTATCAATGTTCTTTTTTAAAGGTTTTATTCGTATTCACCTATAGTATGGTGTGTAAAAGAATTATTGACAAATAAATCTCGAAGATATAATGAAGCCCAATAGCTGTCGGCGTTTTGTACTGATAGAAACAGTTCACTAAGCATTGAGTGAAGCATAACAAGAATATCAATTTCTACAAAGAATTTATGTAACAATTCTTTATAGAACAATCTAGAAAAATAAAATATGGTGGGAGAATAGAAAATAAACTTTTGATGGGTTTTCTAGTGTGTCTTACAAATGAAATTTCACTCCTATTTATAGGAGGTCTCATATCTTTTCATAGGGATATAACTACCCCAAATGGATAGTAATATCTTTAGCCATAAACATAATTATTCAATAGGGATCTACTCGAATAATTATAGCTCTTTATTATTAATTAATTGACAAAACTTTGGGAAATTTACCACTTTTCATTTGTAATTATTGGAACACTATATATTTTAAAATGTTCCAACAATCTCCCTTATTTTCAAAATATTCTAGATTTCGATAATCTTGTAAATAAATTGAATAAGTGAAGGTGTCTTATAATTGAACCTTCACTTATTGAAAACATGTTAAAGTTAATCGAAATTGCATGGTAGACTATACTTTGAATCGCCTATTCAATTTAATTAACCGAATACATTTCACACAATAATTTAAACACCAGCCAATACATAGTATCCGGAGACATTATTATAGCCATGCATCTATAACCTCTTTTTATGAGTGTTGTCAGAGCCAAGCACTTGAGCTCCTATAAGCGACCAGAGTTCCACTCATACAGGTAGATCTCATCAAAAGTATTATCGTAATTATAACACTCTAACATATTTATGCTATGGTTCTATTAAGAGTATAATACTCATCTTTACCTTTATCATTATAGATGCCTAGCACTTTTCCCTTGAAATGATATAATATATTTTTTTTATAGTGCTAGCAGCCACATACTGATGATGTACTTCGTCTTATTGAACTCAAGACTTGACGTTATACCAAGCGTTGAGTTGAGTTTCCATCATTGGCGACTCAAATATTATAGGCTTGAACCTCATCTCTCAATTTCCAAAATTTCAACATAGTTATGTTAATTATCCATATCACATAGTGAAACTTTATCATATTTATTTATGTCTTGAAAATTTACAAGAACAACATCTCCACCATGTTCAATTACTCATTCTTTTCGCAAAAAAATGCTATCAAGGATATCCTTTTTACTATTGTCAAATTATAGTGATCACTTTATCTTTTCTTATCATATTTGACTATTTTATTTATTTCTTGATCTTCAAGAAATTAATTTCACAATAACCAAATATATGAAATCATAAATCATGTATTTTTCACCAAGTAAGTTACTATTAACAGGTCATAAATCTCTTGGTGAAACTGGACAACATATTTGTTATTTGTCATAGTTTCTAACTTACTCCATAAGACTGCTATCGTTTTCTCTATAAACACCTCCTGCAACACATTGTTTGTGAGGCACAACTGAATTGTTGACTAAGTCTTCTTATCAAGCTTATCTCATTCTGACTAATTCATACCCCGCGGGCTTTTTCCCTGTAATGACCTTCTTCAGGCCATACTGAACCAAAATAACTATTATCCAGACTTGCCATAAACTGAAATTTGTGATGCCATCGAACTTTTCGATATCATATCTCATTGTCATCCCTGAATGAATTGATTGTGGAAAATGAACTAAGCTCTTATGCCAGTTTATTGTGGCTCAATAAGCAACAAAAATGAGAAAATGAAAATTGGGCACACAAATATTTACATGGAAAAATCCCTTTAGAGAGGATAAAAAACCACGAGCAAAATAGGCTTTTACTTAATGAGCAAATAAACGAAGAGTATAAGATGGAGATAAGCAAAACAGAAAACCCTGAATCCCAAAAAATAAAGTTCTCTGGCTAAAATAAGAAATTCCCTTAAACTATTTCAAAAACACTCTTAATCTTAATGTGATGAAGATGTCAATTCCAGGGTTACTAAAGCCCTTATATAGGCTGAAATTAGTGTGAATATCTAACTAAAATATCTCTAGAATAATCAGAGTTAGACTGGAAAAGATAGTAGAGTTTAATTGGGAACATGTGGGAACATGTCGCCACGTCACAATGTCCTAAACCATCTCACCATGATGTCATCCGTTTTCGTGATATTGCGTCGTTGTGACATCGGAAACCCCCTCGTCACGATGTCAGCATCTATTGGGGGTGTTGTGTTTCTGAAGTCCTCGTGTCGTGATTGGGGTAACGGTAAGTGCCTAAAAGATCCGAAAATGTGAAGCATACCCCACACCTATTATCTTATTCAACTCCTTTTTGTATTGATATTTTTATTAAATAAAAAATTAAAAACACAAACCATGTGATCCAATCCCTGTAATGCAAGACCTTTCAAGTATATTCACAGCACAAAAACTATTTTAGAATAAAGATAATTTTTATAATTTAATTAATACATTATGCACTAAATTATTCCTCATGACAAATATAGTGACAAAGAAACAATTTATTTTACAATATAGTATTACTTTTCACCCAAATATTATTTCATTAAAAAAAAAAACTCTAAAATCTTTAACCCTGACTACCTTTCTTCTTTTATAGAGATCAAAGAGGAGGGATACTTTGCTCGTTTCTAAAGAAATCCATTGGATCGACCTTGGTCTTTATTTGCACCAATCTTTTGAAGTTATTCTTGAAATATTTAAGACCCCAAACGCTAGCTTGCTCGTAACTTGTGTAACCAATAATGTTGTTAGTTCCAAGATCTAGATCCTTGTAATTGTAATATGCTTCTCTCGGAGATTTCGAAGCATAACTGGCCATATAACTGTAGAGTCTTCGGATCCAGTTTATGTACGTTCCCGCAGCTGCTTCATTTGTCCATTGGACAAAGTAACTGGATTCGAACAAGATGCCTGCTCTATGTGGGTAAGGTAATTCATTTCCCCGGATTTCATCCATTCTGCCTCCGAAAGCCTCTATCATCGTTATAGCAAAGTCAGCTTCCTCCTCAAGAAACATGTTCATGAACCCTTCGATTCCAGTTTCAGACATCGGTTCCCTGACGAAGTCCGTTTTGGCTTTGAGGCTTGATACTGGAAGAGCATTTCTATTAAGCAAAATATCCACGGGTTGAATTGGAAGTCCTCCAAAGTAAAGAATAGATTGAACCCAACTCATTTGGGTACAATTCTCTTTGGCAAGTCCTAGCTCTGGAAACTCGTGTTGGATCAATGGAATCAACTCATCAACCCCACCAAGAAACATTCCCCTAAAACTAGCTTGAACTGTTTTCTTCCCTACTTGACTGGAATTCACCTTCATTACCCAACAGTCGTAAATAAATCCTTGGGTAACTTGTGAGCAATGTATTGCCATCGATGGAAGATTTTGGTTGCATTTTGTTCCAGGTTCTTGTTAACTGTAAACACAGTTACAACCGGTGGAACAGGGACTAACTTTACTTTCCAAGCAAGAACAACCCCAAAGGTATTCCCTCCGCCTCCTCGGATAGCCCAAAACAAATCTTCACCCATGGATTTTCGACGAAGAACCCTTCCATTAGCATCAACCAATTTAGCATCAATTACATGATCAATAGCAAGACCATATTTACGGCCCAAGACGCCAAATCCACCCCCACTTAAATGCCCACCAATGCCTATAGTGTGGCAAATTCCAGCAGGAAAGCCGAGCGTCTGTGTCTTCGAAGCAATCCCATAATATAATTCACCTGTAGTTGCACCAGATTGAACCCAGGCAACTTCATTTTTTGCGTCAACATTAACATCTCGAAAGTTGACCAAATCAAGGATGACAAATGGAACTTGAGAAACATAAGAAACACCCTCAACATCATGACCACCACTTCGAATCCTAAGTTGGAAGCCATGGTTTTTGGAACAATAAATTGTTGATTGGACATGGGATGTTTTGCGTGGTGTAATAATGGCATAGGGTTTAGGGGTGGTTGGTGTAGAGAACCTAGAATTATGAATAGAAGCATTCAAAACCGATGAATAGGAGGGATTATTTTGGGTGTAAATAACTTTAGAAATAGTAGAAGAGTTTGATATACGAGAGAAAGGCAATGAAGGAAATCTCCATAAGGATGAGCTAAAGTTGCCCCATTCAATGACAATATCACAATAAGAAATGGAAGCACAGAAAGTTGAAGGAATTTCATGTTCTTAAGTTGGCTGTGAGTATGGAAATGTGTTACACTTATTTATAACTATGTTGGAGAAGTTTTATATTCATTATTCCATTTACTTTGTCAAAGTCTACTCCTAGCGAAAACAAAATGCTCTAAACAATACCAATTTACTTAATACCGTGTTTAGTGCATCGAAGTTTAATTTAAAAAGGCAGATACCAATTTTATACACAATTTTCGAATTTTTTTGGTGAATTATGATAATATGGTAAAACTCGAACAATCAACGCGACTAACATGACTTAAACCCAACTCACATCTAAGGCGGTGAACACCCTTAACAGTCAAACCATTTAAAAATATATATTAAATAAAATAAAATTATTACGATTTGCGATGAAATTCTTAAATTTTCTAATGAATTTTGAAGTTATTTATTATTTGTATTCAACTCTAATATATATTTTTAAATTCCACTAACCTAATTTTGATTAGAATATTTATCTTTAAAATTTTCTTTCTTGGTTTTAATATTACCCTTATTTTTAGGGTCATTGGATATTATTATCATTATTTTCGTCAAAATTGGGGGCCGCCACAGCTACTTAATTAGGTTTTAATAATAATAGACGTACGGAGAGGGGCGCACCCGAAGAGACCAGGGCCATTGTTATTTGAGTTTTATTTTAGTATTCTTTAATTATGAGTAGTTAAATTTTAATTTTCGTCTAAAATCCATAAAAGTATTGAATTATGAGATTTGGTAGATAGATAGGATCATCTCTTAATATCATATTTGGTATCGTTTCAAAGATAATCATTGTAATATATATTTTTTATAGTGCTAGTAGCCACATATTGATGATGTACTTTACCTTATTGAACTCAGGACTTGACGTTATACCAAGCGTTGAGTTGAGTTTCCATCATTGGCGACTCAAATATTATAGGCTTGAACCTCATCTCTCAATTTCCAAAATTTCAACATAGTTATGTTAACTATCTATATCACATGGTGAAACTTTATAATATTTATTTATGTCTTAAAAATTTAGAAGACCAACATCCTCACTATGTTCAATTACTCATTCTTTTAGCAAAAAAATGCTATCAAGAATATCATTTTACTATTGTCAAATTATAGTGATCACTTTATCTTTTCTTATCATATTTGACTAGTTTATTTATTTCTTAATGTTCAAGAAATTAATTTCACAATAACCAAATATATGAAACCATAAATCATGTATTCTTCACAAAGTAAGTTGCTGTTAATGTGCCATAAATCTCTTGGTGAAATCGGACAACATATTTGTTATTTGTCATAGTTTATTTTCAAAATCAGTAGATGACTTTAATTTTTTCATTCATAGTCAAATAACATTATTTTTCTCAACACACCTTATATATACAAGGGTGTAACATATATAGTCACACTAATATACCATCAATTGTCCAGTCAACTATAAAATCATACATTTATTCACCATGGGTATTATCAATTATTTTCTGACTATGATCAAAATCAGGTCCATCACCTAAAAATGGGTCAAATAGCAGTCATATTGTAATTTCATACTCATGATATTTTTTTATTCGTGACTTTGAAAGTGAATTTTGAAATTTACTACATCTCAAATTTTATAGAATCGTGAGACCATGGATTATATCCAAGCCATGTACAAAAACCATATGCACCATTATAAATATGCACAATATGATCTCGATTTTAAATATATGATTATCACGTTATATATTCTCACTAGAAAATTTCATATCGAATAATGATATTATTATATAAGCCAAATTTTCCACTATTCTACATTGATTAGAAAAATTAACCATACATATGCATATAACTTAATTCTTTTCTAGTCAAAATCACTTCTAGTCCAAACTTTATGATATAGAATAAAAATGTGCAATCATTTATAAAACTCGTTTAGCTTAAGGTTATTTAATAAAAACAACAACTAAAATCATTTATATTATATGATCATCTACAAACTTTCATTTTAACAATGAAAATGATGTCTCATCTATATTATCCAAATGTTGGTTACTAATATCATTATTTAAATAAATAAATAATATCATATCTCAAATTGAATATCATTAAAAAGAAAGAATATTTTTGTACTAAAAATTTCACTCAGAAATTGGATTGAATGAATTAAATTAATTCAACTCCAACCAAACAACTCTATATAATGTACCAATAAGTACACAAGTGCCTTTTGACAAGTCATAACTTTTCATGTATGGAAGTTTACAAAATAGACATGGTTATTTGGATTTCAAATCATCGAACAAACATGTGTTTTTGGCTTGAGGCACCAACTGAAACATTATTTCCTTGCATTGCTTAAAATTTCATTAACTTCTTTCTTTCTCTTTTTCATGATTGTAAAAATATATGCATGTCATGTATATTATATATTTATGTACCAATCAGAATCATACATCTAAAAAAGTCATGCATACAATGAACTAGCATTTGATTTTTTGCAAACACTTTGTCTTAATGTGACCTAACTTCTTGCAGTAGCCACATGTTTTGTCTCGATTCCTTGACTTTGATTCTTTCTTGCTTCTTGCAACCAAAACCGAGGCTTGCTCATTTGACTTGCTATCCGAATCAAACTCATTGTCAAGTCTGTCTTTGCTCAACAAGTTTCCTTTTGCTTCCTCGAACGAGAGTTTATCTCTACTATAAATCAATGTCTCCTTGAAAGACTTATACGAGGGGCAAATAGCACAATAATAGCATAGTCTGATCTTCATCATCTATATTAACCTCGACATTTTTAAGATCATTCAAGAGAGTAACAAATTGACTAATGTGACCATTAAGGTACTCACCTTCGGCTATACGAAACGTGTAAAGGTGTTGTTTCAACACCAATCGATCTGCTAGAAACTTGGTTATGTATAGGGTTTCTAACTTACTCCATTTATAAGGCTGCTATCGTTTTCTCTGTAAACATCTCCTGCAACATATTGTTTGTGAGGCACAACTGAATTGCTGACAAAGTCTTCTTATCAAGCTTATCCCATTCTAACTGATTCATATATGCGGGCTTTTTCCCTGTAATGACCTTTTTCAGGCCATACTGAACCAAAATAACTATCATCCATACTTGCCATAAACTGAAATTTGTGATGCCATCGAACTTCTCGATATTATATCTCATTGTCATCCCTGAACGAATTGATTGTGAAAAATGAACTAAGCTCTAATGCCAGTTTATTGTGGATCAATACGCAACAAAAAAGAGAAAAATAAAATTGGATACACAAATATTTACATGGAAAAATCCCTTTGGAGATGATAAAAAAATCACAGGCAAAATAGGCTTTACTTAATGAGCAAATAAACGAAGAGTACAAGATGGAGATAACCAAAACAGAAAACCCTGAATCCTAAAAAATAAAGTTCTCTGGCTAAAATAAGAAATTCCCTTAAACTC
Source organism: Gossypium raimondii (assembly GCF_025698545.1). Classification (NCBI taxonomy): domain Eukaryota; kingdom Viridiplantae; phylum Streptophyta; class Magnoliopsida; order Malvales; family Malvaceae; genus Gossypium; species Gossypium raimondii. Next base: position 1,724,459 of record NC_068568.1, read on the forward strand.
TTTCAAAAACTCTCTTAATCTTCTCTTAATCTTAATATGATGAAGATGTCGATTGTAGGGTTACTAAAGTCCTTATATAGGTTGAAATTAGTGTGAATATCTGACTAAAATATCTCTAAAATAATCTAAGTTTGACTGGAAAAGGTAGCAGAGTTTAACTGGGAAATGAAACCTGATTTATGTGGGAACACGTCGCCATGTCACAATGTCCTAAATCATCTCACCATGATGTCGTCCGTTGTCGTGACACTGTGTCATTGTGACGTCGGAAACCTCCTCGTTATGATGTCATCGTCTGTTGGGCATGTTGCGTTTTTGAAGTCCTCGTGTCGCGATAGGGGTAACAGTAAGTGCCTAAAAGGTCCGAAAATGCCAGGCATACCCCACACCTATTATCTTATTCAACTCCTTTTTCTTATTGAAATTTTTATTGAATAAAAAATTAAAATGACAAACCATGTGATCCAATCCCTGTAATGCAGGGACCTTTCAAGTATAATCACCGCACAAAAACTATTTTAGAATAAAGATAAATTTATAATTTAATTAATACATTATGCACTAAATTATTCATCATGACATATATAATGACAAAGAAACAATTTATTTTACAATATAGTATTACTTTTCACCCAAATATTATTTCATTAAAAAAAAAACTCTAAAATCTTCAACCCTGACGACCTTTCTTCTTTCATAGAGATCAAAGCGGAGGGATACTTTGCTCGTTTCTAAAGAAATTCATTGGATCAACCTTGGTCTTTACTTGCACCAATCTTTTGAAGTTATTCTTGAAATATTTAAGACCCCAAACGCTAGCTTGTTCGTAACTTGTGTAACCAATAATGTTGTTAGTTCCAAGATCTAGATCCTTGTAATTATAATATGCTTCTCTCGGAGACTTGGAAGCATAACTGGCCATATAACTGTAGAGTCTTCGGATCCAGTTTATGTACGTTCCCGCATCTGCTTCATTTGTCCATTGGACAATGTAAGTGGATTCGAACAAGATGCCTGCTCTATGTGGGTAAGGTAATTCATTTTCCCGGATTTCATCCATTCTGCCTCCGAAAGCCTCTATCATCGTTATAGCAAAGTCAGCTTCTTCCTCAAGAAACATGTTCATGAACCCTTCGATTCCAGTTTCAGACATCGGTTCCCTGACGAAGTCCGTTTTTTCTTTGACGCTAGATACTGGAAGAGCATGTCTATTAAGCAAAATATCCACGGGTTGAATTGGAAGTCCTCCAAAGTAAAGAATAGATTGAACCCAACTCATTTGGGTACAATTCTCTTTGGCAAGTCCTAGCTCTGGAAACTCGTTTTGGATCAATGGAATCAACTCATCAACCCCACCAAGTAACATGCCCCTAAAACTAGCTTGAACTGTTTTCTTCCCTACTTGACTGGAATTCACCTTCATTACCCAAACAGTCGTAAATAAATCCTTGGGTAACTTGTGAGCAATGTATTGCCATCGATGGAAGATTTTGGTTGCATTTTGTTCCAGGTTCTTGTTAACTGTAAACACAGTTACAACCGGTGGAACAGGGACTAACTTTACTTTCCAAGCAAGAACAACCCCAAAGGTATTCCCTCCACCTCCTCGGATAGCCCAAAACAAATCTTCACCCATGGATTTTCGACGAAGAACCCTTCCATTAGCATCAACCAATTTAGCATCAATTACATGATCAACAGCAAGACCATATTTACGGCCCAATACGCCAAATCCACCCCCACTTAAATGCCCACCAATGCCTATAGTGTGGCAAATTCCAGCAGGAAAGCCGAGCGTCTGTGTCTTCGAAGCAATCCCATAATATAATTCACCTGTAGTTGCACCAGATTGAACCCAGGCAACTTCATTTTTTGTGTCAACATTAACATCTCGAAAGTTGACCAAATCAAGGATGACAAATGGAACTTGAGCAACATAAGAAACACCCTCAACATCATGACCACCACTTCGAATCCTAAGTTGGAAGCCATGGTTTTTGGAACAATAAATTGTTGATTGGACATGGGATGTTTTGCGTGGTGTAATAATGGCATAGGGTTTAGGGGTGGTTGGTGTAGAGAACCTAGCATTATGAATAGAAGCATTCAAAACCGATGAATAGGAGGGATTATTTTGGGTGTAAATAACTTTAGAAATGGTAGAAGAGTTTGATATACGAAGAGAAAGGCAATGAAGGAAATCTCCATAAGAATGAGCTAAAGTTGCCCCATTCAATGACAATGTGACAATAAGAAATGGAAGCACAGAAAGTTGAAGGAACTTCATGTTCTTAAGTTGGTTGTGAGTATGGAAATGTGTTACACTTATTTATAACTATGTTGGAGAAGTTTTATATTCATTATTCCATTTACTTTGTCAAAGTCCACTCCTAGGGAAAACAAAATGCTCTAAACAATACCAATTTTCTTAACACCGTGTTTAGCATGGAAGTTTAATTTAAAAAAGCAGATAATTGAATTTCAAGTTTGACCTTTTGTATAAACAAATTAAGTTTGACCTCTTTTCTAGAAGGGCATTAGGAAAATCGAGAGTTTTTATGGACTTATTTAAACAAATTGTAATAATTTAAGGGTTTGTCCAAGTATATTCGGGTAGTTGGAATGTATAGCATGCAAGTATATAAAATCTATTAAAATTTCATAATTGCATGTTTCTTTATTTTGGATTTCACCAAATCGTTTCGAGTTTTATTATAAATAATGAGGAAACCTTTGGTTAGATGGAAGGTCGCACTCCACCAATTTTATATGATGATAATTAAAGATATGATAATAACGTAACATATAATAATTATTATTTTTCATAACTTAGGTTGAATTTCTTTTTTGATACACTATATTTTAATATGCATATGCTTCAACAAAGAATTTAAAGTTTTAGACATTATTTTTGTAAAACTCGAATAAGCAACACGACTAGCATGACTTAAACCCAAGCCACATCTGGGGTATTAATAATATTTATCTTTAAAATTTTCTTTCTTGGTTTTAATATTACCCTTATTTTTAGGGTTATTGGATATTATTATCATTATTTTCGTCAAAATTGGGGGCCGCCACAGCTACTTTATTAGGTTTTAATAATAATAGACGTTAAGGAGAGGGCCGCACCCGAAGAGACCATGGCCATTGTTATTTGAGTTTTATTTTATGGTTCGACTAAAATCGATAAAAAAAGATAGATAGGATCATCTCTTAATATCGTTTTTGGTATCGTTTCAAAGAGAGTCATTGTTTGATGTTTGAAATAATATATAGTTGGTAAAAACATTTTAATCCGTAATCGGGATGGTTTGATTGGTCCGCACTGGAGTCGGATTTTTATAGATCACAAAGTTGTTAAAAAATTAAATCGTACCAAGTTATGTAATCCAATAAAATTTACACATTAATAAACCATAAAATTCTATTAAAAGAACCTATATAAACCATATTAAAATAATCTTGTACATCTTTTTATTTTATTTTATTAAAGGGTTTGTTGAGTTTGAGAATTATCTTTGTGTTTAGGTATCTTTAGGATTAATATATATTTGTATATATTTAATAAAATAATAAATTGTAATATTAAGCAATTACCTTTAATGAAAAAAATATTATTAAGCAACTTGTATAGACTGAAGGTCTGCCCAAAATGTAGGAGGATTTATGTAAAAATATTGGCTCAAAAAATGAGTTTGGGAAAAAAAATAATACCCGTTTAGAAAATAGGTCGGGTCTCAAGTAATACTTTTTTTGCGTGAGCCCAACCCTGCCCGAATATGCAAAAAAAAAAAACAAAGAAAACGGTTGCTTTTTTTACTATTTTATTGTTGTTTTTTTTTTACTATTTTGTTGCTATTTTATTGCTTTTTCTTACTGTTCTTTTGCTATTTTCTTATTATTTTTTTCACAATTTTACTACTATTTCACTATTATATTGTTACTATTTTGTTGTTATTGTATAACTCTTGTTTTATTGTTAATTTTGTTACTATTTTAGAGTCATTTGCTTGTTAAATTGCAACTATATTAGTGTTATTTAAGTATACATATTCTTTTTAAATTTATTTTCAATGTGTTGGGAAACATTTATCTTAATTTTTTTTGTATTTTGGATGTATTATATATATTTTTAAAAATTTAATATGAGCAAGTCGGGTCGGGCTTAGATAAAATTTTAGGCCTATTTTTTGAACCCGTGCCTAACAAACGGGCCTAAAATTTTGATTGGACCCGACCCGACCCATGAACACCTCTATACGTATAATATTAAAATAAATAAAAAAATGTTTCTTCATCAAATAAAAAAGTATAACGCATATAATGTAACTCATGTACTCTTTTAGTTTAATGCATCTTTTTTGAGTAAACTACATCATTAGTCACTAAATTATGGTTAAGTTTTCGTTTTGGTCGTTTAATTAAAAAAGTTATAATTTGGTCACTAAATTATTTGAAAGTTTTCATTTAAGTCACTAAACTATTCAAAAGTTTTTATTTAAGTCACTATTTTTTTAAAAAGTTTTGCTAGTGAGCTTTAAACGACAATTTGACAATTAGTACAGTAGATCAGTACACATCAATGAGTAGAAGAACATACTTTAGATCTAAGTTGATCTGACAATCAGTGTCGGAGATCGAAGACAAAAGTTGTTTGAATTTTGGTTCGTAGATTTGTGATATCCAAAATTGTTTCATGAAAAAAAATGCACTGTAGAAGAGAAGGGGAATGAGAGCTTTCAATTGGTATAGGTAGTGCAAACGGAGAAAGCCATATAATATTGATTTAAACAATTTAGAGACATAAATGAAAACTTTTGAATAATTTAGTGACCAAAATAAAAATTTACCTATAGTTTAGTGACTAATGGTGTAATTTACCCTTATTTTTATTAAATATGATGAAATGTTATTAGTATAATGTTTAAAGTGTAAAATAATTATAATTATTTTATTTAAAGACATAGGGGTTAGGTAAGAGAATTAATACCCTTTTTTTCAATTGGTTAAATTGATATGTTAGTCCTTCCTCAAAATTATAATTTAATTTAAGTTTTTTAATATAAAATTTATGCTTTAGCCCTCTCAATTTTCTTAGTTTTATTTTGTGCCACTAACACAAAAGTTTGGCTTCGCAATTTAACATTTGTATTTTTAATATGATTATTTAAAATGGGTAAATTACACCATTAGTCACCAAATTATGAATAAGTCTTCGTTTTGGTCACTTGACTAAAAAAAGTTACAATTTGGTAGCTAAAGTTTTCGAAATTGTTTTTTGGTCATCCAATTGTTAAGAGTCACTTTTTAGTTGGTAATAACAATTTTAGTTCTTAGCTTTCATATTTTCTTTCAATTTGGCCCTATTTTTATATATAAATTATAAAAAAGCTCAAAATTATTAAAATAAAACAAAACCAAAAAAGTTAGATCATTAAAAGTTTCTTCAATGTTTCTCAAAACCAAATTAGTAATATCTTCAAGTCAAGTTCTATACCCTTGTAGAACACCTAGAACGATATTATAGAAGGTTGGGAAATTGGCTTTGATGCCATTTTTTAGCAAAAATATACAAAATATACCACAAAATTCCTTTTCCAGACTCAATTCAAATTTTAATCTTTTAAATTATTTTTAAAACCCAAATTGTAAAAAAAACTTATATTCTGATTTTTTTCTTTTCTTATAGCGAAAAAGCTATGTCAAAAAACAGAAGAGTTAAAATAGAGAACCAATAATTCCGGGTAATGTTTTTGTTTTTATAATATTTTTAAAGAATAGGCATTGGATATTCCTATACAAATAATACATAGAGAAAATTTGGAGGATTTAAAATAATTTTCCTTATTTTATCTATTTTAAATTTTTATCTACAGAATTTTTACTATATCAATTAGAAAAAGTGCTACATAAGAAAGAAAACAATTTAAAAAATTTAGTGATAAAATTGTAATAATTTTAATTAAATGACCAAAATGAAAACTTACACATAATTTAATGACTAATTATGTAATTTACCAAAATGAATTGAAGTTGCAGTCAATATACTCTACTTAATAATTTAGTGAGTGGTTGTGAACTTAACCATTGGAATATATGACTTGTATTAATTATTAATTAATTAATTAATTAGTCCTTTCTATTTGATAGAAACGTGAAACAAACCCCCTTTAGATAGTAAGTACGACAAAGACAATTACATAAAATTCAGATAAAAATAGTCAAAGGAAAATTACGATGGAGTCAACGGTTTTATTTATTTTTGAAAGAATTTAAATTGATATTTGCAGGTAAATTGAGCCGTGACGATTATTCTAGGCACTGGTGAAGAACAATGAATAACACATGATATATTTGCATAGTTCCTTTTTTTTGTTTGTTTGTCTGCGAGGTATTGTCTAGAAAAATAATTTATTATCTTAACACCTCATACAATAAATGATTATCAGCTCTAACACTCGCTAGATTATAATCTCGTTTTTGTACTTAATATCTATATCACTCTCGTCTAAGTAGGACAGAAAACAAGTAGCACACTTGATTTTTCACTTAATGCACTCATAGAACACGTTCTTCAATGATCAATTCATTAAATCATCTATACAAGTCTCCTCAATATGTAAGGAATTGAGATTAGTTGACTTAATAGATCAAATTACAACCAGTCTTCTCATTAAAACAACAAGATAATTAGCTTTAAGAGTATCTTCAATAAGTGCAGGATAAGTCTTGAACCTTTAGGATATAAGCTCGATGAGTCCAAACAGTGCAAAAAAAAAAAAAAAACCAAAAGGCTTTCTGATGAACATCAACGTCCACAACTTCTTTTGGGTAAGAAAACTAATCCCTTCTTTTTCGATTCCTTTAAAATTGTTTCTGGATTAATTGCCTTTGTTGGCACATTTGAAGGCAAGAATCCTATCTTTACTCATGGCTTGACTTCTAATTGTACTTAAATTGTGCTTGTCAAAAGTATGGTATCTTTATATGCTAGTGCAAACTTTCCATCAACCTTGCTCTTGTTGTTTAAAATAGTGGTCCATTTTTTAGCTCTATTAAGAAGTCTTGCTCCAAATATCTATCTCCTTCAAGAATACCAATATCAATCTTAAAATTGTAATCCCACTCTGAAGCTTCAATTGCATTTTAAGATTGCAAACAATTATCGAGTTCCTCCTTGAATCTCTGCTCCAAAGTTGTTATCCCCTTGCCCTTTAATAATACAAAAACACCACTTTCCAATTACTAGCTCCACTTCCTCTAGATTGAGATGTAAGCTTCAACTTCCTTGTTCTTTCTTCATTCCAACTTGAGGTTAATGGCTCTGTGAATATATTGTAGCATCCGCTTGATTTGTTCTAACGTACAAATTGAGTTTGAACATTCCTTCAGAAAAAATACCACCATATTCCTTGCCTTCCATGTTCCACATAGAATGCACATGAAAATTGAGGAAAAATCTATTGCTTCCTTGTACTCCATATCTTTCTCATTGAAAAATCCATTCCCTAATTGAGTTCAACAAGACATGTTGGATTCAATCAAAGAGATAAATTCCAAACTAGATAGCCCGCACAAAGTCACAATGGACAAAGAGGTGTAATTTTCTCTAATTTGTGAACATGATATTTAAGATGTTTCTTTCTGTTGTGACTATATGAATGTAGGTTATATTTGATGAGGTGCACTATGTGAATGATGTTGAAAGATGAGGTGCACATTTGTTTTCTTATTGTAAGAATATTTTTAACATTGTAACTTTTAACATTATTGTAAGAATATTTTGAATTATACTTCAGTTATCAATTTATATCATATATATTTCGTTGAATTTGAATTATCATTTAGATTTACTATTTTTTGTTGGATTTCATTTTACAGGAAGGGTTGTATATGGATGAAAATTTAATGTTACAACTAAAAAACGGTACTTATAGCAGCGTTTGTGATAAAAGCGTCGCTAAAGGTCATGTCTTTAGCGGCGTTTGTGATAAAAGTGCCGCTAAAGGTCATGTTCTTTAGCGGAGTTTGTGATAAAAGCAACGCTAAAGATCATGACCTTTAGCGGCGTTTGAGGGTAAAGCGCCGCTAAATGTCATGTTCTATAGCGGTACTTTTTTCACATAAACGCCGCTAAAAGCCTATTTTGCTACAGTGCCACCATGTTGACATATGAATTATTCAAGTTCATTATGTCTATTATTATGTATGATTTATCAATTTATTATGTCTCTCTTGCACTTCCTAAGCCTATCTCTCTTAGATACCTCGAAAGCCATTAATCATCCTCTAAGGAGTCTGTAGGCCCCCTCAAAGTCTTTTATCAGTTCCATTGGCATCCAAAACATTGGTCTCTAAAGTCTTTTCCACTTATTCATCAACTCACTTTGAAGTTTCCTCCATACAAGGAGTTCATAACCTCTTTTAGGCCTTCCGTTGCCCTTTCTAAGCTCCTAGGTCACACCCCAAACCTATGTAACTTTTATCCTTAAACTCTAAACCTTAAAACCCTAAAACCTAAACACGCCCCAAACCTTAAATAAAAAGTGGCTTAAGCTTGTTTGGCCACGAAATTTCCCCTGTATTTTTTCACCCGTCAAGCTTCAGTGTCACGACACCCTCATCAGTTGACTTCAGAGGTTGTTTGGGAGCTTCAATGTCGCGACCATGATCTTCTGGTGTCGTGACTTGGCACTCAAGCGACCTAGTTTACTCACTTTGGTGTATGAACTCGAGGTTGCAACATTGGTGACTTAGCATCGCTACCATGAAAATGGGTGTCACGACATCACTCCCTTAATGTCGTGACTTCGAAGATAGGCCACTTAATTGCACATTGCTAAAGTCCAACTCGTTGAGTGGTGATGGAGGCATTGGTGTCACGACCTTGGCCACAGTGGATGCTTTTTTTCATATTTTCTCCTCAACCATATTCCTGCACAAGCTCAATTTAACCATTTAACTGTTGGACTCTGGTGCCTTAAGTATAGTATTTTCGTCTATATACACTTGTAATTTTCTCAAACGGGGCACTTTTTGTTGCACTTTTGAAATGAATAATGCAAGAAATCACTCAGGAGAAGAAAAAACCATAAAAAATATTTCCAAGATACATCCTGCACACTATATATATCAACCTTACTATATTAATACATCATTCCAGTTATAAAATAAACTTAGTACAATTCTAGCCTAGCATTTAAAACAAACTCTAGAACAAATTTAGTACAACTCTAACCTAACAGTTGCAGCCTAACATTTAAAACAAACTTAGCTTTGTAATAGAATCACCACTATTGGAGTCACTAGGTTCCAAATTATCTCCAAACTAATACTCATTTCTTTTTAACATTATTGTTTTTCTCTTTCACATCACATATATATCATACTATATATATATCTTTCAACTATAAGCCTTCTCTCGTGAATTTCTTCCTATGAAGAAATTCTAAAGAGATATAAAAATATCAAGTAAATTGATACTTATTTATAATATAAGTGTGAGCAGTGAGAGTATTCTTGAGTTAATGTGAAATTTAGGATACTTTTATTTCTCTAAAAAATAAAATGATTTTTGAAATTTATTATTAACATATAAATACAGATAATGAAAAGTTTGAAAACTCTAATTTAATTAATAATGAACAATTAAATACAAAAAAAAGACTTAAAATTACATACAAGAAAAGAGAGATCACCACTTGTATATTGTTATATTAAATATATATGAGATTAGATATCCAAGATAATGGCAAGAAAGATCCCTATACTTTGTGGTTTGTTTTAATATGGTACCTACAATTTTAAAATGCCCAACACGTGCTTTATTCTTGTTAACCAACAAAAGTAAAGTTAAGTTAAGGAGTTGACAAGTATCTTGTAAAAGTATAGGAAATATTTAAAAAGGATAAATCCCAAAATTATACATGAACTATGGTTTAATGTACAATTTTATACCTAAAATCTTGATTTGGTCCAATTTTGTAAATTATTAATACAATTATTGATATAACATCATTTTATATTTATATATTGCATACATAAATAATTATATTTATCCAATATAAAAATAAATTGATGTATTTATTTTTAAAATTTGTATGATTAAATCAAAATTATGATTTCAAGTATACATTTGAATCGCAATTAGAGTTTCGTATGCGTATAATTGCATAAAATTAAAGTTCATATATACAATTACACATTAAATCAAAGTTAATGTATAATTTTGAGATTTATCCCAAAAAAACACATGACATTTTTTAAAACTACTTGCGAAACAAAAACAAATTGTAGTGCCAGTATACCAAATAATAACTCTTATTTTAATACCCTCCATTTTTATAACCGAGATAAACTAAACCCAAATTAAGAGAGTTACCTAATACACTCAAACCTAATCACTTCCACAATCACTAGTTGAAGACATACAATCAAACTGAAGAACATCAAGCAAAAAAAAGATGAAAGAGAACCCCAAATATCATCATGAGACAATGAGCAAACCTATTTTCAGCACCACAAATAGAAATACAAGACTAGTTTTGATTGGAGAAATTAAAAACTTTCATAACTTTTGTCTTAACTTGAATAACTTTTAATTGATTAATTTTTATAATGTCCATTGAGAATGATGATATTCCTAACCCACCAATAGCCCATTGAAACATAAGCAAGCTTTGCCCTTCTTGTTAGCAAATTGAAGAAGCCCAAACCAGAGTGGACCATCCCTTTGTGTCTTTTCTTGCAATGTTCATTTTCATTAGTTTGAACTCTAGTTTTAATGTTATGAGTGAAACATTGTCGTATGACTTCATCTAGATCATATATATATATATATATATATATATATATATATATATATATATACAACATTTAAAACAAATTTTATATGTATTTTATGTACTAAATCGTTTGTTGAAAATTTAACTAAATATTTTCAAAGTATTTTTAAAGACTTACAAAATATTCAAAAAAAAATATGTTTAAAATGTTTTTTTAATTTATCTAAATGTTTTTGGGTTAATATAAAAACATTCTACGATGTTTAAAATGTTTTAAAGGGATTTTGGCATGCAAGTCTTGAGACATACAATTACGTGTCTTGAGACATGAAAACTTCAAAACAACACTCTGCTTCAAGATCTATTTGTCTTGAGACATTGTATGGTATGTCTATAGACAACTGCATATTGTCTCGAGACAACGCCTGCCAATGGCTATATAACGAATATTTTTCAACCTTGTCCCAAGAAATCTTGCTAGGTCTCGAGACATGATGTGCAAGGATAGTTTTTAAGCTCGATATTAATGCTTCCAATGGCTAGATTTCATCTTTAACGATTATAAACGTCCACAAACTTGTTCATTGGTATAACACTTCAAGACTCGAGAGAGATATTCAAGTATCAAGATCAAGAGAAAAGTATTCAAATATTTATTTATTTTCATTTCTTTTGTAAATATTCTCTAGCAACTTATTGTTAGATCTTTTATCACTTTCATTCCATTTCTTGGAGAGCTTAATTTTGTAAATAAATACTTTGTAGAAGTCTCTTTGTTTTCTTTCATTCAAATCACCAATTGTAAATTGGGATGGTTTTAGTTGAGCCATAAAAACTAAGAAAGGTTCTAGTTTAGCCACAAAAGCTAGGGGGAAAGATTTTATCTAAGCCTTGTGAAAAAGTTGATGATTGTGAAGGTTATACTTTTTTCCTTGAAAGGTAACAATTCAAGTATAGTGAATTGAAAATTTTTCGGTTAAGATATACAAAAATAGTGAAAGTAGGTAATTGGGTTCGAACAGTTATAAATTGAATTGTCCAAACTTTTCTTCTCTTTTCTTATCATTTAGAAAAGTGTGCAAAGAATTTAAAAATACCAATTCACCCCCTTTTAGTATTTTCTTGAAATTTTCAAGACTAACAAATATATTTCAAACAAACACAATAATAATAATAATATGGATGATACATGTTGGGACCTTAGCTGTCCTTATATCTGAAGTTTCTCATGTTTGAACAGTTTATTGCATGGCATGTTTTGCATCCCTAGTTCAAACGGGACAGACCTTTAGACAACTCTCTGAACATGCGTTTAGGATAATTAAGTGCAGTATGAAGTTGTCGTTTTATACTTTGATCTTCATGGTGTGTTACACTGTTAGCAAATGATCCTCAAACCATGTTTTATTATATCTTGATTGTTGTTGGTCGAAAAATGGTAGAAGGAGGATGGATCAATAATTCCATGTCAAAGTGTTATCCTTATCCTTTTACTTGGAGACTAAGTTGGTTGTTTTACATAAATATGAATGAATTTTATGAGATAATTATTGAAGATAATTCAATAGATAACTTTAGCTTTTAACTAAGAGTTTTATCGTACCGAAAGTTACTTTGACAAGTTGTATTTCTTGGCCTATAAATAGGTTGCATTGCCGCACATGTTAGTGTGCTAGTGGGAGTGCTTTAGGCTGGCTATTTGTGTATCTTATACTTGGTATTTTTGCACTATTGTGTTAGGCTTTTGTTGGAGAGTAAACCTTGTTGTAAACGAGGTTGTTTTGGTGAGTGATTTGTAGCAATTGGGATTGCAATTACTTCTTTGTTTAAAAGTAGATTGAGCTTTAGCTAATAGATGATTCGGACGATTGCTAAATAAAATTATTCACTGAGAAAGCCTTTGCAAAATAGGATTGGTGAATCCAAAATGCATTAACAAATATTGTGTGTTGATTTCTCTCACTGTCTTACTCTCCGTTTATAAATTGTTGTTAAACTGCCTTATTTATACGTATGTTCGAACATCTATCCAGAGAGCAAACCGACTTATGCTCTTTCAATAACTATTTAAATTTACATTTTGTTCACTGAACTTCAAAAAATTACAAAATGGTATTTGAATTGTTAAAATCGACATTGTATGACATTTTTTATTCACAATTAACTTTGATTTAAAATTTTCATTTAAACTAGACTATTCGGTACTTAAATTTAAGTTGTCCAAATGTTATTTTCATAATTAATTAAATAAAACAGTCCTTATAATTATATATCTAACATGTGAATTAAACACGTTAGATTAATTATGTATTTTCTAAATCTGGGTAGCTGATTTTGAGCTTAGATAGATTCATGCTTAAATAATTTGGATTAGAGGTTTAAAATCTTCCAATAAAGTATTATCTGAAATTGGATTATTTTGAACTCGAATTATTTCGAATTTAGATCAATTTTTTGGTTAGATTCAAATTGGGTTTCGATCTATTTAAATTTAATAAATCAAATTCAAAGTATTAAAAAACGGATTGAGTCAGGCGATTAGATTAATTGGATTGGGAATAAGTCGATATATTGATCCAAAGCAAGGTAAAGTATCAATTGATCATCAAACTAGCTAAACCAAGCTAAGAATCTAGTCGAATCGGATTTTATAATTTATAATTTTTATAAATTTATAATAATTTAATTAATTAATATGTATGAATTGATCCAACCAAAAATCGATAGCTTAATTGGTTCGACTACCAATCCAACTTAAAAATTATTGATAAAATCATGATTGTTTGAATTGAATCAGGCCAAAAACCGACTAAGGTACCGGTTCGAAAAAAGGTATTGAACATGTTAACTTAAAAACCAGTCGAATTGAGAAAAAAAAACTCAATTAAACAGTGCGATTGAACCGGTTGAATATAAATCTTTAAAATATTTTTGTAAACTTTTTTAATTATTTATTTAATAAACTTAACAGACCAATCAAATAAATAAATCGATGATCTAACTAATTTAATTTAACCATAATTATGGTGAAAAATATAATCCGATCCCTAATCATCATTAATTCATCATAACCAAACCAAAGCCGTAGCATAAAAACCCCGCGCAATCTCCACCACGCGCTTTTCTTTTTCTTGTCTCTCACTTCCTTTCCAAGAAAACCTCTTTACAATAATTAAAAGCTGTTTCTCTTCTCACCAACTCACCAAACTCGGGCAAACTCAGTCGTTCTCAATTCTCGTTGACAGACAGCCAACTCTTCTTCATCTGCTTCTTCTTTTTTTGGTCTCAAAACACGTGAGATCTACTCCTTCCGCTTCAACTCACTCCCCGTCAACCCAGTCAACTTTCTCTTCTTCACTCACATTGTAAATATTTGTTGTTCCCCCCCCCCTTTTTCTTCCTCAAAATTTCCGTCTCATATTTCAACTCATTCGACTAAGGACTCACTGCTATTTGTGCAAGTAATTTCTTTAAGGAGTCGAGATCGGTTAGCTTGTGGTCTTCCAACTCTGTTCCGATCTCTCGTTTCAACCTACTCCAAGATCGGTTGAAATCGCGATCCATGAACTCGGTTTTTAGACTCAGTCCGAGTTCTGGGTAGATTGAGGATCGAGTCGAGTTGTGGTTGACTCTATGTAGAGCTATCCCTTCAGAATTAGGGTTTTTGGAAGATTTTTTTTTCGAAGTATGGCAGCTGTGCGAAGGTGGAGTGAGGGCATGGCCTCAGATAATGTTAAGGGTTTGGTTTTAGCGCTTTCTTCCAGTTTATTTATTGGAGCAAGTTTCATTGTTAAGAAAAAAGGCTTGAAGAAAGCTGGTGCTTCTGGTATCAGGGCAGGTACTTCAATTTATCAAAGTTTTACTAATATTTTCTCTTATTTTTGTTATCATTAGAATTGGGGGATTTTGTTTTATTGTAAAATATAATTTTCAGTCTTTCTGGATTACTGCAGGGTGTTGTGACGCATTGAATAGTAGTCTACTCAATTTAGGAAAGTCAATTTGAGTGAACTGTAACTGTTGGAAATCAATTTGCCTTGGGAATTTAATTAACAAGCACGGTCATTAAATCGATTTGAGCCTTTGGAAATCTAGTATGAGAACTGTTTGGGGAAAATGATCTGCTTGTTCAGATGATTGTTTGTTTTGTTGCTATGAAATAAAAAAAAAAAAATTCTGTTCATGTTATGACTGTTATCGCCCAAATTGTTATGTTGCATTGCTGTTAGCACCTTGTTTTTTTCGTTACCTCAGTTACCTAAAGAACTCTTTGAAATGCACTGCTATCATTTAGTGTTTTATCAAAATTTGACACTGGTATTGCTCTAGTGCGTAACACGGTGCCAATGATTGTTTTATTGGTTTTACTTTTTGCACAGGCAGTGGAGGTTATTCTTACTTGTTGGAGCCACTTTGGTGGGTAGGCATGATAACAAGTAAGTTTTATGGATTTTGCATTGATCATTAACTCAATATTTTATGGTTATATGATTCTGTAGAAACAACATTGCACTTATTGAAAAGATCATCTTTTTGTGTTTTGTTGGAATCTACATAGTTCTTTTAGTTTTGTTGCATGCATACATGTTAATGTTTAGGGGATAATCAAATTGTGCAATCTTGTTAAATTTACTGAATTGTCTGAGTTGCTTATGGTTCATGATTTTGGAAGTAAAAGTGGTTAAATTCTAATTCAAACTTGGCTATGCAACAGTGGTTGTTGGGGAAATTGCTAATTTTGCAGCTTATGCATTTGCACCTGCTATACTGGTTACTCCTCTTGGTGCCCTCAGTATAATTATCAGGTATGGAAATATATCACTCAAATTTCTGGTTTGGCCTTTTAGTGTTAATTGTTAGTTGTCATTTCTCTTGCAGTGCGGCCCTAGCACATATAATTTTACGGGAAAAATTACATACTTTTGGGATTCTTGGTTGTGTTTTATGTGTCGTGGGATCTACAGCAATCGTTTTGCATGCTCCCCCAGAACGTCAGATTGAATCTGTAACGGAAGTTTGGGATCTTGCTACAGAGCCAGGTTCCATTATGTTTGCTTTCAGCTCTGAACATTGTTTTATGCTCAAAATTGTTGAACTGCTAAGAAAGAAAATGATTGTAGTTTTCCTTGGATCTTCTTGCAGGGTTCCTATTTTACGCATTATTGGTCTTAACAGCTGTCTTTATACTTATATTCCACTTTGTTCCACAATATGGACAGTCACACATTATGGTTTACATTGGAGTTTGCTCTCTTGTGGGTTCCATTTCGGTATGCATCCCTGTCAGGCTGTTGGTTGCTTAGTTTTGTTTACCTTCTTATGTTTTTGCAGATTGTAATTTATCTAAGTGTTCTTTGACAGGTCATGAGTGTTAAAGCAGTTGGTATAGCCTTGAAGTTAACTTTTTCAGGAATGAATCAGCTTGTATATCCACAAACATGGGCCTTTACTTTAGTTGTGGTTACTTGTGTGGTTACTCAAATGAATTATTTAAACAAGGTAATGTTTACTTGTTGTCCCCCCTTTTGTTTCCCTCTTTATCTTGATGTCTTTCAAGTGACGCTTTAAAGAAAGGGAACTAGAAGGCAATGTGGGGAATGTGAAGAGAAATTACATTGAGATTTATCTTTTTACTTCAAATTCTATTTCCTCTCTAGTTTTGAACAATTTATAGAAACTATGCTTTTCATACTCTTATACTAGATTTTGTGTTGATCATGTGTGCTGAATTAAAACTTCTGTTTCACACTCATACTTTCTTTTTTGCCTTCAAAATTGCAGGCACTTGATACTTTCAACACAGCTGTTGTTTCTCCCATATACTATGTTATGTTCACGACACTGACCATTTTGGCGAGTGTAATCATGTTTAAGGTAATTTTCAGTCGTTTATGGTATCAGAATGGTTGAAAACTCCATTTATGCATATTCTAAAACATATCTTCCTTGATACCTCTCTATTGTCTTTCAACCCAAGCCCTTTTCCAACTTTATCATCTTATTGATCTGTCTACAACATGCAATGAATTACTTAATCCTATTTATACTCGTACATGTAGAAGCATGAATAGTTTATCATTCAAGAATTTATAACTGACAATCCCATGTTTCAATTCTCTTGTTCAATTGAGTATAGTTTTAATCCATGGTTGTCTGCCATAACCTGAAATTGAGCTTCTAGCTTGCTACTTCCACCATGTGGTGCTTCCCCTAACTTCTCTATTTCAAAAGTGAAGTTTTGACTGACTTAACAAAATGCTTACTAGTTAGCATTTTTATTATTGAAAGTAACTAATTCAAATTTAAATATATGTTATTATCAGGATTGGGACAGGCAAAACCCTACGCAGATTATAACAGAGATGTGTGGATTTGTGACTATCCTTTCAGGAACTTTTCTTCTTCACAAAACCAAGGACATGGTTGATGGTATGTTCTCATGAACCTTCTCAATCATGCATTGCGATTAATGACCTATTAGCATGTGGAGCATATTCTTTCAATTTGTTGTTGGCATTTTAAACATTTGATGAATCATCTTAAATCAGGTACAAGTTTGACATCTATGTCAATGCGACAATTAAAGCACGAAGAAGAGGATGACTTTGACGAAAGCATCCCTCTTAAGCGGCAGGATTCTTTGAGAATACCTTGATTGAAACAAAACTTTAGGTCATCCTACAAATCTCAGTAGAGCTTATGGGGAGAAGCCTTATTGATGTCAATGTGTATTTTACGACCAAACTTATTCAATCACACTCATATTTTGGAGGGAGTTATCCGAGGTGAGATTATCTATGGCTCTTTTTCCCTTTAGCTTCAAGATACAGACTATAGACTTCAGCTTTTGCCTCGTATAAACTATCCATAGTTCATACAGGAAAAATATATAGCCCAAAGTATCTTTTGCCTTGTATAAACTATATCCATAGTTCTCTCAACGTGTGAAGTGTGAAAAAGAGAAAAAAACAAAGAGGAATCAAATACATGCATATCTTTTGCAATTTTGATTTGGTAGATCCACTACGGTGCTTTCATTTATATACAATGAATCAGTGAAGTTATATGCCCCCTTAAAAACTCAAATCTATATATATTATAGAATATGGTCAGTACCAAACAACATCAAATCTAATACAAGGTTACATTGAGTGATATATAAATGTGTATTTCAAAGGGAATGGCATGAATTGAGCATGGAAAGTCATGTTGTCTTTCATTTGGCTATTTGCTTTAGGAGAGCAGACACTGAAGCACAATGAGTGGATTCATAGTTGCATTTCTCACAGCAAGATTGGAGCAGCTCAATTACTTTTTGGCACCTACAATGCACAAACATGGATCCTTTCATAACAAGTGGAAACATGTAATGGAAAACAAATATGTAGTAGTCCAACATCAAGCATAAACAAAATCTCTGACCCGAACTTGAAACTTTGAATCCGAATTTGATTCAATTCGATTTGATCTTAAAACACTAATTGAACTCGGAAATGATCGTGAACTCAAGTATAAAACTCGAAATGACACAATGGCCAGTATATAAATTTGAACTGAACTCAAAATCACTCGAACTTGAAATGAAAATTGACTTGAATTCGAAATTACCCGGAAAAAATTAAAACTAGAAATTACCGGTACAGTTTTCTTATTCACAGATAGGACCCAAGTTAAGCATCCATTTTTGAAAACAATTGCAGCATCAAAGGATGGATCAAATGGTACATGAATTCAATTTCTAAGCTAATCCGTAGTCTGTAAAAATAAATAATATCCATGATCCATCCATTTTTCAATGGAATTAATCAAAGATGATTTCAAGGTTCCTTTGACCAAAGTTCTAATTTAGAAAATTGTGAAGATACTGCAAATCCAATCATACCCATAAATCAATCAATTTACTGAATCACTTGGGAAAATCACAGAATAAAAATGTTACCTTTTAGGGAGGAAGTTGTTCTTCGAAAGACAAGTTTGAATATCGCAAGCTTCTTTCTTGCAAGGCTCTTTGCTTGGCTGTGCCATCTCTTTTGTTTTTAAGAAAAAATAAAGTCTCAGCTTTTTTGCTCTTTGTTTCTGGTTTTTCACCTAAGCTCGAGAATCTTGTAACGAAGAAGCGGCAGCTAAACCGGTTTCGAGTTTAACCCTTAAAAAAAAACCCATTTTCATGGATGTCGTTTAAAGCCCACACGTGGCCCAATCAAGTTCAAGACTTTTGCCCTGTCAAGGCAAAAGCTTTATAAGTCTATCAAAGCTAAAGCCTTTTTCTCGTCTTTCAAACGTCGTCACACTGGAAGCCCTTCCTTCTCTCTTTGATTATAGATTAAAAAGAAAACACAGATGGAAGATATTAAACCATTAATTGAAGCTTTGAAGACTAAATTAAAGCAAGCTTTGATTCTATGGGCAGAGGGTTTCAGAGAAGCTTGTTGTCTTCACAGAGTTATCGTTCTTTGTCGCAGGTTTCTAATTCTTTCTTTTTTGGTTAATTAATCACTTTATTTTGCTTTTTTGATGTAAACAAAATCTGGGTTTTTTTTTTTTTTGCAGGTCGAAGAAGCTTATGATTAGAACGGGACAGTGTTTTCTTTTAAATGGCTTCATATTCTTAGGAAGGTGAAGCTGAGAATTTTATTTTTTAATTTTCATAATTGATGATTAGCTAATGATTTATGTGTAATTTGGGTTAATTTTGTTGTATTTTTCAGTTTGTTTGTCCTAAATTCAGTAGTTATCCCAACACTACAATGGATATTGCCTGATCATTACTCACAAACCAGTTGTGAAGCAATGTCTGAATTCCACGGTGTCTTCAAATTTTATTCCTTCTTACGTGGCTTCCTCATACAACTATTCTATGTAAGTGTTTACCATATATACAATCCTAGAAACAGTTCCAATTTGATGGCAGTCATATATATATAGCATTCATATGAATTTGAGATGCTAATGTTTGGTTTAGTGGAATTGTGTTGATTTGTGCATATGATGCAAATCCTGCAAATTTCCCCTATCGATGCGGCTTAAGAAGTAGTTTATAATCATTATGTGCTTTTAGTAAAGTTTGATTGTCATACCGTAGCTATTCGAGTACTTAGCCGAGGAAGTTGATCGAAAGAAACGAATCCCAAAACGTCCTATAATCGTGACCGTACCCTGCAACAATACCATAAAACTAGTCATTGCTGCTTTCTCCCAGATCAACTTCGTGACTGCTGTTATCATCTCATTATCCCCGCCATTTGGCCGGGAACTGCGTGCTCTATGTTATTGATATAACTAACAGTACTCTTTATCACAAACCGTATCATGTCTTGCAGTTTTTGTCTTGTTATGAACACTTACTTGAACTGATTATTATTACATATTTGATTTTTTATCTGCAGGTATTTTGGTTCTATCCCTTATATGTATTCAGCTTTATTCTGAGCAATCTATGGTGCGTTCTTGTCCGTTCTGCTTTTATATTCTCCGATGCAACATTTTGTACCGGATTAGTACTACTTGTTGAACATAAACCTATTTTGTAAAAACATCCAGGTACAATGACATTGCTACACATGGTTTTGCTGCAATGGGGAGATCCGGGCCTTCTACAGTGAAATCCTTGAAACAAAACGATACGTTGACCTCAGACAGCAAAGTGCATGCAGCTAGGCCTGCTGGCCTCGGAGGGTACTGATGACCGTGGGCGCTTTTTCTTAAACAAACAATTAAACTTCGTATAGGTGTGTTAAGTCCGGTTTTCATTGTATGTTTTCCTACAGGATCATGATTGGAATAGGGGAGCAGGTGTATTCGTTGCTTCTTTTGACTTTCTTTTTCTTTGAGGTAAAATTATTGCCTATCTCGTATGGTTTTTTTTTTTTTTTTTAAACTTGTTTTTCCATGTATGAAGTCATCTATATATATTTTGAGATGATGACTTGCATCTTTTACGATATATGTAGGTTTATGCCACAGGATTTATACCTTACATTGGGAAGGCACTCAATTTTGTACTTCTTTCTTGGATGTACGCGTATTACTGTTTCGAGTACGTGGTAAAACAAGTATTTTCCGTCTCAAATCTTTTTGCTCTTAGTCTAAGCTAAGATAATGGTGAAATAACTTCTAATCTTTGTAGGTACAAATGGAACTTTACTGAATGGGGCCTGGAGAAAAGATTGGATTTTTTTGAAACTAATTGGGCGTTTTTTGCTGGTTTCGGTAATTGATTTCTCTTTGAGTTTGCTTGTTATGGAAGTGAAAAGAACCCGAGAAACTTTGTGTTTTTAATATCACGTTCGAGATCACTGATGTTCTAATGGGATTTTCAGGAAGTCCTTGTGTTCTAGCGATTTTCTTTTTCCCACCTCTCGTGGGATATGGGTTTATGGCTGTACTCTTCCCTCTGGTTCATCTCGGCCCCTTCTCTTGTTCTTTTGGTGATTATTGAATTTCGCTTTCCCGATCATTGGATTGTCTTTAACGTGCATGTCTTTCAGTTTGTTCTTACCGCAACAGGCACAGAAGCCGAGCAGGTTATTTCCACACAAAGAAGAAGATTTACCGGTGCACAATTGGGGAAGGTTCCAGTATTTTACGCAGCTGACACTTTATTGTAAGCTAACCATATTATTCATTTCCACTTCCTCCTCAACATGGTTGGTCTTAAAATCGATGACTTTTGTGTTTATTTCTTCTCTAGGATGCGGGTCTTGTCCCTCTTCCCATCGGAATCCCGAGAACGAACACAAGACAACAAAACACTATAACAGATTCTGGCCATGCTCTCCTACCTTCTTGACCTGTAAGTCCATTTCCACAAGCTCGACCGAAAAAAAAGACGTTTCCGAACTTTTTTATCTCATTTCTTTTGTATCTTTGTGTTGTGTACATAAAAATTTGCAGAAATGAAGTGTAAAAACATTATACTTAATTGATTTCTGCCCCTTTTATGAGATTACCAAAAATGTGGGTTTTATATAAACTTTTAAAGTTATCTTACTTGGAATCGGGTGTGAGACGGTTGTCGTATCTCTATATTCATATGTAGGACACAGAATGTTGGACACGATTACTTCAAGAAAATTTGAAGAGTCTGAGCTACATGATTTACCTGACATTATTTGAATGAAAGGAATGAAATTGTGTATGTTGATTTGAAGCAATTAGCTTGCATTTCAGATTATTATTAAATTATTTGAAAGTTTTCCTTATATCATCAGGATGTTAAAACCATTGTTGTATGATCTTTTCTGATCATACCGTCTACATCAATTGAAAGGTCTCGTTCCATTTGTCTTCTTTAAGGAGCACATTTAAGCGTCATGAATCTGCAAAGTAAACTCCAAACAATTTTTTTCCTTTTAATCTTCGACATTAATCGTCTAATTGACCTGCATGTAAGGTATGCTCTTCTAATCATAGATGGGTATGAATCTATAATATCGATCATCAAATTATCGCTTGGAGCTTGTCAGTCAGATTTAAAAATATATATAATAACTTAGTGACTTAAATAAAATATTTCGAATATTTTTTAAAATCAAATTATCGAAACGTAAATTTATTAAAAATATAATTATGTTGAGGTGTACATAATTTTAATTTGGATTATTTTATTCCAATATGGTACATTCCATACCTGAAAAAAGAAAGAGGCAGACACAGCCCCCCGCCACCAAAAGGAAAATAATGACATTTTAATTTCCTCATTTAGAAGGTTATGATCGTACTAATATAATGTTTAATTATTACCGATTTTTCTTTTTAATTATTTTGACATGTATATTTAAATTTTAGTTAAATTGTTTTCTAACGGAAAAGTCTATTTAATTTTAAAATCTGAATGTCGTACTTCATCTAAAAAATAAATTTATTACAAAAGTTTGAAGGTTAAAAATGAAAACGATCCAAAAAGAAATTAAAACTAAAATGACAAAAGAGATAAATGTTGAGGACTCGTTCAATTTTCTTTAAACCCAAAGCTAATCTAAAACTAGATGCATTGAACAAATAACGGAAGTTGAAATGATTTGGGCTTGTAATGATCCGATCTAAAAACCCTAAACCTCAAACTTGTACGAGTAAATCGAACCCAAATTCATTCAAACTTCAGGGTCCATTTACGAAATTTCCCGAACTGAGAGAGAAAGATTTACAACAAATTAAAAATACGTACAAACAAAGGATGTAATAACATTGTTTAAACACAAATAAATAAAAATATCTTACTATACAATACATACAACTCTGTCATTTTCCCAATTAAGTCCCTTTGGACTACACCTGAAATTGCTTACTACCAAACTCCTCAACATCAAACTCCAGCTATAAAGATTCATAAATCCAAAATAAAAAGGTCAAATTACGACTTTAACCTCTTTGGTATGCTCAAATTCGGGATTCGATTCATGAATTTTAATTTAGCATAATTTGATTCTTTCTCTTTTATAACATCATTAATTAGTTTAAACAATTAAAATAATGATCTACACGTGTCTTAAAACCACCTCTTCCAACTCATCACCTTGACATGGAAGTATGTTTTAAGAAAAATAATCATCTTAATTTTACCCAGAATAATTACTTAAACTAATGAATGACATTATAAAAAGTTTATATATGTTCCAAGTCTCTGAATTCTTCTTAAATTTGAAATTTGGTCCCTCTATTTTTCAAATTTCAAAATTTAAATCTAATTGTTCACTTATAATGAACCAATGGATTTAAAAAGTAGAGGAACTAAATTCCTTGAAATAAAAACATATGAAAATAGGGACTAAATTATGCCAAACGAAAGTATATGAACTAAATTTCAAAATTGAATAGGGTAGAAGAATGAAAACCATCAATTAACCAAATCAAAACAAAGAAAACTAAGAAGGGTATAGTAGCTAATTAGAACCTTAATTTCTCCCCATATTTATAAAAACTAAATGTATTTTCTTGAAGGGAAAAAATTTCAAAAGCATCTCAACTATGGGAATTAAAGTTTTTGCCTACTAACCACATCATTGAGAATTATTTGGGTTTTCATCTCCACTATTTGTACCTTGTTGTTGATGATGCTCCATGGGATTATTTTGGTCGGAATTAATGTTCGGACCGCCTCTAGAATAGGCGTTAAGAGCGGCCAACATTCCTAAATTAGATTCCGATAACCCTAACCCGAGGTGTTGAGACGGTTGATGTTGTTGTTGCAATAACATGGAACCTAATTGCAGAGGGCTGGCTCTACCACCTTGGGACTCTAGGTCCCCTTGAAGGTTAAATCTTGGTACAAAATGTAAGGGTGCTTGCAATGTGTTGCCACTCGCCGTTCCGAACGGCCACATCTGGGGTTCGGATGAACCCGCTCCAGATGCGGCTGTTAGAATTGAGGGACCAGTAGTAGTAACCGGAAGCATCCAAAACGTACTTCCAGTTGTACTGCTGGGAGCTGGTGCCACTGCCCACATGGCAGTGGCAGGTAAGATATTTGATGGCTTATGCAATTGAGGTAAGCCAGTTTTAAAAGCCTTAATGGAGGATCCATCACCGCCACTGTCACCGTCTCCGCTTCCACCGCCGTCACCGGTTTCTCCTTGTTGTTGGTTATCATCCTTGAACAAGTCCTCCCTAAAACGCTTCCTCATATAGTTCTCACTTGAATTCCCACCACCACCGCTACCACTGCCACCTGCAGGTAAAGTTTCAGCTATTTGACCTGCCCTTAACAGCTGTTGCTGTTGATGGTGGAAACCGAACAAAGCGCTATGAGCAAACCCTTCTTCATATGGGTGATGATGAGAAGCCAAAGCTAAAGCACCATGGAACGAGTGAGGAGCAGATTTCGACGGTGGAGCTGAAAGCGTAGACCCACTACTTCTCAACGAAACGTTAAGAGTCGAAAAATTGGCCGGTATAGTACCAGTTCCGGTGGCTGCAATGATCGCCGGCTCAGCCTGCTGTAAAAGCCATTCAATCGTTTCACCATCAGATTTATGACCCAACTCTCTAGTCAACTGAAAAACCCTAGCTGCACAAGCTGCAGGCATTCTTATACGCCGTCCCCGACCATCCACCTTCGTGTGACGGTCTTTAGTGGACCGTTTCGCCGGTGGGTTCGACGACGGTGGCAAGTTGGGTTGATTCTTCTTTGTAGAATCATCGATGTTAAGGGAAGCGCTAGATCTGGTAGCAATAGCTAGTGAAGCATCAACCGGCTGAGCAGGGTTAGTCTTAGTAGTGGAAGAGGAGGAAGAAGAAGAAGAAGAAGAAAGAGGCGGCGTTGCAGTGGTTATAACGGTGGCTGTTGAAGAAGTAGTAGGATGAAGAAGACGGCGGTGAAGGTGAGATATGGAGGTTATATTAAAAGGGCTATTGTTGTTGTTGCTAGTAGAAGAAGGAGCTGAAGATGTGGTGGTGGTGCCATCAAAAGAGACCAAATTGGTATTATTGTTGGTTTGCTTATTGTTCTGAGAATATGTAAGTTCCATTATGGTGGGGTGTTCTGAGAAAAAATAAAAATAAAAGGGGTTGGATTTTTATTTTAATAGTGGAAGTGTTTTGGGGTTTCAAAGCTGATCCATCATCAATTTTTTGGTTTCTCGAGAGAGATGTTTTTCTTTAGGACTAAAAAGAGTTTTGATTGTGGGGCTTGTTTTGTTTTGTGATTGACTGTTGTCTTTGAGCTCTTTGTGGGTGTGAGAGAGAGAGAGAGAGAGAGAGGGTGGCTTTAGATAAAAGCAAATGTGTGGGGGGGGCAGAAAGTTATAGCAAAAGTCTACTCATGGGGTCCTATAAAGGAATGTTAAAATAAGCCCTTTGATGATGAATTTACATAATGTGAAATTCCTATTTTATCCTTTGATTTCATTCAAGCTTTATTTTGTGAATAACATTATGTAAAAATTGTTAGTGGATTTTTTTTTATCTATTTGGATAAATTTTGAATCTTTGACTCATTAATATTTGGGGTTTGACTTATACAACTATTGCTTCAACATTATTAATTTTAATCTATAAAATAGATGAGGACACTTATTGCTATGCTAAAAAAATCGAGTTTTACAAGTTAGAACTTTGAAAATGACATCATTAGGAGGGACAATCGTGAATTCCAAAAGAACCATTCTCTATGTACCGTAAAAACGGGCATAAAAGATACCTTAGTTCCCCTCAAAAAAATTGAGTTTTAAACCCTAAAGACTTTAATTCAAAATGACCCAAATCTAAAATAATTCTATTAAATATTTTAAAATAACTTGAATCAAGAAAAAAAAACTACAATTCAATCTGATAATCCTGAAGTCATCAAAGCCTTGTTTGATAATTAGTTGGAAGATTCTGGTATTACAGTGCTTAGAAGGGTACGACGACTTTTGAAAGCTGAAGGTCAGTGGTGGTTGAGGTATATACCTAAAGAAGATAACACAATTGCTAATCACTTGGTGAAATTGAGTCTCACTTGGAAATCAAGTCTACAAATCCTTAATGTCATCCCTAATGAAGTCTCAGATATGTTTCAACAAGACAAAGCGAGGGGTGCTTTTTATTTTTTAACATGATATAGTAGTTCGTTTTCTTCAGAAAAAAAAAAGAAAATAACTTAAATTAGAATTGATCTAAACTTTAGATAATATGATTCCAAAATTTAATTTTAAGTCCCTCAAAGCTAATCCAGCTCATAGGTCTATGAAATCCTCTCTTCTTCAACAAGTCTTATCAAACTTGAGAGAAAATATGTTAATGGTGAATTAACAGAGTTTATAGGTTGATTTCACAATTTTGTATAAATTTTAATAATATATATTTAATAAAATTAATTTAATAAATACAAAACTATTACAGAATATGCAATCAGCAAGCTGGGAAGCATCTTAAGACAACTCATAGCCTTTAACCCAACCCACAATTCTTTTAATTAAGTAAACAAATGGCTACCCCTTCTTTTCATAACCTGGCGACTTATATTATAGTATAAAGAAGAGAAAGAGAATGTTTATCGTCTAAGATGTGGTCTGGGTTCGAGTTTTGTTAGTCACGATGATTGTTTGAACTTTACCTTATTATTATAAAAAGAGAAAGAGAATAATAGACTTTAAATATCAGATAAAAATCTTAATCGGTATTCATTTAAATTTCTAAAAATAAATTCCTTTTCTTGATTTCAAACTATATTCATTTACTTCATAAACAAGGTATGAATTTATATATTATCAATGCATCAGATAAAATTCCATAAAATTTCCTAAGATTTTAAACGCAAAAACTAAATCAATAATTTACCGGGCCACGACCACTGCCTACCCCTTGCATCTTCATATTTATATGATCACATATTCTTGTAACAAAAACATAATAAATTTGGACTTTCCTTTTCTAAAGTTATATTCTCTTGATTATTTAAATTTAAACTATATATATATATATATATATAATCTTTTGTCTTTGCTAAAGTACAATTTTGTCCTCTCATCTTTTGCCAAAATTTTAAAATCCCTTTTGGAGGTGGGGTGCCCAAATCAAATCATTCTACCTTTCCTTATTATTATATTTAAACAAAAAATAGCAAAAAAAAATATGGTTAAAGTATGCTTTAAGTTTAATTTTTTTGAAAATTTAGAATTTAATTTTTATATTTTTATTTTTATGATTTTAGTCCTTTTGAGATTTCAAAATTTAAATTCTAACTATTAACACTAATAATTTTTTATTACATAATTACAGAGTGATTTTTTACATTTTAAAATATCACATAAACGAACTTAATAAAAATATTAATAATTGAATTTAAATTTTGAAATCTAAAAATAAAAATATAGGGCTGAATTTTAAAATTTTAAAAGCGATAAACTTATGACATATTTTACCCATAAAATATTATTTAGTATTATTAGAATTCACAAACACTAATCAGCCAGCCAAAACCCACCTGGACCCACTTTCTTTGCTTTATGAAAGAAATGAAAAGAAAATAAACTCTTGAAATTAACAGATAATCATCTAATCTAATTCATTAATAAATTCAATTAATAACAAACACAAATCCCACCCATATCTTCAAAACTATTTAAATCACAACAAATATTATTAAAGTATTAACACGAGTTCAAACTGCGTTACATGTTTAGAATTACCCATAGTTTCTTTTTTCAATTTGTAAAAAGGAGGATAATATATTTTAACGTACTCAAATCTACGTTTCCTTATATTAACAATAATATTCATACCAATTAATTATTAATAATTAAAAATGTAAATAAAGATTATAATAGCATTAAATCAAGAATAGTGGGTGCCAGAGTGGCTAGGTTAAGCCAGTGGTCACCTTCATCATTCTCTCTTCCTTTGTTTTTGTTTGATTCTTTCTTTTTCTCTTTTACCTTTTTGTTTTAAAATAATATTATTTAAAAAATAATATTAAAATATTGTTGATAAAGACCTCTCTTTTACTCTCCCTTCCACATTCCAAAATCAAGTTGTGTCAGTCACAGTATTTGTCAGAACAAATTATTATTCACCCACATTTTGACTCCCCTGTTTACCATGATTAAGTAATGCTTTGAAGGATCCAATTAAATGATTCTTGGGTACTGCAGATATCTGGGATGTTGTTCTGTTTTGAATGTTGAATAGCGAGTTACATTAGATCGGAGATTTGAACAGATAGTTTTGAGGTTATTGTTGTCGTTTAAAAGGAGTTCACAAGTCAATTTTGATTAGAAGAATTCAATAACTCTCAATAAAAATGCATCATTGGCGTATCCAACACATTTTTTGAGAAGAGAACAAGATCGTTGATGCCTTAGTCAAGATGGTTCGTGATAGAAGACCGCTTTTGTTTAATCTTATTTGTATCACCCAAAAAGAAAAGGAGTCAATTAAAACATCTTAAAAGTTTTGGTTTAATCTAGAATTCGAATCATAACATGAGGACCTTTGGTTAAATTAACCATTATATAAAAATCAAATGATATTTAAGACATTTAATTCTCTTTTCCCTTCTTTCTTTCTGTTCCCAGTAACTTTCCACTTTTTACTTTTTACTGACTTTACAGTAAATTTAGTGTAAAACTTAAAATTGGAAGCAAATAAATAAGCTTTAGTTTCATTTTTTTTTCTTTTTTTACCCCCCAAAAGTAGTAAAAAAGTAAGTTTTACCAACAAAAAAAGAAGCATGCATCATGATTGTCACCATTGACAGAGCCCCTTTATGTACTTTCAGCAAACACATGTGGGAAACCTCTATAATTATAAACATGCAGGTGGCAACGACCAATTTGACCGCCTTCTTTTTAATGGACCCTAATTAATCAATTTCACAATTTTTTCATTTTTTTCAACAGTCTATTTTTCAATTTTCATTTTTTTTTGGAATTTTGAATTCCAAATTCTTGTGATTTATTTTTCTGATTTTAAATTTCTACAATTTTTTTATCAAAGAAGTTATTTAATTTTAAAATAAAAGATAATTGGGGTTTGAATTTTGATTTAATAAATTCATTCATTCATTTTTGAAACATAGATTCAAAATATGGTAATTAAGCTTTAATGAAATGAGTAGGTTTAAGTACGCTTAAGTGCATATTATCTTTTAATTTAAGAGTTTAGGAGTTTTCAACGGCACTTATTGAATATTGATCAATGGAAGCTTGAACATATACCTCGTAAAGATAGTTTCAAAGTAGATCGTATTACTAAAATTGAATTAAATTAATGTAATCTTCCTGTTTTTTTATCACAAAAGAAAAAAGAGTTGAAAATTAAAAATTTTATTTATAATTTTCATATCAATTAATGATACATTTGTAATTTTCGTTAAAATTTCGTAGTGCTTCCTCAAAAATGGTAAATTTATGGTTTGACTTTTTAAAATTTATAAATATATGGTAAAATTGTATTTATGACTTTCTAAAATGATGAAATTTTAATTTAATCATTTAAAAATTATAAAAATTTAAACTATTAAAATGATAAAATTAATTATACAATTTAATTTCGATCTCTCCAAAAAATAATTAATTTCACCACGATAATCATACCAACTTCGAAGCATGAGATAAGATTAAAAACACACACACACAATGTATTAAGGGTTGATATAAAATTATAAAATTTTAAAGACCAAAATCGTAAATTTTATATAAAATTATTGAAATTAAATTATTAAATTAGTATAAATTCAATAAAAGAAATTATAATTTTGAAAAATAAAGGATTTAGCAGCAAATAGACATGACATGGCATGTCACGTGCGCAATGTCAGTTCCTGGCACAGATTTGGTAAAAGTTTGGTTTGTTTGGCTATAAATATAATGAAGTTTGAGTGCCGTGGAAAGCTGAGGTGGGATGGGGAATTCAAATCCCTTAGGGTAAAAAGGGGGGGATTTTGCTTATCATACACGGCGTTCCATAGTGAATTGACCGGGCGGACGCATTTAAGAAGCGCGTGAGATGACAGTAACCAATTATGAGGGGAACAAAGGGTCTGTCTTTGTCTGAATCGTCCTTTTCCGGTGGGACCCACATGTTTACCTTATCCGGAAAACGGAGAAAAATAGAATTACACATTTCCACGTTGATTTGGAGGTGAAATCATTATTTCTATCATAAAATCTAGCTTATTTACTTCACGCGCCACTTCTACATTTCTTACCTTCATTCACTCAAAGGGTAAACTACAAAAATGATCACTTTTGTTTGCCTTAAATTACATATTAGTCACTTATGTTTAAAATGTTACCTTTTAGTCACTTATGTTATTGTTTTGTTACGAAGTGGTCACTCTACCGTTAAACTCCGTTACCTCCCTAACGACAGTCCTACATGGCAGTCTAAATGGGTTTTAAATGTCAACTTGGATGTCCTACGTGTGGTAGTCCAAATTAAATTTATTTAATTAAAAACCTAATACTTTAATTGATAAGACACTTTTTAATGTGAGGAGATAGAATTTTTTTTTAAAATGTTGTTGATTTAGAGGTGACGAACTACTTTACAAAATGTATTATCTATGTATTGGGGTTTTCGTGGAGAGTTTCGTATAATATTATGCATAATACTAACAATTCTCTTATGAGCTTGCAGGTATTTATCTTCATCAATTGCAGCGCCATCCGTTCTATGAATTGTTTAATGATTCTCTATAGAAGCCAAGAAAAAAAGCCTTTACATGGGGATAATACTTTTCATTGAGGGTTCTTTGGCTCCCGAGCAAATGTCACTTCAAAGACTTCTCACAAAGTATCTTATATGAGTAGTGGAAGCTGAGCGTATCAAAAGTGAGAAAGAGCGTGAGTATTTAATGTGATTTCTGACAAGGTTGTATATTCTAGGCAATTACATATAGGTAAGTTGACTGGCTCTTTAAATGGAGAATGAACTAAACTGAATATGCTAAAATTTATGGGTTGAATTTGGGTCTGAGAAAAAAAAACAAAAATAATCAAAAAATAATTTGAACTTGTTAACTAGTAAGGCGAACAAGGGAAGAAGATAAAGGAAGAATCAAAGAGAGGAGCATGAAGTTTTAGAAGAGATTATTATTTCTTGGAAAGAGTTTTTAGGAAAAGGGAGAAGGAGTGTCCTGTGTGAGCTGTTTGCACAACCCTTTTATAATGGGGAATGAGCTTAGCTACGTGTCCTAAGATTGTTGACATGAAAGTCTAACTTGATACATTTGGCATTGATGGTGATGTGAGGTCTTAGAATAAGACATGTTAGGGCACTTAATAATTTTATAACCTTCGCGAGCTTGTTGGAGAAGTTCACGGTATAAGTTTGGATAGTTAATTTGATGTGTATGTTGATGTTTTATGTATTGTCGGAGGATTTTTAATTTGCATACTAGGATGTTTGAGATTTGGAGTTTCATGTTTGGAAAATTGAAAAAATATTCTAAGTTCGTAGGATTAATGGCGGGGTAAAACAATTCATGTGCTTGAAAGGTGCTATAAATTACGGCTTATCGGTTAGGTTTCCAATAAAACTGTCATCACGATTACTTTTTGGTACACGTGTTGAACTCTAATTGGAGCAACTTTTATATAAGGGAAATAATGTACGCATGAGCACGTTGTCACTTACTTAATAAGTTTTGAAGTAGCTGAAGGGTTTTTGTTTGAACTTATAAATGGGGAGTAAGGGTTTGTGATTTAATCCATCGTTTGTTTCTGAGTTTTCTGAAATCTTGTTCATCTATGCTTCTGGTGCAATTTTCTTTGGTAGGTTTGAATTTCTTTCATTTCTTGTCATATCAGTGAAACATGGACCCTAGATTGTTTAGTGTTCCCACTGAAAGTGAGGAATTTGAATGTTTTGCATCAGTGGAGCAAATGTGGAAATTGCTCGAATGTAGGGGAATCACCTGCTTTGATAACTTTAGGTATAGATTCGAGGCTGTAAAGGGTAAACACCAATTGAGTGAGATGAATAATCAAAGAAGGGAAAACAACTGGTTTCTTTTGTCTTTATATGTGATAGAAACAAGATTCCATTTGCCTTTACACCATTTTTTTGGTTGAAATTTTGAGTTCATATGGAATGATTCTTGATCAATTAATGGGTTGGTGGACGTTAATGGCTTTTTCCCTAGATTATCAATTGCATGGAGAAGAACCTTTGTAAATGTGATTAGGAGAATATACATAGTGTCTCCTGCGAGTGAGAGTAATCAAAGGGGGTTTGTGATGTTCACCACTTGAAGAGGAGGAAAAGCTATCGTGGATAGTACTACCACCAATTTCGTTTGGCGAGGGATAAGTTTATTAAAATTGAGCAACCTTGTGGGGAGTTCCCTTTCCCTTTGGGTTGGGTTGGGTTAAACCTTCCACTAACAAATGCACTTGGGACCCTCGATTTTTGAATGCAACAGAAGAGGCTCACTTGAAAAGGCTGCAGCAAGACAACTAATTAGATATTAACAAGTTCACAGCCTGAGAAATGTTTGGCAGTTCTACTTGATGGAGAAAAGTCCTAATGGTTGGGATGATGTGGACTTCAATTCTCTTGGCGAAACTCAACTCGATGAGGTAAAGCCATGTAATGAGGCTTGGCTATACAGGGATAATAATGTGACAGCAGAGATTCTTTTGGGATTGTGCAAAAAACCCAGAAATTGGTTACCTGATTATGCTTTTGGTCCTGAATGTAAATGGGAATATCAAGTTTAGAAAGGAGAAAGCAGCGATGTTACTGCGACGGTTCCAAGAGCTAAAAAAGGGCAGAAAATTGCAAAGGTGACTAAATCTTCGTCAGCCACTGAGACCGTTTAAGGGGTTAAAATTGTTGATGTTACTCAAGAACCCTCTGAAAAAAGCAAAGGACCCAATTTGGAAGTTCGCACAAAGAGAAAAGGGGATATTCATCCTCTTCCTTTCATTGGTGAAGTTGCCTCAAGCGGAGATAGGATGGATATTGAATCTCCTGCAGGCTTTGATACACACTCTAGTGTTGGAGGTGTTATTTCGAACTTTCTAATTTGTTGTATTTACTTTTGCAAGTTTTTATATATTCTAGGCAAACCAACTATTATAATCAAGTGAAGCACTCGCATTAAAGATGAATAACCAAAGGAATCTAGGGCAAGATTCATCCATAACGTGTTTCATCGAGCTATGTTATTATTGATGGCGTTCTTCGTTAAAATTTTAATTGGTCTTGGAGTAGTAGCTCTAGTGTGTGTTACTTTTATTATCTTCTTGTTTGTTATAATTTGATAGTGATTTTTGTTTTTTTATCATGCAGAGGATTTATGCGAAGGTGAAGGTGAAGGTTTGCACGCTGGAGATAATGAAAGTACTTCGTTAATCCTGAGGTTCCTACTTCCACCATTTCTGAGATGCAAACCTTGCGAAGGTTTATGCGAAGGTTTGCACGCTTGCCTCAACTCCGCCTACATCTGAGATGTCTGTTTTTTTCTCCTACTTCCACCATTTCTGCCTCAACTGTCCCTGCCTTCAGACTCAACCATCAAAAATTCGGTTAATCAAAGTCTAAGTGCTTTGAGGAGTAAACTAATAAATCAGAAGTCTCCTATTCCTTCCAAGGAACAGCAACAGAAGAAAAAAACGAAATATTGTTGCTCAGAAGAAAGATTGTTATAATTCGATATGTTTAGAGTCCAATTTCTACTGGGATTGCTACCTCCATGTCGAGCATCAAGTTAAACAGAGCTTCCCTTGCTTGCAATAGTATAACATAGAATTTCTAAAAATCACTCACAACGTATTCAATAATTCTGTATTACTAACGATTATACCAAGCTATACTTTACCTATCCCAGTGTGGGATGTGGTTCTTAAGGCCCACAATATACCTGACAATTCATCCACCCATGCTCCTTTCGCATCACCAACTTTCTTCTTTAACCCTTGAAGGATTTTCTTGTTGGCTGCCCTTGCTTGTCCATTAGTTTGTGGCATTTTTACCAAAATTTGAGCCAATGATATATGTAAACTAGAGTAGAAGTCCTTAAATTTTTCTTGCAATTGTGTACCATTGTCGGTAATAATGAGGTTTGGGATGCCATAGCGATATATAACAGATTTCTAAATGAAGTTTTCTATCTGCTTTTATGTGATTGTTACTAGTGCTTTAGCTTCTATCCACTTAGTAAAGTACTCAATAACAACCATAAACTTTTTCTGAGCTATTGCCATTGGGAATGACCCCAAAATATCAATTCCCCAAGTTGAAAACGGCCATGGACTAGTAACTGATTGAAGTGGTTTCGATGGTTATTGTGGACCTGATGTCAGAGTCTTTGACATGGTTCACTCTTGAGAACCAATTTTGCGACATCCTTTTGAATAGTTGACTAATAGTATACTTAACATAAAACATTATGAGCCAATGTATGTGAACTTGGATTATGTCCGTGTTAGATCTGATGTTTTAAGTGTAGTATATTCATTTTGTATACGTGTACTTTTTGAACAAATTCGTTTAATAAAAATATTCATTTATTATATTAATACCCTTTGTATATTGTTCTCAATATTTTTGCACGCAAAACAAAATGGAAGCAAATATTGACTCACTGGTTATTTAACATTTAACTAAAACTAAGCGGTATTACATGGTTGGATCGTAATATGGAAAGATGGCTTGTATTAGTAGATGAACCTAAACATGTATTTAGTCTAATCAGAAATGAGCAGATCAATTAAAAGACTAATATATTGTTTATTTAGGCTAATTGGGGAAATACTTTGTCTTGAGTATCAGAGCGAATGACTTCTAAAAGATAGAGATATAGATGTGACTGATTGGACTAACAATACAACAGACATGACCAAAGTAGAATAGATCCTAAATTTGTTTGTGGATTGATTCACTTGTAATGTTCATAGTGTGTTATACCTTAATCTTGAGTGGATGATGGATTATGTATGCGTGACTCGTATACTTTGATGTAAGTAAAAATCTGAGTTCAAATAGATAAGGAATCGAAAGCAGTTACGTTAAGTATACGACTTTTATAATATGTAGCATCATTCACAGTAATAGAATTCATAACTCAAGGAATCAAATTTTGATACAATTAAATTAAACAAAAAATTATTCGTTCTAAACTTACAAACATAAAATCATTTTCCATTGTCTTTAGATTTTGTTAGATTATACCATTCTTGTCAAAGTTAGTGACTCACTTTCTCTTGCTCTCACAACATGTTCTGAAGAGGAGAACCCATCGTGCAATATGTACACACACATATATATATGGTCATAAATACCCTTGCGGCTAACATGGTTGGGTTATAGAGCGAGCAAAGCACGTGGTTGAAGTTGCAAATCGTCAACGTAGCAAGATCCTTCCATTAAACAACTAATTTTATTCAACCTTTTTCCTTTAGTAGAAATTATAAACGTTGTCTGTCCATACTATAACTTACACATATATAATTTAATAAAAAAAAAGTTTGAACATTGAAATGCAGAGTCCTTGTTTTGGTGTGTAGTAGTACCTGGTCTGCTCTTTAAGATAACAATAAGAATAGTATAAATTAATGGCTTCGAAACTAACCATCTTTCGAGCAAGCTGATGAGCCATGTCTCGTTCTCTCTCAGATTCTCTCTCGATCTATCGAATGAAAACAAGAGCTCAGCGCAACACACTACCAAATTGAGGCTAGCTGTTTGACCAAGTAAAAAAAGCACTTTAAGGTATTAAACGTCGAGTTTTTTAGTTCTCGCAATGACCCAAACAAGGAAACATTTACAGTATATGCAAGGATGTCGTAAGATATTATTTAGCCTTTTTCTCGCTAAAATATACTTTTTTTTAGAAGAAGAATGTCTGATTTTTCTTTGTTTGCTCGAGCCAGTAGAGTTGATTCATTCATCTATATACCCCCCCATCCCATGGAGGCTTACAAATTAACCCCTCTTCTTCATTCTTACACACACAATTAAGAGTATTGCTTTGAGAAGTGCAATCATGGACATATTCTATTGCGGTGTTGTAAAAAGAAATGGCGGAGATAGGGAGAGTTGTTCTTGCATCACAACATGCAGCAAAAAGGGAGTTTAGTTATAATGGCAATCCACTTCCAAGTGAATTAACTGTTACAGTGGGATCTCAACAGTTGACAGTTCGTTGCAGAGGTAACAGAGACGAGTATCGCATCCATGGCGAGGAGTGGTGCAGGTTTGTTCGACAAAATATGAGAGCTGTGGTCACTCTTTATGCCAGAGAAAAGGGTGAAGGCTTCTACATGGTGGTCTACAGAAAATGAAATGCCTGGGGAGCTTCATATTAATATATATTAACTAAGTTCTTATTTCTGCTTTATTTTCTTTTTAATTTCTCATTTTTTATACCATACTTAAAATCATACATAACTCTTCCTCCCTCGATTCCTCGACTCTTAAATAAGAAAATATTGTATTTTAGCTCACCCGAACTTTTTCTTTCATAACTTAGGGCTTCGTGACAATTTTGTTTTAGCCTATACAGTTATATAATTCGATGCATCTTTCATTGGACTCTTCCAAGGCTTAAACATGTTAAATGGGAATGAATCATAAACTATTAATATCAAATATTATAATTATTTATATTTAATAATATAATAAACTATTAAACTCTAAAGTCTAAATCCTAAATTATTAATATAATTTATTAATTTAATAATAATAAATTTAAATTTAAGTAATCAACAATATATCTAGACATGCAAGAGAGAATAAGAGGTGTGGAGGGGAAAATGTCCTCCCAGTAAAAGAGATGAGAAGAGAAACATAATTTCATCTGGGAGTAGATGAATAAGAAACAAAAGGTAGATGGAAGAAATGAAAAGTTCATTGAGGAGTGCAGAGCAAATAGGACGAACCAAGAGTAAAATCCCAGGAGTAGAAGGGAAGAATCCATCCATTTCGAGCATGATCGTCAGCATGAAGGCGTAGGTAATGAAAATATAAAGGATGAGGATGTTGATATGGATGGTAGAGATGATAGCTATGACGAGGAATATGATGATAGTTATAGCTGCTCTAGTCAAAATACCTTGGAGTAAAAAGTAGAAAAGTTAGAGAAATATTTACAAGATCTTCAAAAAATGGAATCCTTTGAATTAATGAAGAAGTATAAAAATGAGTCATTAGCTAAAAAAAGTATTGCCACATCATGTTTCCCCCACATTTAAATTTCATAAAAATAAAATGTCTTACTTTTCTTTGTTTTCTTGAGCCAGTAGAGTTGGTTCATTCACCTATATAATCTCCCCTTCCCCCCTTCCATGGAGGCTTACAAATTAACACCTCTTCTTCATTCATACACTCAATTAAGAGTATTGCTTTGTGATTCAATTTATGGTGTTGTAAGAAGAAATGGCAGAGATAGGGAGCGTTGTTCTTACATCACACCAAGTAGCAAAGTGGGAGTTTATATTATAATGGCAATCTACTTCAAGTGAATTGACTGTTACAGTGGGGTTTCAAGAATTGACATTTTGTTGCAAACGTCAAGGAAGCAAGTATCACATCCATGGCACTGAGTGGATCCGTTTTGCACAACAAAATAGTGGAAAAGCGATCACTCTTTATGCCAAAGGAGAAAATGGTGGAAAAAAATACGTTAGCAAACAAAATAATTAAATATAAATAAACATATATATAAAATCAAATAAAATAATTTATAATTAATTCGTTAAATACAAAAATCAAAATAAAAACCATAACAGAAGTTGAAATAAATAGGAAGGAAAAAGATTTTACGAAATGTTGAGGCCTGTGAAACACTATTTTCTTAAGATAGATTCGGCCGCTCCTACGGTACTTGGAGAAACGTTGGTTGAATGTCTCCCAGGATACAACAACAATGATCAAAGTAATAGCACCTCTACAACGATAAATGAACAAACGTTAACTTTTTCTATCATCGGAACATTTGAACAATTCGAAGAAGAAAGGAAGAGTTTTGAGAGCAACAGAAAACCAGTGTGAGAGAGTGAAAATGAGCAAAGAATTCAGAAGAAGTCTTAGCCTTTTATAGGTATTCAAAGTGGAGAAATTTTTGGAAATATTCATGTACAAGGGACAAAATCTGCATTAAAGGGGCAATTGAATCAAATTGATTAAAATAAAATCAAATTGATTAGAATCAAATAATTCACTATATAAATCCATTTATATCAAATTTTGTATATATATTTGCTAAGGAAATTCTTAATCTCCCTTAATTCGAAAATTCAAGATTTGAATTGATGTCCTTTCATTGATTCCTCTTAAAGATTTCATTTCAATTGGAATTTTGGTTATTTACCATGTCCTACTAGATGATGCACGCCAATGGGACCCTCCAATGCGCCCCAACCCCGTCGAGTTTGGACCTGCACCCGTTGCACGTGAGGCAAGATTCCAAGCTTAATCATTTAATCACTTTTTAAGAGGGTTCCCATATATACACACGTCTCACCCTTGATATTTAACCAATGTGAGATGTAAGCTTTTCTTTTCCTCAACAAATATTTCCAAATAGCTTACTTTCAACATCAATTTCTTATTCATCACTCAACCATTTTGAGCATATGATATACCGTTGTAAAGGTTTCATAAAGTAGAATACAAAACCATAATTTTATGATTCAACTCTCCACCTTTACCTATTAAGAATATGCCTCAAAGTTCCATAAAAATACAATTTTTTCAACAGAAAATGAGGAGTTCCCCAATATCCAAGTGAACTAGCGACTTTCATAAATGTCTACAATTTAAGCATTGCTTGGTGTACTGTGGAGCTTCATAATATATTAATTATATATGTGAATTAAGTGTGTTTTTTCGTGCTTTGTTTCTTTTCAATTTATGAGAAAAATGCAAAATCCTCTTTGCATTTCTATGTAGTTTATATATTGCATGGGAGTTTATGATAAATCAAGTACCCTCTGCGTTTTCTTTTTCTCTTTCTTGCTTTTCCCTTGCTACCTTAACCCTTAGGGCTCCATCGCTCTTTTGTTTGGAGTTGTATAATTTGATCTATCTTTCAATTAGGGGTGAACTTTTGATCGAATAGAGTGAAAAAAAATTTAAGTTAACCAAGTTCACGAGTCTTATTTTATTATCCTAACTTAATTTGATTTTATTTTCGAATCGAGTCGAGTGAAATGAAATTTGAGTGGAGTCAAATCGAGTGAAATTGTTCGAGTTAAATTAAAAAAATTAAACATGCCAAACAAAAATACTGTTACATTATGACTAATTCCATGTTAGAGCATATAAATTTGAAACCATATATATTTGAAAATTTTTCTAAGCAAAATAATAAAAAAATAAGATACTTGAGTATGATAAATTTGAATAATTAATTAGATCCAAAATTATTATTTTAGAAAATTTTAAAATTTTACAATTATTTAATAATCCAATTATTTAGTATTTACAATTATTTCTAAACTTAGATAAATTGTTGGAAATTAATATTTATAATTATTTAATATTTTTCACATATTTAATAATCCAAAATAAAAACAATCCGATAGATTTTTTCTATAAAAAGTTGTGAAAATTGATAAAGAGATAAAAGCTACTTATCACTTAAAAGAGATTTCAATTTATTTTATTTGTTTTAATATTATATTATACTATAAAAATTTTATGTTTAAAATTTGAGTTTTGTTTAAAATAAGGTGAAATATTTAAAATTTAATGATAAAATGTAAAATATAATTTTTTATAATTTAAAATCTATATTTATCAAACAATCTAATTATAACTTAATTTTTCAACATTTATATTTTTTAGTTTACCAAAAAATACCTTAAATAATTATGATGAATAAATATTATAAATTATGTAAAATATCTATGATATTATTTAAACCCCGACAAAGTTATTTCAACGGCTAAACGGATACCAACTCTATTGCGAAAGGACTAATATACTCTTTTTATTAAATGATTACTATTATTATTTTGATGGTGTATTTGTCTTTTCATTATTTTTGTATAATCTTTAAATAAAATATCTAAAATTAACATATCCAAGAATTGAAGACATGTTTAATAGATTTATAGATGAGTTTATTCGTTGTCATTACACCGATAATCATTATTGAGTAATTTTTTAAAAAATTCATATAAAATGTTTTCTCCCACCCACATCGTGTATCTATACTATTATTTAAACCCCGATTGAGTTGGTATCATGGATTAATCGAATATCAACTCGTTGGAAAAAGACTAAACATACCCTTTCTATTAAATGGTTACCATTGTTATTTTGATGACATTTTTTCATACTTTTATATAATTTTTAAATAAAATAACTAATATTAACATATTTAAGGATTTAACACATGGTTAATAAATTTATAAATTGATTTAAACAATTTTTTATTTTAATTTCATACATATTGTTGTTATTATTATTAGTTTTAAACCATATATTTTATATTTATTATATGTTATTTTTAAGCACATATTTATATTTTAAATATATGTATGTGATAAAATTTCTAACATGGCACAAAGCAAAGGCAGATTTAAAAACAAATACTAGAATCA
This sequence comes from Gossypium raimondii, assembly GCF_025698545.1. Lineage (NCBI taxonomy): Eukaryota > Viridiplantae > Streptophyta > Magnoliopsida > Malvales > Malvaceae > Gossypium > Gossypium raimondii. Next base: position 1,765,221 of record NC_068568.1, read on the forward strand.
AAATGACAAGTTAATATATATTAATAATAAGAAGAAGCATTTTGCATTTTCTCAGAAAACAAAGCAGAAAACAAAACTTAGTTAATATATATTAATAAGAAGTTTTGTAGACGCTTATGTTCTTCCCCCCCCGGCCCCCCATCACTTGTAGGTTGTGGAAGTTCTCACCCTGTTGTCTGGCATAAAGAGTAACCACTGCTTCCAAATTTGATTCAACAAAAGAGCTCCACTTCTTGCCATAGATGACATTCTTGCCTATATCCCTTTCGTGAGGTCTGCTACGAAATTCCAACTCTCCAGACTCAATTTTAACCGTAAAACGACTTGGAAGTGGAGTGTCAACCTTCCACCCACTTGTATGGTGTGATGCAAGAGTAACTATTCCTATCTCCGCCATTTCTTCAGCTCCCCAAATAGGATATGTCTTTGATTGCACTTCTCAAATAAAGTCTTTATTGTGTGTGATTGAATAAGGAGTGGGGTAAATATAGGTGAATGAACCACCTCTACTTGCTCGACCCAGCATTCTTGCATAGCGAGAAAAAGGCTAATTATCTTGCGGCATTCTTGCATATACTGCAAATGTTTCTAGTTTGTTTGTTTTGGTCATCGCTTGAAGGACGGCTGGATGTTCAACCTCAAAATACATTTTCACTTGGTCAAACAGCTAGCCTCATTTTGGTAGTGTTGCGCAAAGCTTTTTCTTAATCGACAGATAAAATCTCAGAGATAACGAGATATGGGAGGCTCACCAGCTTGCTCGAGAGATGATGAGTTTTCAAAGCCATTAATTATGACTATAATTCTGATCTTTAAGGTCAAGCAGTACACGCCAAAAAATGTGGAGTTCGAATTTCAATTTTCAACTCTTCATATATATAGTATCGACAGGCGAGACAACCTCTATAATTTCTACTAAAGGAAAAAAGGGTTGAATACTTTTCATTTTCAACCAACAAAATTAATTTGATGACTCACCTGCTTGCTCGTGAGACTGTGACCATCTCGACCACGTGCTTTTCTTGCTCTTTAATTAAGTCGACCATGTTAGCCGCAAAGAGTATTTTGGTCTTTGGGCTGCACGTCAGTATAATAATATATGACCATATGTATATGTACATATAGCACGATCACTTCTCCACTTTTGGGCATGTCGTGAGAGAATGAGAGAGTGAGTCAACTCACTTGAGAAGAATTGGTCCAACCCCCCGCCGCCAACATCTCTTAAAAGTTGAATGCAAACGACAGGTCTCAAATCGCTGTCAACAATATTATCTAAAGTCAAGTCCTACACCTTTCTTTCTTTTTTTTCTTTTAATCAAATCCAAAGTGAAAATCTTTACCAACCAATAAACGAATTTCATAGGTATTAACTTAACTGTAAGGAAATTTGGGGTTTTTTTTCTTCTAATCTGAATTAAAGGATATGATTAATTACGAAAATATCCAAGTGTAAAATTTTGTATGAGACTAACATGTTTTCTATAGTGCACACTAGTGTCATTATACCTATTGGCAGCACCACCCCTAATTATGAGCTAATGATTGGCCATTTTTAAAAAAAAATTAATTTTTTTTGTGCCATCATTTCCCTTCGCGATACTTGTATGTATTTTTTTACATATCCACTAAAAATAACGAATATTCTGAGAGAAAAAGAAAAAAGAAAAATATATTTTAATGGGTACCGCCATTCTCTTATACGACACTGAATGAATTTATATAAAAAAAGTTTGGTGCCACCGTTCTTGTTGGCGACACCGGTGTCAGTGAATTTAATTTTTTTTTGTGCTGCCAGAGTGTGTGTAGACTTGTCCATGGGCCTTCCTAAAAAATGAGAATGTTTGGATAAAAATATAGGTCCGAAAAATGAGTTTAGGAAAAAAAGTCAAGCCCGTTTAAAAAACGGATTGGGTCTTATAGGTAAGGTTTTTTGGCTTTTTGGCCCAGGCCTGACCCAACCCGAATTAGCAAAAAGACAAAATAAATTTGCTGTTTTTGTTGCTATTATCTTGTTGCTTTTTCATTGTTTTGCTAACATTTCAATATAATGTTACTACTATTTTATTGTTATTGTTTGGATATTATATAACTCTTATTTGATTGTTAATTTTGTTACTATTTTAGAGGCATTTGCTTGTTAAGTTACTACTTGTTAAGTTACATCCAACTTAAGTGTTATTTAAGTATAAATATTTTCTTTAATTTATTTCCAATTTGTTGGGAAAATTTTATTTTAATGTTTGTAGTATTTTTTATGTATTGTATTTAAAAGATTATATAAAAAATTTAATTCGGGTCGAACCTAGATTTTAGAAATTTTATCCAAGAATGGCTTGGGCAAAATTTAGGCCCATTTTTCGAGTTGGGCTGATCCCGAGCCTAAATTTTTTGCAAGGCCTGGCCCAGCCCATGGACAAGTCTAGTTGTGTGGCGGTTGTCGAAACTCTTTTTTTTTCTGAAGTTGAATTTTTATTTTTTTAAAAAATAAAAATGGAGCCGCCACTAATCCTTTTTATGAGGTGTGATCAGATCACCTCGCAATTTGGTCGTTTTAATAAAAGGTTTGATTTACTAAAACAATAATTTTGGTCTACAAAATCCCAAAAATGGGTTCGGGAGTTGGCTACGCACGAGGAAAGATTAGCACCCTCGTAATGCCCAAAATTGATACCTAGCTGATTAATTGATGTCTTAGTGTCGAGAATTAGAAATTTGAAAAGAGTTGAAAACACAGTCCATTTTTGTATTAAGGCACTACCTAACTAAAGTAATTTTCGCGAAAATGGTTTATGTCAAGTTAATCGAGAAAAAGGATCATGTCTCGTAAGTTAGGACACAATGTCTTAAGTCCTCGAAAACGAGAATAAACGCCAATTGATCGTTACTTAAATCTCGTTTTTATTTATTTTAAAGTAAATATTTGACTATATTAGTTTTAGAAAGAAGTCATATTCCGTAAGTTAGGAACACGACTTTTCTATAAATATTTCACAAGCGCTGCAAAAAGGCCGCTATAGACAACGCCGCTAAATTTTGCGGCGTTTATGTGAAAAAAACACTGCTATAGAACATGACCTTTAGCGGTGCTTTATCCACAAACGCCGCTAAAGAACATGACCTTTAGCGGCGCTTTACCCACAAACGCCGCTAAAGAACATGATCTTTAGCGGCGCTTTTATCACAAAAGCCGTTAAAGAACATGACCTTTAGCAGCGCTTTTATCACAAATGCTGCTAAAGAACATGACCTCTAGTGGCGCTTTTATCACAAACGCCGCTAAAAGTACCCTTTTTTAGTGGCGTTTATTAAAAAAGGCCATTAACTTTGACAGATTTGTAACATTCAATTTTCATCCATATACAACCCTTCCTGTAGCATGAAATCCAACCAAACACAATAGATCTAAATGATATTTCAAATTCAACGAAAGATATATAATATAAATTGATAACTGAAGTATAATTCAAAATATTCTTACAATAATGTTAAAATTTACAAGGTTAAAAATATTCTCTTTTACTATTATTGTATTAGTTAATGTTAAAAAACAAACTAATACAATAATGCTTTGATATGCATAACATACATAAGTAAATAGATATATAAACCTATTGGCACTAATTCAGCAATAATATTTGCTCTCTAGAACGACATTCCTGCCTTTTGGTCCAAGAGTGACTCCAACCAAATCAGCAAGCTTGTTCACACCAGCCTACAACAAAAGAACATGAAGTAAGCTAGAGCAAACATATAAAGGCTGTGAAGTTCAGTTGAATACTTAACCAGTTAGGCAACTTTTTAGCATTTGAAACAAAGACTCACTTGTAATTTCTTTATGGCTGACCCATCCTTATTGAAATGTAGCTCTTTTGCTGCAGAAATCTTGGGCAGACGAGATCTTCTAAGTACAACATTTCGTCTACTAAGAAATGAAGAAGAAGAAATGGATGCTAAAGATGACAACCTGTTGGAAGAAGATGAAAGCTTCTTACCAGACCATTAGGTGCAACGAATGAGCCAATTGATGACATGGCTGTGAAAGTGGATGCCATCTTACTCTTTTAATAAGCTGAAAAATATTCAAAACCATGGTTTTAGAATCAAGGTTATCTCAAATGTAAATTGATGAATAAGCAAATTTTTTTCAAATATTTTAATTTCTACAACTAAAACACAATAAAAAAACAAATGAAGGTAAAATTCACAAGTAAAACTAATAATTTTGAAGCATTTCAAGTTTTAACAAAGTTCAAATATAAACGAAGGGATTTTTCTAATATTTTCATTTCCTAAAATTCAAAAATAATAATTAAAATATAAAGCTAAAATATAACCATAAAAAATTTAAACAATTCGAGATGTTTTTTAAGAAAACTAGTTAGGGAAACATAGGAATAAATACCTTAAATTTGCTCAAATCTGAAGCAAACTTCTGAAAAAAAAAAGTAAATTAGTACCGAAAACTAATAAAAGATAAAAGTATAAAATCATGTTCTTTTTCCTATCACAAATATTCTAGCATGCAATTATATTACTATTATTATTTTTATTAAATGATTACTATTATTATTTTGATGGTGTATTTGTCTTTTCATATTTTTATATAACCTTTAAATAAAATATCTAAAATTAACATACCCAAGAATTGAAGACATGTTTAATAGATTTATAAATGAGTTTATTTTTATCATTACACCGATGATCATTATTGAGTAAATTTTTAAAAATTCACATAAAATGTTTTCTCCCACCCACATCGTGTATCTATACTATTATTTAAACCCAGTTGAGTTGGTATCATGGATTAATCGAATACCAACTCGGTTGGAAAAAGACTAAATATACCCTTTCTATTAAATGGTTACCATTGTTATTTTGATGGAATTTTTTCATACTTTTATATAATTTTTAAATAAAATAACTAAAATTAACATATCTAAGGAGTTAACACATGGTTAATAAATTTATAAATTGATTTAAACAATTTTTTATTTTAATTTTATACATATTGCATATGTATTGTTGTTATTATTATTAATTTCAAACTATACATTTTATATTTATTGTATGTTATTTTTAAGCACATATTTATATTTTAAATATGTAATTTTTACACATATACGTATGTGATAAAATTTCTAACATGGCACAAAGCAAACGCAACCAAATGCATGATTTAAAACAAATACTAGAATCAAAATGACAAGTTATATATAAAAATGCGATAAATTGATACATAATAATAACAAAATAAAGATTAAAATTATAATATAATATGAAAAATAATTTACGATCTACATTTTCAATTATTTATTGCATGGGATTATTCCATACTATTTAAGGGTAAGACCAATAATATATTTGTGGTTATATTTTTTACATATATAAATTTAGTTTTGAGAATATATTTTGTGAATTGAGAATAATAATAATAATAATAATAATAATAATAATAATAATAATAATAATAATAATAATAATAATACCGCTCATTTTTGCGTGATATTTTCCAAAAATATTTTCACCTAAAATCAGTATGTTATTATTTTTCTTTTTTATTACTTTACAATCGTTTTACTAACCTTATCGACATTTGTTAGAATAAATGAGTTTAATCATTGATGCAATACTCATTAATAAATAGATTCTAGTTACGACTGAACACTAATTTTATTTTATTTCAAGAAAAATAACTTGCAATTTAGAAAAGAAAAAAACAACAACAAAACCAACAAAGACCTTAAATTTTCCAGGCACTAAGCTCAACACCCAGCATTAAAACATGAAAAAAAATCAAACCCTCAAAGATTACAAATGATGGTAACAAAGATCATATACGATCAAACGTTAACATCAACCCAAATGCAAATGAACCTTAACCGCCAGCAAAAACACACAAATGAGCCCAAAATACAGCAACGAATGGATGAAAATGGAAGCACCACTGGTCTTAAAGTTGCCGAATTCGACGCACCTATGGTGACCCGGAACCTGAAACAGCAGCCCTGGCGTTAGCAGCACGAAAAGGACCAGCGCCACGAAAACGGGACCCCAATCCGACATCGTTTCTTAAGGTATGGTCGTTGCTGATGATATATATTATATAGCTTGGGCCGAGAGGTTTTGCGAAGGCAAACTGAATGGAGTTTTTGAATTAATGAATGGAGTCTCGAGAATGGGGTTTTTTATATGCAAATGGAAAAGTAGATAAAGTGAAAGAGAGTGTGGGGCGGCGTTTTGGAGATGAAGTCATTTGGATTCACTGACACTGTCACCGGAAGAACTTCACTCTCCTACTAATTATATCCCACAATTATTTATTCGAATTAGTTCTGGATTTTTTCAGATTTGTGAGTTGAGTCAATTACAATATAGATTAAATCAGTATATACATATAGTGAGATTGAATTGTTAATAGAAGGATTTGAATCTGAGTTCTTAAATATCGAGAAATTCTTCCTTAATCAATAAGTCAATGCCAACGATTTATTTTGATTTGTCATTTTGGAGTATTTTAGTTGTATCAATCCGGGTTTATATCGCTTTCGGCTTTCAACATTCTAAAGTTGAACAAATTTAAGTTATTGACTTTGTATGATTAAATCAAATTGAATCGAACTATATCAAAATTTACATATTTAATCTTATTATTAAATAAATCGGATCACAATCAAATTTTTGTGGCTGTTTTACCAAACTAACCAAAAATAAATTATATTTGCAAAAATAACCCAAGTTCAAAAACAATCACCAAAATAACCTAAAATGAACAATACCCACTCTTTTTTTGCACCAAGATTGGCTAATCATTGTGTCAGACTTAAAAAAATTATTTTTTTGGATTACGGCACGTCAATGGCGGAACCCATGTATTTTTAAATTGTATATCGATATGATATCGAAAAAAAAAAAAGAAAAAATTTTGGGTGCGGCTGTCAATGGCGGCACCCAACAAGAAAAATTTTTTGCTTTTTTGTGTCGAATCGATATAAATATCTGAAAAAATTAAAAAAATTTGGGTCTGGCTGTCAATGGCCATTGATTTCGACACGAAAAAAAAGAATTTTTTTAAATTTGTCTTGGGTGTCGGCCATTGACAAAGCCAAAGACCCAAAAATTTTTAAATTTTTTCAGATATTTATATTTGACTTCAAACGAAAAAAAAGTAAATTTTTTTCTTGTTGGGTGCCGCCATTGACAAAGCCAAGCACCCAAAAAATTCTTTTTCTTTTTTTTTTTCTTTTCATATATCAAGATTATATAATTTCTTTAAAAATACATGGGTTCCGCCATTGTGTGCCGTAACCCAAAAAATAATTTTTTTAAGTCTGACACAATGATTAGCCAATCATTGGTGCAAAAAAAGAGTGGGTACTGTTCATTTTGGGTTATTTTAGTGGTTGTTTTTGAACTTGGGTTATTTTTGCAAATATAATTTATTTTTAAGTTAGTTTGGTAGAACAGCAAATTTTTGTATATGAAATAATGCGAAAGAAACGTAAATTTCAATCTTTATAAAAATAATATATTTATATATTAATATTGTATTTATATGATTTGGTGATATCATTAGGTAAATGCAGCCTGCATGTGTAGAGAATATGTGATGTTGAAGCAAATTAAGTATTAATACATTAATTAAGAAAAGTGTATACTTAATTTAGTGATAAAATAAAATTAAAATATTTAAAATTCTAATTATTAAAATCGATTTTATCAGTTTAATCTAAATGTTTGTTAATATTGAACTATTTTCTCTAAGGTTTCACTATATTATCAAAGAATTAGTAGGATTAAAAGTTACAATAAAATTTAAAATTTTTAAATAATATAATAACATATTTAAATATAAATAAAATAAATTTGTAATTAATGAATAATTTAGATCATGTGAATAGGAATCGGAAGATACCTTATCTAACATCCGAGTTTCAATGAAGGCTGTATGTTCTCTGAAAATTCCACGAGTCAAAAGCTGCTACAAATTCTTTTAACAAATAATAATAATAAAGCTGCTAGAAATTTGGAGGTTTAATTATATTTTTCGTCCATCTTATTCTATGCTAAAATTTCAAACTTAATCTCAAAGGTAATAATTTAAGTTAGTGAATTTGTAAAATTCTTGACAGGTGAGTTAAGGTAGATGACATAGGCATTTGAGGCCGAATCTCCATTGAGACGGTTAGAGTTGTGTGACTCGAATCTCGTTTGATCCAGTCAGAAAAGTTCGATGTGCAACTCACTTATTAAAGAAATAAAACAAGGAGGCAAAATTGGGGACCTTGCCACACAAGTTGAGTCCATATAGGATTATGGGTCGTTTAATCCTTAAAAATTGTGCATAGTCGAAAACCTCTTGTATTCTTGTTTTTCAACATTAGAGAATTTCTACTTCTCTATCCATTATTTTTTCCTGATAAGGATTTTCTATGTAAAATCTGCGTATTTTTTTTATTGCTTTATAATCATTCCTAATATACCATTATCGACGTATAGTATAATAGAGTCTTTTCAAGATGGATAGTCGATAAAATCTGTTATAGATGAAGAAGAAATCAATAATGAAGATCGTGGGTGATAAATACAACTTTTCAAGGTGATGGAATTGATAAATGGATAACTAGTAAATTTTAATTTATAAATTTAGATGATACCATTTACTGAAAATTTTAATATTAAAATGATTAATTTCATGTATTTGTTTTAAAAGTCTTTAATGAGAAGTCCTGCGATTCTTTCAATGCTTATGCCTTAGCTTAAAAGGTTATGGATTGTTTACGTGGTAGAGTGGAGAGTGTTATTGTGATATTTGGACAAAGGATAAAAGTTAGTTTAATGGTAAAATTATATTCCAGTCCCTCTTAAAATTTAAAATTCAATTATGCCCTCTCCAAAAATAAAAATTTATAGTCTAATCCATTGAAAATTGTAAAATTTTACGTTAATACAATGATGAAATTATAATTTTAGCCCTCTCAAAAATTTATAATTCAAACTCGGCCCTCCTAAATGTAGTTGGGTGCTCCAATTACATCCAATTCAATGAGACCCACCAAATATAATAGTTATCTAAACCTACCACAAATATGTAATTATAAGCAATTACACTTAAATCTATTCCTAAATGTCTTTTCAAACGTGTCTTTAATAAATTTAATAGTTACCATTTTGTTAATATTGAAAATTGAAAAGTAAATTATTTAAAAATAACAAATTAAAGTACATAGACTAAACTTGCAACTTATGCTTAATGAAAGGATTAATAACATAATTTAATTCTTAACAAAAACGTTTGAAATATATATTTTACGAATCAATTAGATTTAGTTGAACTCAAATTGAATAGGACTATTTCATTAATCTACTTATTTAGACCTCATTTAATAATCAATTTAATATAGAGATTTCATGATTGGGCCATTGGATTGGCCGAATATAAAATGTAAAATAATCAAACTGGTCATTGTTGAGTCATTAATATATAAAAAATGTAGACGATAGAGAAATTTAAACTTAAGACTTCAAAATTCAAAATCTCAATCCTTGTCAAGTTCATTTATTTTTTAACCCTAAATTGATTCAGCAGGGTGGTCTTAGGTTTATTTCGTTATACCAAAGTGGCCACTGATATTCATCACAATTCACAGAATGTTCGAATTCCCAAAGAATATATATATTCTTAAAAGGTGGATTATATTATATATTAAGCAACAAGAGAGCATTACAAACAGTCGTAGAAATCATAGTGAGGAAAGGTGGATTATCTATATATGTATATCATTCTCTATTGGCAATCATCCATATTTATGGAAAGTCAAAGATATGAGTATCAAATAATGGAAAGTCAAAGATATGGGTATCAAATACTGGAAAGTTAAAGATATGGGTATCGAGATATTGGCATAAGAAATTTGAGATATTTGCAATATTTGGTCCCTAATTGTAAAGTGACTTTGCAAGTTGATCCCTGAACCTCAACTATAAATAGGCATAACCATCTCTCATTCTGTATCTCAAATTTGCCATTCTCTACTTAAGGCATTGTTCTCTCTCTCTCTCTCTCTCTCTCTTCTCTCTCTCTTTGTAAATTCTCACTTGTATTTTGGAGTGAAATATATTTAGTAGTGCCCGAGGACGTAGGCAAAATTTGCTGAACCTCGTTAAATTCTTGTGTTCTTTATTGTATTATTCTGCATGAATTGTGAGTATGATTGTAGTGATTTATTGTGCTATTAAATTACGATTGAGGGATATTTTGGCTAGAAAAGACTTGGTACTTAAGCGATCCTTGTGATCCACCTTTCTTTCCTGGGAATTGAACTTAATGTGATTTTTTAGTACAATAATTTTACTCTTTTACATGCTTCCGCACAATAATTGGTATCAGAGCTAGATTCATACTTGGGGAATACAATCGTTCACGGTACTATTCACGTACAATAGTTGGGATTAAGGAGAAAAATGGAAAAGGTATCGTCATTAGCAAATACTATTATGACCAATGCAAAATTTGAAGTAGAGAAATTTGATGGTACAAATAATTTTGGTATGTGGCAATGTGAGAACCTGGATGTCTTATGTCAGCAAGAGCTGGATATAGCCCTTGAAAAAAAACCTGACAAGATGGATGGCAAGGAGTGGGCTAAGATCAATAGACAGGCATGTGGAACAATTCGCCTATGTTTGGCCAAAGAGCAGAAGTACTCTGTCATGAGGGAGACATCAGCGAAGAAGTTGTGGGATACACTGGAAGAAAATTTTCTAACAAAAAGTCTTGAAAATAGGCTTTATATGAAAAAGAAACTTTATCGATTCACGTATGCACCTGGTATGTTGATGAATGACCATGTGAACTCATTCAATAAAATTTTAGCAGACTTGCTAAATTTGGTTGAAAAATTTGAAGATGAAGACAATGCATTACTGTTGTTGAATTCTCTTCCTGATGAATATGATCATCTTACCACCGCAGTACTTCATGGGAAGGATACGATCACATTTGATGCAGTCTGTAGTGCGTTGTATAGATCTGAGACTCAAAAGAAAGATAAAAAAGATCACAGAGATACAACTACAGAAGTCTTAACAGTAAGAGGTCGTTCGCACAGCAACAAATCTGGTAGAAGGAGTAAGTCTAAAGGGAGACCTGCCAAAGATGAATGTGTTTTTTGTTGTGAGAAAGAGCATTGGAAGAAGAATTGTCCTAAGTTACAAAATGGCAAGGCTATTTCTGATGCATGTGTAGCGGAGCATGATCAGGAGTTACAAAAGGGCAAGACTTTAGATTCGGGATGTACTTACCATATGTGTCCTAATAATGACTGGTTTTCTAGTCTTAAAGAACTGGAAGGTGGAGTTATTTTTATGGGCAATGATAGCGCTTGTAAGACAATAGGAGTAGGTACAGTCCAATTGAAGAATCACGACGGCTCAATTCAAGTCTTGATAGATGTTCGCTACATACCTAGCTTGAAGAAAAATCTCATCTCATTAGGGGTCCTAGAATCTAAAGGGCTTACAATCACTTTGAGAGATAGATTACTAAAGGTAGTGGCTGGGGTATTGACGGTGATAAAAGGCACAAGAAGGAATAACCTGTACATATTAAATGGAAGTACAGTTATTGGATCAACATCAACAGCTTCTGCGAAAGATGCAGATTCAGAGGCTACCAGGTTATGGCATATGCGATTGGGACATGCTGGTGAAAAAACTTTGCAGAGTTTGGTGAAACAAGGCTTGTTGAAAGGTGAAAATTCTTGCAAATTGGAATTCTGTGAACATTGTGTTTTAGGCATGCAGACGAGGATAAAATTTGGTTCAACAATTCACAATGCAAAAGGAATTCTGTACTACGTTCACAGTGATGTGTGGGGACCTACTAAAGTGGCTTATTAGGGAGGTATGCACTATTTTGTTACTTTTGTTGATGATTATTCAAGAAAAGTATGAGTGTATCTAATGAAAAGAAAAAAAATAAAGTTTTGGATGCATTTCTGAAATGGAAGAAGATGGTGGAGACCCAGACTGGTCGAAAGGTCAAACGACTTCGATCAGACAATGGTACTGAGTACAAGAATGACCCATTTCTACAAGTATGTCAAGATGAGGGCATTGTGCGGCACTTCACTGTTCGAGATACACCATAACAGAATTAGGTGGCAGAACGTATGAATCAGACTATACTGGAGAAAGTTTGATGTATGTTGTCCAATGCTGGATTGAGCAAGGAATTTTGGGCTGAGGCAGTTACATATGCATGCCATCTAATTAACCGGTTGCCTTCAGCTGCAATAAATGGAAAAACTCCTATGGAGAGGTGGGCTAGTAAACCTGCTACTGATTATGATTCTTTACATGTTTTTGGTTTCACTACATATTATCATGTAAAAGAATCTAAGTTAGACCCAAGAGCAAAAAAAAACATTATTCTTGGGTATAACTGGTGGAGTAAAAGGATATCGTCTCTGGTGTCCTGATACAAGGAAAATTGTTTTCAGTAGAGATGTGACTTTTGATAAATCAACCATGATGAAGAACAAGGATTCACAAAATGATAACAAAACCAGTGGCACTTTGCAGCAGGTGGAGCTTGAAAAGGTTAATGATGATCCAGCTAATATTGAAGGAACAAATGATGAAGAAGTTTCGACCCAAGAACTTCTACATCAACATGATTCAATTGCATATAGGAGGCCAAGAAGAGAGATTCGTATGCCTACTCGCTTTGATGATATGGTGGCCTATGCACTTCCAATTGCAGATGATGATGTTCCTTCTACTTACACAGAAGCAAGAAGTAACCCTGATGGTGTAAAGTAGAACCAAGCTATGAATGAAGAAATGCAGTCTCTTCATAAAAATAGGACTTGAGAGTTGGTGACGCTACCCAAAGGAAAGAAGGCAATTGGATGCAAATGGGTATATGCAAAGAAGGAAGGATTTTCTAGTAAAAATGAAGTTCGATACAAGGCTAGATTGGTAGCAAAGGGTTACGATCAGAAAGAAAGAATAGAGTACAATGAAGTGTTTTCTCCAGTTGTAAAGCATACGTCTATTCAGATTTTGCTAGCCTTGGTTGCGCAATATGATCTTGAACTAGTTCAGCTCGATGTGAATACCGTAATTTTACACGGTGATTTGGAAGAGGAAATCTATATGACTCAGCCAGATGGATTCAAGGTTGTTGATAAAGAAAATTGGGTTTGCAAACTGACAAAGTCGCTTTGTGGATTGAAACAATCTTCGAGGCAATGGTATAAGCGATTTGATCAGTTCATGAAAGGGCAAAGGTACACAAGAAGTAAATTTGATCATTGCGTATATTTTCAGAAGCTACAAGAAGGATTTTTCGTATACTTGCTCTTATATGTTGATGATATGTTGATAGTATCTAAGAGTAAAGTTGAAATTGAGAGATTGAAGACTCAACTCAACCTTGAGTTTGAAATGAAAGATCTAGGTGAAGCTAAGAAGATTCTTGGCATGGAAATATGTAGGGATAGAGCTCATGGCAGAGTTAGTTTGTCTCAGAAGCAATATTTGAAGAAGGTACTACAAAAGTTTGGTTAAATGAGCAGACAAAAGTTGTAAGTACCCCATTGGCTTCTCATTTCAATCTTTTTGCACAACTATCTCCTTCGACGAATACGGAACAAGAATGCATGTTACAAGTTCCGTATTCTAATGCAGTAGGTAGCTTGATATATGCAATGATGTGTACAAGACCCGACATTTCACAGGCAATTAGTATAGTGAGCAGGTATATGCATAATCCTGGAAAAGGACATTGGCAAGCTGTGAAATGGATTCTACGGTATATTCAGAAGACCACGAATATTGGATTACTGTTCAAGCAGGATACTACACTTGGTAAATGTGTTGTTGGGTACGTTGATTCTGATTATGCCGGTGATTTGGACAAACGAAGATCAACCACTGGTTATGTGTTTACATTTGTTGGAGGACCAATAAGTTGGAAGTCTACACTATAGTTTACATTCACTTTCAGAAGATTAAGACTGCAGATAATCTTGCAGAGATGATGACCAAGGTGGTAACAACAATCAAGTTCGAACATTGTTTGAACTTGATCAATATTCTACATGTTTAACAGTTGAAGAAGGCACTATCAAGTGTTGTTGACAAAGGCAGAGAGAATTGCGTGAAGATAAGATTATTCGAATCAAATCTTGAAGGTGGAGATTATTGGCAATCATCCATATTTACGGAAAGTCAAAGATATGGGTGTCGAAACCACCTTTTTAAATTTGAAAAATGGGTATCGATTTTGAAAATGGAAATGGGAGCCGCCACCGATCTTTTATTAAGGTGTGATCGGCTTACCATTAAAAATAAATTTTGGGTCTGCGAGTTTTGAGAAAATAGGTCCGGGAGTCGGTTACGTACGAGGAAGGGTTAGCACCCTCGTAACGCCCAAAATTGGTACCAAATAGATTGTTTAATGTCTTAATGTCAAAATTTTGAAAAGATTTTAAAATACGATCCTTTGAAGTTGAAGTTTGAATAAAATAAATTGAATAATAAGGCGCGCTTATTTCGACAAAATATATTGCCACACTCAGTGAGTTAGGGTGCAACAATTCAATCTTTGAAGTTTGATTTGTCCCTTAAGAAAATCCTGTATTTTAAGAAGGATACTTGATTCTTTAAGTCAATCGAGAAATTAGAATCCAGTAAGTTAGGGTTCAATCTCTCAAAATTCCTAAACATCAAATGCCTTTATTTTAAAATCGAGATAACAAAATGTCATATCCAGTAAGTTAGGATCCAACATTTTGAAAACTTAAAAGGTTTGTCTTAAAATTGTATGGTTTTAATAAAAAAACATATAGCCATCTAAATTCATCGAGAAAAATTAGAACCCAGTAAGTTAGGGCACAATTCTCTCGAGAATTATAAGTGCTAGGTTTTTATTGTGAAATAGAATGATTGTTGTGCTTTAATAAAATAATTTTTTTACAAATGAAACATGATTGAATAGCAATACATAAGGTAAAAGAAACAATTCGCAATCTAAATACCTATTGAGTAATAATAAACAAAGGATGAATTCAAGCAAAATGGCTACAACAATTTTTTATCATATTAGGCAAATACTAATCCTAATTGTCAAATATCAAAAGAATTAGATATAACAACATTTATTAATAACCACATTTTTAAGCTAAAATATTTACACACAAACTTAAAATGGACTTGAAACAAAATAAAACAACATTGAATAATTGTATTTAAAAATGAATTTGAAACACGTAATGGACCTTTATCAATTTAACATAGAGAGTATACACAAAAATATAATGCATACATATATATAAAAATGAGGTAGTTATATACAAAAGTGAATTTTAGAAGAAGTAAATTTCATATAAATAAAATCCATTTAAAGTACATATGTTAAACATGTTGAAGACACTTGAAATTGATAATAATATCTAATATCAAAACATTAACTTATATTTTAAAAAATTAATAATTTATGGGTACAAGAATGATAGTCTTATATACAAAAAAATATATATTATCACATAATTATTTGCTATAAAAATATTCAAAAGATAAATTTTAAAATAGAGATAAAACATTAAAATATATACAAAGATTTTATCCAATTTTCATAAAATATATGTATATTAATAAATGACGAATTAAATAATAATATATCAAAAATTAAAAAGATATATGGGATAAAAGACTAATGTATGAAAATTTAAATTACATTAATAACAATTTAAATAATAATATATTGTATTCTAAAAATTGTATTAATAATAAGTAAAAAAATATCAAACTTAAAGATTAAAATAATGTTGGAAATAACCATATCAAAATAATAATGAAATATATTTAACCATAAATAAATAAAGATTAAATTATAACTAGAATTAAAAAACGAACTAAATTATTAATCTAATTAAATCTAAGGGACCAAAACGGAAATTAAACGCAAAGGTTCGGGCATTCAAGTCCAAACAATGGAAACGACGTCGCTTAACAGAGGGCTTAAATGCAATCGAAGTTAAATGCACAGTATAAATTAAAAAAAGAAGAAAATCGAATCGAAACGGCACTGAATATAGAGGGGCCTATTGCGCAAATAGACCAACCAGACCCAAGACGCGCGGATCCTTCCCCGGGTCGAGTTACCGCGCGGGTCATACCTTCTAAACGGCACCGTTTTCATGGCCACTGTTCAGGCTCTGAACGACACCGTTTCTTGCGGCAAATAAAAGCTAAATTAAGCCTAAAAAATCAACAGATTTTGATCTCTTAAAAGAACTAAGAAACCCTAGTATTTTGCTCCGCCGTTCAACACATAGACCACTCAAAAGCCTCCGGATTCTCCACCCTACTCCGATTGCGACGGAGTGGAAGGAGACTCAGCTACCAGGTATGCTCGCTCTTCTCTTCCTCTTCTTTTTCCTTTAATTTTCTCTTCTTCGTATATAAAAAAAATAGAAAACAGTAAGAAGCGCAGAGGAAGAAAGAAATGGTGAATCACCTTTCAAAATTTCTTTGAATATTTGTTTTTGATTCTCTTTGTAATGATATTGTGCGTATTTTTGTGTTTTTGTGTGTTGATATCGTGTCCCCCTTTACAAAATGCCGAAAAAATGGCTTTTTATCGCCAAAAATAAAAAATAAAAAATAAAAAAGAAAATTACAAAAGAAAGTCCCTTTTTCTTCTTCTCTCTTTTTTTTCTATTATTTCTTCCGTTTTTTTCTCTGCTGGCCTATTGTTGTTGTTGTTTTGCTGTGTTGTTTTCGTCTTTTTTGCAGGTACGGAGGCCAGCTAGTGCGTACGAATGCCGACGTGGCGTGCGAGGCGGTGTGATGAGGCCACTGTTGCGGCGGCTAGAGGGCAGTGATGCTAAAGGCTAGGGTTTCGGGGTTTGGGGCATATTTTGGTCTAGGTTGGGTCGAATTAGGTTAAATGATTTGGGGTTATTGGGCTAGGCTTAGGCTAGTTGGGCTAGGTGTAATTGGGGTAATGGGTTAGGTTTATATTGTATTGGTTTTTGTAATACTAAACATTTAAAAGAACTGCTATTGGTTTTTATTTTATTTTGGTTTATTTGTGCTTTTGGGCCCGGGCAAATTGAGCCTATTACAATGGGTATCAAATAATGACAAGTCAAAGATATTGGTATCAAATATTGGAAAGTCAAATATATGAGTATCGAGATATTGGCATAAGAAATCTGAGATATTCGCAATATTTGGTCCCTAATTGTAAGGTGACTTTGCCAGTTGATCCCTGAACCTCAACTATAAATAGGCATAACCATCTCTCATTCTGTATCACATATTTGTCATTCTCTACTTAAGGCATTGTTCTCTCTCTCTCTCTCTCTCTCTCTCTCTCTCTCTCTCTTTGTAAATTCTCACTTGTAATTTAGAGTGAAATATATTTGGTAGTGTCCGAGGACGTAGGCAAAATTTGTTGAACTTCGTTAAATTCTTGTGTTCTTTATTGTATTATTCTGCATGAATTGTGAGTGTGATTGTAGTGATTTATTGTGCTATTAAATTACGATTGAGGGATATTCTGGCTAGGAAAGACTTGGTACTTAGGCGATCCTTGTGATCCACCTCTCTTTCCTGGGAATTGAACTTAGTGTGATTTTTTAGTACAATAATTTTACTATTTTACACGCTTGCGCACAACATCCTCCTATCTGTATTTGTATACGTTATGAAGCTTTAAGACTGCCTCACTCGAACTCTATGGAAGTCCTCACCGTCCTCTTTGGAATAAAGAGTGATCATAGCATTAATCCTTCGAACGAAACGGCTCCACTCAGTGCCGATGATGCAGTACATGTTGTCACCTTCACTCCGGCATTGAAAATGCTACCATTGGAACCCGTCTGTCACAGTTCAAATGCTTGTACCACCAGGAAGTGCATGGTCACGATAAAGAAACCTCCACCTTGCTTCATGGTGTGTTAAGAGATTAACTTCCCCGATCACCGACATTTCTTCGACTCTACAAATTGATCAATAGTTGATACAACTTTTAACATTGTAATCTGATTGCTCTTATATATAATACTGGCAAGTGCTCCGCTTATGGACCGCCGTTGGCTCTTTTTCAACATCACTTTGCCTTTGAGGGGAAAAAATAAAGAAGACAGAACAATGTAAGCAAATGTCACAGTGATCCATTAACCAAGTTTGAGATTCGTGCTTACCGAAATTCAATAAAACTTTTTAACATTGTTTTTTTTTATATTAATGTATATGATATTGATGAATATCATGAGCAGACACAAATATGTGAATAATTTTATTTGTATCAAACAATTTGTTCTTACCCCTGCCCTAGTTTTTAGACTCATTCTAATTTCCCAAATATTAAACTAGCAAAACTAATTGAAAGAAGTTAGACTAAATTCGTTTTTCGAGTACTTGCATCGAGTAAGAATTTTGGAATTATTGGAAAAATCCATTACTTTCACATTGTATACATTATTTAAGGAATATACCAAAAAAAATATTGAACCTAGCTGAGAATGGGTACCTATGAGTAAGGTCGGGGCAGAGTAGAGGCGGTGGCATGGATTCCAGTGAAAATTTTTTTATTTAAATTTTAAAAATAATAAAAGTTTTAACGTCAGAATTATATCATCCAAAAAGTAAATGGACACACCTTTCGAGAAATATCCTAAAGAATTGACTAGAAAAGCAAAATGCAAACAGAAATTGTCAATGCCATTCAAATTCAGAGCTTACTTTAATTGATTTTTGCTTGATCCAGCCAAGACAAGATCTAGCAATATTGTGTTTCATTCACTCCCTTTGATTTTTTCTTTTAAGATATTCCCTTTGTTTTTTTTTTTGTTTGAGTACAGTCTTTGACCTTTGGTCTCTTCTTTTTTTTTGGGCATACAATTGTTTTCGGATACCATGACTTAAGTATCGATACTTTCTTCTTGGTATCAATACCATGACATAAATATTGATACCTTTTTGCTTAGTGTCATTAGGATGTATGGCGGTAGTCAAAGAAAAAAAAAATATTGTCATTAGTCATAGTGACGACACTAAAAAAATTATTATTTTAAAAAAAATCAAGTGGTAGAAACCAAGTCATTTTTGTACAAAAATTTTCACTTGAATTATTTTCGTAATTAATCAATTCTTTTGAATCACTTTTGAAAAAAAAAACCTTTGGGGGTGTGATTGTTAATTAGTTGTTAAAATGTAACAACAGTGAGAAATTAAAACATTTTACATATCAATAGATGCTTACATAATGATTACATAGCTCTTCAAACAGGGAAAACAAAAAAACGTTATGCATTAAGCCATGCATCCTATATGAAACCCAGTAGGAGCAAAAGCAATGCGTGGAAACCTAGCTTTTGTTTTATTGCACATTTCGTTTTCCGAGAATGCACGCATGGCTGGACCTCCAAAAAGCAGACGGTATAAAATCACACTCTTCCTTGAAAAATGGAAAATAATTGACACCGAAAGCGAGTTACCCGCTGAGGCGCTGACCTGCCGAATAGCTCCACCAAAAGGTTACAGCGGTCAGAAATCAGAATTAGATTAGCTTAATTGCTTTCATTTCAACCCATTAACTTTGAATCTTTTTTTGGGTATCAGAGGGACAAGTCAAAGACAAACTCTTGAATCCATGGAGTAGCAGTCAAAGACAGTAGGTAGAGGTTTTGCCTCTGGAAAATTTTTAAACAAAATTTTTGACTTCATTCCTTTCGTGTAACCATATGAACAGTGATGTATTAAGCAAAATTATCGAAATAGTGCCATCAACTATATTTTTCAACGTATGCACCTTTTGAAGGAATAAAGCATGTCCAAAATTATTATTATTATTATTCGTTGTTTAATAATAAAATTAAGAGTAAATAAATGTTAAGGGATATCATGATATCATGTTTGTATTTTGATATTAGAAAATATTTAACTTAGCCGGTTAAGTCTTAACTCGGTTGGTATTGATATTGTTACCAGTATAGAAGGATGTGAGTTCGAGTGTTCTAAAATGTGTTTATCCTATATCCGATTAATATTATTAATCCTACCATAAATTAAATACTGTTATTAGTTAGATATTAGAATTTGTAAAAATTCAAATTTAAATTCATTAAAATTTCTTTTTTTAAGGCTAAGAGTCAATACAAAATGAAAAACAAATCAGTTGAGCCCTTGAAAAAGAACTGCACTCTATTGGGTCTTTAATGACAAAAAAAAAAAAATCAACTAAACTATTTTGTTAACAAAAACTATTAGTTGACCAATTTGATCATTAATAATGTTGATGTAGTTAACGACATCCATCAAGAGATGACACATGCACGTGGCAGGATGCTAATGTGGCATGCCGTTTCAAAATTTTTTTAAATATATAAAAATAAAAATTACACCTAAAAAGAATTTGTACAAATGGTAGTCAAAGTTTATTTGAACCTAGACAACAAAGTGTCTAAATTCATTCTAGATAAATTCGAGACTATAAAAAAAGAAATTATAAAAAATTATTAATAATTATTTAAAATTATAAAATTAAATTAAAAAATAAAAATATTAATATTAATAATTCATAAAAGTATAAAATTAATAAAATGCACCTCTAGAATAAACTTGAACTAATGGTTATCCTGATTCATTCTAGATGAGTGCAAACTCAGAGAAAAATTAAAAATTATAAAAATATACATTAATAATTGCAAAAAATAATTTTTATGTTTTTATGTCAATATTGCACATTTGAAATTGGATACTTAAAAATAATTTTAGATTTTTATTCTTTTTTAATTTTTAATCAAACTAAGTAACAAAACAAACACTTGAAGTAACAAAATGAATCAGCAGCATGAGCTTCAGCTGCAACTTCATGGCTCGGCAGCTTGGTCTGCTCCTTGTGCTGCATGGAAGCCAGCTTCAACAGTTTCTCTTGTTAATCGTGAGAAATGTCGACAGTGTGGAATTCATAAGCTACTCAAAACACCCAACATAAGGAAGCGTGGTTTTTAGCTTTTTGGCCCAAAGTATTGCTTAAAAAGTTGGTTGCTTTTATGTCCTTGCCTAGAAAACAACGCCAAAACTCGTGAATATATTATATATATGAAGTGGGGGGTCCGCGAAGCAGAATAGATAACATGCATGGATGTTTATGTTCCACCATCAGTTTCCCGAAGCGATGCCACTCTATTCTTTATTTATTACTCGATAAGTGAACCTGCATTGCATGTATTGTTGGCTGAGTGAAAGCCCCGGAATAACTGCTCCTAAAGCTACACCATTAGAGTTTTACCTTCCATGCTCTATAGGTAACTGGTGCAAGCTGCATATAGCTTGGTTCACAATTCATTTTGGTTGAATACATCTATGTCTCTGCCTAAAATGTCTTTCAAATCAATTACTTTGGTATTTTTCTTTACCAATATAGAATATTCAAGTAAACTGGTGTATATATATATTCTTCATAATCAGTTCACCTTATGTTCGAAATAATAAACTTTAGGGTGCAAGCATAGGAGATTAGGAGTGATGAAAGTGAGAGTATATATAATTAGATTTCATTGATAACTAAGCTTAAGGATTACAAAAGAAAAAGACATTTTTTAAAACAATGCAACAGCAGAGAGCAATGGTGCCTGGCTTGAAGAAAGGTGCACCAACCATGATAATATCATATACTTTCATTCCTACACCCTTACACAAATAAGCTCTCTAGTCCCTCATTATCACCTTCATTCTGTGGAAGTTCTCACCGTCTTGTTGAGCATAAAGAGTGAGCCTAGCATTGATCCTTGGTCCAACAAAGCCGCTCCACTCTGTGCAGCGGATGCAGTGCATGCCTCCTTCAATCAGGCAGCATTCAAACCGCCACCATTGATTCTCGTCTTCCGTAACCGTTAAAACAATCGGAACACGAGGAAGTGTACGGCTACGATCATGAAACTTCCACCTTTGCACATGGCGTGCTTCGAGAACAACTTCGTTGATGATCACCTCCATCACTTCAGCTCTGCTAAATGAAACCCGCTTTTTTTTTGTTCGTTACAACTCAGAAGAAGAACGTAATGTAATGTGATTTATAGTCCTCATGCAATCCGTATTTTCGGGGATTACTGACTCTGTTTCTTTCTTAATCACGTGCTTTGCTTGCTCTATAACTTGCAAGGACTGAATCATATTGAATTCCAAGGCCTAGTCATCGTTTGCAGGGTATACCCCCGTAAAAAGGGATAACATACCGTTGACTAGGTTTTCTTTATTACCATTTTGATTAATCCAAAGATATTGTCGTCGCATTTTGTTTAATCATGTGCTTTGCTTGCTATATAACTTGGAAGGAATGAGTTATATTCAGCCTCCCTTTGGATCCAAGGGACTGCTGCCCCCTCCCTAAATTATAATTTATAAAATTTTAAAATTAATAATGCACTTTTATCTTCTTAAAAAAATAAAAATTTGATTTAATTCTTTAAAAATTATAAAGATATAGACTATTACAATGACGAAATTATATTTTTTACTATCATAAAAATATATAATTTAATTTTGTCCAAAAATTAATTTTGACTTAGCCTTAGTTTCACATGACTTTCGGAAAATATCTTTTGTATTTTCTTATGTTTGTTTCATAGAAAATTAGTCCATAAGCTTGCCTCATTCAAAAAAATAAAATTATTTTAAAAAATAAAATTATAGGAACTAGTTTTAACAAATGAAAACGTAGAAAAACTACGTTAAAAGAAATGGAGGAGGAGAAGCGAAGAAAATAGAAAAAAAAAAAAAAAAAAGGAAAGTTAAAAAATTCATAAAATTATAAACTCACGTCACTATTATATAAAATAAAAATATATTATATTAATATGTCAATATTGCACATTTGAAATTGGATACTTAAAATAATTTTAGATTTTTATTCTTTTTCATATTTGAATTTTTATGTAAAAATTTTAACTTTTTTATAATTTTAATTTTTAGAATTTTTTAAAATTATTAATATTTGTTTATAATTATTAATATTTTTTCATAGTTTTGAACCCATTAAAATGAACCTAAACAAATGGTTGTCTAAATTTAAATAAACATGGACAACAGGTGTAATTTTATTAATTATTTTCATATTTTATATATCAAAAATTGTTGGTGTGGCATGTCACATGTCGTCTCTTGGTGGATGCCGTTAGCCATGCCAATGCCATTAACAATCAAATCTATTAACTAATGATTTTTATTAACGGAAGGACTTAGTTGATTTTTTTGTCATTAAAATTTCAATATAGAGTAAAATTTTTAATAATTCAATTGATTTTTTTCATATTTTTATTAAAGGTCTTTTGACCCTTAAATATTTATTAATATATATAATTGAAATTATAAATATTTTTATAATCAGTCTATTACCCAAATAAGTAACGTGGATTTAAAAAAATTAAATTATCTGTGAATGTTTGTTTCGAATTCATAATAGATAATATTTTTAAAATTTGATGCGAAAATATTCAAATCGAATATCCGAATTCACAATCTAAATTATTATCCCTAAAATCAGACATGATGTAATGACCGAAGAAAGCACCTACAGCCTTTTATTTGGATTGGATTCAAATTCCAATAGTAATTAAAATCAACTGGTTTAGGCCCAATTAATCATCAATTAGTCAAGAGATTTCATGATTGGGCCGTTTGCAAAGTGGTTAATTCAAGGCCGAGACAGCAAAACTGCACTGACAAATACCACGTTATGGAGAAGTTGGTTGGTTTATTGGAGTTTACTGCAGATGATCTTGGCTTTGTTTGTTGTCCCTGTTGGGTGTTTCAATGATTTAGTCGAAAAAGAGAGCAAGCATTACAAACCGTGGTAAAAACGACAGTGACGACATAGCCAAAACATGACAGGCCAATGCACCACGGAAAACCCCAACAAAAGCAAATTACACACAAATAGACACCAGATTAACTGTTCTGTTCGAGTTTGTCAGCGTCTCCATTGGTTGCTTTGGGAATATAAGCCATATCTCAACTCTGTCTGAACCGAACTAGCACCACTCTTCAGCCACCATGGAGTTGAATTAAACATCACTAATACTTAAGACATACAAAGCAGAAATATATATTTGTTCATTCCTACATGAATTTGTGGACGTTTGTGAAGCTTTAAGACCTCACTCGGATTCTATGGAAATCCTCACCGTCTTGTTTGGAATAAAGAGTGATCATAGCATTAATCCTTGTTTGAACAAAACGGCTCCACTCGGAGCCGTTGATGCAGTACATGTTGTCACCTTCACTCCGGCATTGAAAATGCCACCATTGGAACCCGTCTGTCACCGTTAAAATGCTTATACCACCGGGAAGTGCATGGCCACGATAAAGAAACCTCCACCTTGCTTGATGGTGCGTTACGAGATTAACTTCCCCGATCACCGTCATTTCTTCGGATCCACAAATGGATCGATAGATAATACAACTTTTCTCAGACTTTAGCCCTAGAAATAATGTAACCCGATTGCACTTATATAGGCAAGTTCTCATCATCATTTCTCTTACTTCACCTTTTTTTTATTTCATATCCGTTTTACTGTCTATGTTCAAAAATTATTTGTATCTCTCTTAAGAATATCGTTTTAAAAATTCAAACCACTTATATATAGACAAGTTCTCGGCATCATTTCTCAAACTTCACTTATTTATTTATTTATTTCATATCCGTTTTACTGTCTATATTCGAGATTTATATGGGTACCTCTATCAAAAATATCGTTTTAAAAATTCAAATCCATATTTACTCACTGAAAATAAAATATGCCCTATCAATACACCCAACATCCATCAATAACTTCACATTGTCTTTGTTTATTGAGGATGTTTGTTTAGTGGGGCGTTGGCTCTATTTCAACACTTCTTTATTCTAGGTGAAAGTACTTCTATTATACTATTAAATTCATCAATTTGATTTTTATACTATATTTAAAAGAATCACATAAAAATTATTTTTTTATTAGTTTAACTCTAAAGAAGAAATAAAGTTTACTAAGGGTGGGTTTGGATGGGGGGAGCGTTTAACTGCGGTTAGTGTAAAAACAGCGGTGGCGGTGAGATTAGATACTGCAGCGATACTATAGCGTGAGACAAAAAGTATGCTAAACGCACCACACCACACCCAATTGCCCATCCAAACTCACCCTAAATTAGTTTTGAATTTACTATGATCCATGACAGTAAATCTATCAACCAATTTTCTCGAACTTTTTTCCTATTGAAGCTTCCCAAAATTCAATAAAACTTTTGAAGACTTCAATAAATTTCATAAATAAATACTCTTCAATAAATTTCATAAATTTAATTTATTATTAAATAAATTTAAAATAAAATAAACTATTTCATACATTGTTATAGATATCTCATTTTATTAGGTTTTGACTCCACAACCTTAACCTCACGTACATCACCAAAGTTAAGAATCAATGAGCACATATTTAGAATATTTAGAGCTCTCCGAGTCTACCTTCTTAAGGATAAGTGTTATGCTGTCTTTTCTATTCATCAACACCCTGGGTCAAGAGAAAACTACCCACACCTCTAAATACCTCACTCGTTAACCTAGAGAGAGAATCTTTTTCTTCCAACTACAACTTCCTTCTTCATGCAGAAGAAGATAAAAGATGCAACTTCCTTCTTCATGCCTTACTCAAGAACCAAACCTAGCTCACCATAATCCCTTACTTATATAGCTCCTCACACGCCACCATATGAATCGTCCTCTCTATTTTCCTCCATTTCCCATCAACATACATTGAATAATAAGATTACCTTATACTATAAGCATATAACTATCCAGCTAATAACTATAAAAATATATATAAAAAACGAAAGCCAATATATTATCACAAAGAAGTATTCCGATCAATGTAAATAGTTCCGATACAAAATTGATTTTGGGACAGCAAAGTGAGAACCGGATCATCCTAATAGACAATCAAATCCTAAAAGGGCACGTTTTTTGATGAAAAAGAAATACCCTGAACTGTATTGGCGAAAAAAGCAAAAAGGGGGGAACAAAAATTGGAATGACATTCATTTTCTAATTTCTCTTGGACATGTGATCTCGTGGTTTTTTGTGCATGCAGTCTTGGATCTTGTCCTCTAGGTTTTTGTGCAACCAGTCTGGAACCGTTGGTTCTCTGTGTTTCTTTATGCATAGATTTTGTTTACTTTGACCCATCATTGTGTCCCAAGGCCAAAGGCGGGAACACCATTGTTATGGAACTCAAAAATAAGTTTTGACATTCAATGGAGATACGCTCACCATCGATAATGTTTGATACTAGGGAAATCAACTCCATTTTCATTATCATTTTCTTTCAAGCTTTCTGTTGATATATGCTCACCATTGATATCTTTCAAGTTTCAAAGTATAGGGAGAAAAAAAACTTCCATCCTAATCTCAGCATGCTGCGTGTATCTCATGCTTACGTACATGAATCAGTTTTTAACAGTAAAAATTGATGAAATTTTTAATAGAGTGACCGAAATTTTCTTCTTTTTTTTTTCTATATATTTTTATGTTTATTTTACGGTCCATATTCAAGATTCGGGGCTACCCTCCTAACAATGTCATCTCCAAAGATTAAATATGTATCTCATTGAAAGTACAATATACATTTATCATTACACTCAACACTAACTTCTTTTTTTTAATAAAATGAACAAAAATATAATTTAATTTCTAATAATACAACTTTCATAACACTTTTATCCAATAAATTCATATATAATCATTACATACCTTCTCAAACAGGGAAAACAAAAGAAAATAATGCATGGAAACCTAGCTTTTTTCTCTTTTACTTTTGTTTTCTTGCGCACGTGGGGTGATCCCCCAGATTTCTTTTTCCTAGAATGCACGTATGTTTGGTCCTCAAATCCTTGTCTTTACTAAAAAAGCAGATGGTAAACAAACAATCACATAAAATAAAGCATGGGTTAAGAGACAATGACTGACAGGGTTAAGAGACAATGACTGACAACGAGAGCGAATTACTGAGTGACCCGCCGAATAGACTTAATGGGGTTAGGTCCACCAAAAAGGAACGGCGGATACAAGAAGATTTTTCTGATGAGAGGCTGCGATGTCTGAGGATACACAAGAGAGTGGTAGTTTGTCTTTGTCCTTTAAAGACAAGCTCTTGAATGCATGGGGCAGTAATAGAAACAAATATATATACTCCTCTGGAAGAGGATGGCGTTGAATTACATGAGAGTGATGTACCCATCCGAGGTTGTCTAAGGAGTACCATCCATTAAATTTTCGGAACATGTGTACTTCTGAGGGTGAAGTATCAACAAGACTTATGATGTTTGGAAACATGAGTACTGGAAGGACATGGATTATCTTTGACCATTTTAAGCTGACTTTATTTACAAAATCTATTTGTAACATGAATCATCACTCATTTTTTGTTTAGATACAATCTAAAAGCTGTACAATCCAGAATTATCAATAAACTGACATACACTTTTCACTATTCTAAATTGTTGTCCTAATTGATGTTCAAACATAACATGTAAGGGATAAAATAGATGTCCAGACAAATTTCTCCACAATCTCCAAAATTATGATTGAGGGTCTGCTACATAGAGTAGAAGATGAGCTTTCCCCAGTATTTGCTTTGGCCACTGTAGGGATGGTCATATAAAGGAGAACTGTCCCATGTTGATTATGTTTTTATTTATTTTTATACATTTTCAATCAAATTTAGCTAATAAATTTTTTGTTCTTTTTTTTAAGTGAAAGGGTTACAAAGAAAAGCAAAATTGTATAAAAAAACTAAATTATACAATGTGTAAATATTGAGGGTTACATTTTTTTTAAATCAAGACTAAATTAACACAATATATAAATGGTGAGTGTTAAAGTTGTCATTATGCCAATTTTAAAAGTTGCCACTGTTAGCTCGCTAGTGACCAAAAAGAAAAAATTGAATAGTTTAGTAACCATTTTGTAATATTTTTAATTTGTTGATTAAAATAAAATTTACTAATAATTAAGTGACTATTTTATAACTTTTTATAGTTCAATAATAGAAAACATATTTACTAATAGTTAAGTGACTATAACATAATTTTTTGTTGATTAAAAATTGTTTTAACTTGAAAAAAAGCAATACTAGTAAACAAAACTTTAACCTCTTTCTCCCATGGAGGACAACGATATTGAGAGCAACAATGGAGCTGGTCATGAGGATTAAAGCCAATACTTTACCCAAGGTTTCTAGAAAACAAATAGTCATTATGAATTTTGTATTATGTAAAAATAATAAATTGACAAAGTTACTAATCTGTTGGTTTAAGCCCATTTAATCATCAATTAGTCTAGAGATTTCATGATTGGGCTATTGGCTTGGAAGAAGATATAAGAAGCCAGTGAAAGATGGAGCAAATTATACAACTATATGCACAAAAGCAAAAGAGCCCTATGGTACAAAGAGAATGAAAGACTTTAGCATTACTCTCTCATTCACCAAATTTCAGATAGGGATGAATTCGTGAGACCAATTCCAGTATTTTCGCTACATCTATTTGGCCGGAGCTAAGTTTACTCTATGTGAAAATTAGACCAAAGTTTAGGATAGAATGCATGTTACAAGGCTCAATGATGATGCTTTTCTTTTGCATTGATTAATGTAAATTTGGAAAATGTTTACATATGATAATGAATTATATTTTAGTTCTCAAAAAAAGTTGATAGTTATGTTTATTGAGTTGTTAGGCTAAATTGAAATGAATTCAAAATATGTAAAATCCTGTTTTGAATATGTATTTCAGTGTTCTTATTTTTTAAATTTGCACTTCGTTGTTGTTTTATTCTGAAAATATGCACTTTGATGTTGTCTTGTTCTAAATACACTCTTTAGTGTTGCCTTATTCTAAAAATAAACACTTCAGTGTTGTCCTGTTCTGAATACGCACTTCGGTGCTATTTTAAAAATACACACTTTAATCTGTCCTGTTCTGAAAATACGCGCGCATTTCAGCGTTGCCTTGTTCTGAATATGCACTTTGGTGTTGTCCTGTTCTGAAAATACACACTTTGATGTTGTCTTGTTCTGAATATGCACTTCAGTGCTGTCTTGTTATGAAAATACACACTTCGGTGTTGTCCTACGCATTTCGGTATTGTCTTGTTTTGAAAATATGCATTTCGGTATTGTCCTGTTCTGAAAATACACCACTTCAATGTTGTCTTTCTCTAAATACACATTTCGGTGTTTTCCTGTTCTGAAAATACACACTTGGCAAAGTTGATTTATCAGCTCAAACATTACCTAATTACATCAAGTACATTAACAACTTAGTTCAAATCAAACTAAGTAACAAAACAAACACTTGAAGTAACAAAATGAATCAGCAGCATGAGCTTTAGCTGCAACTGCATGGCTCGGCAGCTTGGTCTGCTCCTTGTGCTGCATGGAAGCCAGCTTCAACAGTTTCTCTTGTTAATCGTGAGACATGTCAACAGTATGGAATTCATAAACTTATTCAAACACCCAACATATGAAAGCGTGGTTTTTAGCTTTTTGGCCCAAAGTGTTGCTTAAAAAGTTGGTTTGCTTTTATGTCCTTGCCTACAAAACAACACCAAAACTCGTGAATATATATTATATATTGAAGTTGGGGGGGCAATTGATGTTTCACATTTTTTAACAAACAATAACACTGCGCATTTCTCCGAGAAAGTGATGGGAAAAAAACCTGTATGGATGTTTATGTCCTTTAATTCAATCTGGGAAGCAGAATAGATAACATGTATGGATGTTTATGTTCCACCATCAGTTTCCCGAAGCGATGCCACTCTATTCTTTATTTATTACTCGATAAGTGAACCTGCATTGCATGTATTGCATGTTGGCTGAGTGAAAGCCCTGGAATAGCTGCTCCTAAAGCTACACCTTTAGAGGTTACTCTTACACCAAAATTACCTTCCATGCTCTATAGGTAACTGGTGCAAGCTGCATATAGCTTGGTTCACAATTCATTTTGGTTGAATACATCTATGTCTCTGCCTAAAATGTCTTTCAAATCAGTTACTTTGGCATTTTTCTTTACCAATATAGAATATTCAAGTAAACTGGTGTATATATATATTCTTCATAATCAGTTCACCTTATGTTCGAGGTAATAATAAACTTTAGGGTGCAAGCATAGGAGTGATCAAAGTGAGAGTATATATAATTAGATTTCATTGATAACTAAGCTTAAGGATTACAAAAGAAAAAGACATTTTTTTTTAAACAATGCAACAGCAGAGAGCAATGGTGCCTGGCTTGAAGAAAGGCGCACCAACCATGATAATATCATATACTTTCATTCCTACACCCTTACACAAATAAGCTCTCTAGTCCCTCATTATCACCTTCATTCTGTGGAAGTTCTCACCCTCATTACACAAATAAGCTCTCTACTTTCATATACTTTTTTTTTTTGTTCCTCAAAACTCAGAAGAAGAACGTAATGTAATGTGATTTATAGTCCTCATGCAATCCGTATTTTCGGGGATTACTGACTCTGTTTCTTTTTGAATCACGTGCTTTGCTTGCTCTATAACTTGCAAGGACTGAATTATATTGAATTCCAAGGCCTAATCATCGCTTGCAGGCTATACTCCTGAAAAAAGGGATGACATACCATTGACTAGGTTTTCTTTATTACCATTTTGATTAATCCAAAGGCATTTTGGTTAATCATGTGCTTTGCTTGCTATGTAACTTGGAAGGACTGAGTTATATTCAGCCTCCCTTTGGATCTAAGGGACTGGTGCCCCCTCCCTAATTTATAATTTATAAAATTTTAAAATTAATAATGCACTTTGATCTTTTTTTTTAAATATAAATAAATTATAAAGATATAGACTATTAAAATGACGAAATTATATTTTTACTATCATAAAAATATATAATTTAATTTTGTCCAAAAAATAATTTTTGACTTCGGCCCTAGTTTCACATGACTTACGGAAAATATCTTTTGTATTTTCCTGTGTTTGTTTCACAAAAAACTAGTCCACAAGCTCACCTCACTCGAAAAAAAATAAATTGTTTTAAAAAATAAAATTATAGGAACTAGTTTTAACAAATGAAAAACATAAAAAAATTACATTAAAAGAAATGGAGAAGGGAGAAAATAGAGAGAGAAGCAAAGAGAATGAAAATAAAGGGGAAAAGGAAAGTTAAAAAACATAAGAGGAAAAAAATTAAATTGCTTAAAATGAAAAAATATGGGGACCAATTGTATAAATTAACCTAAATTTTTTTTTTTAAATGATAATTTAACGTGCCACATTAGCTTATCGTTGCACCATTAACGACTATTAATAGCTCTGTGACTAAAATGTAACTGAAATTAAACAAAAGTTACTTTTTGATAGTTTACCCTTTTCCTAATTAATAAAAGAAATAAAATTTTCAAATTTTGCATCCCATACTATCTTTTCCTTTTCCTTGATTTATTTTTCAAATTTTGTCGAACCAAAATATGAGAATTGTGTATCCCACTGAAGCCTACGAGAAGATAACTCTTGTGTTGAAATATTATAACTCTTGAGTTGAAATTAGAGGTGCTCATAGGCCGGGCTAGGTTCGGGCCGGGTCTACAAAAAATTTTGGTTCGTGTCTTAGGCCCGGGCTCGGCCCCTTTTTTTTAATAAACATCAAAAATTTTTTTAGAAAATTTTAAAAAATATTTTAAAGATAAAAAAAGTATTTTAAAAATATATATTTTTAAAAATATTTATTATATTCGGGCCAGGCCGGGCCGGGGCCAAAAAAGTGGTGCCCGAGTCCCGGCCCGTTTTCTAAATGGGCCTCATTTTTTTGCCCAAACCCATATTTCGAGCCTATATTTTTACCCAAACCCTCCCATATTTCGGGCGGGCTGTCGGGCCGGGCCGGGCTGCCCGACCCATGAGCACCTCTAGTTGAAATATTATAATAGGTGGCATGAAGGAAAACATGCAGCAGCAATATTCAACATGTGCAGGCGAACTGAGAGTTGATATGTGACCAGTTGGAACTATTCTTGGTACTGCTAGCTTGAGCTCGACGTATGATCAAAGATTACTTGAACATGTGGATCCAGAAATAGCTAGGCATGAGAAGACAGTCTCCCACTCAAAGGTTCGATTTAAATAAAAGTAGAAAGCAACCATGATAATATGATATACTTCATCCCTTCACCTCTACACAACTAAATTATCTAGTTCCTCCTCACTATCACTCTCATTCTGTGCCACCGGATAGTTACAATTGTACCTGAAATTATTTAAGTTTCATAACTTGTGTTATTTGAAATCGACATTCTTTTGAAACAAAAAACAATTGGGCTATAACCTTGTTGATTTTGTGGATAAGTGTTGGCTCATATTTGAAGCATAATCATTTGGAGAAGCAAATCATTACAGATTGGATTGACTAGAATCAAACAAATCAAATTCCTTGAATTGAGAAGAATGGATTGAATGACTTGAAATACAACACTATCATTAAACATTACTAATCCCGAGAAAATGAAAAACAAACAAACAATGCACAATACAAATATTAAATTCATATATATATATATATATATATATATTATGAAGCTCCACGGGTAGCATTTCTTTAATTTGTAGACCCTTATGAAGCTCACTGCCTCACTCCGAGTCTGTGGGTGGCGTTATCCCCTTCTCCGGCATAAAGAGTGAGCACTGCTCCCCTATTTTGTCCAACAAAACCGCGCCACTCATCGCCATAGATGCGATACCTGCCTCCGTGAGGTCTGCAACGAAATCTAAACCGTCGAGACCCGATTGCAACCGTGAAAACATTTGGAAGTGGAGTTTAAACCGTGAAAACATGTCGATTGACAAATTTTATAAACATTGAATTTAAATTTATTGAATTTTGTAGATTTAGGATCAAATTGATAGAATCTATAAATATTGGAGGACTAAATTTATTATTAGACCAATAAATAAAAGGCTCGTGTTAGTTTTCTGTCGGGTGAAAAAGTTGGGCGATATATAGACACAAATCAAAACAGAGTTTGAAAAAATTGAATCACGAACTCCTGGGCCTAAGTCCAACCAAACCTCAGCTTTGTAAATGCGCCATCTCCCCTGTTATTGCAGAGCTTTCTTCTGTCGTGAGACATATATATATATATATATATATATATATATGAATAAAAAAACATGAGCTTTCCTCCTCATTATCACCTTCATTCTGTGGAAGTTCTCACCGTCTTGTTGAGCATAAAGAGTGAGCCTAGCATGGACCCTTGGTCCAACAAAGTCGCTCCATGCACTGCCACTGATGCAGTGCATGACTCCTTCAATCTGGCAGCATTCAAACCGCCACCATTGCTTCTCGTCTTCCGTAACCCTTAAAACAATCCGGCCAGCAGGCAGTGTACCGCTACGATCACGAAGCCTCCACCTGTGCACATGGTTAGCTACTAGATTAACTGCGTCGATCTGCTCCATTTCTTCAGCTCTGATAAAACTAAAACAAGTTTTCTTTTCCCAAAACTCAGAACAAGAATGTAATGTGATTTGCAGTTCTGGTAGAAGGATTTGTCCAATGAATGGATATTTAAAGCAAAACTCATCTCTTCTAACTCGAGCCAACAGAGACAAATGCATGTTAAACAATGTACATTGATCGCGATTACAAGCTCTGTTTTTTCTTCTTTTTTTTTCCAGAAGGTTTTGTTTTGGTGATTGCAAGAACTAAAATCTCGATGCTCATCCTTAAAGTTTATCGCATGTCTGCTGGTCTAGCTTTCATAAACTTCCCAACATATCATAATCTGTAATAACGCGAGATCGCTAGAAGCTTAAAAATCCCCAAAGCCCTCAAAAACAGGGGTTCGAGATTCATGTTTTTTTTATTCATATATATATATATGTCGCACGACAGAGAAAAGCTCTGCAATAACTGGGGAGATGACGAATTTACAAAGCTGAGGTTTGGGTGGATTTAGGCCCAGGAGTTCGCGATTTACGTTTTCAAACTCTCTTTTGATTTGTGTAGATATATCGCCCGACTTTTTCGCCCAACAGAAAACTAGCACGAGCCTTTTATTTATTTGTCTAATAATAAATTTAACCCTTCAATATTTACATATTCTATCGATTTAACCCCAAACCAAACCATTGCTTATTGCACAAAAATATTATAAAAAAATGGTGTTGAACGGTAAAACATAATTATTAAATTAAGAAATGGGAAGCAAGAGATATCAAATTGCATAATTTTATTAAAAGAATACATAAAAATAATAAATGGAATACATATTATAATTATACTTATTGCATGGCTTAGACGGTCTCCACTTAAAAGGCTCGGTTTAAATAAAAGCAGAAAGCAACCACGATAATGTGATATACTTCATCCCTTCACCTCTACACAGATAAGCTATCTAGTTCCTCCTCACTATCGTCCTCATTCTGTGCCACCCGATAGTTACAATTATACTTGAAATTGTTTAGATTTCATAACTTGTATTATTTGAAATCGACAATCTTTTGAAAAAAAAAACAGTTGGGTTATAACCTTGTTGATCCAGTGGACGAGTGTTGGCTCATATTTGAAGATTGGTCATTTGGAGAAGCAAATCGAATTCCTCGAATTGAGAAGAATGGATTGAATGTCTTGAAAACTTATATTAGATATTATTGAATTATCTTAAACTTTATTAGAATATTCTTAATAATATTTTTTAGGCTACTTTGATAAAGACTATTATGGAAATTGATGTGTATTTGATGAGGACTATAATCGTAATTGATGTGTAACTCTCTGTGCTCATGTGAGTCAAATTAAAATTGAAAAAATTAACTCCGGTATGCACACGGCTTGAGACACACCCATGTATCCAGGCCGTGTGGATCACCTTAGACCACGTGGACAATTTTTTTTAATTTTTCAATTTTCTTTTCAATCAATTTTTTTAAAAACTTTTTTTAAGGTAAATAAAAATAAATATACTAATAATGTTTTCTTTTTCAAATTCTTGATCGATTTTTTTATTTTTTTAAATACCATGATAGTAGATTAAATAAATAAAAATAAAAACAAAGGCAAATCTTGGAGCCGGAGCTCTTCTGTATGCCTGGGTTGAACAAAGTTACACTGAGAAAAGCAGAAACCAACCATGATAAGATCATATACTTTCAGTCCTACACCCTTACATAAATAAGCTCTCTAGTTGTCCTCATTATCACCTTCATTCTGTGGAAGTTCTCACCGTCTTGTTGAGCATAAAGAGTGAGCCTAGCATTTCCTCAGAAATAAAAAAGAAAATAAAGCAAAAATAAAAACTTAGTTAATATATATTAATATGAAGCTTTGTAGACGCTTATCAAGCTCTTCCCTTCCGGCCCCCCGTCACTTGTAGGTTGTGGAAGTCCTCACCCTCTTCTCTGGCATAAAGAGTAACCACTGCTCCCAAATTTGATTTAACAAAAGAGCTCCAGTTCTTATCGCCACAGATGCAATACCTGCCTCCTTGAGGTCTGCAATTCAAGTTGAACCGTTTAGACCCGACTGCAACCGCGAAAACATCTGGAAGTGCAGTGTCAACATCCCACCTTGCTGCATGGTGTGCTGCAAGAGTAACGGTCTCTATCTCCGCCATTTCTTCAGCTCCCCAAATAGGATATGTCTATGATTGCACTTCTCAAATCAACTCTAAAATTGTGTGATTGAATAAGGAGTGGGGTTAATTTAGCACCCTCCCTCCATGGGATGGGGGGTTATATAGGTGAATGAACCACCTCTACTTGGTCGATGCAACATTCTTGCATTGCGAGAAAAAGGCTAAATATCTTGCGACATTCTTGCATATACTGCAAATCTTTCTAGTTTCTTTGTTTTGGTCATCGCGAGAAGGACAGCTAGATGTTCAACCTTAATTCACTTGGTCAAACAGCTAGCCTCAATTTGGTAGTGTTGCGCAAAGCTTTTTCTCAATCGACAGATAAAATCTCAGAGAGAAGGAGATATGGGAGGCTCACCAGCTTGCTCGAGAGATGGTGAGTTTCCAAAGCCATTATAATTGTTATCTTAAAGCTCACCCCAAAAACATGGATCGCGAGTTTCATTTTCAACGCTCTATTTATATATTATAGTATCCACAGACCAGACAACCTTAATAATTTCTACTAAAGGAAAAATTGTTGAATACTTCTCATTTTCAACCAACAAAATTAGTTGTTTGACTGAAGGATTTTGCAACAGTGACAACCACGTGCTTAATTTGCTTGCTCTTTAACTCCTCCCACTAAATATTAAATTCGACCACGTAGTATTTTGGTTCTTGGGTTGCACGTCACTGTAATAACATATATGACCATATATATGTACATATTGCACGATCGCTTTTCCTCTTCTGGCCATGTCGTGAGAGCATGAGAAAGTGAGTCAGCTAACTTGGAGAAGAATGGTATAATCTAAGATATTGGAAAATGATTATACCATTATTCTTAAAATTTGATTTAATTGTATCAAAATTTGATTCGTAATTAGTCTGAGCAAAATCAGAAATTTTATTTTGGAAGTCAAGATACAATTATAGAAGTTTAGAGGGAATAAAGTTAAAAATTTTGGAGGCCAGGATACCCCTCAATTTATATATCTCTAATCAAGGTAAAAGTAATTTAAGTCCATGTACTATATCCCAGATTAAATTATGGTCCTATTATTGAAAAAATGAGCAAATTGGTCCCTGCACATTAGATGAATGAGCAAAATGAACTTCAGTTAAAATGATGCCATTAAATGCTTATTTTGTGTTTTACATGCGTGGCATAATAACAGATTTAACCCTCAACCTTTACACCTTTTTTATTTAGCCTCTACTATTTCATTTGCAACAAAGAGGAAAAATTACGGGTAAAGGAGGCTTCAGCTTTTCACTAAATAAGTAAACAAGCAATGGTTCAATATAGAGAAAATAAACCTAGATGTACAACCTGTACATTACCCAAAACCCCAAATACAAAGCTCAAAATCCCAAAGAGCAAACCTGTAAATAAAACTTTAAATCTCATAGGGCACTCACAAAAGAGTTCTAAAATACAATCTATAATCACCACAAAACTCTCACCAAAACTCATATATGATTAAATCTTGCCGCTCTAAAAAAAAACTCTTACTGATTGGCATGTCAAAACAAAGATGGGAAAAGATAGCAAAGTTTAACTGGAAAAAGAATACAAGGCACACCCCACACATGTTAACCAATTAGATTATTTATTAGTTTCCATATTTTTCAATTTTTGAATTTTCAATCTTGACGCAAACTACAACGATATTTTTTTTGTGAGTAATATATAAAAACAACAAGTTGACATGACATTATATATGCAATATCATATTCGTCACATGAAATTTTGAAAAGAACATAATCACTTAATGAAATTAATAGTTAGTGTTTGACAGGGATTGAAAGTTTAATAGCTAGGCATACAAAAGAGCTCCGGCTCCAAGATTTGCCTTTGTTTTTATTTTTATTTATTTAATCTACTATTATGTTATTTAAAAAAAATAAAAAAATCTATTAGTATATTTATTTATATTATGTTAAAAAAAGTTTTAAAAATTTTGATTGAAAAGAAATTTGAAAAATTAAAAAAAATTATCCACATGGTCTGAGATGATCTACATGGTTTGGATACATGGGTGTGTCTCAAGCCGTGTGCATAATGGAATTAATTTTTTCAATTTTAATTTGACCCACATGAGCATAAAGAGTTACACAGGTTGGAGACACATCAATTACGATTAAAGTCCTCATCAAATACACATCAAGTACAATAATAGTCTTTATCAAAGTAGCCTAAAAAATATTATTAAGAATATTCTAATAAAGTTTAAGATAATTCAATAATATCTAATATAAGTTTTCAAGACATTCAATCCATTCTTCTCAATTCAAGGAATTCGATTTGCTTGATCCCAATCAATCTAATCTACAATGATTTACTTCTCCAAATGACCAATCTTCAAATATGAGCCAACACTCGTCCACTAGATCAACAAGCTTATAACCCAACTGTTTTTTGTTTTAAAAGATTGTCGATTTCAAATAATACAAATTATGAAATCTAAACAATTTCAAGTATAATTTTAACTATCGGGTGGCACAGAATGAGGACAATAGTGAGGAGGAGCTAGATAGCTTATTTGTGTAGAGATGAAGGGATGAAGTATATCATATTATCATGGTTGCTTTCTGATTTTATTTAAACCGAGCCTTTTAAGTAGAAGATTGTTTAAGCCATGCAATAAGTATAATCATATGTTTTCCATTTATTATTTTTTATGTATTCTTTTAATAAAATTATGCAATTTGATATCTCTTGCTTCCCATTTCTTAATTTAATAATTATGTTTTATCGTTCAACACCATTTTTTAATAATATTTTGTACAATAAGCAGTGGATTCGTGAGAAAATAAGCAGGGTTGGTTTCGGGTTAAATCGATAGAATATGTAAATATAAAAGGGTTAAATTTACTATTAGACCAATAAATAAAAGGCTCGTGCTAGTTATCTGTTGGGCGAAAGTCGGGCGATATATATACACGAATCAAAAGAGAGTTTGAGAACATAAATCGCGAACTCCTGGGCATAAATCCAACCAAACCTCAGCTTTGTAAATTCGTCATCTCCGCTGTTATTGCAGAGCTTTTCTCTGTCGTGAGACATATATATATATATGAATAAAAAAAACATGAATCTCGAACCCCTGTTTTTGAGGGCTTTGGGGATTTTTAAGCTTCTAGCGATCTCGCGTTATTACAGATTATGATATGTTGGGAAGTTTATGAAAGCTAGATCAGCAGACATTCCACAACACTTTAAGGATGAGCATCGAGATTTTAGTTGTCGCAATCACCAAAACAAAACCTTCTGGAAAACAAAGAAGAAAAAACAGAGCTTGTAATCGCGATCAATGTAAATTGTTTAACATGTATTTGTCTCTGTTGGCTCGAGTTGGAAGAGATGAGTTTTGCTTTAAATATCCATTCATAGGACAAATCCTTCTACCAGAACTGCAAATCACATTACATTCTTGTTCTGAGTTTTGGGAAAAAAAAAACTAGTTTTAGTTTTAGCAGAGCTGAAGAAATGGGGCAGATCGACGCAGTTAATCTAGTAGCTAACCATGTGCACAGGTGGAGGCTTCGTGATCGTAGCGGTACACTTCCTGCTGGCCGGATTGTTTTAATGGTTACGGAAGACGAGAAGCAATGGTGGCGGTTTGAATGCCGGAGTGAAGGAGACAGGCACTACATCACCGGCACCGAGTGGAGCCGCTTCGTTCAACCAAGGATCGATGCTAGGCTCACTCTTTATGCTCAACAAGACGGTGAGAACTTCAACAGAATGAAGGTGATAATGAGGAGGAACTAGAGAGCTTATTTGAATGAAAACATATGATATTATAATGGTTGGTTTCTGCTTTTATTACTGCAACTTTGTTCAAGCCAGGCACCATTGCTTTCTGCTGTTGCATGGTTTACAAAAAACTGTCGTTTTCTTTTCTAATGCTTAAGCTTAGTTTATAAAATCAAGTGACTCACTTATTTTACCAACAAAATGCAATCTCTAAAGTAACTCCCAAAGAACAGATAAGTGTTAAAACTCCCGATGCTCTATGCAAATCTTGAGTATGTAAGAATTTTTGAACTGGTTAACATATAGATCAATTCCAATCATAATCTTCAAATATGAGTCAATTAAATTAATCAATGTCATGTCATATCATTTTATAGCGTGATTTGGCTTTCAAGTATTGAGCAGCTTTTTCACCCAACAGTGATCCTACATCTACAAAATTCAACAAATTTAACTTGGATGTTTTTAAAATTTGTCAATCCACATTATTAGTTTGTTTAATTGAAAGATATTGCGGCAGTGAGTGATGGTTTCCAGTTATAATCATGTGCTTTGCTCGCTCTTTAACTTGAAGGAATGAATATTGAATTTGACCAATAATTTTTTAATCTACATTGATAAACCCTTAGGGTTAAATTCTGCCACTACACATAAGGTTTAGTCCCTATGATTTCATTTGCTCATCTTTAGTCTCCGTACCATATGCACTTTAAATAATATGACGAGCTAGTAGAATAGAGACGCACAAACATCAATAAATAAAAGAGAAAAGTACTGGATAACAAAATTTCAAGCCGATCACAGGAACTTGAACTCTTCAAATAAATCTTAGCTAGATGAGTGGTTTTTAGTGACGAAATAGCACAAAAAAAAACAGTTGGGTTATAACCTTGTTGATCTAGTGGACGAGTGTTGGCTCACATTTGAAAATTGGTCATTTGGAGAAGTAAATCATTGTAGATTAGATCGACTGGGATGAAGCAAATCGAATTCTTTGAATTGAGAAGAATGGATTGAATGTCTTGAAAACTTATATTAGATATTATTGAATTATCTTAAACTTTATTAGAATATTCTTAATAATATTTTTTAGGCTACTTTGATAAAGACTATTATTGTAATTGATGTGTATTTGATGAGGACTATAATCGTAATTGATGTGTAACTCTCTGTGCTCATGTGAGTCAAATTAAAATTGAAAAAATTAACTCCGGTATGCACACGGCTTGAGACACACCCATGTATCCAGGCCGTGTGGATCACCTTAGACCACGTGGACAATTTTTTTTAATTTTTCAATTTTCTTTTCAATCAATTTTTTTAAAAACTTTTTTTAAGGTAAATAAAATAAATATACTAATAATGTTTTCTTTTAAATTCTTGATCGATTTTTTATTTTTTAAATACCATGATAGTAGATTAAATAAATAAAAATAAAAACAAAGGCAAATCTTGGAGCCGGAGCTCTTCTGTATGCCTGGGTTGAACAAAGTTACACTGAGAAAAGCAGAAACCAACCATGATAAGATCATATACTTTCAGTCCTACACCCTTACATAAATAAGCTCTCTAGTTGTCCTCATTATCACCTTCATTCTGTGGAAGTTCTCACCGTCTTGTTGAGCATAAAGAGTGAGCCTAGCATTTCCTCAGAAATAAAAAAGAAAATAAAGCAAAAATAAAAACTTAGTTAATATATATTAATATGAAGCTTTGTAGACGCTTATCAAGCTCTTCCCTTCCGGCCCCCCGTCACTTGTAGGTTGTGGAAGTCCTCACCCTCTTCTCTGGCATAAAGAGTAACCACTGCTCCCAAATTTGATTTAACAAAAGAGCTCCAGTTCTTATCGCCACAGATGCAATACCTGCCTCCTTGAGGTCTGCAATTCAAGTTGAACCGTTTAGACCCGACTGCAACCGCGAAAACATCTGGAAGTGCAGTGTCAACATCCCACCTTGCTGCATGGTGTGCTGCAAGAGTAACGGTCTCTATCTCCGCCATTTCTTCAGCTCCCCAAATAGGATATGTCTATGATTGCACTTCTCAAATCAACTCTAAAATTGTGTGATTGAATAAGGAGTGGGGTTAATTTAGCACCCTCCCTCCATGGGATGGGGGGTTATATAGGTGAATGAACCACCTCTACTTGGTCGATGCAACATTCTTGCATTGCGAGAAAAAGGCTAAATATCTTGCGACATTCTTGCATATACTGCAAATCTTTCTAGTTTCTTTGTTTTGGTCATCGCGAGAAGGACAGCTAGATGTTCAACCTTAATTCACTTGGTCAAACAGCTAGCCTCAATTTGGTAGTGTTGCGCAAAGCTTTTTCTCAATCGACAGATAAAATCTCAGAGAGAAGGAGATATGGGAGGCTCACCAGCTTGCTCGAGAGATGGTGAGTTTCCAAAGCCATTATAATTGTTATCTTAAAGCTCACCCCAAAAAACATGGATCGCGAGTTTCATTTTTCAACGCTCTATTTATATATTATAGTATCCACAGACCAGACAACCTTAATAATTTCTACTAAAGGAAAAGTTGTTGAATACTTCTCATTTTCAACCAACAAAATTAGTTGTTTGACTGAAGGATTTTGCAACAGTGACAACCACGTGCTTAATTTGCTTGCTCTTTAACTCCTCCCACTAAATATTAAATTCGACCACGTAGTATTTTGGTTCTTGGGTTGCACGTCACTGTAATAACATATATGACCATATATATGTACATATTGCACGATCGCTTTTCCTCTTCTGGCCATGTCGTGAGAGCATGAGAAAGTGAGTCAGCTAACTTGGAGAAGAATGGTATAATCTAAGATATTGGAAAATGATTATACCATTATTCTTAAAATTTGATTTAGTTGTATCAAAATTTGATTCGTAATTAGTCTGAGCAAAATCAAAAATTTTATTTTGGAAGTCAAGATACAATTATAGAAGTTTGGAGGGAATAAAGTTAAAAATTTTGGAGGCCCGGATACCCCTCAATTTATATATCTCTAATCAAGGTAAAAGTAATTTAAGTCCATGTACTATATCCCAGATTAAATTATGGTCCTATTATTGAAAAAATGAGCAAATTGGTCCCTGCACATTAGATGAATGGGCAAAATGAACTTCAGTTAAAATTATGCCATTAAATGCTTATTTTGTGTTTTACATGCGTGGCATAATAACAGATTTAACCCTCAACCTTTACACCTTTTTTATTTAGCCTCTACTATTTCATTTGCAACAAATTGTCTCTCAACTTTTTATTTCTACTTTATCACTATTTTATATTATATTATATTTCATGTAAGTGAAAAATACAAATTTTTAAATTTTAAACTGAAGGAGAAAGCATGAAAGGGAGTAGACTTTGACACATAATAAAAATCTTCTCTTTGAGGAAACCATTCAGAAATGCTGACTTAACATCTAACTGGTGAACTCTCCATTGCTTGTGAGTAGCCAAGGCAAACAGAAGCTTAATTGTGTCAGCCTTGCTATTGGAGAAAATGTCTCCATAAAATCAATGCCATATTACTGGTTGTAGCCTTTCACCACAAGCCTTGCCGTGTGTTTATTTAATGAGCCATCAGCATTATACTTGGCTCTAAACACCCACTTAACACCAATGACCTTAAGTAATGAGATTTTAGACTCAAACTTT
Organism: Gossypium raimondii; assembly: GCF_025698545.1. NCBI lineage: Eukaryota > Viridiplantae > Streptophyta > Magnoliopsida > Malvales > Malvaceae > Gossypium > Gossypium raimondii. Next base: position 1,808,339 of record NC_068568.1, read on the forward strand.
TCAAGAAGTGTGGTGATGACCTTTTCAACAACCCTGCTCTCACTGAAGTCTTCTCCAAGGAGCCTAATACTGTTGACGGTGGTCATTATCCTGTCTGAGTACTGCTTGATAGTATTTGATTCTCTCATCTTCAGGTTCTTAAAGTCTCTTTTGAGATTGATCACTTGTTGCTGCCTTGTCTTATCTGAACCCATGAACCCCTCATTCAGCTTCTCCCATGCTTGCTTAGGTGAGTCACAAGCCATTATCCGAGTGAAGATCACATCGGATACTCCATTCTGCAAGCAGGCCATCGCTTTATGCTTCTTAGCACAGTCTTCACTGTGTTGCCTGGTCTTTGCAATGGTGGGATTGGCCCTCAATGGAGGTGGTTCAGTATCATTTTCAACCACATTCCACAAATCATGCGCCTGAAGGTATGTCTTCATCTTAATCACCCAAATGTGGTAGTTTTCACTAGTGAACACAGGTGGTGGAGGTGGTGTAAAACTCATTTTGCAACAGCAAGGTCAACAACTTTTTGTTTCTTTCTTCTCAAGCTTTTAATCTCAAAATAAGGCAACCAAAAACAACCAACAATAGAGGCCCTCAAAGATGACAGGCTCTGATTACTATTTGTTGGAACATTGGCAGCAGCAAAAGAAGTAAAACAAAAACAAAAATGAAAGAACTGAAGCAAAGAGAGAAATGAGACTTTTTCACAAAAAGATAACAGAAAAATTCATTACTTGATTTTCATTCAAAGTTTGAAATATATGAGTTACAAAAAATAAGTTACCTAATGAATTAACTGCTCCCACTAATACATGACTAACATTAGCTTAAATTACACACAAAGGAAGCTGACATATCAGCTATTACATCAATTCAAATCATAAACTAATCCTACTAAAATTGTGAACAAATTACAAGTAAACTAGACAAAGTTACATAGGAACAAATTAAACAAATTAATTGTTACATTCGGTTCAGCTCCAATGCTGACTTGTAAGTAAACTTGCTGCTGGTGTTGAGATGAACTGTAGCTGCTGGTCTCCTGTTGCATTGCAGGCCAAAGTTTAACAAAGAAAACCAGAAACCATGATATACTTCATCGCTTGAGCAAATAAGCTCTCTCTCTACCCTGCTCTCACCCACACTCTGTTGAAAGCTTTACCGTCTTGTTTAGCATAAAGAGTGAGTCTAGCATGGACCCTTGGTTCAACCAAGTCGCTTCATGCACTGCCACTGATGTAGTGCATGCCTCCTTCAATCCGGCAGCATTCAAACCGCCACCATTTCTTTTCGTCTTTCGTAACCCTTAAAACAATCCTACCAGCAGGAAGTGTACCACTATGATCACAAAACCTCCACTTTTGCACATGATTTGCTCGTAGATTAACTGTGTCGATCTCCTCCATTTCTTCAGCTCTGCTAAAACTAAACAGGTTTTTGTTTCCCCAAAACACAGAACAAGAGTGTAATGTGATTTGCAATCCTTGAATGTATTGGATTACAATAAATAGAGCCCAAGTCAGCTTTTCTAACTCGAGCCAACAAAGACAAATGCATGTTAAACAATGCACATTGATCGCGATTACAAGCTCTGTTTTTTTTCTAGAAAGTTTTGTTTTGGTTATTGCGAGAACTGAAAACTGGATAAGTTTTAATGCAAATCTGCTGGTTTGGTTTTCATAAACTTACACAGGATATCGCAATCGTATGGAAGCGTGATTTCTAGTTTGTTGGCCCAAAAGATTGCGCATCCTATAGAGAAAACCTCTGTAAATAACACAAGATGGCTATTTTGCTAGTGAGATGCTCAAAATACCCCGAACCCATTGCTTATTATGATTATTTTAAAGATGTGGTTTGCTATACCCTCAAAAAAAATGGAACAGAGGTTCGAGATTCATGTTTTCAAATCAGTTTTGATTTGTATATATATATCGCACGACAGAGAAAACCTCTGCAATAACAGGGGAGATGACGAATTTAACTCTCCAATATCTATTGGCCTAATAACAAATTTAAAGTTCCAATATTTACATATTCTATCAATTTGATTTTATATCTACAAAATTCAACAAATTTAACTTCAATTTTTTAAATTTTGTCAATCAACATAATTAGTTTGTTTAATTGAAAGATATTGCGGCAATGAGTGATGGTTTCCAGCTATAATCATGTGCTTTGCTCGCTAGCTCTTTAACTTTAAGGAATGAATATTGAATTTGACCAATAATTTTTAAATCTACATTGATAAGCCCTTAGGGTTAAATTCTGCCACTGGTCCCTGTACTGCACATAAGGTTTAGTCCCTATGATTTCATTTGCTCATCTTTAGTCTCCGTACTTTATCCACTTTAAACTCTCAATCCTCATCCAACAGTAACTAATAATTTCATTAATTTCAATCCTTATCAAACAGTAACTATTAATTTCATTAATTTCAATCCTCATCAAACAGTAACTATTAGTTTCAAAATCTTATATGGCGAACATATTATTACATTCATGTCGGTTTGCTATTTCTACATATTATTCACAAAAAAATTAATCATAGATTTAAAGGCAGTAATTTGCATCAAAATTGAAATTTTAAAATTTAAAAATATAGAGACTAATTGGTGAACATTGACTAAATCGACCACTTTAGGCATATTTAAAAAAAAAGCAAAAAATCTTTGTCAATAATATAGAGATGGATAAATGATCTAAGTGTGTGATGTGTTGTGTTTTGGGTGAACTCTATCTTTGTCAATAATATATATCTAAGTTTCTTATATGTTTGAGCTAAATTAAAGAGAATGTAATATCTAACATCACCAATAATGAAGCATATTTCTGATTACATAACTAAGCTTAAGCATTAGAAAAGAAAGCGACATTTTTTTTAAACCATGCAACAGCAGAAAGCAATGGTGCCTGGCTTGAACAAAGTTGCAGTAATAAAAGCAGAAACCAACCATTATAATATCATATGTTTTCGTTCAAATAAGCTCTCTAGTTCCCCCTCATTATCACCTTCATTCTGTGGAAGTTCTCACCGTCTTGTTGAGCATAAAGAGTGAGCCTAGCATCGATCCTTGGTTGAACAAAGCGGCTCCACTCGGTGCCGGTGATGTAGTGCCAGTCTCCTTCACTCTGGCATTCAAACCGCCACCATTGATTCTCGTCTTCCGTAACCATTAAAACAATCCAGCCAGCAGGAAGTGTACCGCTACCATCATGAAGCCTCCACCTGCGCACATGGTTAGCTACTAGATTAACTGTGCCGATCTCCTCCATTTCTTCAGCTCTGCTAAAACTAAAACAAGTTTTCTTTTCCCAAAACTCAGAACAAGAATGTAATGTGATTTGCAGTTCTGGTAGAAGGATTTGTCCAATGAATGGATATTTAAAGCAAAACTCATCTCTTCTAACTCGAGCCAACAGAGACAAATGCATGTTAAACAATGTACATTGATCGCGATTACAAGCTCTGTTTTTTCTTCTTCGTTTTCCAGAAGGTTTTGTTTTGGTGATTGCGAGAACTAAACTCTCGATGCTCATCCTTAAAAGTTTTGTGGCATGTCTGCTGGTCTAGCTTTGATAAACTTCCCAACATATCATAATCTGTAATAACGCGAGATCGCTAGAAGCTTAAAAATCCCCAAAGCACTCAAAAACAGGGGTTCGAGATTCATGTTTTTTTGAATTATATGTATACATATGTCGCACGACAGAGAAAGGCTGTGCAATAACAGGGGAGATGACGAATTTACAAAGCTGAGGTTTGGTTGGATTTAGGCGCAGGAGTTGGCGATTTATGTTTTCAAACTCTCTTTTGATTTGTGTATATATATCGCCCGACTTTTTCGCCCAACAGATAACTAGCACGAGCCTTTTATTTATTGGTCTAATATCAAATTTAGACCTCTAATATTTAGAGGTTCTATCATTTAACCCCATTGCATATTGTCGGACGATCCCATTGCTTATTACTTTTTCAAACTCTGTTTTGATATGTATATATATATCGCCATTGCTTAGTATTATTTTAAAGATGAGGTCTGCTATACCCTGGAAAAAGAAAACAGGGGTTCGAGATTCATGTTTTCAAACTCTGTTTTGCTTTCTCTATATATATCGTCCGACAGAAAATTAACTCGAGCTTTTTTTTCCATTTAATAACAGACTTAGCTCTTTAATATTTATATGTTCTGTCAATTTAATTCTAAATCTACAAAATTTTAAAAATTAATCCTCAATATTTATAAAAATTTGTCAATTAACAAAATTCAAGTTTAATGCAAACATCGCATCAATGGTATCCAAAATTTTAAAAATTTTGATAGCCAATTTTTAATCCAATGAAGACTATTATTCATTAGAGCGGAGTGAAGATGAGACTTATTTTAAACTATAAATTTTAAAAGTAATTAATTTCTCATAAACTCCCATTTAAAATATAAACTAAAATAGAAATACAACACAATCATTTAATATTATGTCTAAAATTGTGTGATTGATGAGTGGATTTTAGTGAAAGGAAGATAACATCGATCCTGTCGAGGCCTATCGAAGCTGATCTAAGTTTTCAAAGGGAGAAAGCATGAAAGGATCATTTGGAATTTTGCAACATGTGTATACAATCATTTACTTTTTCCAATATTTTCAGGGAGGTGAATGTGTTCTGTTTTGGGTGAACTCTGTTTTTATCAATAATATATGTCTAAATTTCTTTTAGCTGGAGATAAATCAAAGACATTCTCTGTTTAGACTTAGTTGATGGATTACACAAGAAGACGACCTTTTCAACAATGCAACAGAAGAAGAAGACGAAGAAGAAAAATGCTGCCCTGCTTATTATCAGACGACCCCATTGCTTATTACTTTGATTTAAATTATTAGCATAAATATATAACTCAATAATTAGATTAAATTTGTATTTTAATTAATTAGAATTAACGAAAATTTTATACCTAAGCTACCATTCGAGTTTATTAAGATAAACAGGATGACCGTATGCACAAAAAAGAGAGCCATGAAGTCCTAAGGTGGCAAGGTAAGACAAAAAAGAAAATCCCATTTAAAATAGAAATACAACACTACCATTAAACATTACTAATCCTGATAAAATGAAAAACAAACAAACAATGAACAATACCAACTTGAATGACATCGACATTGTTGTCAGCGCATGAGGACATAATAACAACCTATTTAAGGGTTGGAAATGGATTGTAGGTAGTTCTAGGCATTTTATAAAAAATAACAGATATAATAATAACAACCTATAATGAGATTAATGTTCAAAAACATTTATCTAATAATAATTTATTAAGAAATAAATCAATACACAATAATAATTTCATTTAATATTAAAAATATATAACTTAAATTCAATATTTTTTTCAATTATTTTCTTCAAATTATTTAAATTCTCTTTATTTTTAATACCTAAATTGCCTTTATTTCTAATTTCTAAACCCTAAATTTTTCTAATGGCTAAAGGGGAGTTTGTTTCATATATTATATAGATACCCTTAAATCTGGGCTTATAAAGTAATGAATGCATTCACCGTCAGAGCAAGTGAAGTTGTCTCAACATTTTGTAGTTTGGACTATCACTAAACTTGTTGGCCCATATTTCTCATTTTCAACCCCAACAACCATTGGCATGTACGATCAAATCGAGTTGAATCGAGAAAAAGATCAAATTAATTAAATTAATGAATGAATCCTACTTATCATTTTAATTCAATTTAAAGTAGGTCAATTAAAAATATTGTTGACAATATGAGTAATTCTAAGTTAAACACACACAAATACATGTATGAGAAACCACAAATATCAAATTATTATAGCATGAGGTGTTAAAGAAATCACAAAGTAGAATCAAATCATTACAACACAAACAAAATAGAAACTAATAGAATTCAAACTAAAACTAACAAATTAGACGAAAACCTACTACATGACAACCGCACATAATGGGGCTCAAAGACTCACACAACAATTACACATAGGGGGTCCTGAATTTTGTTTAGATAAAATAAACCATTATGATTGGCCCTTCATGCAGCAAATTGGTTCATTTCATTGAAGCACAAGCTATGGAATTTCAAGAACAGCTCTATTTTGCACTTGCTTTCACCAAAACCATTGCCATTTTAGTGGTCACCATCCTCGTTAAAGGCAACAGAGACTAAAGAGAAGACCCTCAGAGCCAGATGGGGCATTACCTTTTATTGGTCATCTTCATCTTTTTGGAAAAAACCAGCTGCTACATAGGATATTTACAGACATGGCTGGCAAGCGTGGACCGGCCTTCTTGATCCGTCTCGGGGTTCATCGAGCAGTTGTGGTGAATAACTGGGAAGTTGCAAAAGAATGTTTCACGGCCAACGATAAGGTCTTCCCCATAAGTCCAAAGTCCATAGCTGTAAAGTATATGGGGTATGACTATAAGATGTTAGGCTTCGCTCCTTACGGACCTTAGTGGATTACTATGAGGAAACTAGCAATGGTTGAGCTCCTCTCTAGTTAAAATTATGCCATTAAATGCTTATTTTGTGTTTTACATGCGTGCCATGATAAGATCATATACTTTCAGTCCTGCACCCTTACATAAATAAGCTATCTAGTTCCTCCTCATTATCACCTTCATTCTGTGGAAGTTCTCACCGTCTTGTTGAGCATAAAGAGTGAGCATAGCGTTGATCCTTGGTTGAACAAAGCGGCTCCACTCGTTGCCGGTGATGCAGTGCCTGTCTCCTTCACTCCGGCATTCAAACTGCCACCATTGGTTCTCGTCTTCCGTAACTGTTAAAACAATCCGACCAGCAGGAAGTGTACCGCTACCATCACGAAGCATCCACCTGTGCACATGGTTAGCTACTAGATTGACTGCGTCGATCGGCGCCATTTCTTCAGCTCTGCTGAAACTAAAACAAGTTTTTTTCCCCAAAACTCAGAACAAGAATGTAATGTGATTTGCAGTTTTTGTAGAAGGATTGGTCCTCTGAATGGGTATTTAAATCCAAACTCAGCTCTTCTAACTCGAGCCAACAAAGACAAATACATGTTAAACAATGTACATTGATCGCGATTACAAGCTCTGTTTTTTCTTCTTCTTTTTCCAGAAGGTTTTGTTTTGGTGATTGCGAGAACTAAAATCTCGATGCTCATCCTTAAAGTTTTGTCGCATGTCTGCTGGTCTGGCTTTCATAAACTTACCAACATATCATAATCTGTAATAACGCGAGACCGCTAGATGCTTAAAAATCCCCAAAGCCCTCAAAAACAGGGGTTCGAGATTCATGTTTTTTTGATTTATACATATATATATATATGTCGCACGACAGAGAAAAGCTGTGCAATAACAGCGGAGATGACGAATTTACAAAGCTGAGGTTTGGTTGATTTTGGCCCAGGAGTTGGCGATTTACGTTTTCAAACTCTCTTTGATTGGTTTGTATATATCGCCCGACGTTTTCGCAAGAAAAGCTTTTATTTATTGGTCTAATACCAAATTTAGCCTCCAACATTTACACATTCTATCAATTTAATCCCATTGCATATAATCGGACGAACCCATTGCTTATTACTTTTCAAACTCTGTTTTGATATGTATGTATATATCGCCATTGCTTAGTATTATTTTAAAGATGAGGTCTGCTATACCCTGGAAAAAGAAAACAGGGGTTCGAGATTCATGTTTTCAAACCCTGTTTTGCTTTCTATATATATATCGTCCGATAAAAAATTGACTCGAGCTCTTTTCTTCATTTAATAACAAATTTAGCTCCTTTATAATTATACATTCTGTGAATTTAATTTTAAATCTATCAAATTTAAAAATTTATAAAAATTTGTCAATTAACAAAATTCAAGTTTAATGCAAACATCTCATCAAGTCCAATTTTTAATCCAATGAAGACTATTATTCATTAGAGCGGAGTGAAGTATGAATTTTAAAAGTAATTAATTTCTCATAAACTCCTATTTAAAATATAAACTAAAATAGAAATACAGCACAATCATTTAATATTATTAATACTGAAAAAAATGCAAAAAAATAAAATAAAATAAAAGCATTTTGCATTTTCTCAGAAATAAGAAAGAAAATAAAGCAAAAATAAAAACTTAGTTAATATATATTAATATGAAGCTTTGTAGAGGCTTATCAAGCTCTTCCCCTCCGCCCCCCCGTCACTTGTAGCATAAAGAGTAACCACTGCTCCCACATTTGATTCAACAAAAGAGCTCTAGTTATCGCCATACATGCGATACCTGCCTCCGTAACGTCTGCAATGAACTCTGAACCGTCGAGACCCGACGGCAACCGTGAAAACATGTGGAAGTGGAGTGTCAACATCCCACCCTTGAAATTGTTTAGGTTTCATAACTTGTGCTATTTGAAATCAACAATCTTTTGAAACAAAAAACAGTTGGGCTAGAACCTTGTTGATCTTGTGGATTAATTGTTGGCTCATATTTGAAGCATGATCATTTGGAGAAGCATGGATTGAATGACTTGAAAACTTATATTAGATATTATTGAATTATCTCAAACTTTATTAGAATATTCTTAATAATATTTTTTAGGCTACTTTGATGAAGACTGTGATTGTAATTGATGTGTATGTTAACAAATTCAAAAATTCTTATACACTCAAGACTTGCATAGAGAATTGGGGATTTAACATTTGATTTTTTTTTTTTTTTTACTTTAGAGATTGCATTTTGTAGCTCTAACTCTTCAAATAAATCTTAACTAGAATAGTGGATTTTAATGACGAAATAGCACAAAGTAAGAAATGAAGATAGCAACATGTGTATTAAGATAGTTAGATTAAATTCAGTATTTTAATTAATTAGAATTAACGAAAGTTTTATACATAAGCCACCATTGGAGTTTATTAAGATAAACAAGATGTATCAAATTAAACAACCGTATGCACAAAAACAGAAGAGCCATAAAGTCCTAAGGTGTCAAGGTAAGAGAAAAAAGAAAACCCCATTTAAAATAGAAATACAACACTATCCTTAAACATTACTAATCCTGAGAAAATGAAAAACAAAAGCATTTTGCATTTTCTCAGAAATTAAAAATAAACAAACAGTGCATAATGAAATATTAAATTCATATATATATTATGAAGCTCCACGGGTAGCATTTCTTTAATTTGTAGACCCTTATGAAGCTCACCGCCTCACTTCGAGTCTGAGGGTGGCATTATCCCCTTCTCCGGCATAAAGAGTGAGCACTGCTCCCACATTTGATTCAACAAAACGGCGCCAGTCTTCGCCACAGATGCGATACCTGCTTCCGGAACGTCTGCAACGAAATTTGAACCGTTGAGACCCGACTGCAACCTCGAAAACATTTGGAAGTGGAGTGTCAACATCCCACGCTGCTGCATGGTGTGCTGCAAGAGTAACGGTCCCTATCTCCGCCATTTCTTCAGCTCCCCAAATAAGATACGACTATGATTGCACTTCTCAAATCAACTCTAAAATTGTGTGATTGAATAAGGAGTGGGGTTAATTTATATAGGTGAATGAACCACCTCTACTTGCTCGATGCAACATTCTTGCATTGCGAGAAAAAGGCTAAATATCTTGCGACATTCTTGCATATACTGCAAATCTTTCTAGTTTCTTTGTTTTGGTCATCGCGAGAAGGACAGCTAGATGTTCAACCTTAATGCACGTGCTTAATTTGCTTGCTCTTTAACTCCTCCCACTAAATATTAAATTCGACCATGTAGTACTTTGGTTCTTGGGTTGCACGTCACTGTAATAACATATATGACCATATATACGTACATATTGCACGATCACTTCTCCTCTTTCTGGCCATGTTGTGAGAGCATGAGAAAGTGAGTCAGCTAACTTGGAGAAGAATGGTATAATCTAAGATAGTGGAAAATGATCATACCTGCATTATTCTCAAATTTTGATTTAGTTGTATTAAAATTTGATTCGTAATTAGTCTGAGCAAAACCAGAAATTTTATTTTGGAGGTCAAGATACAATTATAAAAGTTTGGAGGAATAAAGTTAAAATTTTGGAGACCCAAATACCCTCAATTTATATATCTCTAATCAAGGTAAAAGTATTGTAAGTCCATGTACTATATCCCAGATTAAATTATGTTCTTATTATTGAAAAATGAGCAAATTGGTCCCTACACATTAGATGAATGAGCAAAATGACCTTCCATTAAAATTAAGCCATTAAATGCTTATTTTGTGTTTTACATACATGGCATAATAATAAATTTAACGCTCAACTTTTACACCTTTTTATTTAGCCTCTTCTATTTCATTTGCAACAAATTGTCTCTCAACTTTTATTTCTAATTTATCACTATCTTATATTATATTTTCATGTAAGTGAAAATACAAAATTCAAAAAAAAATAGAAATCCAAAAGAATTTCAATTTTTAAATTTTAAACATTTAAAAGAAGTATATAAAAAGACGTGTTTTTTTATTTATCAATAAAGAAAATTCAAGTAAAATGGTTCCACATTTTTTTCTAAAAATCCTAACTAATCTTAGCATGATATTAGGGATCTCATTGCTATTACTCAAGAAAACATAAATCGTATGATTGCATATTTAATTGTTGGAGACTTGAATGGTGGATAGGCGAGGATGATAATTTATATGTTGTTCTATATCTCCATGAATCCAGGAACTTTTGCTTGCATTGTATTATTTGGTCTACGTGTCGACACTGATAACATTCGATATTATGTAGGATTATATACAAAAGATCCTTTTTTGGCTCTATATCTCTTATCTCTAGGAGGTCTTCCTCCACTAGCGTGTTTTTTGGAAGACTCCATTTATTCTGGGTGGATGGCAAGCAGGCCTATATTTCTTGGTTTCAATAATCAGATCATAAACTTGGTCAAATAGCGAGTATATAGTGTGATCTTTGGCACCGTTTTCACCAAACAGAGAAAACCTTTGCAATAATGAAATCTCTCACAACCTTAAGCTTGAGAGGTGCGATGCTCATTTTTCAAACCCTTTTTCAATATAGGTTAAATTCGGCTTTGTAGAAGTCATGGATTTAGTCCATATATTTTAATTTGATCAATTTTAGTTTCAATGCCGTTTGAATTAGTCAAGCTCAAACAATAGCACTTAAATTTATTTGATTAAATTCAATTAGTATACGTGCAATTGTCAATTTAGTCGATATTTAATAATCTTATAGTTTGAGCTACATTAAAGACATATAGCATTCTCCATTTAGATTTAACACCTTTTTAACAATGCAACAGAAAAGGATGAAGAAGAAGAACACTGCCGGCCCTGAACAAAGTTGTAAATTGAGCAGACAGTTAATACTTATAATTTTTTTCATCCCTTGAGCAAATAAGCTCTCTCTCTACCCTGCTCTCACCCGCACTCTGTTGAAGTTCTCACCGTATTGTTTAGCATAAAGAGTGAGCCTAGCATGGACCCTTGGTCCAACAAAGTCGCTCCATGCACTGCCACTGATGCAGTACATGCCTCCTTCAATCCGGCAGCATTCAAACCGCCACCATTGCTTCTCGTCTTCCGTAACCCTTAAAACAATCCGGCCGGCAGGAAGTATACCGCTACGATCACGAAACCTCCACCTTTGCACATGGTGTGCTACTAGATTAACTGTGTCGATCTCCTCCATTTCCTCAGCTCTGCTAAAACTAAACAAGTTTTTGTTTCCCCAAAACTCAGAACAATAGTGTAATATGATTTGCAGTCCTCAAGCAATCCTTGAATGCGTATTTATAGCCCAACTCAGCTCTTCTAACTCGAGCCAACAAAGACAAATGCATGTTAAACAATGCACATTGATCGCGATTACAAGCTCTGTTTTTGTTTTTTTTTTGTTCCAGAAGGTTTTGTTTTGGTGATTGCGAGAACTGAAAACTGGATAAGTTTTCATATGGAAGCGTGATTTCTAGCTTGTTGGCCCAAAAGATTGCGCATCTCACAGAGAAAACCTCTGTAAATAACACGAGATCGCTATTTTGCTAGTGAGATGCTCAAAATCATGTGCTTTGCTCGCTCTTTACGTTGAAGGACTGAATAACAATTTTTAAATCTACATTGATAAACCCTTACGGTTAAACTCTGCCAGTAGTCCTTGTACCACACATAAGGTTTAGTTCCTATGATTTCATTTGGTCATCTATAGCCTCGGGAATTTATGTATTTTAAACTTTCAATCTCTATCAAACACTAACTATTAATTTCATTAAGTGATTATGTTCTTTTGAAAATTTCATGTGACGAATATGATATTGCATATATAATGTCATGTCAACTTGTTGTTTCTATATATTACTCACAAAAAAATTATCGTTGTAGTTTGCATCAAGATTGAAATTTCAAAAATTGAAAAATATAGAAACTAATAAATAATCTAATTGGTGAACATGTGTGGGGTGTGCATTGTATTCTTTTTCCAGTTAAACTTTGCTATCTTTTCCCATCTTTGTTTTGACATGCCAATCAGTAAGAGCTTTTCTTGAGAGCGACAAGATTTAATCATATATGACTTTTGGTGAGAGGTTTGTGGTGATTATAATTAGTATTTTATAACACTTTTGCGAATGCCCTATGAGATTTAAAGTTTTATTTACCGGTTTGCTCTTTGGGATTTTGAGCTTTGTATTTGGGGTTTTGGGTAATGTACAGGTTGTACATCTAGGTTTATTTTTTTATATTGTACCATGGTTTGTTTACTTATTTAGTGAAAAGCTAAAACCTCGTAGTTTTTCCTCTTTGAGGGTTTTTTACGTAAAATATTTACATTTGTTCTTCTCTACTTTTACTATCTCGTTGTTTATACAAGTTGGTCTCCAATAACATGGTCTAAATCAACCACTTTAGGCATATTCTTTTTAGAAAAAGCAAAATATTTTTTCATTTTAGTTCTAATTTTAAAAAATTCAATAAATTTATTTTTTCAATTTAGTTCTAATTCTAAAAATTATTTAAAAATATTTTTTAAAATTCATTTTAACTCTTTATGAAGGCAGCCAATTTGATTCTTTGCACCCAATGTAAAAGGTGATAAATTCCATTTGGAGCAATATCCATAAAATTTAAGTGCTAGATAAGTGAATTTTAATGACCAAATAGCACAATGTTGAAAGTTTGGAAGAGAAATAGGAGGTGGGAACATTGAAAATTGCTATCCAAGCTTACCCGTCCAAGGAAGTACATTGCATTTCTAGTTAAAACAGAAATACAACACAATCATTAATTAAACATCACCAATAATGACACATTTTTCTATTTACATTTCATTGATAAGCTTAAGGATTACAAAAGAAAATCACTGTTTTTTTAACCTTGCAACAGACTAGAGCAATGGTGCCTGGCTCGAGTAAAGTTGCACCTTGTCTTTTTATTTTATGAATTCAAAGCAGAAACCAACCATGATCCTGCATCTCATAGACAGACTAGTCCCTCCGTATCACCCTCACTCTGTGGAAGTTCTCATTGGCTTGTTTAGCATAAAGAGTGAGCCTCGCATTGATCCTTGGTCTAACAAAGTCGCTCCATGCAGGGCAGCGGATGTAGTAGGTGTTGTCTCCTTCTTCACTCCGGCAGCATTCAAACTGCCACCTTTCATTCCCGTCTGTAACCGTTAAATCAATCCGGCGACCAGAAAGTGTACGGCTATGATCACGAAACTTCCACCTTAGTACATGGCGTGCTTCAAGATTAACTTCGTCCATGATCACCTCCATTTCTTCAACTCCACTAATACAACTCTTTTCTCAAAACTCAGAACAATGTAATGTGATTGCATTGGCAACCCTTGAGTGTGTTTTTTATAGCTGAACCAACCGGCTCCACTTGGTCGAGGCGACAATGAAAAATGCATGTTAAACAATGTACATTTATCGCGAGTAATTGCTCACTACATTCTTTCTACTCCACTGTTTTGTTTTAGTGATTGCAAGAACTAAAATATCGACAATCTTAAAGTTTTCATGCATATCATATCATTTTATACCGTGATTTGGCTTTCAAGTATTGCGCAGCTTTTTCACCCAACAGTCAAAGCCTCACGAGACCGCGCCATAGCTTGCTTGAGAAATCTCTAAAGCCTTCTACTTTTTGATTTTAAAGATAAAGAGATTTGCCCAAAACACACGAGTGAGTGCCAGGTTCTTTTTTAATTATGTATGTACGGTCCACAGATAAGACACAACCGTAATTTCTACAAAAGGACAGAAAAAGGGCTGACTTACGATTGAATAGGTTTTGTTTATTATCAATTTGTTTAATCCAAAGATATTGCGGCGGCAATGAGTGAGGTTATAATCCAGAAGGTTTTATTTTGGTGATTGGGAGAACTAAAATCTCGAAGCTCATCCTTAAAGCTTTCTTGCATGTCTGTGGTCTGGCTTTAATAACGCGAGACCGATATCTTGCTAGTAAGATGCTTAAAAATCTCCAAAGCCATTGCTTATTATTATTATTATTTTAAAGATGTTTTTAGGAAGCATGCGCCTACCCACCTTTATCGATTGTTGTGAAACATCCAAATGAGCCTCTATATAAGAAACTCATGTCTGTTGTTGACACCATTTTTTTTTATGAAACGGGGTCGACTTGGATTTAAAAAAAATAAAAAATGGGAGTCGCCATCGATCTTTTTTGATGAGGTGTGATCGGATCACCTTGAAAAGTGGTTGTTTTTAATAAACGATTTGATTTTATTAAAACAACGGTTTTGGTCCATGAAATTCAGAAAAATAGGTTCGGAAGTCGGTTACGTACGAGGAAGGGTTAGCACCCTCGTAACGCCCAAAAATTGATACCTAGTTGATTAGTTAATGTCTTAAAGTCGAAATTTGAAAACTTTGAAGAATTTTTTTTAAAAAAATACGATCCTTGTATTAAGATGTTGAAAATTTCGGGAAAATGGGGTATTTTTTAATCGAGAAAAAGAATCATATCCAATAAGTTAGGACACGATGTCTCGAATTCCCGAAACGCGAATGAATGCTAAAAATTTGTTTACTTAAAAGGTATTTAGTTATCTCGGACTAAAAAAGGATCACGACCAGCAAGTTAGGACACGATCTTTTTTTTAATTCCCGATATCGTTTAAAACTTGAGTTTGAAAAGATTCGTGTAATAAAGTTTAAAAGAATATTCAAATGTTTAAATCAAATGAAGAAATCGTAACCCAATACGTTAGGGCACAATTTCTCAAACTATTAAACATTGAATATTGCATTTATTTCAAAAAATCCTCGTTTCGAGAAAACAACGTGTCACATCCAATGCGTTAGGACACAACGTATTGAATTCTCGATAACGAGCCTTTTATCATTTTTAAAAGAGTAATCTCGATTATTTAAATTCAACGAAGAAAGTCAGAACCCGATACGTTAGGGCTCGATTCTCTCGAAGATCTAAAATACCGAATATTACTTATATTTTAAAATTCCTTTTTTCAAATCTAAATAAAATGAGCGTCATGGAATAACAACTATAATAATGTAAGTAAAATAATACAAGCACAACTAAAATGAGCAACAAATAAAATACATAATAAACGAATCAAAGATACATGAAATAATAAATGAATAAAAATCTAAAGCATTTCATAAAAATAATGAACACTTCAATAAATGAATAAATAAATATCAAATAAAACAATGATAACAATACTAATTATAAAAGATGAAATATTTATGTATGTGTATCTATATATTTAAATTATAAATTATAAATTATATGAATGTATATACATATATAAAAACAAATATGCATATCTATGTATATATATATATAAATTATAAAGCACAAAAAACATAAGCATGTATATATATAGATATAATTGAAAATATATATGTATGCGTACATATATATATGAAGTGCCAAGTATATATAACATATAAGTATTTATATATATTAAAAAGGGTTATGTACGTATATATATTATAAATATGTATGTATGCGCATATATATATATAATAAAATTTGAAATTAACAAGACATAGATAATAATAATAATATTAATATTAATATTAATATTAATAATATTAATAATAATCATAATAATATTGATAATAATAATAATAATAACTTATTAGTTTTAATAATAAAATAACCAAGATATAAACAGAGGGCTAAATTGAGTAAAAAAACAAAATTTGGGGACAAATCGCAAATAAATTAAAGGAAAAGGACCCCATTGAATGCGCGAATAACAAGGAAGGACCAAATCCGTAAATTACCCATCAGAGCAAGCATGCACAGGTCTTCCTCCTCCAAACGGCGCCGTTTTAATGTCTTTATTTAAACAACCTCTTTTTTTTAGTTTTTCAGTTTCCCACCCTTCATACTAAAAAATTGCAGCAACCCTCTCAAAGCCTCCCCCATGCCTTCCGACGGTTGGACTTCACACCGCCGTTCATCCGTCCACCGCACCGCCACTAAACCGACGGCCGACGAAGCGTGATGAAGGGCTTTTAAAGCCCGGTTCTAGGCGGGCTATGGGGTCGGGATTCAACGGAGGGAACGAAGAGCCTTGCACCCCATTTAGACCCGATTCCGACGACGGCGAGTGGACCTCCGTCGACGGAGCCACAGAGCGATTTAGGTGCGCTCTTTCCTTTTCTTTTCTTTTTTTGCTATTTTCGTTAAAACGAAATTGTAAAATAAATAAATAAATAAAAATAAAAAGAAACAGTAAAAAATCAACCTTTAAAACTTCTATTCTGTTTTTATATTTCTGAATGCTCGTAAAAATCTCTCATTTTACATTTGTTTGATTCGACTTTTATAGCCGTTTACATTGCGTTTTTTTGCTGCTCTTTTGCTTTCGTTTCTGCCATCGTCCCTGTTGCTCTTCCACTTTTGTCTTCTGTTTGCAGGTACATGGCAAGGTCAACTTGCTGTTTTGGTGCAAAGGAGGCTACCTCAGGCGGTGGGTGTGCTGACACCACACATGGGGCAGCAGCGCAAAGGGACACTAGGGTTTCTTCTTTTACTGAAATTTGTTTAGGTTTTGGGCCTGTTGGGGCCATTTTATTTGGGCTTGTGTTTTTTTTGGTTTTTTGTTTGCCTGGGCCGGGGCTAAATTGGGCCTCTACATCTCTTATTAGGCAGCAATTAGGAAAGGAGAGAGAGACTGGTTTATTGCTTTGTAATTTCATTCAAAGTTATAAAATTTGTTGTTCAAAAACTTTCTAGGTTTGAGATATAAAGAGAGAAGCATAAGGCCCTATCTAGTAATCATAGCTAAGAGAAGACGCACCGGTGAAGTCGAGAGAGCAGGCTCTAGCGAGATTGAGACTCTCATATCTAGACGACAACTTGGAGAATTAAGTCATAAACTTATTAGGTATAACTCTTTTTCCCTAACTGGCAGGCAGTCCCAGCTATCTTGAGACACGATTTATAGTGTGTATGCTCTATTATTTAGATCTTGCATTGTAATTTTAAACGAAAAGGAGAAAAAATACACTCACATATAGCAAAACATTAACTATACTCCAGAAAATAAATAATTAAACACGATTGTAGGCCTAATAATTAATCTTTCAACAGTGATCAAAATATCTTCTAATAATTCATTAGAAATAAATTTATCACAAAAGATAATAAACAATCAAAAGTCTATAAAGGCACAAATAGAAGACTTAACTAAAAGGACAGAAAAGACATTAAATAAAGCTGATAAATTCCCATCTAAAAAAATTATAGAAGTAGTTGAAGTTCAATATAGAAAACATAGAAGGAAGAATAGATAGTATATATAGAGATGCTCAAGCTTTAGTTAATAAACATCCTCCTACCATCATCGGATACTATTCTGATATTAACAGAACAGGATAGCTAAACAATATCCAGGATTGGTTTACACAAGCTTTAGAAAAACAAACTACTGTTAGGGAACTAGTACAAAACAACCAAAGCAGGATCAGTAGGAACTTTAACATATACCATCCACCACACAACTTTATAATAAATGATAAAAGACAATTAAGATGTTGAAACCTTTTATAGGACAGTCAAAGACTATATATGAAGGTTCTAGTAGTTCTGGAACCAAAAGTTCTTACATACTCAAGATTTGCATAGAGCATTGGGAGTTTAACACTTTATCTGTTCTTTGTGAGTTACTTTAAAGATTGCATTTTGTAGGTAAAATAAGTGAGTCATTTGATTTTATAAACTAAGTTTTTCAGAGAAAAGTTTAGTAAAGAGAGATTTAGATCTTAAGTGTAAAGGTGAGGTTGCTACACAAGTCAGCAGTAAGACTTAAATAATTATTTTGCACGAGATAAAAGATAGTGGATTGTTGGTCTAGACAAGGTTCCTATGTCACGGGACTGGAACTTTCATCTCGCAATCTGTGTGGCCTTAGGGGATCCTTTTGTTTCAAATACGCCAAAGTCAACCTAACCACCACAAAGTGAGGATTCACAAAGAATTCCCCAATGTATCAATTTATATAGCGAAAATAACTTTAGCCAAAATAAGGCACAAAAAACAGAAACTCACAGAAAACTATGCATGAGAGGTGCTTGAGTAAATGATCTCAATTGTATTACTTCCTCTCAAAGAATACAAAATACAATGGATGAATGGATTCTATTGAATGATTTACAAGGGAGGGGGAGACTCTCTATTTATAGTTGAACTCCCCCAAAACTGGCGGTCTAGATCGAGTTACATCGACGAACGAGATTAGTCTATCCCTAAAATCAAGGGATTTACAAGATTACATAACGATTTACATATCTAATCTTACAAGATATGGCTCCCCTCAATCTTCTAAAATTAGTTTCTCTATTTACTAAGGTAGCCTATGTTTTCATATCTGCATTATAGAGCCACCTGGGCTTTAAATGGACAAATTTCACCAATAGCTCTTTGAATCGGGTCAGCTCTCGTGGGCCAAATGATGCTCATGTGGATGATAGACCTCCAAAAGATGCATTGTATGTTATGGTTACAGGCTTTAAACTGCAGCCCATGACACCTAGACATGATTGAGAACTTAACTGCATAACCAATTGCTTATGTGTTATGTTGTTGACTTTTTATGTATAGTAGTTATAACTACTCAGTTTGTTAAAAATAGATTGTTCTCTTCATATTTTTTTTACCAAGATGGTTAAATTAATTTATCATAAATAATATGACGAGCTAGTAGAATAGAGACTCACAAACATCAATAAATAAAGGAGAAAAGTGGATAACAAAATTTCAAGCCGATCACAGGAACTCGAACTCTTCAAATAAATCTTAGCTAGATGAGTGGATTTTAGTGACGAAATAGCACAAAGTAAGAAAGGAAGATAGCATTGATCCTGTCGAGGCCTATCGCACCCGATCTAAGTTTTCAAAGGAGAAAGCATGAAAGGATCATGTGTATACAATCATTTACTTTTTCCAATATTTTAAGGGAGGTGAATGGGCTGTGTGTTGTGTTGTGTTCTGGGCGAACTCTGTCTTTGTTAATAATATATATCTAAGTTTCTTATATGTTTGAGCTCAATTAAAGAGATTCTAATATATAACATCACCAATAATGAAGCATATTTCTGATTACATAACTAAGCTTGTGCATTAGAAAAGAAAACGACAGTTTTTTTTAAACCATGCAACAGCAGAAAGCAATGGTGCCTGGCTTGAACAAAGTTGCAGTAACAAAAGCAGAAACCAACCATGATAATATCATATATTTTTATTCAAATAAGCTCTCTAGTTCCTCCTCATTATCACCTTCATTCTGTGGAAGTTCTCACCGTCTTGTTGAGCATAAAGAGTGAGCCTAGCATGGACCCTTGGTCCAACAAAGTCGCTCCATGCACTGCCACTGATGCAGTGCATGCCTCCTTCAATCTAGCAGCATTCAAACCGCCACCATTGCTTCTCGTCTTCCGTAACCCTTAAAACTATCGGACCAGCAGGAAGTGTACCGCTACGATCACGAAGCTTCCACCTGTGCACATGGTTAGCTACTAGATTAACTGCGTCGATCTGCTCCATTTCTTCAGCTCTGCTAAAACTAAAACAAGTTTTCTTTTCCCAAAACTCAGAACAAGAATGTAATGTGATTTGCAGTTCTGGTAGAAGGATTTGTCCAATGAGTGGACATTTAAAGCAAAACTCATCTCTTCTAACTCGAGCCAACAGAGACAAATGCATGTTAAACAATGTACATTGATCGCGATTACAAGCTCTGTTTTTTCTTCTTTGTTTTCCAGAAGGTTTTGTTTTGGTGATTGCGAGAACTAAAATCCCGATGCTCATCCTTAAAGTTTTGTCGCATGTCTGCTGGTCTAGCTTTCATAAACTTCCCAACATATCATAATCTGTAATAACGCGAGATCGCTAGAAGCTTAAAAATCCCCAAAGCCCTCAAAAACAGGGGTTCGAGATTCATGTTTTATATAATATATATATATGTCGCACGACAGAGAAAAGCTCTGCAATAACAGGGGAGATGACGAATTTACAAAGCTGAGGTTTGGTTGGATTTAGGCCCAGGAGTTGGCGATTTACGATTTACGAATATATCGCCCAACTTTTTCGCCCAACACATAACTAGCACGAGACTTTTATTTATTGGTCTAATAATAAATTTAACCCTTCAATATTTACATATTCTATCGATTTAACCCCAAACCAACCCATTGCTTATTGCACAAAAATATTATTAAAAAATGGTGTTGAACGGTAAAACATAATTATTAAATTAAGAAATGGGAAGCAAGAGATATCAAATTGCATCATTTTATTAAAAGAATACATAAAAATAATAAATGGAATACATATTATGATTATACTTATTGCATGACTTAGGCTTAGACGGTCTCCTACTTAAAAGGCTCGGTTTAAATAAAAGTAGAAAGCAACCATGATAATGTGATATACTTCATCCCTTCACCTCTACACAAATAAGCTATCTAGTTCCTCCTCACTATCATCCTCATTCTGTGCCACCCGATAGTTACAATTATACTTGAAATTGTTTAGATTTCATAACTCGTATTATTTGAAATCAACAATCTTTTGAAACAAAAAATAGTTGGGTTATAACCTTGTTGATCTAGTGGACGAGTGTTGGCTCATATTTGAATATTGGTCATTTGGAGAAGCAAATCATTGTAGATTAGATCGATTGGGATCAAGCAAATCGAATTCCTTGAATTGAGAAGAATGGATTGAACGTCTGAAAACTTATATTAGATATTATTGAATTATCTTAAACTTTATTAGAATATTCTTAATAATATTTTTTAGGCTACTTTGATAAAGACTATTATTGTACTTGATGTGTATTTGATGAGGACTATAATCGTAATTGATGTGTCTTTAGCTCGTGTAACTCTCTGTGCTCATGTGAGTCAAATTAAAATTGTGTGATTGAATAAGGAGTGGGGTTAATTTAGCTCCCTCCCTCCATGGGATGGGGGGGGGGTTATATAGGTGAATGAACCACCTCTACTTGCTCGATGCAGCATTCTTGCATAGCGAGAAAAAGGCCAAATATCTTGCGGCATTCTTGGATATACTGCAAATCTTTCTAGCTTCTTTGTTTTGGTCATCGCGAGAAGGACAGCTAGATGTTCAACCTTAATTCACTTGGTCAAACAGCTAGCCTCAATTTGGTAGTGTTGCGCAAAGCTTTTTCTCAATCGACAGATAAAATCTCAGAGAGAAAGAGATATGGGAGGCTCACCAGCTTGCTCGAGAGATGGTGAGTTTCCAAAGCCATTATAATTGTTATCTTAAAGCTCACGCCAAAAAACATGGAGAGCGAGTTTCATTTTTCAACGCTCCATATATATATATATTATAGTATCCCACAGAGAAAACCTCTGTAAATAACACAAGATGGCTATTTTGCTAGTGAGATGCTCAAAATACCCCGAACCCATTGCTTATTATGATTATTTTAAAGATGTGGTCTGCTATACCCTCAAAAAAAAGGAACAGAGGTTCGAGTTTCATGTTTTCAAATCTGTTTTGATTTGTATATATATATCGCACGACAGAGAAAACCTCTGCAATAACAGGGGAAATGACGAATTGAACTCTCAAATATTTATTGGCCTAATAACAAATTTAACTCTCCAATATTTACATATTCTATCAATTTGATCCTACATCTACAAAATTCAACAAATTTAACTTGGATGTTTTTAAAATTTGTCAATCAACATAATTAGTTTGTTTAATTGAAAGATATTGCGGCAGTGAGTGATGGTTTCCAGTTATAATCATGTGCTTTGCTCGCTCTCTAACTTGAAGGAATGAATATTGAATTTGACCAATAATTTTTAAATCTACATTCATAAGCCCTTAGGGTTAAATTCTGCCACTACACATAAGGTTTAGTCCCTATGATTTCATTTGCTCATCTTTAGTCTCCGTACTTTATCCACTTTAAACTTTCAGTCCTCATGAAACAGTAATTATTAATTTCAAGATCTTATGCGGCGAACATAATACTACATATATTATGTCATGTCAGTTTGCTATTTCTGCATATTACTCACAAAACAGTTAATCATGGATTTAAAGGCAATAGTTTGCATCAAAATTGAAATTTTAAAATTCAAAAAATATAGAGACTGATAACTGATCTAATTGGTGAACATTGATTAAATCGACCACTTTAAGCATATTTTTTTAAAAAAAACCAAAAAAATCTTTTGATTTTAGTTCTAATTCTAAATTAAAAAAATCTCTCATGAGCAATATCAATTTCATTGTTTGCACCCTTTGTAAAGGTGATAAATTCGATTTGAACCAATATACATAAAATTTAAGTGCTATCCCAAAGTTTTAACTATTACTCCAAATAAATTTATTTTTCGAGTATTTGCATCGAATAAGAATTTTGGAATTATTGGAAAAATCCATTACTTTCACATTGTATACATTATTTAAGGAATGATGATATTTTTAGTTATACCAAAAAAATTATTTAACCTAGCTGAGAACGGGTACCTATGAGTAAGGTCAGGGCAAAGTAGAGGGGCTAGCATGGATTCCGGTCCCCTGAAATGAAAAATGTTTCATTTAGATTTCTTTATACTTTATAAAATTTTAAATTAATAATTGTAAAATTATACTTTGATTTTTCAAAAATAATAAAAATTTAATTTAATTCTTTAAAAATTATAAATATATTGTTTAAAAATTTTGATACTGTGATGTCGGAGTTGTATCATCCAAAAAGTAAATGGACACACCTTTAGAGAAATACCCTAAAGTATTGACTAGAAAAGCAAAAAGCAAAACAGAAATTGCAATGCCATTCAAATTCAGAGGTTTCTTTAATTGATTTTGCTTGATCCAGCCAATACAAGATCTAGTAATATTGTGTTTCATTCACTCCCTTTGAATATCGATACCATGACCTAAGTATCGATACCTTCTTCCTCGTATCAATACCATAGCTTAAATATCGATACCTTTTGCTTGGTGTCATTAGGATGTATGGCGGTGGTAAAAGAAAAAAAACTATTGTCACTAGTCATAGTGACTACACTAAAAAAATTATTATTTTTAAAAAAGTCAAGGGTGCTGCCGGTAAGGTTGGCAACATCGACGAACACGATAGAAACCAAGTCATTTTTGTACAAAATTTTTTACTTGAATTATTTTCGTAATTAATCAATTCTTTTGGACCACTTTTGAAAAAAAACCCCTTCGGGGGAGTGATAGTTAATTAGTTGTTAAAATGTAACAACAGTGAGAATCTTCAAACAGGGAAAACAAAAAAACGTTATGCATGCATCGTATATGAAACCTAGGAGGAGCAAAAGCAATGCGTGGAAACCTAGCTTTTGTTTTATTGCACATTTGGGAATACCTTAGATTTGGTTTTCCGAGAATGCACGCATGGCTGTGACCTCCAAAAGGCAGACGGTATAAAACCACACCAAATTACTTTCCACCGAAAGCGAGTTACCAGGTGACCTGCCGAATAGCTTGAATGGGGGATAGGTCCACCAAAAAGTTACAGCGGCCATAAATCAGAATTAGATTAGTTTAATTACCTTCATTTCAGCCCCTTAATTTAACTCGATTCTTTTAATATTGGATCTTTTTGTGGGTATCTAAGAGACAAGTCATGTGTTCTTTAAAGACAAACTCTTGAATCCATGGAGTAGAAGTCAAAGAGAGTAGGTAGAGGTTTTGCCTCTGGAAATTTTAATTTTAATTTTAACCTTTTAAATTTTATAATATTATCTCAATTTCTTTAAACAAAATTTTTGACTTCATCCTTTCGTATAATCATATGAAAAGTGATGTATTAAGCATAATTATCGAAGTAGTTCCATCAATTATATTTTTCAACGTATGCTCCTTTTGAAGGAATAAAGCATGTCCAAAATTATTATTATTATTATTATTCGTTGTTTAATAATAAAATTAAGAGTAAATAAATGTTAAGGGATACCATGATATCATGTTTGTATTTCGATATTAGAAAGTATATAACATAGTCGGTAGAGTCCTAATTCGGTTGATATTGGTATTGTTATCAGTATAGAAGGGTGTGAGGTCGAGCATTCTAAAATGTGTTTATCCTATATCCGGTTATTATTATTACAATCCTAACATAAATTAAATATCTGTTATTAGTTAGATATTTGAATTTATAAAAATTCAAATTTAAATGCATTAAAATTTCTTTTTTTAAGGCTAAGAGTCAATAGAAAATGAAAAACAAATCAGTCGAACCCTTGAAAAGAAGTGCATTCTATTGGGTCTTTAATGACAAAAAAAAAATCAACTAAACCATTTTGTTAACAAAAACTATTAGTTAACCGATTTGATCATTAACAATGTTGATGTGGTTGATAACATCCACCAAGAGATGACACATGCATGTGGTAGGATGCTAATGTGGCATGCCGTTTCAGACTATTTTTTAAATATATAAAAAATAAAAATATTTAATAAAAATTACACCTAAAAAGAATCTGTACACATGGTAGTCAAAGTTCATTTGAACCTAGACAACCATATGTCCAAATAGATTCTACATAAATTGAGACTATAAAAATAGAAATTATAAAAATATTAATAATTATTTAAAAATTTTAAAATTATAAAATTAAATTAAAATATAAAAATATTAATAATTCATAAAATTATAAAATTAATAAAATGCACCTCTAGAATAAACTTGAACTAATGGTTGCCCTGATTCATTCTAGATGAGTGCAAAATGTAAAAAATTAAAATTATAAAAATATACATTAATAATTGTAAAAATAAAAAATTCATAAAATTATAAACTCATGTCACTATTATATAAAATAAAAATTATATTATATTTTTATGTCAATATTGCACATTTGAAATTGGATACTTAAAAATAATTTTAGATTTTTATTCTATCTTTTATTTTTTATAATTTTAATTTTTAAGATTTTTAAAATTATTAATATTTATTTATATTTTTAATTTTTTTATAGTTTTGAACTCATTAAAAATCAACCTAGACAAATAGTTGTCTAAATTTAAATAAACATGGACAACCAGGTGTAATTTTTATTAATTATTTTTATATTTTATATATTAAAAATTGTTGGTGTAGCATGTCACATGTCATCTCTTGGTGGATGCATCGTTAGCGATGCCAACACCGTTAACAACCAAATCTCTTGACTAATGATTTTCATTAACGGAAAGACTTAATTGATTTTTTTGTCATTAAAAATTCAATATAGAGTAAACTTTTTTAATAATTCAATTGATTTTTTTATATTTATATTAAATGTCTTTTGACCCTTAAATATTTATTTAATATATATAATCGAAATTATAAATATTTTTATAACCAGTCAATTACCCAAATAAGTAAAGTGGATTTAAAACATAAATATTTAAATTATTTGTCCATATTTTTAAAATTTGATGTGAATATTCAAATTGAATATCCGAATTCACAATCCCTAAAATCAAACATGAAATGCAGTCTTTTATTTGGATTGGATTCAAATTCCAATAGTAATTAAAATCAACTGGTTTAGGCACAATTAATCATCAATTAGTCTAGAGATTTGCAAAGTGGTTAATTCAAGGCCAAGACTGCAAAACTGTACTGACAAATACCACGTTATGGAGAAGTTGGTTGGTCTATTGGAGTTTACTACAGATGATCTTGGCTTTGTTTGTTGTCCCTGTTGGGTGGTTCAATGATTTAGTCGAAAAAGAGAGCAAGCATTACAAACCGTGGTAAAAACCACAGTGAGGACATAGCCAAAACATGACAGGCCAATGCACCATGGAAAACCCCAACAAAAGCAAATTACACACAAATAGACACCAGATTAACTCTTCTGTTCGAGTTTGTCAGCGTCTCCATTGGTTGCTTTGGGAATATAAGCCATATCTCAACTCTGTCTGAACCGAACTAGCACCACTCTTCAGCCACCATGGAGTTGAATTAAACATCACTAATACTTAAGACATATACAAAGCAGAAATATATATTTGTTCATTCCTACATGAATTTGTGGACGTTTGTGAAGCTTTAAGACCTCACTCGGATTCTATGGAAATTCTCACCGTCTTGTTTGGAGTAAAGAGTGATCATAGCATTAATCCTTGTTTGAACAAAACGGCTCCACTCGGAGCCGTTGATGCAGTACATGTTGTCACCTTCACTCCGGCATTGAAAATGCCACCACTGGAACCCATCGGTCACCGTTAAAATGCTTGTACCACCGGGAAGTGCATGGCCACGATAAAGAAACTTCCACCTTGCTTGATGGTGCGTTACGAGATTAACTTCCCTGATCACCGTCATTTCTTCGGATCCACAAATGGATCGATAGATGATAAAACATTTCTCAGACTTTAGCCCTAGAAATAATGTAACCCGATTGCACTTATATAGAGGCAAGTTCTCATCATCATTTCTCAAACTTCACATTTTTTTTTATTTCATATCCATTTTACCGTATATGTTCAAGAATTATTTGTATCTCTCTCAAGAATACCGTTTTAAAAATTCAAACCACTTATATATAGACAAGTTCTCGGCATCATTTCTCAAACTTCACATTTTTTTATTTATTTCATATCTGTTTTACTATCTATATTCAGGATTTATGTATACCTCTCTCAAAAATATCGTTTTAAAAGTTCAAACTCATATTTACTCTTTGAAAATAAAATATACCCTATCAAAATAAACCCAACCTCCATCATTAACTTCACATTTTCTTTGTTTATTGAGGATGTTTGTTTTTGTTTAGTGGGGCGTTGGCTCTATTTCAACACACTACTTTATTATTCTAGGTGATAGTACTTATATTATATTATTAAATTCATCAATTTAATTTTTATACTATATTTGAAAGAATCACATAAAAATTCAATAAAATTTTTGGAGACTTCAATAAATTTCATAAATAAATACTCTTCAATAAATTTCATAAAATTAATTTATTATTAAATAAATTTAAAATAAAATAAACTATTTCATACATTGTTATATAGATATCTCATTTTATTAGGTTTTGGCTCCACAATCTTAACCTTGCCAAAAGTGGTACATCACCAAAGTTAAAGAGTCAATGAGCACATATTTAGGATATCTAGAGCTCTCCGAGTTTACCTTCTCAAGGGTAATTGTTAAGCTTTCTTTTACATAATTCTTAAACCTTAGTCTATTTCTATTCATCAAGACCCTAGGTCAAGAGAAAACTATCCACACCTCTAAATACCCCACTCAACCCAGAGAGAGAATCTTTTTCTTCCAACTACAACTTCCTTCTTCATGCAGAAGAAGATAAAAGATACAACTTCCTTCTTCATGCCTTACTCAAGAACCAAACCTAGCTCACCATAATCCCTTACTTATATAGCTCCTCACACGCCACCATATGAATCGTCCTCTCTATTTTCCTCCTTTTCTCATCAACATACATTAAATAATAAGATTATCTTATACTATAAGCATATAACTATCCAGCTAATAACGATAAAAATTTATATAAAAACGAAAGCCAATATATTATCACAACGAAGTATTCCGATCAATGTAAATACTTCAGATACAAAACACAGATACACAGGGATTTTGGAACAGCGAAGTGAGAGCCGGATCATCCTAATAGACAATCAAATCCTAAAAGCGCACGTCTGTTGATGAAAAAGAAATACCCTGAACTGTATTGGCGACAAGAGCAAAAAGGGGTAATAAAAATTCATATATAATCATTATACCTTCTCAAACAGGGAAAACAAAAGAAAATAATGCATGGAAACCTAGCTTTTTTCTCTTACTTTTGTTTTCTTGCTCACGTGGGGGGATCCCCCAGATTTCTTTTTCCTACAATGCACGTATGTTTGGTCC
The DNA here is from genome assembly GCF_025698545.1 of Gossypium raimondii. Lineage (NCBI taxonomy): Eukaryota > Viridiplantae > Streptophyta > Magnoliopsida > Malvales > Malvaceae > Gossypium > Gossypium raimondii. Next base: position 1,836,692 of record NC_068568.1, read on the forward strand.
TCGAATCCTTGACTTTACAAAAAAGCAGATGGTAAACAAATAATCATCACATAGAATAAAGCATGGGTTTAGAGACAATGACTGACAACGTAGCGAATTACTGAGTGACCCGCCGAATAGACTTAATGGGGTTAGGTCCACCAAAAAGGAACGGCGGATACAAGAAGATTTTTCTGATGAGAGGCTGCGATGTCTGAGGATACACAAGAGAGTGGTAGTTTGTCCTTTAAAGACAAGCTCTTGAATGCATGGGGCAGTAATAGAAACAAATATCTATACTCCTCTGGAAGAGGATGGCGTTGAATTACATGAGAGTGATGTATCCATCCGAGGTTGTCCAAGGAGTACCATCCATTAAATTTTCGGAACACGTGTACTTCTGAGGGTGAAGTATCAACAAGACTTATGATATTTGGAAACATGTGTACTGGAAGGACATGGATTATCTTTGACCATTTTAAGCTGACTTTATTTACAAAATCTATTTGTAACATGAATCATCACTCATTTGTGGTTTAGATACAATCTACAAGCTGTACAATCCAGAATTATCAATAAACTGACATACACTTTTAACTATTCTAAATTGTTGTCCTAATTGATGTTCAAACATAACATGTAAGGGATAAAATAGATGTCCAGACAAATTTCTCCACAATCTCCAAAATTATGATTGAGGGTCTGCTACATAGGGTCTGCAAGTCCGAACGAGCACCGATGGGGGTAAAAGTCTCGTATGATCGTGAAGTAGAAAACATTGAGGCAGATCGGGTAATTAGACGAAAGTACCACCGACCACAGCATGAGTACTTAGTTCGATGGAAGGGACTTCCTGATAGCGAAGCAAGTTGGGAACCTGCTGAGGCATTGTGGCAGTTCCAAGGGAAGATTGACCAGTTCCATAAGGAGGATGCGACGAGGGCGTCGCTAGAACAAGTGGGGGAGAATGTCATGGGTTGCGCGTCGGTGCTCGCAACCATGACAAACTGGTGCGATCCATCGTGTTCGAGGGAGGTCATTTAGCCCAACCAAACTGGCCCAACCAAACTGGCCCGGTGATTGGAGAGATTAAAAGCCCATCTCAACAGCCTGATAGAAATGGGAAGTGTTCTAGAAGATATAATTATGAAATCTTAGAGTTCTATTTGTATATAGCTGGTTATGTAAGCTTAGAGTTCTAATTGTATTCAGCTTTTAATTATAGCTATTGATATACTGTGAGACTCAACTATAAATAGAGACCTCTTTGCTCATTGTAGATTCATTGAGTTATTAATAAGAATTTTGAGAGTATTCACTCAAACTTTTCTCTCAAGTGTTCTTGCTTTTGTTCATCTTTCAAGGCTCGTTCTTACTTCGTTCTTCTGCTTTGTTCTTCGTGAAAATCTTAAGGAATTCTATTGATCCTTTATTGTTTGCAGTGAAGTTGACTTGGGCGTTTTCTTCTTTGAATCTTTTTTGTTACAAGTTAGGTGACTTAGGCGTTTTAAGCAGAGAAACTGCCTAAGGCCGCACGGATCGCGTGGGAAAACTCTAAGTTCGTGACAGTTGGTATCCGAGCTAAGGTTCGAAGCCACCGTTGAAAGATGTCAAAAGAAGTTGAGGGAATGGAGACCCGTGGGAGGGCTAGGAAAGCCAGTCGCTCAAGGGACATATTGTCAGCTTTAGAGGATCGCGTCGTCACTCTCGAGAGTTCAATGGGGGATATCAAGGAGAGGGTTGAAGATGTTGATGATAGGCTCCATGATGGACTGCAGTCCATGCAGGAGCAGCTTAAAGAGTATGTGACGGACAATATGAAACAGTTGACTGGTAGAGATGATGCCATTGAGGCTATGGTGGTGGCCTTGAAGGGAGAGATTGCGGAGCTCAAGGGTGAACTCACAATCTACAAGGTTGCCTTGGGCAATGGTGGGTTAGCGGCTGCCGCACCCAAGCCCAATATTGATGTTCCCAAGCCCAAAGAGTTTAAGGGAACAAGGTCCGCAAGAGATGTGGACAACTTTTTGTGGGGAATCGAGCAATACTTCTGTGCCAAAGGCATCACGGAGGATGTCACTAAGGTAACTCACTGCGATGTATTTATCTGATGTTGCTTTGTTGTGGTGGCGTCGTAGGTCCACTGATGTGAGACGTGGTGGGTCTGAAATCGAAACATGGGAGGAGTTTCGATGTGAGTTCAAAGCACAGTTTTACCCAGAGTATGCCGAGGATGAGGCTCGGGCAAGGTTGCATCGGCTTGCGCAACAAGGCACTGTGAGGGAGTATGTACAGGAGTTTAGCGAGCTTATGCTCCAAATCTCAGATATGGAGGAGAAAGAGGCATTCTTTTCCTTTATGGACGGATTAAAACCGTGGCGAAGCAAGAGTTGCAGTAGAGGAGTTCAAGAACTCACCAAGGCTATGTCGATGAGAGAATCACTTCTTGAATTTGGTGGGAGGAAAGACAATTCCAATTCTTCTAAACCCAGATTAAAGGGTAATAGTGGGGGAGATAAAGAAAGGCCCACTAGGAACGACGATGGTAAGAAATCTTGGGACAAGAGAAAGAGTGGGCCTATAAGGTGCTTCCACTGTGAGGGTCCACATATGATCAAGGACTGTCCAAAGAAGGCCGCTCTCAAGGCTATGGAAGCAAAGGGGGAGTTCGATGTGGAGGATAACAACCTTGGATCGATACTAGGGGGTGTCGAAGATAGAATGAGCCATGGTTTGATGTTTGTAGATATCATTGTGGCCGGCAGAAAATTGAATGCGCTCGTTGACACAGGCGCTTCTGATTTATTCATGTCTGAGGAGGCTGCTTGTAAACTGGGCCTCAAGATAGATAATGAAGGGGGTCGGATCAAAACAGTGAACTCGGAAAGTATTCCAATCAAGGGGGTTGCAAAGGGAGTGGATCTTCAGCTCGGCAATTGGTCAGGGAAGGCATCCATTAAGGTAATACCACTTGATGACTATGATTTTGTGGTGGGACTAAGCTTCCTTGATCAGGTTAAAGCTCTTATTGCCTCTTCGAGCAATTACATGGTGATTTCAGATGCGAAACATCAATGCATGGTGAAAGTGACAAGGAAGAGAAGCTTTGAGGGAAAAACACTATCAGCAATTCAGTTTGCTAAAGGTGTACGGAGAAATGAAGTCTCATATTTAGCCACCTTGAAGATCGAAGAGACCGCTGAGTCTGTTAGTGAGATCCCGAAAGAAGTGGGACAATTGCTACAATCATTTCGAGATGTAATGCCTGCTCAGTTGCCAAAAAGTTTGCCACCCAAGAGGGAGGTGGACCACAAAATCGAGTTAGTATCCAATGTGGTGCCGCCAGCAAGGGCCCCCTATCGTATGTCTCCGCCAGAATTAGAAGAGTTGCGGAAACAATTGAAGGAACTTTTGGATGCGGGATTCATTAGACCATCTAAATCCCCATATGGTGCGCCAGTGTTGTTCCAAAAGAAACACGATGGGTCCTTGAGAATGTGCATCGATTATCGAGCTCTAAACAAGATCACCGTGAAGAATAGGTATCCTATTCCTCTTATCGCAGATTTGTTCGATCAGCTTGGTAGTGCAAGATGGTTTACCAAGTTAGATTTGAGATCGGGGTATCATCAAGTTCGGATAGTCGAGGGGGACGAACCAAAGACAGCTTGTGTGACACGGTACGGTTCGTATGAGTTCCTTATGATGCCTTTCGGACTCACGAATGCTCCAGCTACATTCTGCACCCTAATGAATAAGGTACTTCAACCCTTTCTTGATCGTTTTGTGGTTGTTTACCTTGACGATATTGTGGTCTATAGCAAGTCGCTTGAAGAGCACGTAAGACACTTGAGGGAGGTGTTCCAGACTTTGAGGGAAAATGAGCTGTTCGTTAAGGAGGAGAAATGCTCATTTGCCCAACAAGAGGTGTCATTCTTAGGCCACATTGTGGGAGGCGGTAAGATCCGAATGGATAAAAATAAGATTCGAGCCATTTCAGAGTGGGAGCCTCCAACCAAGGTAACAGAGTTGAGATCTTTCCTTAGATTGGCAAATTACTATATCCGCTTTGTCGAAGGGTACTCCAAAATTACCACTCCCTTGACGGACATGTTGAAGAAGGGGAAGGTATGGGATTGGAATCCAGAATGTGAGAAGGCCTTCAACCAATTGAAGCAAGAAATGACGAGGGAGCCCGTACTTGTCTTGCCGGATTTTATGAAGCCTTACGAGGTACGTACAGATGCATCAGATTATGCTATTGGGGGAGTAATGATGCAAGATGGACACCCAATCGCTTTCGAGAGTCGAAAGCTTAACGAGACGGAACGTAGATATACGGTCCAAGAGAAAGAGATGACTGCGGTAGTACACTGCTTGCGCACATGGAGACATTATTTATTGGGTTCCAGGTTCGTGGTTCTTACCGACAATGTTGCCAATAGTTACTTCCTAACCCAGAAAAAGTTGTCTCCCAAGTAGGCTCGTTGGCAGGTTTTACTAGCAGAGTTTGATTTCACAATGGAATATAAACCAGGAAGTGCCAACAATGTTGCTGATACACTTAGTCGAAAGATAGAATTCGCAGCAATCAGTCAACCTGATGGCTCTTTGTTGGAACGCATTCGAGAGGGATTGTCCCATGATCCTACGGCCAAAAATTTGATTGAGCTTGCCAAGGAGGGAAAAACAAGAAGATTTTGGCTTGATGGGGAGCTAGTATACACTCATGGACACCGCCTCTATGTGCCCCATTATGGGAAACTCCGTAAGGAAGTCATGAAGGAATGTCATGACTCGAAATGGGCAGGCCATCCAGGGATGCATCGCATTTTGGCCCTTTTGGAGGATCGCTATTATTGGCCTCACATGGGTGTTGATGTGGAAACCTATGTGAAAACTTGTCTAGTGTGCCAACAAGACAAGGTTGAGTTAAAGACTCCAGCCGGCTTGTTTCAACCCCTGCCAGTCCCAGAAAGGCCATGGGAGAGTTTATCCATGGATTTTATTATTGGTTTGCCTAAGTCTGACGGGTTTGCTAGTATTCTTGTTGTGGTGGACAGGTTTTCAAAGTATGCGACTTTTATTCCGGCGACCAAAGAGTGCCCTGCTGAGGAAGCAGCTCGGTTATTCCTTAGACACGTGGTGAAATATTGGGGAGTGCCACTATCTATTATCAGCGATCGAGATGGTCGATTCTTTATCGATTACGGGACGGAGTTGTTCAAGTCAATGGGCTCGATTTGAACTTCTCCACGAGCATGCATCCACAAACCGATGGGCAAACCGAACGAGTAAATGCCTTTGTTGAGACGTATCTTGACACTATGTGAGTGCCACACAAAGGATTGGCCAAAGTTCTTTGGATGTGGCCCAATTTTCATATAACTTGCAATGAAGTGGGGCCACGAATCAAAGTCCATTTGAAATAGTGACGGGTCAATGACCACTCACACCCAACATTGTTGTGACCCATTACACAGACCAAATCCGTGACCTATAGATTCGCAAAAGATTGGCAAGAGAAGAATGACTTGGCTAGAGCTTGTTTACACAAGGTAAGTAAGCGTAGCAAGAAGTGGGCCGATCGAACCGAAGGATGTACAATTTCAAGTGGGTGACTCATCCTTGCTAAACTACACTTGATTTTACGATATACTGGTTTGCACAAGGGTCTTGTGCGAAGGTATGAAGGGCCGTTTAAAGTTGTGAAGAGAGTGGGCAAGGTGGCCTACAAGCTGGAGTTGCCACCAAAACTTAAAGTACACCCAGTCTTCCATGTAAGCATGCTTAAGCCGTTTCATGAGGATCAAGAAGATCCGAATTGAGGCAAGTCCGAACGAGCACCGATGGGGTAAAAGTCTCGTATGATCGTGAAGTAGAAAACATTAAGGCGATCGGGTAATTAGACGAAAGTACCACCGACCACAAAGATGAGTACTTAGTTCGATGGAAGGACTTCGATAGCGAAGCAAGTTGGGAACCTGCTGAGGCATTGTGGCAGTTCCAAGGGAAGATTGACCAGTTCCATAAGGAGGATGCGACGAGGGTGTCGCTAGAACAAGTGGGGGAGAATGTCATGGGTTGCGCATCGGTGCTCGCAACCATGACAAGCAAGTGCGATCCATCGTGTTCGAGGAGGTCATTTAGCCCAACCAAACCGGCCCAACCAAAGCGGCCCGGTGATTGAGAGATTAAAGCCCATCTCAACACTGATAGAAATGGGAAGTGTTCTAGAAGACATAATTATGGAATCTTAGAGTTCTATTTGTATATAGCTGGTTATGTAAGCTTAGAGTTCTAATTGTATTCAGCTTTTAATTATAGCTATTGATATACTGTGAGGCTCAACTATAAATAGAGACCTCTTTGCTCATTGTAGATTCATTGAGTTATTAATAAGAATTTTGAGAGTATTCACTCAAACTTTTCTCTCAAGTGTTCTTGCTTTTGTTCATCTTTCAAGGCTCGTTCTTACTTCGTTCTTCTCATTGTTCTTCGTGAAAATCTTAAGGAATTCTATTGAATCCTTTATTGTTGCGAGTGAAGTTGACTTGGGCGTTTTTGCTGCTGAATCTTTTTTTGTTACAAGTTAGGCTGACTTAGGCGTTTTAAGCAGAGAAACTGCCTAAGGCCGCACGGATCGCGTGGGAAAACTCTAAGTCCGTGACATAGGGACGGACATATAAAGGAGAACTGTCCCATGTTGATTATGTTTTTATTTTATTTTTATATTTTCAATCAAATTTAGCTAATAAATTTTTTGTTCATCTTTTTAAGTGAAAGGTTTACAAAGAAAAGCAAAATTGTATAAAAAAATTAAATTATACAATGTGTAAATATTGAGGGTTACATTTTTTAAAATCAAGACTAAATTAACACAATATGTAAATGGTGAGTGTTAAAGTTGTCATTATGCCAATTTTAAAATTGCCACCGTTAGCTTGCTAGTGACCAAAAAGAAAAAATTGAATAGTTTAGTAACCATTTTGTAATTTTTCTTAATTTGTTGATTAAAAATAAAATTTACTAATAATTAAGTGACTATTTTATAACTTTTCATAGTTCAGTAATAGAAAACATATTTACTAATAGTTAAGTGACTATAACATAATTTATTTTTTTGATTAAAAATTGTTTTAACTTGAAAAAAATCAGTTTCAAAGCAATACTAATAAACAAAACTTTAACCTCTTTCTCCCATGGAGGACAACGATATTGAGAGCAACAATGGAGCTGGTCATGAGGGTTAAAGCCAATACTTTACCCAAGGTTTCTAGAAAACAAATAGTCACAAGTATTATGTAAAAATAATAAATTGACAAAGTTACTAATCTGTTGGTTTAAGCCCATTTAATCATCAATTAGTCTAGAGATTGCATGATTAGGCTATTGACTTGGAAGAAGATATAAGAAGCCAGTGAAAGATGGAGCAAATTATACAACTATATGCACAAAAGCAAAAGAGCCCTATGGTACAAAGAGAACGAAAGAGTAGTGCTAAATCTTTTACATGATGGAAGGTGCTTAATTTAAATACTTTAGCATTACTCTTTCATTCACCAAATTTCAGATAGGGATGAATTGGTGAGACCAATTCCAGTATTTTCGTTACATCTATTTGGCCGGAGCTAAGTTTACTATATGTGAAAATTAGACCAAAGTTTAGGATAGAATGCATGTTACCAGGCTCAATGATGATGCTTTTCTTTTACATTGATTAATGTAAATTTGGAAAGTGTTTACATACGATAATGAATTATATTATAGTTCTCAAAAAAAGTTGATAGTTATGTTTATTGAGTTGTTAGGCTAAATTGAAATAAATTCAAAATATGTAAAATCCTGTTTTGAATATGTATTTCAGTGTTCTTATTTTTTAAATATGCACTTCGTTGTTGTTTTATTCTGAAAATATGCACTTTGATATTGTCTTGTTCTAAATACACTCTTTAGTGTTGCCTTATTCTAAAAATAAGCACTTCGGTGTTGTACTGTTCTGAATACGCACTTCGGTGCTGTTTTAAAAATACACACTTTAATCTGTCCTGTTCTGAAAATACGTATTTCAGCGTTGCCTTGTTCTGAATATGCACTTTCGTGTTGTCCTGTTCTAAAAATACACACTTTGATGTTGTCTTGTTCTGAATATGCACTTCAGTGCTGTCTTGTTATGAAAATACACACTTCGGTGTTGTCCTACGCATTTCGGTGTTGTCTTGTTTTGAAAATATGCATTTCGGTATTGTCCTGTTCTGAAAATACACCACTTCAATGTTGTCTTTCTCTAAATACACATTTCGGTGTTTTCCTATTCTGAAAATACACACTTGGCAAAGTTGATTTATCAGCTCAAACATTACCTAATCACATCAAGTACATTAACAACTTAGTTCAAATCAAACTAAGTAACAAAACAAACACTTGAAGTAACAAAATGAATCAGCAGCATGAGCTTTAGCTGCAACTGCATGGCTCGGCAGCTTGGTCTGCTCCTTGTGCTGCATGAAAGCCAGCTTCAACAGTTTCTCTTGTTAATCGTGAGACATGTCAACAGTACGGAATTCATAAACTTATTCAAACACCCAACATATGAAAGAGTGGATTTTAGCTTTTTGGACCAAAGTATTGCTTAAAAAGTTGGTTTGCTTTTATGTCCTTGCCTACAAAACAACACCAAAACTCGTGAATATAAATATTATATATTGAAGTTGGGGGGGGGGGGCAATTGATGTTTCGCATTTTTTAACAAACAATAACACTGCGCATTTCTCCGAGAAAGTGATGGGAAAAAACCTGTATGGATGTTTATGTCCTTTAATTAAATCTGGGAAACAGAATAGATAACATGTATGGATGTTTATGTTCCACCATCAGTTTCCCGAAGCGATGCCACTCTATTCTTTATTTATTACTCGATAAGTGAACCTGCATTGCATGTATTGCATGTTGGCTGAGTGAAAGCCCCGGAGTAACTGCTCCTAAAGCTACACCATTCGAGGTTTACCTTCCATGCTCTATAGGTAACTGGTGCAAGCTGCATATAGCTTGGTTCACAATTCATTTTGGTTGAATACATATATGTCTCTGCCTAAAATGTCTTTCAAATCAATTACTTTGGCATTTTTCTTTACCAATATAGAATATTCAAGTAAACTGGTGTATATATATATTCTTCATAATCAGTTCACCTTATGTTCGAGGTAATAATAAACTTTAGGGTGCAAGCATAGGAGTGATGAAAGTGAGAGAATATATAATTAGATTTCATTGATAACTAAGCTTAAGGATTACAAAAGAAAAAGACATTTTTTTTAAACAATGCAACAGCAGAGAGCAATGGTGCCTGGCTTGAAGAAAGGTGCACCAACCATGATAATATCATATACTTTCATTCCTACCCTTACACAAATAAGCTCTCTAGTCCCTCATTATCACCTTCATTCTGTGGAAGTTCTCACCGTCTTGTTGAGCATAAAGAGTGAGCCTAGCATTGATCCTTGGTCCAACAAAGCCGCTCCACTCTGTGCAGCGGATGCAGTGCATGCCTCCTTCAATCAGGCAGCATTCAAACCGCCACCATTGATTCTCGTCTTCCGTAACCGTTAAAACAATCGGAACACCCGAAAGTGCACGGCTACGATCATGAAACTTCCACCTTTGCACATGGCGTGCTTCGAGAACAACTTCGTTGATGATCAGCTCCATCACTTCAGCTCTGCTAAATGAAGCCCCCCCCTTTTTTTTTTGTTCCTCAAAACTCAGAAGAAGAACGTAATGTAATGTGATGTATATCCTCATGCAATCCGTATTTTCGGGGATTACTGACTCTGTTTCTTTTTGAATCACGTGCTTTGCTTGCTCTATAACTTGCAAGGACTGAATTATATTGAATTCCAAGGCCTAATCATCGCTTGCAGGCTATACTCCTGAAAAAAGGGATGACATACCATTGACTAGGTTTTCTTTATTACCATTTTGATTAATCCAAAGGCATTTTGGTTAATCATGTGCTTTGCTTGCTATATAACTTGGAAGGACTGAGTTATATTCAGCCTCCCTTTGGATCTAAGGGACTGCTGCCCCCTCCCTAATTTATAATTTATAAAATTTTAAAATTAATAATGCAATTTGCTCTTCCTAAAAAAATAAAAATTTGATTTAATTCTTTAAAAATTATAAAGATATAGACTATTAAAATGACGAAATTATCTTTTTACTATCATAAAAATATATAATTTAATTTTGTTTAAAAAAATAATTTTTGACTTCACCCTAGTTTCACATGACTTACGGAAAATATCTTTTGTATTTTCCTATGTTTAGTTCAGAGAAAACTAGTCCAAGGAAAAATTGTTGAATAATTCTCATTTTCAACTAACAAAATTAGTTGTTTGATGGAAGGATTTTGCGACAGTGATAACCACGTGCTTAATTTGCTTGCTTTTTAACTCCTCCCACTAAATATTGAATAGAAAAAAAAAAATAGAACAAAGGTTGAAGAAATAGAAAATTTTCAATGCATTAGTAGTAGAAAATTCAACATCCAACTTTGAGAAGATTAGTATAATTTAACAAAATCTAAAGATATTGAAATTTGATTTTATGTTTCAAGTTTAGAACGAATTTAATTGAGTTGTATCAAAATTTGATTCTTAATTTATAACATTGATTAATTCAATTGACTCATATTTGAAGATTAATCATTTAGAAAAGCAAGTCATTGGAGGGTTAAACAAATCAATTCCTTAAATTGAGAAGAACGGATCGGATGACTTAAAGACTTATCTTAGATATTTCTAAATTATCTTGAACTTTATTAGAATATTATTAATGATGTTTTTTAGGCTACTTTGGTGAAGATTATGATTGGAATTGATCTATATGTTAACAAGTCCAAAAATTCTTACATACTCAAGATTTGCATAGAGCATTGGGAGTTTAACACTTTATCTGTTCTTTGTGAGTTACTTTAGAGATTGCATTTTGTAGGTAAAATAAGTGAGTCATTTGATTTTATAAACTAAGTTTTTCAGAGAAAAGTTTAGTAAAGAGAGATTTAGATCTTAAGTGTAAAGGTGAGGTTGCTACACTAGTGAGTAGTAAGACTTAAATAATTATTTTGCACGAGATAAAAGATAGTGGATTGTTGGTCTAGACAAGGTTCCTATGTCACGGGACTAGAACTTTCATCTCGCAATCTGTGTGGCCTTAGACGATCCTTTCGTTTCAGATACGCCAAAGTCAACCTAACCACCACAAAGTAAGGATTCACAAAGAATTCCCCAATGCATCAATTTATATAGCGAAAATAACTTTAGCCAAAATAAGGCACAAAAAAAACAGAAACTCACAGAAAACTACGCATGAGAGGTGCTTGAGTAAATGATCTCAATTGTATTACTTTCTCTCAAAGAATAAAAAATACAATGGATGAATGGATTCTAATGAATGATTTACAAGTGAGGGGGAGACACTCTATTTATAGTTGAGCTCCCCCAAAACCGGCGGTCTAGATCGAGTTACATCGACGAACGAGATTAGTCTATCCCTAAAATCAAGGGATTTACAAGATTACATAATCGATTTACATATCTAATCTTACAAGATATGGCTACCCTCAATCTTCTAAAATTAGTTTCCTATTTACTAAGGTAGCCTATGTTTTCATATCTGCATTATAGAGCCACCTAGGCTTTAAATGGACAAGTTTCACCAATAGCTCCTTGAATCGGGTGAGCTCTCGTGGGCCAAATGACGCTCATGTGGATGATAGACCTCCAAAAGATGCATTGTATGCTATGGTCATAAGCTTTAAACTGCAGCCCGTGACACCAAGACATGATTGAGAATTGAACTGCGTAACCAATTGCTTATGTGCTATGTTGTTGACTTTTTATGTATAGTAGTTATAACTACTCAGTTTGTTCTTGTAAAAATAGATGGTTCTCTTCATATTTTTCACCAAGATGGTTAAATTAATTTATCATAAATAATATGACGAGCTAATAGAATAGAGACGCACAAACATCAATAAATAAAGGAGAAAAGTGGATAACAAAATTTCAAGCCGATCACAGGAACTCGAACTCTTCAAATAAATCTTAGCTAGATGTGTGGATTTTAGTGACAAAATAGCACAAAGTAAGAAAGGAAGATAGCATTGAGAGGCCTATCGCAGCTTATCTAAGTTTTCAAAGGAGAAAGCATGAAAGGATCATGTGTGTACAATCATTTACTTTTTCCAATATTTTAAGGGAGGTGAATGGTCTGTGTGATGTGTTGGGTTCTGGGCAAACTCTGTCTTTGTCAATAATATATATCTAAGTTTCTTATATGTATGAACTAAATTAAAGAGATTCTAATATATAACATCACCAATAATGAAGCATATTTCTGATTACATAACTAAGCTTGAGCATTAGAAAAGAAAACGACAGTTTTTTGTAAACCATGCAACAGCAGAAAGCAATGGTGCCTGGCTTGAACAAAGTTGCAGTAATAAAAGCAGAAACCAACCATGATAATATCATATATTTTCATTCAAATAAGCTCTCTAGTTCCTCCTCATTATCACCTTCATTCTGTGGAAGTTCTCACCGTCTTGTTGAGCATAAAGAGTGAGCCTAGCATGGACCCTGGGTCCAACAAAGTCGCTCCATGCACTGCCACTGATGCAGTGCATGCCTCCTTCAATCTGGCAGCATTCAAACCGCCACCATTGCTTCTCGTCTTCCGTAACCCTTAAAACAATCCGGCCAGCAGGAAGTGTACGAAGCCTCCACCTGTGCACATTGTTAGCTACTAGATTAACCGCGTCGATCTGCTCCATTTCTTCAGCTCTGCTAAAACTAAAACAAGTTTTTTTTTTCCCAAAGCTCAGAACAAGAATGTAATGTGTTTTGCAGTTCTGGTAGAAGGATTTGTCCAATGAATGGATATTTAAAGCAAAATTCATCTCTTCTAACTCGAGCCAACAGAGACAAATGCAAGGTAAACAATGTACATTGATCGCGATTACAAGCTCTGTTTTTTCAGCAACCGTGAAACCATGTGGAAGTGGAGTGTCAACATACCACCCTGCTGCAGGGTGTGCTGCAAGAGTAACGGTCCCTATCTCCGCCATTTCTTCAGCTCCCCAAATAAGATACGACTATGATTGCACTTCTCAAATCAACTCTAAACTTGTGTGACTGAATAAGGAGTGGGGTTAATTTAGCACCCTCCCTCCATGGGATGGGGGGGGGGGTTTATATAGGTGAATGAACCACCTCTACTTGCTCGATGAAGCATTCTTGCATTGCGAGAAAACGCTAAATATCTTGCGACATTCTTGCATGTACTGCAAATCTTTCTAGTTTCTTTGTTTTGGTCATCGTGAGAAGGACAGCTAGATGTTCAACCTTAATTCACTTGGTCAAACAGCTAGCCTCAATTTGGTAGTGTTGCGCAAAGGTTTTTCTCAATCGACAGACAAAATCCGAGAGAGAAGGAGATATGGGAGGCTCACCAGCTTGCTCGAGAGATGGTGAGTTTCCAAAGCCATTATAATTGTTATCTTAAAGCTCACGCCAAAAAACATGGAGAGCGAGTTTCATTTTTCAACGCTCCATATATCTATTATAGTATCCTCTACTAAAGGAAAAAGTGTTGAATACTTCCCATTTTCAACCAACAAAATTAGTTGTTTGACTGAAGGATTTTGCAACAGTGACAACCACGTGCTTAATTTGCTTGCTCTCTAACCCCTCCCACTAAATATTAAATTCGACCACGTAGTATTTTGGTTCTTGGGTTACACGTCACTGTTGGGTTGTCCAAGGCCCAACTTGATTGACATTGACATTGTTGTCAGTGCATGAGGACATAATAATAACCTATTTAAGGGTTGGAAAGGGATTGTGGGTAGTTCTAGGCATTTTATAAAAAATAACAGATATAATAATAACCTATAATGAAATTAATGTTCAAAAACATTTATCTAATAATAATTTATTAAGAAATAAATCAATACACAATAATAATTTCATTTAATATTAAAAATATATAACTTAAATTAAATATTTTTTTTCAATTATTTTCTTCAAAGTATTTAAATTCTCTTTATTTTTAATACCTAAATTGCCTCTATTTCTAATTTCTAAACCCTAAATTTTTCTAATAGGGAGTTTGTTTTATATATTATATAGATTTACTTTTGTAAATTCACCCTTAAATCTAGGCATATAAAGTAATGAATGCATTCCCTGTTAGAGCAAGTGAAGTTGTCTCAACACTTTGTAATTTGGGCTATCACTAAACTTGCTGGCCCATATTTCTCATTTTCAACCCCAACAACCAGTGGCATGTACGATCAAATCGAGTTGAATCGAGAAAAAGATCAAATTAATTAAATTAATGAATCCTATTTATCATTTTAATTCAATTTAAAGTAGGTCAATTAAAAATATTGTTGACAATATGAGTAATTCTAAGTTAAACACACACAAATACATGTATGAGAAACCACAAATATCAAATTATTATAGCATGAGCTATTCAAGAAATCACAAAGTAGAATCAAATCATTACAACATAATCAAAATAAAAACTAATAGAATTCAAACTAAAGCTCACAAATTGGACGAAAACCTACTACATGTCAACCGCACATAATGGGGCTCAAAGACTCGCACAACAATTACACATAGTGGGTCCTGAATTTTGTTTAGATAAAATAAACCATTATGATTAGCCCTTCATGCAGCAAAATGGTTCATTTCATTGAAGCACAAGCTATGGAATTTCAAGAACAGCTCCATTTTGCACTTGCTTTCACCAAAACCATTGCCATTTTAGTGGTCACCATCCTCGTTAAAGGCAACAGAGACTAAAGAGGAGACCCCCAAAGCCAGATGGGGCATTACCTTTTATTGGTCATCTTCATCTTTTTGGAAAAATCTAGCTACTACATAGGATATTTGCAGACATGGCTGAAAGCATGGACCGGCCTTCTTGATCCGTCTCGGGGTTCATCGAGCACTTGTGGTGAGTAACTTGGAAGTTGCAAAAGAATGTTTCACGACCAACGATAAGGTCTTCCCTACACATCGAAAGTCCATAGCTGTAAAGTATATGGGGTATGACTATAAGATGTTAGGCTTCGCTCATTACGGACCTTATTGGCGTAATATGAGGAAACTAGCAATGGTTGAGCTCCTCTCTAGTCATTGGCTCGAGTTACTCAAGCATGTTGACGACAATAAAATCGGTAGCTTTATAAAGGAATTGTATGTGCAATCATTGAAAAACGGAGGCGTTGCACTTTTGGAAATAAAGGAGAGAATTGGTGAATTAGCAACCAATATTATAGTCTGAATGGTTGCTGGAAAAATATATCGTGGTACTAGCGAGGAATCGAGACGATTCCTAAAGGCCTTGAGTGATTTCTTTTATCTTGCTGGGTTGTTTTTGGTCTCGAATACAATTCCTTTTCTCGATTGGCTTGATTTTGTGATGGGGATCATTGGCAAAATAAAGAGGACAGAAAAGGAGTTGGATTTTGCAATAGGAAGCTGGGTAAACGAGCATCGCGAACGGAGGCTCGACAAAGGCATCGAAGGGAACCAAGATTTCATTGATGTCATGTTGTCTATCATGGATGAAAACAATGTACCAACTCAAGAGGCTGATGTTACCATTAGACCTAATTGCCTGGTATGTTATTATTAAGTAGAATCATGTAGTTTATAGGCTATAGCATTATCTTTGATTACGAAATAGTGATTGTAGACTCTTGCCTTGGGTGGCATCGATACAAATGTGGCCACACTTTCATGGGCAATCTCCTTGCTATTGCATAACCGCCATATTCTAAAAAGGCTTAAGAAGAACTTGACATCCATGTTGGGAAGCAACAAGTGGAAGAATCAGACATAGCTAACTTGGTATACTTACAAGCAATTATCAAGGAAACAATGCGGTTATACCCAGCGGCGCCAGTATTGGTCGTAAGAGAAGCTATGGATGACTACATCGTAGCCAATTTCCACATTCCAGCTGGCACTCAACTATTGCTTAACCTGTGGAAGCTACACCGTGACCCCAGAATTTGGCATAAGCCATTAGACTTCCTCCCTGAGAGATTCCTCAATGACCATGCTAACATTGATGTGAGGGGTCAAAATTTTGAGCTTATACCATTTGGTGCTGGTAGAAGGATTTGTCCTGGTATCACTTTCGCCCTTCATTTCCAACACTTAGCTTTGGCTCAACTGCTTCATGGATTGATTGGGGAATGGTCTCGGATAAAGGCGTCGACATAAGTGAAAGGCCCGGAATAATTGTTCCTAAAGCTACACCATTAGAGGTTACTCTTAAACCAAAGTTACCTTCTGTATGTTATTAGTAAGCTTGCGTTCAATAATGTGGTCTTATGAATAAAATTATGTGGAAAGAAATATCCAAGTCATTTTGAATCCATTGGAATTGTCCATCAAGTTTCAGCCCGTTATACACCACAACAAAATGGTGTAGCTGAAAGGAAAAATAGAGTCTCGACTGAAATGGTAAATTTAATGTTATCATATTCAAGTCTTCGACAAGGATTTTGGGGGATGGTATATGTTAAAGTTGTGTGGTGGATGGTATATAAAAGGTTTCAACATCTTAATTGTCTTTTATCATTTATTATAAAGTTGTGTGGTGGATGGTATATGTTAAAGTTCCTACTGATCCTGCTTTGGTTGTTTTGTACTAGTTCCCTAACAGTAGTTTGTTTTTCTAAAGCTTGTGTAAACCAATCCTGGATATTGTTTAGCTATCCTGTTCTGTTAATATCAGAATAGTATCCGATGATGGTAGGAGGATGTTTATTAACTAAAGCTTGAGCATCTCTATATATACTATCTATTCTTCCTTCTATGTTTTCTATATTGAACTTCAACTACTTCTATAATTTTTTAGATGGGAATTTATCAGCTTTATTTAATGTCTTTTCTGTCCTTTTAGTTAAGTCTTCTATTTGTGCCTTTATAGACTTTTGATTGTTTATTATCTTTTGTGATAAATTTATTTCTAATGAATTATTAGAAGATATTTTGATCACTGTTGAAAGATTAATTATTAGGCCTACAATCGTGTTTAATTATTTATTTTCTGGAGTATAGTTAATGTTTTGCTATATGTGAGTGTATTTTTTTCTCCTTTTCGTTTAAAATTACAATGCAAGATCTAAATAATAGAGCATACACACTATAAATCGTGTCTCAAGATAGCTGGGACTGCCTGCCAGTTAGGGAAAAAGAGTTATACCTAATAAGTTTATGACTTAATTCTCCAAGTTGTCGTCTAGATATGAGAGTCTCAATCTCGCTAGAGCCTGCTCTCTCGACTTCACCGGTGCGTCTTCTCTTAGCTATGATTACTAGATAGGGGCCTTATGCTTCTCTCTTTATATCTCAAACCTAGAAAGTTTTTGAACAACAAATTTTTATAACTTTGAATGAAATTACAAAGCAATAAACCAGTCTCTCTCTCCTTTCCTAATTGCTGCCTAATAAGAGATGTAGAGGCCCAATTTAGCCCCGGCCCAGGCAAACAAAAAAACAAAAAAAACACAAGCCCAAATAAAATGGCCCCAACAGGCCCAAAACCTAAACAAATTTCAGTAAAAGAAGAAACCCTAGTGTCCCTTTGCGCTGCTGCCCCATGTGTGGTGTCAGCACACCCACCGCCCGAGGTAGCCTCCTTTGCACCAAAACAGCAAGTTGACCTTGCCATGTACCTGCAAACAGAAGACAAAAGTGGAAGAGCAACAGGGACGATGGCAGAAACGAAAGCAAAAGAGCAGCAAAAAAACGCAATGTAAACGGCTATAAAAGTCGAATCAAACAAATGTAAAATGAGAGATTTTTACGAGCATTCAGAAATATAAAAACAGAATAGAAGTTTTAAAGGTTGATTTTTTACTGTTTCTTTTTATTTTTATTTATTTATTTATTTTACAATTTCGTTTTAACGAAAATAGCAAAAAAGAAAAGAAAAGGAAAGAGCGCACCTAAATCGCTCTGTGGCTCCGTCGACGGAGGTCCACTCGCCGTCGTCGGAATCGGGTCTAAATGGGGTGCAAGGCTCTTCGTTCCCTCCGTTGAATCCCGACCCCATAGCCCGCCTAGAACCGGGCTTTAAAAGCCCTTCATCACGCTTCGTCGGCCGTCGGTTTAGTGGCGGTGCGGTGGACGGATGAACGGCGGTGTGAAGTCCAACCGTCGGAAGGCATGGGGGAGGCTTTGAGAGGGTTGCTGCAATTTTTTAGTATGAAGGGTGGGAAACTGAAAAACTAAAAAAAAGAGGTTGTTTAAATAAAGACATTAAAACGGCGCCGTTTGGAGGAGGAAGACCTGTGCATGCTTGCTCTGATGGGTAATTTACGGATTTGGTCCTTCCTTGTTATTCGCGCATTCAATGGGGTCCTTTTCCTTTAATTTATTTGCGATTTGTCCCCAAATTTTGTTTTTTTACTCAATTTAGCCCTCTGTTTATATCTTGGTTATTTTATTATTAAAACTAATAAGTTATTATTATTATTATTATCAATATTATTATGATTATTATTAATATTATTAATATTAATATTAATATTAATATTATTATTATTATCTATGTCTTGTTAATTTCAAATTTTATTATATATATATATGCGCATACATACATATTTATAATATATATACGTACATAACCCTTTTTAATATATATAAATACTTATATGTTATATATACTTGGCACTTCATATATATATGTACGCATACATATATATTTTCAATTTATATCTATATATATACATGCTTATGTTTTTTGTGCTTTATAATTTATATATATATATACATAGATATGCATATTTGTTTTTATATATGTATATACATTCATATAATTTATAATTTATAATTTAAATATATAGATACACATACATAAATATTTCATCTTTTATAATTAGTATTGTTATCATTGTTTTATTTGATATTTATTTATTCATTTATTGAAGTGTTCATTATTTTTATGAAATGCTTTAGATTTTTATTCATTTATTATTTCATGTATCTTTGATTCGTTTATTATGTATTTTATTTGTTGCTCATTTTAGTTGTGCTTGTATTATTTTACTTACATTATTATAGTTGTTATTCCATGACGCTCATTTTTATTTAGATTTCGAAAAAAAGGAATTTTAAAAATATAAGTAATATTCGGTATTTTAGATCTTCGAGAGAATCGAGCCCTAACGTATCGGGTTCTGACTTTCTTCGTTGAATTTAAATAATCGAGATTACTCTTTTAAAAATGATAAAAGGCTCGTTATCGAGAATTCAATACGTTGTGTCCTAACGCATTGGATGTGACACGTTGTTTTCTCGAAACGAGGATTTTTTGAAATAAATGCAATATTCAATGTTTAATAGTTTGAGAAATTGTGCCCTAATGTATTGGGTTACGATTTCTTCATTTGATTTAAACATTTGAATATTCTTTTAAACTTTATTACACGAATCTTTTCAAACTCAAGTTTTAAACGATATCGGGAATTAAAAAAAAGATCGTGTCCTAACTTGCTGGTCGTGATCCTTTTTTAGTCCGAGATAACTAAATACCTTTTAAGTAAACAAATTTTTAGCATTCATTCGCGTTTCGGGAATTCGAGACATCGTGTCCTAACTTATTGGATATGATTCTTTTTCTCGATTAAAAAATACCCCATTTTCCCGAAATTTTCAACATCTTAATACAAGGATCGTATTTTTTTAAAAAAAATTCTTCAAAGTTTTCAAATTTCGACTTTAAGACATTAACTAATCAACTAGGTATCAATTTTTGGGCGTTACGAGGGTGCTAACCCTTCCTCGTACGTAACCGACTTCCGAACCTATTTTTCTGAATTTCATGGACCAAAACCGTTGTTTTAATAAAATCAAATCGTTTATTAAAAACAACCACTTTTCAAGGTGATCCGATCACACCTCATCAAAAAAGATCGATGGCGACTCCCATTTTTTTTATTTTTTTTTAAATCCAAGTCGACCCCGTTTCATAAAAAAAAATGGTGTCAACAACAGACATGAGTTTCTTATATAGAGGCTCATTTGGATGTTTCACAACAATCGATAAAGGTGGGTAGGCGCATGCTTCCTAAAAACATCTTTAAAATAATAATAATAATAAGCAATGGCTTTGGAGATTTTTAAGCATCTTACTAGCAAGATATCGGTCTCGCGTTATTAAAGCCAGACCACAGACATGCAAGAAAGCTTTAAGGATGAGCTTCGAGATTTTAGTTCTCCCAATCACCAAAATAAAACCTTCTGGATTATAACCTCACTCATTGCCGCCGCAATATCTTTGGATTAAACAAATTGATAATAAACAAAACCTATTCAATCGTAAGTCAGCCCTTTTTCTGTCCTTTTGTAGAAATTACGGTTGTGTCTTATCTGTGGACCGTACATACATAATTAAAAAAGAACCTGGCACTCACTCGTGTGTTTTGGGCAAATCTCTTTATCTTTAAAATCAAAAAGTAGAAGGCTTTAGAGATTTCTCAAGCAAGCTATGGCGCGGTCTCGTGAGGCTTTGACTGTTGGGTGAAAAAGCTGCGCAATACTTGAAAGCCAAATCACGGTATAAAATGATATGATATGCATGAAAACTTTAAGATTGTCGATATTTTAGTTCTTGCAATCACTAAAACAAAACAGTGGAGTAGAAAGAATGTAGTGAGCAATTAATCGCGATAAATGTACATTGTTTAACATGCATTTTTCATTGTCGCCTCGACCAAGTGGAGCCGGTTGGTTCAGCTATAAAAAACACACTCAAGGGTTGCCAATGCAATCACATTTCATTGTTCTGAGTTTTGAGAAAAGAGTTGTATTAGTGGAGTTGAAGAAATGGAGGTGATCATGGACGAAGTTAATCTTGAAGCACGCCATGTACTAAGGTGGAAGTTTCGTGATCATAGCCGTACACTTTCTGGTCGCCGGATTGATTTAACGGTTACAGACGGGAATGAAAGGTGGCAGTTTGAATGCTGCCGGAGTGAAGAAGGAGACAACACCTACTACATCCGCTGCCCTGCATGGAGCGACTTTGTTAGACCAAGGATCAATGCGAGGCTCACTCTTTATGCTAAACAAGCCAATGAGAACTTCCACAGAGTGAGGGTGATACGGAGGGACTAGTCTGTCTATGAGATGCAGGATCATGGTTGGTTTCTGCTTTGAATTCATAAAATAAAAAGACAAGGTGCAACTTTACTCGAGCCAGGCACCATTGCTCTAGTCTGTTGCAAGGTTAAAAAAGTGATTTTCTTTTGTAATCCTTAAGCTTATCAATGAAATGTAAATAGAAAAATGTGTCATTATTGGTGATGTTTAATTAATGATTGTGTTGTATTTCTGTTTTAACTAGAAATGCAATGTACTTCCTTGGACGGGTAAGCTTGGATAGCAATTTTCAATGTTCCCACCTCCTATTTCTCTTTCAACCTTTCAACATTGTGCTATTTGGTCATTAAAATTCACTCATCTATCCTACACTTATTAGTTTCCATAATAGTCCTCATCAAATATACATCAATTACGATTATAGTCCTCATCAAATACACATCAATTTCCATAATAGTCTTTATCAAAGTAGCCTAAAAATATTATTAAGAATATTCTAATAAATTTTAATATTATCAAAATCCCAAAGAGCAAACCGGTAAATAAAACTTTAAATCTCATAGGGCATTCGCAAAAGTGTTATAAAATACTAATTATAATCACCACAAACCTCTCACCAAAAGTCATATATGATTAAATCTTGTCGCTCTCAAGAAAAGCTCTTACTGATTGGCATGTCAAAA
The DNA here is from genome assembly GCF_025698545.1 of Gossypium raimondii. Taxonomy (NCBI): domain Eukaryota; kingdom Viridiplantae; phylum Streptophyta; class Magnoliopsida; order Malvales; family Malvaceae; genus Gossypium; species Gossypium raimondii. Next base: position 1,858,548 of record NC_068568.1, read on the forward strand.
CAAAGATGGGAAAAGATAGCAAAGTTTAACTGGAAAAAGAATACAATGCACACCCCACACATGTTCACCAATTAGATTATTTATTAGTTTCTATATTTTTCAATTTTTGAAATTTCAATCTTGATGCAAACTACAACGATAATTTTTTTGTGAGTAATATATAGAAACAACAAGTTGACATGACATTATATATGCAATATCATATTCGTCACATGAAATTTTCAAAAGAACATAATCACTTAATGAAATTAATAGTTAGTGTTTGATAGAGATTGAAAGTTTAAAATACATAAATTCGAGGCTATAGATGACCAAATGAAATCATAGGAACTAAACCTTATGTGTGGTACAAGGACTACTGGCAGAGTTTAACCGTAAGGGTTTATCAATGTAGATTTAAAAATTGTTATTCAGTCCTTCAACGTAAAGAGCGAGCAAAGCACATGATTTTGAGCATCTCACTAGCAAAATAGCGATCTCGTGTTATTTACAGAGGTTTTCTCTGTGAGATGCGCAATCTTTTGGGCCAACAAGCTAGAAATCACGCTTCCATATGAAAACTTATCCAGTTTTCAGTTCTCGCAATCACCAAAACAAAACCTTCTGGAACAAAAAAACAAAAACAGAGCTTGTAATCGCGATCAATGTGCATTGTTTAACATGCATTTGTCTTTGTTGGCTCGAGTTAGAAGAGCTGAGTTGGGCTATAAATACGCATTCAAGGATTGCTTGAGGACTGCAAATCATATTACACTATTGTTCTGAGTTTTGGGGAAACAAAAACTTGTTTAGTTTTAGCAGAGCTGAGGAAATGGAGGAGATCGACACAGTTAATCTAGTAGCACACCATGTGCAAAGGTGGAGGTTTCGTGATCGTAGCGGTATACTTCCTGCCGGCCGGATTGTTTTAAGGGTTACGGAAGACGAGAAGCAATGGTGGCGGTTTGAATGCTGCCGGATTGAAGGAGGCATGTACTGCATCAGTGGCAGTGCATGGAGCGACTTTGTTGGACCAAGGGTCCATGCTAGGCTCACTCTTTATGCTAAACAATACGGTGAGAACTTCAACAGAGTGCGGGTGAGAGCAGGGTAGAGAGAGAGCTTATTTGCTCAAGGGATGAAAAAAATTATAAGTATTAACTGTCTGCTCAATTTACAACTTTGTTCAGGGCCGGCAGTGTTCTTCTTCTTCATCCTTTTCTGTTGCATTGTTAAAAAGGTGTTAAATCTAAATGGAGAATGCTATATGTCTTTAATGTAGCTCAAACTATAAGATTATTAAATATCGACTAAATTGACAATTGCACGTATACTAATTGAATTTAATCAAATAAATTTAAGTGCTATTGTTTGAGCTTGACTAATTCAAACGGCATTGAAACTAAAATTGATCAAATTAAAATATATGGACTAAATCCATGACTTCTACAAAGCCGAATTTAACCTATATTGAAAAAGGGTTTGAAAAATGAGCATCGCACCTCTCAAGCTTAAGGTTGTGAGAGATTTCATTATTGCAAAGGTTTTCTCTGTTTGGTGAAAACGGTGCCAAAGATCACACTATATACTCGCTATTTGACCAAGTTTATGATCTGATTATTGAAACCAAGAAATATAGGCCTGCTTGCCATCCACCCCAGAATAAATGGAGTCTTCCGAAAAAACCTGCTAGTGGAGGAAGACCTCCTAGAGATAAGAGATATAGAGCCAAAAAAGGATCTTTTGTATATAATCCTACATAATATCGAATGTTATCAGTGTCGACACGTAGACCAAATAATACAATGCAAGCAAAAGTTCCTGGATTCATGGAGATATAGAACAACATATAAATTATCATCCTCGCCTATCCACCATTCAAGTCTCCAACAATTAAATATGCAATCATACGATTTATGTTTTCTTGAGTAATAGCAATGAGATCCCTAATATCATGCTAAGATTAGTTAGGATTTTTAGAAAAAAATGTGGAACCATTTTACTTGAATTTTCTTTATTGATAAATAAAAAACACGTCTTTTATATACTTCTTTTAAATGTTTAAAATTTAAAAATTGAAATTCTTTTGGATTTCTATTTTTTTTTGAATTTTGTATTTTCACTTACATGAAAATATAATATAAGATAGTGATAAATTAGAAATAAAAAGTTGAGAGACAATTTGTTGCAAATGAAATAGAAGAGGCTAAATAAAAAGGTGTAAAAGTTGAGCGTTAAATTTATTATTATGCCATGTATGTAAAACACAAAATAAGCATTTAATGGCTTAATTTTAATGGAAGGTCATTTTGCTCATTCATCTAATGTGTAGGGACCAATTTGCTCATTTTTTCAATAATAAGAACATAATTTAATCTGGGATATAGTACATGGACTTACAATACTTTTACCTTGATTAGAGATATATAAATTGAGGGTATTTGGGTCTCCAAAATTTTTAACTTTATTCCTCCAAACTTTTATAATTGTATCTTGACCTCCAAAATAAAATTTCTGGTTTTGCTCAGACTAATTACGAATCAAATTTTAATACAACTAAATCAAAATTTGAGAATAATGCAGGTATGATCATTTTCCACTATCTTAGATTATACCATTCTTCTCCAAGTTAGCTGACTCACTTTCTCATGCTCTCACAACATGGCCAGAAAGAGGAGAAGTGATCGTGCAATATGTACGTATATATGGTCATATATGTTATTACAGTGACGTGCAACCCAAGAACCAAAGTACTACATGGTCGAATTTAATATTTAGTGGGAGGAGTTAAAGAGCAAGCAAATTAAGCACGTGCATTAAGGTTGAACATCTAGCTGTCCTTCTCGCGATGACCAAAACAAAGAAACTAGAAAGATTTGCAGTATATGCAAGAATGTCGCAAGATATTTAGCCTTTTTCTCGCAATGCAAGAATGTTGCATCGAGCAAGTAGAGGTGGTTCATTCACCTATATAAATTAACCCCACTCCTTATTCAATCACACAATTTTAGAGTTGATTTGAGAAGTGCAATCATAGTCGTATCTTATTTGGGGAGCTGAAGAAATGGCGGAGATAGGGACCGTTACTCTTGCAGCACACCATGCAGCAGCGTGGGATGTTGACACTCCACTTCCAAATGTTTTCGAGGTTGCAGTCGGGTCTCAACGGTTCAAATTTCGTTGCAGACGTTCCGGAAGCAGGTATCGCATCTGTGGCGAAGACTGGCGCCGTTTTGTTGAATCAAATGTGGGAGCAGTGCTCACTCTTTATGCCGGAGAAGGGGATAATGCCACCCTCAGACTCGAAGTGAGGCGGTGAGCTTCATAAGGGTCTACAAATTAAAGAAATGCTACCCGTGGAGCTTCATAATATATATATGAATTTAATATTTCATTATGCACTGTTTGTTTATTTTTAATTTCTGAGAAAATGCAAAATGCTTTTGTTTTTCATTTTCTCAGGATTAGTAATGTTTAAGGATAGTGTTGTATTTCTATTTTAAATGGGGTTTTCTTTTTTCTCTTACCTTGACACCTTAGGACTTTATGGCTCTTCTGTTTTTGTGCATACGGTTGTTTAATTTGATACATCTTGTTTATCTTAATAAACTCCAATGGTGGCTTATGTATAAAACTTTCGTTAATTCTAATTAATTAAAATACGAATTTAATCTAACTATCTTAATACACATGTTGCTATCTTCATTTCTTACTTTGTGCTATTTCGTCATTAAAATCCACTATTCTAGTTAAGATTTATTTGAAGAGTTAGAGCTACAAAATGCAATCTCTAAAGTAAAAAAAAAAAATCAAATGTTAAATCCCCAATTCTCTATGCAAGTCTTGAGTGTATAAGAATTTTTGAATTTGTTAACATACACATCAATTACAATCACAGTCTTCATCAAAGTAGCCTAAAAAATATTATTAAGAATATTCTAATAAAGTTTGAGATAATTCAATAATATCTAATATAAGTTTTCAAGTCATTCAATCCATGCTTCTCCAAATGATCATGCTTCAAATATGAGCCAACAATTAATCCACAAGATCAACAAGGTTCTAGCCCAACTGTTTTTTGTTTCAAAAGATTGTTGATTTCAAATAGCACAAGTTATGAAACCTAAACAATTTCAAGGGTGGGATGTTGACACTCCACTTCCACATGTTTTCACGGTTGCCGTCGGGTCTCGACGGTTCAGAGTTCATTGCAGACGTTACGGAGGCAGGTATCGCATGTATGGCGATAACTAGAGCTCTTTTGTTGAATCAAATGTGGGAGCAGTGGTTACTCTTTATGCTACAAGTGACGGGGGGGCGGAGGGGAAGAGCTTGATAAGCCTCTACAAAGCTTCATATTAATATATATTAACTAAGTTTTTATTTTTGCTTTATTTTCTTTCTTATTTCTGAGAAAATGCAAAATGCTTTTATTTTATTTTATTTTTTTGCATTTTTTTCAGTATTAATAATATTAAATGATTGTGCTGTATTTCTATTTTAGTTTATATTTTAAATAGGAGTTTATGAGAAATTAATTACTTTTAAAATTCATACTTCACTCCGCTCTAATGAATAATAGTCTTCATTGGATTAAAAAATTGGACTTGATGAGATGTTTGCATTAAACTTGAATTTTGTTAATTGACAAATTTTTATAAATTTTTTAAATTTGATAGATTTAAAATTAAATTCACAGAATGTATAATTATAAAGGAGCTAAATTTGTTATTAAATGAAGAAAAGAGCTCGAGTCAATTTTTTATCGGACGATATATATATAGAAAGCAAAACAGGGTTTGAAAACATGAATCTCGAACCCCTGTTTTCTTTTTCCAGGGTATAGCAGACCTCATCTTTAAAATAATACTAAGCAATGGCGATATATACATACATATCAAAACAGAGTTTGAAAAAGTAATAAGCAATGGGTTCGTCCGATTATATGCAATGGGATTAAATTGATAGAATGTGTAAATGTTGGAGGGCTAAATTTGGTATTAGACCAATAAATAAAAAGCTTTTCTTGCGAAAACGTCGGGCGATATATACAAACCAATCAAAAGAGAGTTTGAAAACGTAAATCGCCAACTCCTGGGCCAAAATCCAACCAAACCTCAGCTTTGTAAATTCGTCATCTCCGCTGTTATTGCACAGCTTTTCTCTGTCGTGCGACATATATATATATATGTATAAATCAAAAAAACATGAATCTCGAACCCCTGTTTTTGAGGGCTTTGGGGATTTTTAAGCATCTAGCGGTCTCGCGTTATTACAGATTATGATATGTTGGTAAGTTTATGAAAGCCAGACCAGCAGACATGCGACAAAACTTTAAGGATGAGCATCGAGATTTTAGTTCTCGCAATCACCAAAACAAAACCTTCTGGAAAAAGAAGAAGAAAAAACAGAGCTTGTAATCGCGATCAATGTACATTGTTTAACATGTATTTGTCTTTGTTGGCTCGAGTTAGAAGAGCTGAGTTTGGATTTAAATACCCATTCAGAGGACCAATCCTTCTACAAAAACTGCAAATCACATTACATTCTTGTTCTGAGTTTTGGGGAAAAAAACTTGTTTTAGTTTCAGCAGAGCTGAAGAAATGGCGCCGATCGACGCAGTCAATCTAGTAGCTAACCATGTGCACAGGTGGATGCTTCGTGATGGTAGCGGTACACTTCCTGCTGGTCGGATTGTTTTAACAGTTACGGAAGACGAGAACCAATGGTGGCAGTTTGAATGCCGGAGTGAAGGAGACAGGCACTGCATCACCGGCAACGAGTGGAGCCGCTTTGTTCAACCAAGGATCAACGCTATGCTCACTCTTTATGCTCAACAAGACGGTGAGAACTTCCACAGAATGAAGGTGATAATGAGGAGGAACTAGATAGCTTATTTATGTAAGGGTGCAGGACTGAAAGTATATGATCTTATCATGGTTGGTTTCTGCTTTTATTAGTGTAACTCTGTTCAAGCCAGGCATACAGAAGAGCTCCGGCTCCAAGATTTGCCTTTGTTTTTATTTTTATTTATTTAATCTACTATTATGTTATTTAAAAAATAAAAAAAAATCAATCAAGAATTTGAAAAAAAAACATTATAAGTATATTTATTTTTATTACCTTAAAAAAAGTTTTAAAAAAATTGATGGAAAAGAAAATTGAAAAATAAAAAAATTAAAAATTAAAAAAAATTGTCCACATGGTCCGAGGTGATCCACACGGCCTAGATATATAGGTGTGTCTCAAGTCGTGTGAATACTGGAGTTAATTTTTTCAATTTTAATTTGACCCACATGAGCACAGAGAGTTACATGGGCTGGAGACACATCAATTACGATTATAGTCCTCATCAAATACACATCAATTTCCATAATAGTCTTTATCAAAGTAGCCTAAAAAATATTATTAAGAATATTCTAATAAAGTTTAAGATAATTCAATAATATCTAATATAAGTTTTCAAGACATTCAATCCATTCTTCTCAATTCAAAGAATTCGATTTGCTTCATCCCAGTCGATCTAATCTACAATGATTTACTTCTCCAAATGACCAATTTTCAAATGTGAGCCAACACTCGTCCACTAGATCAACAAGGTTATAACCCAACTGTTTTTTTTTGTGCTATTTCGTCACTAAAAACCACTCATCTAGCTAAGATTTATTTGAAGAGTTCAAGTTCCTGTGATCGGCTTGAAATTTTGTTATCCAGTACTTTTCTCTTTTATTTATTGATGTTTGTGCGTCTCTATTCTACTAGCTCGTCATATTATTTTAGATAAATTAATTTAACCATCTTGGTAAGAAATATGAAGAGAACAATATATTTTTACAAGAACAAACTGAGTAGTTATAACTACTATACATAAAAAGTCAACAACATAACACATAAGCAATTGGTTATGCAGTTCAGTTCTCAATCATGTCTAGGTGTTACGGGCTGCAGTTTAAAGCCTGTGCCCATAGCATACAATGCATCTTATGATTAAAAAGAAAATTAGAATTAGAACTAAAATCAAAAGATTTTTTTTGCTTTTTTTTTTAAATATGCCTAAGGTGGTCGATTTAGTCAATGTTCACCAATTAGATATTTATCGGTCTCTATATTTTTCGAATTTTAAAATTTCAATTCTGATGCAAACTGCTACCTTTAAATCCATGATTAACTGTTTTGTGAGTAATATGCAGAAATAGTAAACTGACATGACATAATATATGTAGTATTATGTTCGCCACATAAGATCTTGAAATTAATAATAACTGTTTCATGAGGATCGAAAATTTAAAGTGCATAAAGTAGGGAGACTGACATGACATAATATATGTAGTATTATGTTCGCCACATAAGATCTTGAAATTAATAATTACTGTTTCATGAGGACTGAAAGTTTAAAGTGGATAAAGTACGGAGACTAAAGATGAGCAAATGAAATCATAGGGACTAAACCTTATGTGTAGTGGCAGAATTTAACCCTAAGGGCTTATGAATGTAGATTTAAAAATTATTGGTCAAATTCAATATTCATTCCTTCAAGTTAGAGAGCGAGCAAAGCACATGATTATAACTGGAAACCATCACTCACTGCCGCAATATCTTTCAATTAATCAAACTAATTATGTTGATTGACAAATTTTAAAAACATCCAAGTTAAATTTGTTGAATTTTGTAGATGTAGGATCAAATTGATAGAATATGTAAATATTGGAGAGTTAAATTTGTTATTAGGCCAATAAATATTTGAGAGTTCAATTCGTCATCTCCCCTGTTATAACGCGAGATCGCTAGAAGCTTAAAAATCCCCAAAGCCCTCAAAAACAGGGGTTCGAGATTCATGTTTTTTCTGATATATATATGTCGCACGACAGAGAAAAGCTGTGCAATAACAGGGGAGATGACGAATTTACAAAGCTGAGGTTTGGTTGGATTTAGGCCCAGGAGTTGGCGATTTACGTTTTCAAACTCTCTTTTGATTTGTGTATATATATCGCCCGACTTTGTCGCCCAACAGATAACTAGCACGAGCCTTTTATTTATTGGTCTAATAGTAAATTTAACCCTTCAATATTTACATATTCTATCTATTTAACCCCAAACCAACCCATTGCTTATTGCACAAAAAAATTATTAAAAAATGGTTTTATAATTAAGAAATGGGAAGCAAGAGATATCAAATTGCATAATTTTATTAAAAGAATACATAAAAATAATAAATGGAAAACATATTATGATTATACTTATTGCATGACTTAGGCTTAGATGGTCTCCTACTTAAAATACTCGGTTTAAATAAAAGCAGAAAGCAACCATGATAATGTGATATACTTCATCCCTTCACCTCTACACAAATAAGCTATCTAGTTCCTCCTCACTATCGTCCTCATTCTGTGCTACCCGATAGTTACAATTATACTTGAAATTGTTTAGATTTCATAACTTGTATTATTTGAAATCGACAATCTTTTGAAACAAAAAATAGTTGGGTTAAAACCTTGTTGATCTAGTGGACGAGTGTTGGCTCATATTTGAATATTGGTCATTTGGAGAAGCAAATCATTGTAGGTTAGATCGACTGGGATCAAGCAAATCGAATTCCTTGAATTGAGAAGAATGGATTGAACGTCTTGAAAATTTATATTAGATATTATTGAATTATCTTAAAATTTATTAGAATATTCTTAATAATATTTTTTAGGCTACTTTGATAAAGACTATTATGGAAATTGATGTGTATTTGATGAGGACTATAATCGTAATTGATGTATATTTGATGAGGACTATTATGGAAACTAATAAGTGTAGGATAGATGAGTGAATTTTAATGACCAAATAGCACAATGTTGAAAGGTTGAAAGAGAAATAGGAGGTGGGAACATTGAAAATTGCTATCCAAGCTTACCCGTCCAAGGAAGTACATTGCATTTCTAGTTAAAACAGAAATACAACACAATCATTAATTAAACATCACCAATAATGACACATTTTTCTATTTACATTTCATTGATAAGCTTAAGGATTACAAAAGAAAATCACTGTTTTTTAACCTTGCAACAGACTAGAGCAATGGTGCCTGGCTCGAGTAAAGTTGCACCTTGTCTTTTTATTTTATGAATTCAAAGCAGAAACCAACCATGATCCTGCATCTCATAGACAGACTAGTCCCTCCGTATCACCCTCACTCTGTGGAAGTTCTCATTGGCTTGTTTAGCATAAAGAGTGAGCCTCGCATTGATCCTTGGTCTAACAAAGTCGCTCCATGCAGGGCAGCGGATGTAGTAGGTGTTGTCTCCTTCTTCACTCCGGCAGCATTCAAACTGCCACCTTTCATTCCCGTCTGTAACCGCTAAATCAATCCGGCAACCAGAAAGTGTACGGCTATGATCACGAAACTTCCACCTTAGTACATGGCGTGCTTCGAGATTAACTTCGTCCATGATCACCTCCATTTCTTCAACTCCACTAATACAACTCTTTTCTCAAAACTCAGAAGAATAACGTAATGTGATTGCATTGGCAACCCTTGAGTGTGTTTTTTTATAGCTGAACCAACCAGCTCTACTTAGTCGAGGCGACAAGGAAAAATGCATGTTAAACAATGTACATTTATCGCGATTAAATGCTCACTACATTCTTTCTACTCCACTGTTTTGTTTTAGTGATTGCAAGAACTAAAATGTCGACAACCTTAAAGTTTTCATGCATATCATATCATTTTATAGCGTGATTTGGCTTCCAAGTATTGGGCAGCATTTTCACCCAACAGTGAAAGCCTCGCGAGAACGCTCCATAGCTTGCTTGAGAAATCTCTAAAGCCTTCTACTTTTTGATTTTAAAGATAAAGAGATTAGCCCAAAACACACGAGTGAGTGCCAGGTTCTTTTTTAATTATGAATGTGTGGTCCACAGATAAGACACAACCTTAATTTCTACAAAAGGACAGAAAAACGGCTGACTTACGATTGAATAGGTTTTCTTTATTATCGGTTTGTTTAATCCAAAGATATTGCGGCGGCAGTGAGTGAGGTTATAATCCAGAAGGTTTTGTTTTGGTGATTGGCAGAACTAAAATCTCGAAGCTCATCCTTAAAGCTTTCTTGCATGTCTGTGGTCTGGCTTTAATAACGCGAGACCGATATCTTGCTAGTAAGATGCTTAAAAATCTCCAAAGCCATTGCTTATTATTATTATTATTTTAAAGATGTTTTTAGGAAGCATGCGCCTACCCACCTTTATCGATTGTTGTGAAACATCCAAACTGTAGAGGGTGCCCAATGAAGCACCTGAGCCTCTATATAAGAAATTCATATGTCTCTTATTAGGCAGCAATTAGGAAAGGAAAGAGAAACTGGTTTATTGCTTTGTAATTTCATTCAAAGTTATAAAAACTTCTTGTTCAAAAACTTTCTAGGTTTGAGATATAAAGAGAGAAGCATACGGCTGAGATATAAAGAGAGAAGCATAAGGCCCCTATCTAGTAATCATAGCTAAGAGAAGGCGCACCGGTGAAGTAGAGGGAGCAGGCTCTCCTGAGATTAAGACTCTCATATCTAGACGACGGCTTGGAGAACTAAGTCATAAACTTATCAGGTATAACTTTCTTTCCCTAACTGCTCGGCAGTCTCAGCTGTCTTGAGGCACGATTTATAGTGTGTATGCTATATTATTTAGATCTTGCCATACCTAATAGTAATAATCAAATATATTGTAATTTTAAACGAAAAGGAGAAAAACATTACACTCACATCTAGCATAACATTAATTATACTCCAGAAATAAATAATTCATTAAAATAAATTTATAAACAATCAAAAGTTTATAAAGGCACAAATAGAATACTTAACTAAAAGGACAGAAAAGACATTAAATAAAGCTGATAAATTCCCATCTAAGAAGATTATAGAAGAAGTAGTTGAAGTTCAATATAGAAAACAAAAACGGAAGAATAGATAGTATACATAGAGATGCTCAAGCTTTAGTTAGTAAACATCATCGGATACTATTCTGATATATAAAACAACCAAAGCACGATCAGTAGGAACTTTAACATATACCATCCACCACACAGCTTTATAATAAACGATAAAAGACAATTAAGATGTTGAAACCTTTTACAGGACAGTCAAAGACTATATATGAAGGTTCTAGTAGTTCTGGAACCAATAAAGAAAAAGAGAATAACATATTCAAGCGAGTATTTAGCACCAAAAAGAAAAACGAAGAAATAGAACTAGCAGAAACAATAGATATAGAAAAAGATCTAGAAAACTTTAAACAAGCAAATCATAAACATTTTAACCCACATAACCTATATACCAAGGGAAAATTCTGGGAAAAAACCCAACTCGTACAAAAAATGGCAGAAACTCCTATAAAATGTGGAGATAATGACACAGTTATAATACCATTATTACGAAAAGAATCATGTAAAATGCTTCAAGAAAATCATATGAATTATACTCATTTAGGATTAATAGCAGTGGGGATAAAAGGAATGACACGACTAGATTTAGGAGCCCATGTTATAATGACCCTATTTGATGACTCAATAGAAGACAAACAGAAAAAGATTATAAGCTTTATGGATGTAGACATGAATAACAATAGAGGACTCTTTTATTGCGCCCCAGAATTCTTCCTCAGAACAAAAGATATTCATAACATAAAGTTGGGAATATTATCTTCAGGATATGGGTTAATTAATAGAGAAAACCTAGTCATAACCTTTGGATTTATTGGAAAAGCTACTCAAAATACTAATATTAATTATAAATGCGGAATAAAAGATGTCATCGAAGCTATAGCCTCAAAAGGAGTAAGGTTCATAAAACCCCCAAAATTTTCACCCGAGCTTCTAGCAGGAAAAACATGGAACTTAAATAAATTATTTGAAGAACAAAGACCCAAATTAACCCCCCAAGAAGGAGAAATATTTCAAGACTTACAAGGAAATATAAATATAAGATTCACAGACTATAACCATAGACATTCAATATCGACAGAATGCCCCACTTCAGCTACAAGTATAAATCAGACTTTGAAAGAGACAACGAGTTAGTAGAAATAATAGATCTAATAGATGATGAACAAGATGAAGAAAAATAATAAGATATGTAGAATTCTATAATCATAAAGAATTCTTTAAATCTTATAGAGAGTGTGAAAAGACCGGATAAAGTTATAGGAATATTCAGGGTTAGACCCGAAGAGATATGAGAACAAGTATCTATTAGAACAGAATCTAGAGAATCTAATAATTTTGTAAAAATGACTACATACATTATACTGCTACATCTCAGAACATATATAATGAAGATTTGCAAAACAAGTTAATAAATAAATTACCTGGACCCTTAGGAAGAGAAATACAAGAATCTTATAGAATCATAAAACAAGCCAACAAAGGAACATATGTTGATAACGTAGTAACCTTACCATATTTACAAAAATATAAAAATAAACTAAAAGAATCAAGAATAGGATGACAAACGGATGGTTCTATAACATATACATTGCACCAAATAGACAAAATAGAAATAAAAATCATTGATCAATGTAATAAAACCAATATATTGCCTTAAGAGACCTAACTATCCATAAATATATAACAATCTTGGGCCTCGACTTTATACTATATAAGAATAACATGATGATTCTAACTAAAGACTACGTAACTTTTAGTCAAAATCAAACCAAATCAAAATATTGAAAGACGTGATGAAGCCCATAAAGAAAATTGTCAATGCCAGAAAAATAACAAAATGGAAGAATATATGGAAGAAGATCTTTGCTATATAGAAATAGAAACGGATTTGATAAATCCTCAGGAACATCAAAAAATAATAGATGCAGAGTAGACTAGAAAAATTAGGGATAATTGGAGAAGAACCATTAGCCCATTGGGATAAAACAAAAACAGAATACAAACTAGAAATTATAAATGAAGATAAAGAAATAAGAGCTAATGCGATACCTGCATCAAACCAAGAACTAGAATGGTATAAACAACAAATAACTTAACTAGAAAAGATGGAACTAATACGAAGAAGCGAATCAAAACATAGGTGTGCATTATTTTTTGTTAATAATCATTCAGAACAAGTACGGAAAAAACCCAGAATGGTAATAAACTACAAACCATTGAATGATAACACCTATTGTAATGGATATAAAAAGTGACATAAGCTATCTAATAAAAGAGAAGAAAAAAATACGTAGATACTGATCAGGGTCTTATAGAGAGAAGTGGAATACAGCTAGCATAGATGTCGAATTACTAGCCATAAGATATGCATTAGAATCATTCGAACTCTTTATACTAGGAAAAGAAGAATTTACATAAGAACTGATTGTATTGCAATAGTAAAATATTATAACAAAATGAAAACAGAAAAGAATAGATCTTCTCTTAATAGATGGCATAATCTAACTAGTTATATAATAGAAAAGGATTAAAACATCATATAGAACATATTATAGGAGAAAATTATAAAATAGTAGATATATTATCTAGATTATTACAATTCGAATAAAAGTTACTAATGGATATTGATTGCAGAATGACCACTCAAAGACAAGGAAGATTCCTGGAATCTTCTCGATTAGAACCAACAACAAAAGCTATAATCCCCTATACATCTTCAGAAGAATTTCCAAAAGGAGCAAGAAACCTCTGGAAACCTACGGGAAAGCCGCTTATACTTTCAGAGAAACTTACCTTCACAGATTATAAAGGCTCTAGTCAAGAATTTAACTTGACAGAGAATACGATTATAACATCTGCAGAAAGAATACTCATAGATAATATATTCATAGCTCATAAAAAGGGAGATATCAAACACCAAATAGCCTGTCTTAATGGGCTCTCCTTATATTTTCATAACATCCATAATAATGAGATATGTTATATCTTATTCACAGGAGACTATAAAGGAATATACAAAGAATGGACTGAAATTATCCATTATACAAAATCTCATAAAAACCCAAAATATAAAAAATACAACTCTCTATCAGCTGCATACAAAGATGCCCAGATATACCTTGGACACAAATATAATGTATCAGAGAAACTCAAGACTAAATGGGTAGAAATATATGAAAATCCTCAACTAGAAATGGAAACTCCGGCAGAAAAGGCAACACTCCAAGATCAAATTATAAAACACAAAGAACAACAGCTCCTCCTGGAAAAACAACTCCAGACCGAACGAGCAAGGAACATAGAGCTCATAAAAAGGATGGAAGATCTCCAAAAAGAGGCCAAGCATAAAGAAGAAGTGATCTCATACGCCGGGGCCACCGCCGGACAACCTATGACAAAAGAAGACAAGATAATAGAAAGACTCTCAGAAATTCAACAAGACTTGTCAACCGTCATAAGTGGGCTAAACCAATTTGATGAGAGGCCCTCTGAAGGATGGGATCAATGGTGGCTCGAGATGGCATGTCGGGCTAACATAATAGAAAAGATTCCAGAAAGCACAAAAGCTTCAGAAGCCCAAGACGAAGAATACCGAGATGGAGCCCTAGAACAATATGTGGCCTCTATAAAAATGTAAAGAGGGTCATGAGATAAAAGTTGTAGATGCTCAGCTAAAAGCATATTAATTGTATTTATTTTAAATTTTTATTTCTGGGAAAAGCGTCTTTAGGAAGCACACGCCTACCCATCTTTATCGATTGTTGTGAAAGAAGACTCTCGTGACTTATATTCAGGTTGTCGATGGGGCCCAATGAAGCACCCGAGCCTCTATATAAGGAACTTAGATGTCTCTTATTAGGCAGTAGTTGGGAAGGGAGGGAGAGACTTATTTATTACTTTGTAATTTCATTTAAAGTTATAAAAACTTAGCATTTGTTCAGAAAATCTTTTCCTTTGTTCTTCAAAAACTTTCTAGGTTTGAGATATATAGAGAGAAGCGTAAGGCCTCTATCTATTAACCATAGCTAAGAGAGGGCGCACCGTGAAGCAGAGGGAGCAAGCTCTCTCAAGATTGAGACTCTCATATCTAGACGACAACTTAGAGAACTAAGTCATAAACTTATCAAGTATAACTCTCTATTCGTAACTGCTAGGCAGACCCAACTATCTTGAGGCACTATTTACGATGTGTATGCTTCTTGCAGTATAAATCCGATGCCACCCAAGGCAAGACTCTACAATCACCATTTCCCAATCAAAGATAATGCTATAGCCTATAAACTACATGATTCTACTTAACAATAACATACCAGGCAATTAGGTTTAATGGTAAAATCAACCTCTTGAGTTGGTACTGTAACAGTCCGATTTTGGGCCTAGTCAGAACAGTGGTTTCGGGACCACAAATCCGACAAGGAAAAATTTATTTTTCTTATATTTTTATGGTCTACGATTTCATGAAATGATTTTGTGAAAATTTTGTTCGAAAATTTCGACGTTTGGGCACTCAATTTAGTCAAAAGGACTAAATTGTAAAAAGTGTAAAAGTTGAGTTCTACAAGTTAGAGGTGTCTAATTATTATGAAATTTTAAATTGGAGGTCCTTAAATAGTAATTAGACTATTGGTTATTTATGGACAAAAATAGACATTGTTAGTAAGTGAGCTATTTAAGGGCATTTTGGTAAAATGCCTTAATTAATGAATAAAGACAAAATAACATGAAATAAATTATCATCTTCTTCAATTCATTTCTTCATGGCCGTATGTAGCAAGGGAACACCATGGCTAGGGTTTGTTCATCTTCCAAGCTTCATGCTAAGTCCGTTCTAGCCTCGTTTTTCTTGTTCTTTGTATTTTTCGAATCCCAATAACTTGCTTAAGCTATCTCTACCATTAATTCGAGCTAGAATTTATGTTTGAAAAATTACCCATAGATGAAAAGTGTGAATTTTGATGTTTCATGATAGAATATGAAGCTTAGAATTATGTTAAACGATTTTTGCTAAGCGATTTTCAGCGAAAACGAGTAAAACGACTTAATCGATAAAAATACCTAATGTTCATAAGTGCACTTTAGATCAAGAATTTGATGTTTCTGTAGAAGGGAAAAATGTTCAGCATGTTATATTACATAAGAAAAATAAATAAAGTTTAATTTCCGAGCCTAGGGACAAAATCGTAATTTTGTGAAACATTAGGGGCAAAAATGTAATTTTTCCAAAATGTGATTTTTGGACTGGATTGAATAATGTGAATGTTATATAAGCTAAATATGTTATTATAAGTTAAGAAAGACAAGGAATTGACTTTGATTAGTGAAAAAGAAAAAAAATGAGAAAATTTGAGAAATTTCCCGATTGAACATTCAGAATAAAAATGGGTGTTTTGAATGAAGTAACAGAAATGATTACATATGTGGTATGGACTGTGTGTAGGCCACTATGTGAAAGTGAAAGTAATGGTTGAAGTGATTCAAATCGAATTATTAAATTGGTTATGGAGTTGAGTGGAAAGATTGGTATTATAATGTGTTATGAAGAAATTGTAAATT